>NW_026988482.1:31298333-31909166 GCF_030222135.1 Aotus nancymaae
CTGATAGCTTGCTTTGTATCATTTCTTTCAATGAATTCCTACAGATTTTCCCTCTTGTGTTAATGTTTTTCTAACAAAATGGTTGAGAATGAGCCATATTATTTTTATAGATCTATCTATTTTAGTCTGGCTCTCATATTCGCTAATCTTGTGGTCTTAAGCAAGTTACTTACTCAGTTTCTTCAGCTGAAAAATGGGGAAATAACCTCGTAATACAGCAAGCAGTGAGAATTCTATGGGGAGGAGCTATGCTTTACGGGGAATTTATAATCTGTGTAGGTGCTAGGTGAAGAGCTTTATATGGATTTGCTCTTGGCATCTTCAGAACATCTTATGAGAAAGCTAATATCATTATCCCCACTTTATAGGTGAGCAAGCCAAGTTTCAAGGAGCACAAATATACAAGATCATGTATCTCGGGTAGTGGCAAAATGTGGACCATGTACTGGACTATTTCCCTCTGCTTCATTATTCTGCCCAGCAACAGACAGATAATGACAATGAGTACATAGCACAGTAATTTGTGAACAGCAAGATAATTATCAGAGCCTAGAATAGGGCTCACAAATTGTTATGCTTTTGCTAAAGATTATTCCCCCTGCCACCTTTGCCTCCAAGAACAGGTGAGCTTATCTATTCACTTAATATATGCATACTATTTTTCAAAGAATTGATTTTGAAATAATGTTAGATTTACAGAAAAGTTGCAAAATTAGTAGTGTTCCCATATATCATTTACTCCATTTCCTCTAATGTTAACATTTTATAACCACAGTACATTTATCAAAACTAAGAAATTAACACTGGGGCAATACTATTAACTACACTATTAACAGAGTTATTGGGATTCCACCACTTTCTGTTTTTCCACTAGTGTCCTTTTTCTGTTCCAGTATCTAATCTAGAATCCAAAGTTATATTTCTGTCCAATCTGTGATATAGTTCCTCTATCTTGTGGTCTTTCATGATCTTACAGGAAAATACTAGAGCTCTCTAATTGACACCTGTTAAGAGTACTGGTTGGTTATTTTATAGAATGCCTCCCACTTTAGATTAATCTTATATTCACTCATGATTAGGTTCAGGTTATGCATTTTTGGCAAGAATACAACATAAAGATGTGCCCTTCCTGTTATATCATATAGGTGGTATACCATGTTGCTAAGTCTTATTACTGGTGATGTTAACTTTGACTACCTGGTTAAGGTGGTCTTCTGGATTGAATTATGCGCCCACTGAAAGATAAGTGCAAGTTCTAACTCCAGATACCTGTGATTGTGATGTTATTTGAAAATAGGATCTTTGTAGATAAAATCAAGTTAAGAGTCATACTAGTTTAGAGTAGGCCCTAAATCTAATCACTGATATCCTTATAAGAGGAGGGAAATTTAGAGACACACATGGAGAAGATGGCCATGTGACAAAGGAGAGGTAGAGAATGGAGTGGTGTATCTACAAGCCAAAGAACACGAAGGATTGCCAGCAAAAACCAGGAACTTGGAAGAAGCAAGGACTCCCCTTCAGGCTTCAGAGGGAGGATGGCTCTGCTGACATTTTCTTTTTTTCTTTTTTTTTTTAAGACAGAGTCTTGTTCTGTTGCCCGGGCTGGAGTGCAGTGGCATGATCCTGGCCCACCACTACCTCCGCCTCTGGGTTCAAGAGATTCTCCTGCCTCAGCCTCCTGAGTAGCTGGAATTACAGGCATGCACCACCATGCCCAGCTACTTTTTGTATTTTTAGTAGAGACAAGGTTTTGCCATGTTGGCCAGACTGGTCTTGAACTCCTGACCTCAGGTGATCTGCCCGCCTCGGCCTCCTAAAGTGCTGGAATTACAGGTGTGAGCTACCGTGCCTGATCTCTGCTGACATTTCCATTTCAGACTTTTAGCTTCCAGAATAAGACAATAAACTTTTGTTGTTTTAAGCGTCCTACCTTGTGGTACTTTGTTATAGCAGTCATAAGAAATAAATACAGGTGTGTCTGCCAGATTTCTCCACTGTAAAGTTAGTATTATTCTCTTTGTAACTAATACATATTCTGGGGACTTTGTGACTTTGTGAATCCTTCTTAGTCCAATTTAGGGAATGTTTACTCAGTATCTGCAAAGTGGCCTTAATTGAAGTATACAGCTATCACTGTTGCAGGGAATGTCTCCCAGCTGAATAGGGAGCATCAGAAGGTTGATCCAGAAACAGTCAAGATTATCAGCATCAGGTGGAGCTGGCAAGGAAGGAGCAGGTGAGGTGGCTGGAAGGCAGGGCATGGCGCAGTGGACAATACAGGAACACAGGACACATATGCAGCACTGAGGAGGCCTTCACAGAGCTGCTTGAGCAAAGGAGGAGTAAGACTGTGGGTACAGGAAGGGAAGCTGCCTTGGAGCTTGCAAGTGACTCTTCATCTTATTTTTTGGAAATAGAAAAAGATAATAATGATGAAATACTTGTTCCTAGTTCTAAAATTTCCACTGAAATATTTTTTCTGTTCTTTTGTTCCCTAGTACAGAGCTAACTGACCGGGTGTCATCTGCTTCCAGAAGGTGAAAGACAAATAATGAGGCCCAAATCCCAACGGAAACCTGGCTTCATTGATTAGGCCAAATGTGTTTCAGAATGATTGGTTTTTAACCCCCAAGGTGAGAAAAGGTCTTCAAACGGAGAACTATAATTTTCCTCTTGTATGCTTATCAGTGATTTCAACAAAATGACTGACTACAGGCTTTGTGGACTTTGACAAACTACCAGAAACTGTTCCCGGAGGCATCCTTGCTATCTTTGTCTTGGCTAATCTCAAACATGGAAGCCACATTCTTTTGTTTGTTTTCTCCAGTTGTGAGTTTGGTTGCCAGTTGCCTCACATTAGGCATCCAAGGGGGATTTGATTTCCTTTTTGATAAAATGGCTTACATCTTTCCTCCATATAAGGTAAGGTGCTATGAGGAAAAGATCCCAATTTCCTTCTTAAAAAAAAAAAAAGCTGAGGTTTGTTGGTTGTTTTGTTTTAATGAGGGAACAGGGACAGCCTGGATAACTAAAGTCCACAAAACACCCTGAGTTAGTTCAGTCTCAAACCCAAGCTGCAGACAGGCTCTCAGGCTGCTGGATTGAGACTCCAACAATCTCCTGCCCCCTCTCATGGAACTGCTAAAGAGCAGATGATGAGAGAAGTCACAGGAGAGTCTGGGCAAACCCACAAATTAAACCATCAACTCTCAGGTGCATAAAACTGAACATATTAATGTTAGAGGATGACATTTATTCTCTGTATATCAAGCTCTGCCTGCCTGAGCCAGTCAGTACCAAAGGCAGATTCAGCATCTATGGCTTCTGGGCCAAAGTCTGCCTGTGAGATGGCTACCTTCAGGGGGAGCCTTGAATAAGGGAGAGGCACAAGGAGGACAGCTGGTAGTTGGCTGAGCTCACACAATACTGGCAAGAGCCTCTGAAACCGTGCTCAGAGGCCCTGCCCAAACCAGCTTCCTATAAAATGCAAATTTAAAAAGCAAGAGTAGAAAGAAATCACACTTTATGACAATTTCTATGGTCCTCCTAGCTTCATTTCCTCCTGCCCTCCCCTGCTTCCTTCAAGTCCAACACACATGCTAGCAAAATACCATAGCTCTCTAATGTTTGTATAAACTGAATGGCAAAATAAAGGAAAGGTGGGGGTAGGGGGCAAGCGAGATGGATTTCTTCTGGTATACCCAGGAGAACCAATTAATTTTACTACAGACTTGGAGAGGGTGAGTGTTCATGGCATACCTTTTTGTTTCTGAGAGAAGACTCAAGCAAGTTATTACCTTTATTATTCTTGGTACCACTGAGTTTTTGCCCCCACATTGAGAAAAGTAACCAGTCCTACTTGCCTACCATGGGGAAATTCATTTCTGCCAAGTGAAGGTTTATGGGCTGAAAAAAAGAACCTTGGGAAATAATTCAGTAAAATACAAGACTCTGAGAGGTGAAGCAGGCAGCAGTCTAGGTTATAAACATAAGCTCTAAGCCGAGGCAGTAAAATAAAACAAAACCATTGTTTCAGAGACTGTATTTTTGGCTAAGGTTTCACTCTGCCATAACTTTCAAAGTTATTCATTTTAGTCAACATTATAAGGGTAAGTCAACATTTGTCCTGGCAGCAAGCCCAAATTTGTTATTTTATTAGTCTGCTACTGGTTAAATTGGCCCAAGATTAAACACATCTAATAAATAGCCCAAAAATACTGAAGTTTAGCAGAAAACCACATTCAAGTTCTCTTTACACAGGATGTTACTATTACTTAACCTTGGGCAGAGGGAGAAATGCACACCCACACCCCGGTTAAGTTCCTTTTAGCAAACACCAGCCCCCATTGCCTGAAACTCATCTCGGTCATGCCCAGACATGATGCTATAGACCTTCAGAGAAAGAGGAAGCCAAATATTTAGCTCTCTCTGCGGTCCCTGGCTCCACGTCTGCCTTCTGAGGCAGAAAGGGCCAGATGCTCAGAGCTGGAGCACTTTAAAGAGTTCAATCTCCTTAAAAATTAGGAGGCTCGCCAGCAGCATCAAGTCTCTGTGGCCCTTACGGGAAGGCCAGCTATGAGCCCAGAGATGTTTTCTCACATCAGGTTATGCATTTTTGGCAAGAATGCCACAGAAATAACATGCCTACAATGCAACACCCATCCCCCATCTGGAAAATGGGGCTGGACATCCCTGGCTGGATGATGCCAACAAGGCACCCAGAGGTAGCAAAGGTCTCCTGGTCACATCCACGGGGTCCAGAGGATGGTCTCTGTGGCTTTGGCGTTCCAGAGCCAGTCATTTCCTACTGACTTCTTGGAAACCTCTGGGTGGAATATATGTTCTGCATTTGTTTATCTCTGTAAAAGGGATTCCCTGGCTTCCCCTTGGGTGGGGTTGGAGGGGAAGGGGGAAAAAGATGCCACTGGGGAGTTCCATTCCTGCTTCTTTAAGCATATTTTCTGGGCTCTCTCAGGGTTTAGGAATAAGCTGAATGCCTCTGCAGTAAGTGACAAAGTTCGTATCACTCTGGCCCAAAGAATGCATCAATTCTTTGCAAAGGATCTAAGGATAAAATATGAGCCAACCTGTCTGGTTAGAGTGCAATACCCTATGATCTTGGGCCCAAAATGTAACCTCTGTAAGCTTGGTTTCCTCTGCTGTAAAGTGAAGATTACTCTCCTATACTGCCTCATACAGTTGTTGGGAGGATCACAGGAGACTATGTGTATAATATGCTTGGTAGACACTCACCCGTTAGAAAGTCCTCAGTAATCTAAAATAACAGATTATTGCCCTTATTTCTGATGTCCTGGGAGAGGCGTGGTCTGTCTGCCAGCCTGTACCCCTGCCCTCTTCTATTCCCTGCAACACTGGATTTTGCCTTGATCCTTCCAGGGACAAAGCTAGATTTCCATGTTACCTGCCAGAATCATACCAGTAACTGCTCTGGCCACTGAGGCTGTTACAAGACCATGTATTTTGATTCCACATTCCTGCCTTCCCTTTCTTCCTGTGGTTTTATCATATGTTTAGTCAATCTCTGGCTGGATAGAGCAAAACTAGGGGTGGTTTGGCAGGATTCAAGGCTATATTGGAAGAGAGGAAAGCAGTAAAATCTCAAGATAAGAACCCAAGTCCTTATCTTGGGTCCTTATAGATGGGTCTTGAGGTTTGCATTATCCTCCCACCCACCCACTGCCTCTGACACTGCTGAATTATGGGCTAGAAGAGCTAGTCTCCAGTCTTGCCAGATCCCAATACTGTCTTGGATTAGGCAATGAGAGGAACTCTGGGCATTCAACTCATGTCGGATGTGCAAGGTGAAACTTTACAAAAATAATCCGTTACCAAGAAAGGACCTCACAGAACTACAGAGAAGTCCCCTCTCTCTCTCATCCATCTGTCATTCTTTGAAGGTCAACATCATCTTAGTTTCTCAGAAAAGGAAAAAGAAGTACAGAGATGAAAAAGGATGCACAGATCTTAATCTCAATGTCCCAAAGGAAGGACAGACTGTTCTAGTCGAATCTGGGATGATCGAACACATCTCAGGCAAGCAAAGCTGACAGTCAGGTCTGTCATCTGACTGAAAACTAGACAGGCCAGGGATCCCAAATGGTTACTGGGTAAAACCTACAAGGACATCTGACCAAGGGCACTGGGTCTGCAGAAGAAAATGGATCCCCTTCTCTTGAGGTCTAGTTGGTTTCTATTTTTGACAAGAACAACGATTTTGAGCAGACAGGCCTTGCAGGGATGTGACCTCCAGAGAGAAACACAAAATACATTTGAGGTGCTCCCTGGTAACTCCTGGCTGTCCCTTCTAGCACAAATTATCCCTTCAAATGTTTGGTCCATGTGTGTCCTCAGGAGCACATGCCCACGCTTAGAACCAGGGAACACAGCACATGGGTGTTTTAGAATACTCTGCTCCCAGCCGAGAACAGAATACACTGAAATCTGATTATTCAAAATTGAAAAAGCTACTAGTCAAACAACCACATGGGATTGATTAAACTGGAAAAGATTTTTAAAAATTTTAAACTTTTATGCTTTTGGCTTTCAGCTGACATCTTACCACCCACTGAGCAATGGTATGCAGAAAAATAAGATACAAAGCATGCTGTTCAGGAAGCTGTGAGGTAAGTAATCTATAATGGATTCATTTGGCATTTCTGTTGCCCCCACACATCTCAAATGAGCAAATGAATAGCTTCAAAATGTTATTCTTTGGAAGGGGTGTATGTGCATGTGCATGTGTGCAGAACACAAAACTGATTTCATTTGTTGAGACATTTTCCATTCTGCAGTGCATTTTAATGACAAGAATTAAAAAATACCCAGTAACAAATGGATTTTTCCAAAAGTTCATAAGGAACACTGGCTCTCAGTGCTGTACATTTGCAACCTTGAAACATAGTAATTATGTGTTATTTTGAACTCCCAGCAATTAATATGCAACTGGATGTATCATTATCTACAGTTTATTAAAATGCAGAAGCCTGTGAATATAAAAAAATGGATGTAGCATACAACAAAGGAGGTAAGGAGCTCAGAGACTCAGCTCTGCCCCCAGCATCACTCTCAGCTAGTTACAATTTTAAAGAGATAATGAAGAAAATAGGTAGACAGTGGCAACTGACTTAAAATGAAAGAAGTAAATACAAACCTGTGATTTGGTTCTTGGGTTTAAAAAAAAAAAAGTTGGCTAGCCATTGTAGAGTCAGTGGTAAGGGATGTCAATAAAAGTTTCCATAAAAAACAAGGACATTTTGGTGGCAAAATAAAAATGGTATTTATTCCTGAGGTAAAGGACACGTGCAGCAGAGAGCAGCAAAGTTCTCAAGTGTTTTCCAATATGGGCCATCTACAGAAGGGAGGATTCCTTTGAAGACTAATGAGAGTCTAACCTGACAAAATAATTTCCTTGGTAAAGGTTTCCCAAGCACTGCCAGGTTGGGAAGGGCCTGGAGTGGAAGGCGCTTTTACATGCCAAGCCCTCATTCCCTCTGCCCCAACATTTAAGAGTCAAGCGAGGGTTTTCCTGAGTTTGGAAAGTAGGACTGTGCACAGGGCCACTTGACCCTGCAAAGCTTCAATCCATTGTGATTAAATAAATTACGACCTGCCAAGGCACTTGCCTACTCATAGACTCTAGCAATTTTCTAGAAACAGATCAGTCGTCCTACACCTGACGCAGGTGTGACTCGTGACTTGGAAGCACTATGTAAATAATGAGGGAAGCCTAGGAGAGGGAAGGAGGAGGCACCAGGAGTCATGAAGTCACACACACTCTCATCTATGCCATATAGCAACCCCGTTATCCTATTTCACAGAAGAAGAAGCAGGTGCTCAGAGAAGTGAAACAACTGCCTCCAAGTCATATCCACTAATTAACTGGCAGTGGTGAAATCTGAATTCAAATCTACCTGCCTTGAATACTTTCCCCACCACCCCCACACTGGCTTCCCAGGATATACAGCTTCCTCTGATAATAATAACATATTAGCAGTATACAGGAGGACTTTGTGCTAGGCTGTGCCAAAGTGCTTTCTGTGCATCATTTCCTTGACTTCTCTTAAGTTAGTGCTATTAATATACCCATTTCACAGTGTAGGCAACTGAGACTCAGAGGGGTTAAGGGCCTTGTGTGAAGTCACACAGCCTGAATTGAGCCCAAGGCTACTCACTCACAAGGCCTGGTTATTTTTTTTTTTTTTTTTTTTTTGAGACGGAGTTTCGCTCTTGTTACCCAGGCTGGAGTGCAATGGCGCGATCTCGGCTCACTGCAACCTCCACCTCCTGGGTTCAGGCAATTCTCCTGCCTCAGCCTCCTGAGTAGCTGGGATTACAGGCACGCACCACCATGCCCAGCTAATTTTCTGTGTTAGTAGAGACGGGGTTTCACCATGTTGACCAGAATGGTCTCGATCTCTTGACCTCGTCACCCACCTCGGCCTCCCAAAGTGCTGGGATTACAGGCGTGAGCCACCGCGCCCGAAGGCCTGGGTTCTTAATTAACCACAGCACTGTTAGTTTCCTAAACCAGGTGGGAACCCTGAAGCAAATAGGTGTAGAGGCAGCAGGGAAGTCAACACTGACGCAGGCAGTGGAAGAGGAGAAAATGTTCTTTCAGAATTCAAGCCCTATCATCACTCTGGGATCAGCGGCTCCTCTTGACTCCTCCCTCAGAATCTTAGCCCCAGTTCAAAGGTGTCCTGCTCATGTGCCCCCAGAAGATGCTGCCCTCTGCTAAGGGCACACTTGAGGACTGGGGGGTGGCAGGCATCCAGCATCAGGGACCTCATAGGATGACCACTTCTCAATATTCCCCCTCCATAGTCTGCCAAACTCCCCAATGAAATTGCCTGCTTCTCCCCCTCCCCCTGGTTGACAGTTGCTACCTGTATGGTCTTGTTGTTAATGACTTGATCAAAATGAAGTAGAAGTTCCTTGAGGACAGAAAGCATACCTTTTCTTTTTCAAACCAGGGGGAAAATGATATACAGAGCCAGGTCTCAATAAACATTTATGGACAATTAAAGAGCATTAGGGGTCATTTTTCAGTTGTGTAGCTCTTTAGCAGCTCGTATCCATCACACTGTGGAGTTTCCTTACATTTTCAACAAAGGATCCATTTATAATTAAAGCACCCTACAAATGAATAGGGCATGCAGAGCTCAAAGCAACCTAATCCACCCTCATCTGCTTGCCTTAGGTCTGTGTATGTGGTTGGTGTTTGACTAGGATTCCCAGATGATGCATATCAGGTGGGAGCTGGCCTTGGGACAACCTGCTCCCTACCCCCCTGGCCAGGGTGCCTCTCTCACACACAACCCCACTTCAAAGTCATTCTGGGAACAACCTGAAAGCCACACTAGATTTTTTTGTTGTTCTACCTGGCAAGAATGAATGCGAAGCTTGCCAGTATGCTTGGAACATATTTTGTTAAAAAATAATGCCCAATGCTAACTCTGATCCCTTTATTTCCTACAAAGGAAGGAGCTACCTCCGAGCAGACATCTTGATAGGTATAACCAACCAACAGCTTCTACTCAACTGATCTACGTTCCTTATAGATGCTGCTGCTGATAGTGACCTATTAAGCACTTGCTCGGTGGAAGCCCTTTGTATGTCCATTTCATCTTCACACTTCCCTTGCAAATTCCCATTTTTCAGATGAGGAAACTAAGGCTTAGAGAAAGAGACACAAGTCCAAGATCTCTCAGCTCAAAGGTGGCCAAGTGCGGATTTGAACTCAGTTCAGTCTGACTTCCAAATCCAAGTTCCTGTTACATTTTAGGGCTGACCCCAATTAAAGTGTAATCTCGCCCAATCCTTACCACCAGAGTGAAGGGGAAAAGGAACAGGATGGGTTGAATAATTTTAGCTGGAACTTTGGAATGTTCTTTGAAGCTTTGAAAAGAAAAAAGACTTATGTTCTAAGGACAGAAATCTAGCTTTATTTTTTAACCTGGCTAACATGTAGCACAGATTCATTTCCTATAACACATTAAAGCCAATTTTTATCTACTTAGTCTTAATATCTAAAATTTGGGTCCTATGCTCAATGATGTCCAAATTTCAAGTTTAGTTTGCAAGTGACTGTGTCAAACTTGGGAACTTATTGTAGAGCTCTGATTCTAGAAAACCCCTCAGAACATGCCTTGTTCACTGTTTCCAAACTCTCTGTATTGCCATTACATTTTTGCCATATGTACATATCACCTAAGCTATTATGTACTTAATATTTCCTTAATTAGTTGTTTTTTACTTACATAAACTTATTGTAAAAATAAACTCTATCACTGCTTTAAATGGAAAACCACTATCACCTCCCATAAACAGACACTAACTTTAAAAAATGAACGCTGAGGCCTACACTTAGTTACACAGGGAAATTAGCAAGTGATGGGGAGGTGTTAAAGACACACTAATTCCAAATGGAAACTTGACATAATCAGAAGGATCAAAGAGAATGTAAAAGGGAAAGTGATTATTTTGTGATTTGTCTTTTTAAGACTTGAGCTGTCCCAAGTGGTATGAAACCCACCTTCTGGGAAATAACGGTCTAATCCAGTCCTCTCATTCCAGAAACAGACTCTGAAATACCAAGAAGCTGAGGCTACCTTTGCCCTGTCCCCAGCGAGTTGGGAAGCTCTTGTAAGAACCAGCTTAGAAATAAATGCTCCATTTAAGAGACTTCCAAAGCAAGCTCCTGTTCCTTGATATTGGTGCCAGAATCAAGCTTACTCTTCCAGGCCCTTAGAACCTGGGCATAAAGCATTTAGAGACTAATAAGAGAATGCAAGGTGTCTTTTCTGATGCTCTCTCCTTCAAAGCTCTCAGATAAAGTCATCATCAAACATCTGAGGCGGAAGGAGGTGGAGGTGACAATTCATCATGCATCTGTGGCCTACACACAAGAAACCATCAGTTTTCCCTCTTCTAACAGTTTATTTCCTTCTTTACAGTGGTTTCTGACTTCTTCTGCAAGATCACACCCAGGCGTCCCCAACACAATCACCAGCATGCCTGACCAGGGATGAGAAAATGAACCAAGACTGCCAAAACCTAACAGGATACTGATGAGCCACTTCCACCGCTCCTCAACCTATGTGAAGTCAAAAATTATAAACAGTCTTCCTCAGTGACCTTTAGCTATCTTCTCTGTATTCGTCTGGGGTCGTTCTTGACATGCCTGTGTCACTTGGGATTATGAAATGTTAGTATGCCAACATAAGATAGCACACTTGAAATGGGAGCTTGCCCTGGCCTTAGGTTCAGAAAGCACCCACATGGAAGACTTGCCATTTTGCCCCCTTGGCCATCAGGCCCAACTCTCTTTCCACCACTGCTTGTTCTCTTTTTCCTTCTGTAGCTTCTTCCTCTAGGAAGACTCCACATTTCCAAATCTGACAGTCTGTGGCAAGTCTTAAACATTTACCTTTCTTTTTTCCTTTTTACATTTATTTTTTTCAGGGTCCGGACACAGGCTTTTAGCTTTATTTAATTCAATCAGGTTGCCAACTTCTAATGGTATCTATGGAAAGAGTGCCCTCAGGAAATGCTGTATTTCTTACTACTTATCACCTCTGCTGCAAACATTAGGTCTGCAGAGTTCAGAAAGACATCAGCCACGAGTTGTGGCTCATGCCTGTAATCCCAGCACCTTGGGAGGCTGAGGCAGGAGGATTACTTGAGCCCAGGAGTTCGAGATCAGTCTAGGCAACATAATGAGACCCCGACTCTACAAAAAAATTTAAAAAATTAAAAGAAATTTAGCCAGGTATGGTGGCACACACCTGTAGTCCTAGCTACTCTGGAGGCTGAGGTGGGTGGGTGAATTGCTTGAGTCTGAGAGGTTAAGGCTACAATAAGCCATGACTGTGCCACTGCATTCCAGCCTAGACAACAGAATAAGATCCTATCTCTAAAACAAACAAATAAAATAAAACACCTATATGTGTAGAAGTTTGTATCTATCCATTCCTTGTGGGATTTTCGTTTTAACAGTGATCTCACATTGAATTTAATGTGGGGCCTTGCAGCTGGAGATTACTCTGTACGGTGTTCTGGATAACTTTTATGGGGTTCACTTAGAACATTCCCCAGAGAGACAGTGCTGCTTATGACCTACACAGGACCATGACTGGCTTAAGCCAACATCGTGGCAGACCAAGAGGTCAAGGCTGGGCAAGGAGGAACCAACATTTGGGCCCTGCCTCCTAATCTCTCTGAATCTCTTTTTCCTCAGTTGACAAAAAGGGACAGCTCCAGAAAAAAAGAAAAATGAAGAAAAAATGAAAAAAACAAAAAAAGAAAACTGAAAAACAAACTGACAAAAAAAAAGAACAGTCCTTGCCTTGCCCAGTTCCCTCATCTAATGCAAGGTTCAAAGGAGATAATGCATGTAAAAATAAGTGACTGCTGGTCGGGTGTGGTGGTTCACACAAGCAATCCCAGCACTTTGGGAGGCTAAGGCAGGCAGAATACCTGAGGTTAGGAGTTTGAGACCAGCCTGGCCAACATGGTGAAACCCCATCTCCACTAAAAATACAAAAATTAGCTGGACGTGGTGGCACATGCCTGTAGTCCTAGCTACTCAGGAGGCTGAGACAGGAGAATAGCTTGAACCCAGGAGGCAGAGGTTGCAATGAGCTGAGATCTTGCTGCTGCACTCCAGACTGAGCGACAGAGTGAGACTCCATCTCAAAAAAAAAAGAAGAAAAAAAAGAAAAGAACTGACTTCTATCTGAACACAGGGTGGCATTGCTCTAGAGTTATTCAGTACAATGAAAAAGGAAGAAGGTATCCTGATTGCAACAACCCTATCCCCACTTCTTTACATCTCACATGCACACATATAGGTTTAAATTGGTTAAAATGAGTATATAATCATGCTTCACTTTTTTCTCTTTATTTTTTCCAGGAACACTAGGGTATTTCTGTTTGCTAATGAGTAATGGATGCAAATGATGTCAAGGACCCCTGTGCCAGAGGCCATGGTCATGGAGCTATTGCCCTATTGTAGGACAGAGAGGTTGTTGGCTTTTCTGGTCAGTCTGTCATCTTTATTTCAAAAATCTTTTTCAATGTATTAGTAGTGTACTTCTATTGTCTAAGGAAGCATATTAAGCCTAACAGAAATCCTGTTTGTTGACACAGCATCATACAGGGTCTTTACACTGATCAATACTCAAGATTTTCAGGCACACTAAAGATATCCTGAGAAATAAGCAAGCTCAGGAAAGAGATAGGACAGTATGTCACATTTGGAAAAGTTAGGGGACAGGAGCACCTGCCCAGGAGAAGGAAAGCACCCGAGAGGAGGGAGGGAGAGGAGAGAATGCACATGTGTGTGGAGTGGGAGAGGCGCAGAGGGAATAGTTTTCAAATACTGAAGGGGATAACACATAAGAAAGTATTACTGGGCCAGTAGCAGTGGCTCATGCCTGTAATCCCATCACTTTGAGAGGCTGAGGTGGGTGGTTTATCTGAGGTCGAGAGTTCAAGACCAGCCTGATCAACCTGGTGAAATCCTGTCTCTACCAAAAATACAAAAATTAGCTGGGCATAGTAGTGCACACCTGTAACCCCAGCTACTCAGGAGGCTGAGACAGGAGAATGGCTTGAACCTAGGAGGCGCAGGTTGCAGTGAGCCGACATTGTGCCACTGCACTCCAGCCTGGGCGACAAGAGCGAGACTCTGTACCAAAAAAAAAAAAAAAAAAAAAAAGAGGAAAGTATTACTGTATAATATACAGCTCTAGGAAGCAACATTACAATTAAGAAAGGATTTTCTCATGATCTATACTGAATAAAGACAGAGTACAGTCATCCTTCAGTATCCGGGGGTAATTGGTTCCAGAACCCTCTCAGATGCCAATATCTATGGGTGCTCAAGTCCATGATATAAAATGGCATACTGTTTGTCTATATCCTACACACATCCTCTTACACTTTAAATCATCTCCAGATTATTTAGAATACCCAAAACAATGTAAGTGCTATATATATTATTGTTATCCTGTAGTTTATTTGTATTATTTTAAATTGTTGTATTGTTATTTTTTATTGTTTTATTCCCTAATATTTTACTCCCTGGTTCAAACAATCTTCCCACCTCAGCCTCCCAAGTAACTGGGACTACAGGTGTGTGGTACCACACATGGTGTATTTTTTGATTTTTTTTTTTTTTTTTAGAGATGGGGTCTCACTGTGTGGCCAGGCTGGTCTCGAACTCTTGGGCTCAAGCAATCCTGCTGCCTTTGCCTCCCAAAGTCCTGGGATCCAAATATTTTTGATCAGTGGTTGAATCTGTGGACGTGGAACCAGTGGAGACAGAGGGCCAACTGTATACAACTTAAAATGTTGTCCCTGGAGGTGTTTAAGCAGAGATTGAATGGATCTGGTAGCAGATAAGAATTGGGCTACATGTTCTCAACAGACCTTTCCCACTCTGAAGTCCTCTGATGCAATGACCCTGGGTCAATTCCCGGAGGCTGGATTTGTTTGTTTCATAAATCCTCAGGGAAAAAAAAAAAAGTCTGTTTTCCTACTCCTTTCCTCCTCATCTTAAGAGCCAGAAAGAAAAAAAAGTCTAATGAATTTACTGTTAAGGTTTCTGGTTCAGCTCCAATTAACTGAAGTTTACTAACAGTCAGGGCTACCTTCTCTCAAAGGGACACAATGGTCCAAACAGAAAGTCTGGGTACAAGTGTTTCTAGACTTAAAAAGAACCACTCCTTTCCCAGCTAGTAGAAGGTTCAGAAACCTTTCCTGATTAACATGTGACACAGCCTCTTCTAAACTAGTTACTGGCATCAACTTATTAAAAATAAAAAAAAATAAAAAAATAAAAAAAGGAAGGCAATAGAAACCACTGGCCTTCACTCCTGACAGTCCATGAGCCAATGTAAGAATAAATGGCAATGCAGTCACGGCAATTTCCTCATTTTGTGTGTGACCTCTATCCATTATCAACACTGACAAATTATGGAAGGCAACTGCACACATACATCACATACAAAGTAGCCCTTCCAGATACACACATCATCAATAACAATTACATTTACACACAAAATTAGGATGTGATCAGTAATTTATTTTCATTCAGTAGTTAGGAAAACAGTGGCATCAGTCCAGAATTTTTGCAGGCAATCACAGGGTATCTCAAGAAAATGACACAATTTGCAAATATCCAGATGGTAACTGGGCCTTCCAGTGACTGGTTTACACAGAAGGCTGGTGGTTAATACAGATAAGCAAAATGACTAACAGAACTAACAGTGTCACCTCTACAGAGCTGAGCATGCAGAAATCTGCCAAAGAACAGCTCCTTGGTCTTGAGAAACACAAAACGAAAATTACTAAAACCCTCTCAAATGGGGGCTTGCAAATCCCACTCCCGTGGATTACAGCTATTCTATGAAGTGGGCTGCCAGAAGCAATGACTAATGGTGAGGTTTCCTACCCAGACACTTAGGAAAAAAATGGGCCTTTGAGCATCAGGCAATTTGCTGGGGCAGGCAGGTTCATTCTTCATGTGTTATGTGGTGAGAAGACCAATGATTTAGTCACTTAGAGGCAATGTGATGTGGTTGGGAAAGTACAGACTTCAGGGTCAACTGGGTTTTTAGTCTCATCTCCTTGACCCAGTAGCAAAGCCATCGTCGGAAAGCCACTACCCTGTTCTGAGCCTCAGCTTCTTCTTCTACAAAAGGGAGCATTAATACAAACCTCATAGGATTATTGCGATGATAAAAGTAAAGGACTTTCAGTAAAGTCCCTAATGCACTGCTGTGTGTAAATCAGCATTCAGGAAATTAGGCTGGTGATCATGATGTTTCTTTTTTCTTTTTTTTTTTTTTTCCGATGGTGTCATGCTCTGTCACCCAGGCTAGAGTGCAGTGGCGTGACCTTGGCTCACTGCAACCTCCACCTCCTGGGTTCAAGTGATTCTTCTGCCTCAGCCTCTCGAGTAGCTGGGATTACAGGCACCCAGCTAATTTTTGTATTTTTAGTAGAGATGGGGTTTCACCATCTTGGCCAGGCTGGTCTCGAACTCCTGACCTCATGATCCACCTGCCTTGGCCTCCCAAAGTACTGGGATTACAGGCGTGAGCCACTGCACCCAGTAGATCATCATGTTTCCTTTTTCTTTTTTTTTGTTTTTTGAGACAGAGTCTCACTCTGTCACCCAGGGTGGAGTGCAATGACACAAACTCAGCTCACTGCAACCTCCGCCTCCCAGGTTTAACAATTCTCCTGCCTCCTGAGTAGCTGGGACTACAGGCATGTGCCACCACGCCTGGCTTTTTTTTTTTTTTTTCCTGTATTTTTAGTAGAGATGGGGTTTCACCATGTTAGCCAGGATGGCCTTGATTTCCTAACCTTGTGATCTGCCCACCCTGGCCTCCCAAAGTGCTGGGATTATAGGTGTGAACCACCACGCCTGGCCCCTGATCATCATGTTTCTTAAAATAATTTTAAGACTCTCTTTTGAGATGCAAAGATCTTAATGATAATGACATTTTTTGAGCACTTACTACATGCTAGGCTCTATGGTTAGGACTGCATATGAATTACCTCATTTGACCATTACTATGGTCCTAGGAGTTAGAACTCTTATCATCTGCATTTTACCATTGAGAAAACAGGTTTGGAGAGGCACAGTAGCTTGTCCAAGGGCCCATCACTAGTAGGTGGTAGAGACAGCACTGAGACTCAGACAGTCTTATTCTAGTCAATGCCCTTGAACAGCATTAAATGTACACATGTAAAATCAACATATTTTCCTCTGCTGTTGCTAGTTCACGTGCATCCTTAAGGACCAAGATCCCCAAGATAATCTTCCAATTGAATAACTTCAGAATGATGGCTCAATGGCCAAAACCAGATCCTATACCAAGTGATGGCCTTCTTCTGGGTAGCTCTGTGTGGCTTCCCACCCAGGAAGATCTCTGAGGTCATAGGATTCCTGGAGTCTATTTAGTCATCTGAAAAAATTATAGGATTCTAACTGCAATAACTCTTTATGACTGGTTTCGTGGGGTTGTTCAGGTATATTATCAGTTCAATACAATATGATACAGATTCCAAGAAATGCATAAATTACTAGAAACCAGTATCCCTTTAGCTTTCCAGCTGGCATTCAAGGAGTACAGCCCCAGGTGCATACAATTTTCAAATGCACATGTTGACTGATAAAGACATAAGTCATGGCAGGAGTATAGGGTTCACCTTGCCTTTCAGAATCGAACCTTAAAGGGTACCTTCTCAGTTATGTAAGGTGCTCAAGGTTATACTTAAAAGATAGTATTTTAAAATATTTTGCAAGTCTGTTAAGTTTTGTATTACTGTCCTACCTTTTTTCCCACAGAAGTAAACACCCTTAGATGCTACAAGGAATGCTGATATTAAATGCTGGACTGAACCTATCAGGAAATTTGGCATTGGATCTTGGCTTTGCTGATTTTCTTTGCAGCTTTCTGCAAATCACCTCCCCTCAGTGTCCTTATTCACAAAGTGGAGAGAACAGCACAAGCTTTATGTTAACCTTACAACATGTTTGGGGTGTCAAGTGAGACACTAGACATGGTAGACTTAGAAAAGCAGCAGAGCTCTGTCATTTCTAGGTGCGTGTCATTATTCTCAGGACCATGCAAGGCTACTGGCCAAGTCAAAATCAGAACCTCTACTTTGGAGACCCAGGTTAGTATTCAACTATTCATGAGATAGGCCTATAGTCTATGGTGCTACAATTTTTTAAAACTGCTGAGAGTCAAAAACAATGGCTACAAATACCATTGACTAAATCAGGCCTAATTCTAACCAATATCTAAGATGGTAAATTTTCAGACCAAAAGTAAGTTGTCCACCAAGTTGTCAGATATATTCTTAAAAGTAACAGAAACTCTGGACCTAAAACTTTTTTTTTTTTTTTTGAGACGGAGTTTCACTCTTGTTGCCCAGGTTGGAGTGCAATAGCGCAATCTCCGCTCACCACAACCTCTGCCTCCCAGGTTCAAGTGATTCTCCTGCCTCAGTCTCCCAAGTGAGTAGCTGGGATTACTGGCATGCGCCACCACGCCCAGCTAATTTTGTATTTTTAGTAGAGACGGGGTTTCTCCATGTTGGTCAGGCTGGTCTCGAACTCCCGACGTCAGGGGATCCACCCCCGCCCCCCAGCTTGGCCTCCCAAAGTGCTGGGATTACAGGCATGAGCCACCACTCCCGACTGTACCTAAAACTCTTAAAAGCTTCTCACAAGGCTCTAGCTTCCTTAGCCAATGTATCCACCTTACCTCGACTTGCTTCTTTTTACCTCTTTTATTTATTTTTTAAAAGCCTTATGGGAAAATAGTGATTTTTAACTTACAATCAGGATAATTCATTAGAGCTAGCAGTTTCTCTTTTAGTGATCTGATCAAGTGTTTAGAGCACCTATATAGACCAGTCCCTCCTGGCAGGTGAAGTGAGTGACCAATAAATGCAAAAACAGAGATAAACTGAGCAAAGCTGCATCAAAGATCAGAAGAAATAAACTTAATGCCCATATCATACCACATTTTTCTGTGAAAGTCTACAGCTATGAACTAAGCTCCTTAGATTTCACAATTAGTGATTATAGCCAGCAGGATCTCGCTGATTATGGGTATTAAAATTAAACATTTGCAGGTCAACTCACACTCCCATGTCATAAGAAATAGCAGATTAAGAGGTAGTATTATACTAACAGACATGCAATATTATAATCCCTGTAGAATATTTTCAAAAGCTTAAAATAGATCATTTAAAGAAAATAGAAATACATTTTAAAAATATCATTTTTTTGCTTTCACTGGAAACCAGCACAAATAAAAAATTACAAAGCACTTAAGTCTTGAGTAGAAATTTTGTTTGCTTTTAAGAGAATGCATATTTTTGCATATTTTTTTTTTACTCAGTGTATGGTATCAAATGCACATCAATGCTACTTGCCTGCTCCCCAGGAGCCTTTTCCTGAGTGGCCTTCCCCAGAATACTTGCTGCAAGGATAGGAGTGAATGCTAGAAGGCACTTGTCAGTGCCATGCTGTGTGCACTGTCCTACCCATGGCAAATTCGGAAGGAACAGTTACTATACACAGCCATTAAACGTTTAAAGGCACAGGTGCTCTGTTAGAACAGCCTTTGAAGGTCAAGAAGTCCTGTTTTCCTGGAAAGGCCTCTGGATAGATCCATTTTTCTTTTTATTATAACCACATTATTTCTACAGAGAAAACGATTACTGTTTAAAAAAAAAAACTTTCAGAGGAATTAAGAGTCAATGGCTAGTTTATAAACAATTATATAATCATGTTTTTCAAAAGGCTGACAAGTAAATGCTATTTTTTAAACATTTACGAATACTAACGACACCTACTGGTGGAAAATATATTTTAGTTAACTGCTTATGGAGAAGTTAGGGCTACAAGGGTTGGTTGCCTTTTGCTCTGATAATGAAGCCAGAAAACTACCCACTAAACTCACTTAGGTTTCTTTTTCCAACAATTTCCATTATCAGGAAGTGATATGCTGATCAATGAAGCTAAAAGACATCTCTGCCTCAAAGTGTATAAAGCATACTTATACTCTGATTTAAACACTAAAAAACAAACAAAAACCCCAATGGTGATACCTGAAAAATATTTACCAACTATTTCCAAAACCATTCCTCCCCCTGCCTTACTTCTCACACCAGGACATCCCCATACAAGAAAAATAAGTCATATTTTATAGTCTAGATCCAGATACCAATGAAGAAAATTAATATTTGACATATGTTTCATCATATTTGTGATATATAGACATATCTATATTCTACATATAAGAATAAAATAAAATTAGCAGGCAATTTTTACCTAGGGGTTTAGCTAAACTACTCAAAAACACAGGACTAAGTGATAGTAGGAAGGAACTGGTTAGAGTTCTCAGCTAGCCTCACTATTCTTTTCTTTTTTCTTTCTTTTTTTTTTTTTTTTTTTTTTTGTTTCTGGAGACGGAGTTTCATTCTTGTTGCCCAGGCTGGAGTGCAATGATGCTAGTGCAATGGCGCAGTCTCAGCTCACTGCAACCTCTGCCTCCCGGGTTCAAGTGATTCTCCTGCCTCAGCCTCCCGAGTAGCTGGGATTACAGGCACCTACCACCACGCCCGGCTTATTTTTGTATTTTTAATAAAGATGTGGTTTCACCATGTTGGACAGGCTGGTTTTGAACTCCTGACCTCATATGATCCGCCCGCTTTGGCCTCCCAAAGTGCTGGGATTACAGGCGTGAGCCACCATGCCTGGACCTCACTATTCTTTTCTTTGGCCCACTTCAATTTATTAATTACATTGGTTAGGTCTCTCTTCCTTACAAAAGGAGTTTGCGTGGGCACCAATTAGGCTGCTCCTATGTTCGTTAAATTAGGAAGTTCCCACTGAAAAAATATTATATCCATTCCAGGCCTGACCAACCTGAATTCTCTGCAGGTGCTGTCCGATCAAAACTTAAATAAGACTCCAAATGCCACTAGGGCCATCACACTTTCACAGCTGCTGGCAACAAAAACTCTTTGTGAAATATTCAACTCAGCCGGGGTGTGGGGTTGGGTTTGGGTGAGGGGGAAGAAGTTAGTTTGTGCTCAGCTTATAGAAAGCTGAATACAACCAGAGACTGGAGTCCTGTCAGCTTGGAGCAGCTTTTGCTAGAGCCAATGAATCTTTGATGGTGTGCTCTGCAATATACATGATTCAGTGAGCCAAGTGCATACAGCTGAGCAGACTCAAGGAAGGCAAGTGGGTGGAACCTCAAGAATGCCGTGACAAGGCCGGATGCACACCTGCCTTCAGCCTTTCCCCAGTGGTGGTGGTGATGTTTGCAGAGGGAGGTGTGGGAGAGTGGAAAGCTCCCAGATACACGCATGAGCGGCAATGACCAGCTGGGTCCTGTGGGTTCCACTGCAGCTGGATCACAGCTTTGCTGTAATCTAGTGAAAGCGACTGTATTCCCTAAGACCCTCAAAAAGAGGAATGCTTTTTCCTCCAGCTGAACCCAACCTTTAAGACCAGTGAGCTATGTGCCAGAGAAATAACATGCAAGGCAGACTAAACATAAGCGGGGAGCACTCCTTTGCATCGCTTGCAAGGCACAGGAAAGTTCCCAGAAAGAGAAATGTTTCCAGTGTTCCAAGGCAGCTTTCCATTGCCCTGAGAAGTTTAATTCATTTTCAAGATCCATGTCGGCGACACTCCAATTTACTCATTTAGCCCCAGTACCCCAGCTGAATGACCTTCACTGGCCACAGGTGATAGGCAGAGGTGCTGTGTCTTGTCTTCACTGTCAAAAGGCTTCAAGGCCAAATCTGACAGGTGAGAGGGCTGGAAGGGTCCCCAGGAACTGCCCTGTGCTCTCCCAACCCAGGCAAGAAGAAACTCTAAAGGGTCGCTCTTCCCTGACATCGCGGCTTGCTGACAGTAGGAGAAAGTCTCTCTGTAGGTCTAGACAGAAAACGGACAATCTGAGAGACTTGCAAAGGCAAGGAGGCAGCTGCTCCCAGACCGGCAGGAAAAGGGACAGGGAGAGAGGAGGCATCTCGTGCTTGGTCCACAGAGAAAGAGTGAGAGAAAAGGAGACAGGGTGAGAGAGATGGCGACGGGGAGACACAAAGAAGAGTGCGTGAGAGATGGAGCGAGAGAAAGTGGCACACATGGAGAGTGAGGGATGGAAACGGAGAGACAGTGACACCGGGCGGGCGCCGAGAGTGGGAGACGGAGGGAGACGAGACAGACAGATGGCCCCTAGAGGTCCAGGTGCAGGGCGCGTCCCTACCTCGGCGTCCTTGGCCGGACTGCTCGCCGGGGGTAGCTCCAGGCTGCAGTTCGCCCTCTTGACCGTGAGGTAGAAGGGGTAATCCTTGGCCACCATGGCGGCTGCCGGGCCTGCCCTTTGGGATGTCACCGCTGATCCTAGGCGACCACAAAACTCCCAGGCGAAAGGGGGCCCCAGCTCCACGATGCCGGGCGGCGGCGGCGGCGAGGAGACCGACAGCCGGCTTCTAGCCGGGCGGGACGCGACTGGGCGCCGGAGCCGAGTGGGCGGGGCCGCGCCAGCCACGCCTTGGTAGGTGGGGAGGGGGCGGGCAGCCAGCTCGTCACCGCCCTGCGCTGCCGGGAGGGCCCACGTGCAGCCTCGCGGACACCTCCTGGGGCGGCGAGGGGCGTGGGGCGATCCCGCGGGTGGAGAGGGACCTCTCTCTCCAGCGGGCACGCGACCGCGGGCCCCGCTGTGGCGCGTAGGCCGCGATTGCTGGGCAACCCGACCCCGTGATAGCTCTTTTCGGGCTCTCTGGCACTCTCCGGGTGAAAGAGGCTGCGGGTAGAAAGGAGGCTGTAGTGACACCCGGCGACTGGAAGGAGCCTGGGGGGGGAAGCGAACGTTTTTTGTTTTTTTTTTTTTAAGACGGGGTTTCACCATGTTGGTCAGGCTGATCTTGAAATCCCAACCTCAGGTGATCCGCTCGCCTTGGCCTCCAAAGTGCTTGGAAAGCGAGCGTTTTAAAAGCCCACATTAGAAAGGGGTGGTATTCTCTCTTGCCCTCTTCCCAGGCCACTGCACTCTATTTTATTTTTTTAATGAATGTCATTGGAGTATAACCTACAAATGGCAAAATGCACCCATTTTAAGAGTACCCTTCATTGAGTTCTGACAAATATAAACACCCATATAACCACCTCCTTAGTTATTATACAAAACATTTCCACCACCCCGGGAAAAGTTCCCTCCAGACCTTTCCCTTTGCACCCACTTTTAAGTATGACTAGGAAGTTCAGGGGCTGCCTGACACTCGAAGGCAATCTGACAAGTATAAAGCGTGTGCATGGATAACCCAGCATTACCACACCTTTCTGGATCCTTTCTGGAGAAACAATGACATTGTAAATCCTCAAGAAGGAGACTGATTATAAGATTGTTTGCAGCAGCCCTGTCTGGGGCAGTAAAAATAATAATTGGAAACAATGGTAATATATCCATCAATAAGGAGGGCTTAAATAAACTTGCCTCTCTGTGTAATACCACTTAGCAGCAGTGAAAAAGGAGATGGGTCTATGGGTGTGTCATGGAAAGAGCTCCAATGTATTAGATTCAGTTTAAAAATAATTGCAGACTAAGCACAATACGATACCATTTGTGTTTAAAAAACACACATTTACAAAAGAATACCATATATATTCTATACAGATATATTTGTGGGTAAATAACATTGAACACTATCTAGAAGAATCCACAGCAAACTTCTACCGTTTCCTTGCAGCTAAAGGGAGGCACTCGAGATTAAAGAATTAAAGATAGTGAACAAAAGGGACTTACGCTCATGTTTTTAACTTTTTTATAAGAAAAATACAGCCTGGGCAACAGTGAAACCCTGTCTCTAAAAAAATATATATACAAAATATTAGCCAGGCATGGTGGTGCATGCCTGTAATACCAATTACTCCGGAGGCTGAGCTAGGAGGATCACTTAAGCCAGGTAGGCAGAAGTTGCAGTGAGCCAAGATCATACCATTGCACTCCAGCCTGGGTGACAGAGTGAGACCCTGTCTCAAAAAAAAAAAAAAAGAAAGAAAAATTGATTAGGTACAGTGGCTTACACCTGTAATCCCAACACTTTGGAAAGCCAGGCAGCAGGGTGGCTTGAGGGCAGCAGTTCAAGACCAGCCTAGGCAACATAGCAAGACCCCGTCTCTACAAAAAATTTAGAAATTAGTCGGGCATGGTAGTGCATGTGTGTAGTCCCAGCTAATCCCAAGGCTGAGGTGAGAGGATTGCCTGAGCCTGAGAGTTCAAGACTGCAGTGAGCTATGATTGCACCACTGTACTCTAGCCTCATGATAGAATGAGAGCTTGTCTCAAGAGAAAAAAGAAAAATACATTGATTCAAGGAACTACTTGGGAAATTATAGTTTTTTAGAATATTAAAATTATCAACTTTTTCTTTTTCTTTTTCTTTTTTTTTTTTTTTTGAGATAGGGTCTTGCTCTGTTCAGGCTGGAGTGTAGTGGCATAATCTCAGTTCACTGCAACCTCCTCCTGGGCTCAAGCGGTATTTCCACCTCAGCCTCCCAAGTAGCTGGGACTACAGGCCTGCACCAGTGTGCCCGGCTAATTTTTGTATTTTTGTAGAGACAGGGTTTCGCCATGTTGCCCAGGTGGATCTCTAACCCCTGAGCTCAAGCAGTCCAGCTGCCTCGACCTCCTAAAGTGCTGGAATTTCCGGCCTGAGGCACCAGACCAAGCCCGAAAATTATCATCTCTCAAAAGTTATTTTGTAGGCTGCACCGATGAATCTTTTTTCTCCTCATGTGAAAAGTCATGACTACATCAGGTAGTGATCTACGGAGACATTGTCTTATTTTACTTCTTGGGGATGCATGGGATAGTAGGAATGGTGATATCTAGTCTCTGTTACAGTGTTCTTTGCTTCTAGCTGAGGTCAGAACTCAGCACTTCCTACTTTTCAGGCAGGAAACCTCATAATACATAGCTCTTCATCCCAGGTATCAAGTCCACACCCTCGCACTAAATCCACCTACTTTCCTACCCAGATAGTACAGACAAACTGCCTTTGGAAGCAAGAAGAATCAGGCCCTGTGTAGCCAGTCTGTTATGACATGTAAATGGGGCTCCTGAATGAGTGGAGGTTCCAACTAAAATTGGAAGAGAGCACCTGAGTTTTTTTCCCTCAATATACAACCTGAAGCAATGGGAAGAAAACTGCCTAAGAAGAGGCATGGGGTGGGAAAGAGCACCTCAGAACCACTGATTTTTCCTATTTGTATTCCTGAAAACAACTTTATCCTTTTAGCCTCAGCTGTACTGATGGGGAGCTCACACAAGTGCCCCAATAGCTTAGCCAAGCTTGGTGGGGGTGTGAGGGGAACCTCATCTCCAAATAGCCCCTGATTAACTATGTAACCAAAGACAGGGCCAGAGGCAGTGACATGCCTCACACAGGGCTTGGGTGGCCAGCAAGAATCTGTGCCTAAGTACTCAAGCCACTTCTTATTCCCTTCTTCTGCCTGCTCTTCTGGCCCTCACAGTCCACCATCTCAACTAGAAGACGCTGGCCATCAAAGGCACTGGCTTTGACCCCCAGAAGAGCTTGCTGGGCCTTGTTCTCCAGTTGGAAAATGTACTTATAGCACTTGGTGAAGAAAAGAGTCACCCTGGCAAAGTCTGATAGCTCTGGAACTGGGTTGCTCATCGCAGTATCATCAGGGCCGAGCAGGGAGTCTGACATGCCCTAAGTCCAGTGTGACAGTAAACAAACCCTAAGAAATGTGTTTATTTATTTTTTTGAGACAGGGTCTTAATTTGTTGCCCAGGCTGGAGTGCATGGCATGATCTCAGCTCACTGCAGCCTCAACCTCCTGGGCTCAAGCAATCCTCCCACCCCAGCCCCACAAGTAGCCGGGACTACAGGCATGTGCCACCACGCCCAGCTAATTTTTGTATTTTCTGTAGAGATGGGGTTTCACGATGTTGCCCAGGCTGGTCTTGAATTCCTGAGCTCAAGTGATCCGCCCACGTCGGCCTTTCTAAGTGCTAGGATTATAGGCATGAGCCACTGTGCCTGGCCTCTGAAGAAATGTTAAAGTGCAACTTAGGTTGAAGAACAACTATTGCAGAGCAATGAACAGTCATATTGAATGATGAGAAGGCTGTCATATCCATCTTCTTTAAAGCATTTCTTTGCTCTCCTTAAAAGATACTGGAGCCATAAAAATCAATAAATACACAGGGCTACACAACATATATATGGCAAACATATCTCTTTTCCACTATATGTGCTAGGCAAAGACAGAGAGACAGAAGCACAGAGATTGCTAATGGCCTGTAACAACTTCAATAGTGCTGTTAAAAAAAAAAAAAGCATAAATGACAAAAGGAAAGATGGGAATCTGCAATTCCCCTGGGTGGTCTGATTCTTCCAAACTTCTTATAGCATAAATGTCTCACCACCCAGAATAGGATTCTGGTGTTTAAAGACATATATTTTTGGTACAACAAAGCCTACAAAGTCAAGCCAGCAATTCTGGGTACACACAAGCCACGTATGTGGTCCTTGAGGCATTTAACACATTTTCAAGAGTATTTTTGACCTCACGCAATTTCCACCCTGGTCCCTGACTTTAGCACCTTCCCCATACGTAATGTATTGCTCCACCACTGACAGATTTGGGTTTTATGCAATTTGCCTGGGACTCTATCCGGGGGTGTCAGTGATGAAATACTGTCAGAAAACAGGCAGTCCTGCAGGAAGGCTTCCAAGCACATCCCTGAGGTTCGTGTCACAGTTGAGGGAAGCTGGTCCAGCCCTGCAATGCCACCAAGCTAAGTGGCCACAGGAGCCCAGCACTCCCCATTCTGCCTGTGTGTGTTTATGAGCTTAGGAACAACACTGCTCTAACAGGCAGCTTCACTCAAAGCAACAGCACAAAGTGTCTTTCAGAACTTGCCTTCAGCACAGCCTGTTATAATCCTATAAAATGCTTCACAGCCAGGCAGTGTTCCTCACCAGCCAGAAGCCTGGAGACTGAAATAAAGAGGGCTGTTTTGCATTTGCAGGAACAGTGCCAAGCACAGGGCCTGCGGTCTTGCCTGTGCTGAGTGGGGGTCATTTGGGCTGCTGGTGGAATGGTGGGCCTCAACACACAAGCCCACCACTGGTTATTAGCTCCTTTTAGACTTGTAGACAATCAGGTGTGGCTTGGAGACCATCTATCAACTCCTTAAATCTCAGTGCCATGACTGGGAGCAGAGCAGGTCCAGTGTGAGGCTAAAACCAGAAGCTAATGTGACTGTGATAACCTTCTCAGTCAACAGGACAATGATTTGTCCCATTAGCATTGTATTTTAACATCAGAAACAGTGAGTTTTGTTTTTTTTTTGTTTTTTGGTTTTTTTTTTTGAGACAGAGTCTTGCTCTGTTGCCCAGGCTGGAGTGCAATGGTGCAATCTTGTTCACTTCAACCTCCACCTCCTGGGCTCAATGAATTCTCACACTTCAGCCTCCTGAGTAACTGGGATTACAGGTGTACACCGCCACGCCCAGCTAATTTTGTTTTTTAGTAGAGATGGGGTTTCACCAAGTTGGCCAGGCTGGTCTGGAACTCCCGACCTCAAGTAATCTGCCTACTTTGGCCTCCCAAAGTGCTGGGATTACAAGCATAAGCCACTATGCCTGGCCTGAGTTTCTTTTTTCTATTTTTTTTTTTTTTTTTTTTTTTTAAAGAGAAAGAGAAGAAAATAGGAAGGAGGAAAAAGGAAGAGAAAGAAAGAGACAGAATGGGAGGAGGGAGAAGGTCTTTTTTCTTAAAGTCTTGTTCATCCATCCATTCACTCATTTATCAAATAATTAATGAATGCTTATTATAGTCAGGTGTTCAATTAGATACATTTCTCCCCTCCTCTTCTCCACCCATTCCTGAACTTCTATGCCAGGCAGATGTTTAATACACACTTGTATTAAACAAGGGAAAGGGTTGAAAAACCTGAAGAAGTTCTGGCAGTGAATTCTGACAGATGAGGACCATGATTTGCTGCTAGATGTGTAAAAATGGCACAAATGAAGCACTGATCATCTCTAAACTCATACCAGTATTACTATTATCCCTTTGCCTAAGGAGCTATCCACTGACTCCAGTCCAGATTTACAAAAAAAATTCCCTGGGCCAGGCATGGTGGCTCATGCCTGTAATCCCAGCACTTTGGGAGGCCAAGGTGGGTGGATCACCTTAAATCAGGAGTTCAAGACCAGCCTGACCAACATGGTGAAACTTCGTCTCTACTAAAAATACAAAAATTAGCCAGGCATTGTGGCAGATGCCTGTAGTCCCAGCTACTTGGGAGGCTGAGGAAGGAGAATTACTTGCACCTGGGAAGCACAGGTTACAGTGAGCTGAGATTGTGCCATTGCACTCCATCCAGCTTGGAGAACAAAGTTAGACTCTTCGTTGAATCAAATCTTCCTTGATGCCCAAACGTGACCCTTAGCTGAAAAACAAAATCCATATAACACAAGAAAGACAAAAGAATAAAGAGGAATACAGGGGTAAGGGAGTGAGGGAACAGAAAATTATCTTAAACTGCTTCAGGTACGCAAATATACTTTAAAACACCAGTGAAAATTAAAGTTTCAAAGAAATATAATAAAGAAGAAACCAGGGAAGGGAAATTTTTTCAAGTCTTATTCTTTCCCAGGACAACCTTTGCCACCACATTTGTTTTGGGGGGCAGAAATGCAAACTCAGTGATTAAATAAAAACCAAGGCTGGAGTGCTATGGCGTGATCTCTGCTCACCGCAACCTCCGCCTCCTGGGTTCAAGCAATTCTCCTGCCTCAGCCTCCCAAGTAGCTGGGACTATAGGCATGCGCCACCATGCCCAGCTAATTTTTGTATTTTTAGTAGAGATGGGGTTTCACCATGTTGACCAGGATGGTCTCGATCTCTTGGCCTCGTGATCCACCCGCCTCGGCCTCCCAAAGTGCTGCGATTATAGGCATGAGCCACCGTGCCCGGCCTCACTCAAGATTTTGTAGTAAGAATCCTGACCTTCTCCAATTTGAACTTATAACTATCAGCAGGCTTGTTCAGCCCACAGAATTAATAAAACATTTTCTGTGTACTACTAGAGCATCTTTGAACTTTATGAAGAGTCTGCCTTTGTTTAAGAGTATTTCATATTTGGAGGTTAAGAATTCAATAAGTGGCCGGGTGTGGTGGCTCACGCCTGTAATTCCAGCACTTTGGGAGGCCGAGGCGGGTGGATCACGAGGTCAAGAGATCGAGACCATCCTGGTCAACATGGTGAAACCCCGTCTCTACTAAAAATGCAAAAAATTAGCTGGGCATGGTGGTGCGTGCCTATAATCCCAGCTACTCAGGAGGCTGAGGCAGGAGAATTGCCTGAACCCAGAAGGCGGAGGTTGCGGTGAGCCGAGATCGCGCCATTGCACTCCAGCCTGGGTAACAGGAGCGAAACTCGGTCTCAAAAAAAAAAAAGAATTCAATAAGTATGTTGTATTTAATTTTTAAAACATTTTTATTTTATTTTTCTTCATGACAGAGTCTCAGTCTTTCGCTCAGGCTGGAGTGCAGTGGTGTGATCTCTGTTCACTGTAATCTCCACCTCTCAGGTTCAAGTGATTCTCCTGCCTCAGTCTCCCGAATAGCTGGGATTACAGATGTGCACCACTATGCCTGGCTAATTTTTGTATTTTTAGTAAAGACTGGGTTTCACCATGTGGGCCAGACTGGTCTCGAAATCCTAGCCTCATGTGATCCACCCGCCTTGGCCTCCCAAAGGGATTATAGGCATGAGCCACTGTGCTTGGCCACATATTTATTTATTTATTCCCCTCAGACTACAGTTAAGGTATTCATTTATGTGGGTTTCATATACTAACCATTATTCAGAGATATTAGAACCTAAAATGTGTAAATTCCAACTTTGGATAGTAGCGGTGTTTTCTCTTCCATCAACTACAAACTCAGTAATCAAAGTACCGTATTTCATCAAACCTAAGACTGCAATATATGCTATTATTTTATGTACTCTCTAGAAAGAAAAATAGACTGGGTGTGATGGCTTACCCCTATAATCCCAGCACTTTGAGAATCTGAGGCAGGCAAATTGATTGAGCCCCGGAGTTCAAGACCAGCCTGGGCAACATGCCGAAAGCCTGTCTCTACAAAAAAATAGAAAAAGTAGCTGGCATGGTGGCACGCATCTGTAGTCCCTGCTACTTGAAGGAGGCTTGAGTCCAGGAAGCAGAGGTTGTAGTGAGCTGAGATTGTGCCACTGCACTCCAGCCTGGGCAACAGAGAGAGAGAGAGACTCAGTTTCAAAAACCAAAAAAGAAAAGAAAAGAAAAATATTGTCGATTAAATTATATGATCAATTGTAAGACCCTTGTCAATTCCAGAGAAGTTAACATGTGGAGGGAAATGTATATAATAGTGAATATGGCAGTATTCATATCATCTGGCCTGAATTTGAAAACCTATACATTTATAGAAAAATGACTTTTGAGGAGTCAGGGACACTTCCAGAGACCACCTGCTGTGAAACTGACTAAGAAGCTTATCAAATCCATATATATCCCTGAGCCCCGCTTTGGTCCAATGAATTGGAATCTTTGGCAGCAGACCCAGAAATCTGTAAAATACCCTCAAAGAGCACTGTTTGAGTAATATACATAGTGTTATGAATCAGAATGATCAGCAAGCTCAATAATGAACCCCGAGCCACAGGCTAGAAATGCTCTGATCACAAATCTTCAGTCCTGAGGTTCCCAGGGTGTAATTAGCTCAATGGTTGTGGCATCAAAACCCAGAATGGGCATAGGGAGCCTCTTAACTTGTTCATCTAAACAAACGTGCACTGAGGAACTATTGTGTGCCACAGCATGCTATATACAGATGGGTGCCTCAAGGATACGATGAAAAATTGACAAATCTATACTCTGAGTAAACTACCAAGTAAACCACCCACTCAGAGATGTGTTTTGGCTCTTGGGACTTGATTTACAATCTGGTATCCGAGGTTCTAACTTAAAACATGCTTATCTTCATAGCCAGAGGGCATGACAGCATTTACATTTTTAAAAAATTAGCTGTAGAACAGAGAATGGGAGGAGGGCACTTGGCTTGAGATGTTTACTTGAAAAAAGACCTGGGGCTGGGGCTGGGGCTGGGGCTCCGGCGAGTGGAGGGGGTGGGAGAGTGGGTAGAAGACCTTAATTACAGAACAAGTTCAACTAGTAAAAACAGGTTTGGGGACTCCTGGCAAATATGTGTCTCATCCGGTGAGGGTGGAAATTGGCTGGTGTGTGCTAGAAGCAGCCTTTTAGCTTAAAGTGTTCTGTGTGCTGTGGATATCAGACGCACTTCACAGAGGGGCCAGTGTGTGTGGGGTAACTGAATGCTTTGGTTAAGTGGGAGCTGAATTAAGACAGTTTCTGCTTTACTTGAATTTTTTTCCACAACCAAGCTCAGCAAACACAGTTCTCATGTGCCCACAATTCTGATTAAACCAAAAGCCTTGGCAATAGAGGGCTGAACAGAAGCACTTAGTCACTAGTTCACCAGATTTTATCGCTGCACTGTCATTTGGTTCTTCAACTCTAGCATTAGTAAGTACAATCACCTGATGGCTGTGCCTAGCGAATTCCTCTTATTCAAGGTTGTCTGTGACCCCCAGGCTAGGGTAATCCTTGCTTTGTGTCCCCAAGGTGCCAAGTGCCTCTTCTTCCCCAATAGTCAGCCTGTTCATACTGACTGATTTTATGCCTGTCTCTGCTGCCTGACTGCAAGCTACAAGGGGACTGATCTATCTCACTCATCACAGTAGCCCCAGCTCCTCCTATTATGCCGGCACATAGCAGATGCTCGGCCCATATTTGTTGAAATGAAAATTAAATTGAAATGAGGCTAATCAAAGAACATGTCATGGAGGAAGAAAATCCAAAGAAGATTTTTGCAAGGAGGAACATGGCATATTTAAAACTTCCGAGATGGGACCAAAAGATCATATGCAGAATACTATAGTGGGCTATAGTTTGAAATTTTGAAAGGTAATTCAAATAGGCCCCTAATGTTTAGCTTCTTGAAGAGTCCAAACCACTTTGAGAAACAGCTCCTACAGTGTTAGACTGTGGGAGCCTCTCAGATATGATAGAGCTTTCAGTTCCTTTCAGCTGTTTACATACTAATTTCTGAACAAGGTGGACGTGCCAGGGAGGTTGAAACTAGTGACAAAGGGACATCAAATAGCTTATTTTCAAAGACACTGTGCAATATGCTCGTCTGCCCTTTTCCTTCCCTTTAAAGGTGATTTCTTCCATTCCCTTCTCAAGGTTTTCGATTCCAGGTTAAACTCTACAAAAATGTTTTTTCCTTCTCAACTTGCCATGCTCACACCTAGTGCCATTTGTATCAAAACTTTGTTTTCTTGAGGTGGGCCCCAAGGAGCTGACTTTTAAGGGGGAGGGAAGATTTTGTCTGGTGTTTCTGCAAAATTAAACATGGGGCTCATCTGGAGTTCCAGGCTGATGAGAAATTATAGACTCAAGAACTTTTTATTCAAAGAAGCCCAAGGAAGAAGAAGGCAACTTCTCTGCTAACTGTTCCACCAAAGCAGGGTCATGCTCTCCCCTAATGGAGTCTTACAAGAGATATTTTGAGAGCGCATTCTGGTTTAGAGACAGTACATGGTGAACAAAGCTCATCTGTCATTGAGTGGGAGGAAGGGAGGGGAGAAGGTAAGAGAGAATTAAAATTGTAAAGCCAACATCACGTGGATTCCTCCTTGAACTTTAATAACCCAGTGCTGCCTGCAGGCTCAGAAAAAACAAATGCAATGGGTAGGTACGAGGATTGCTCTGGTGCCAGGAAAATGCAATAAGACATAACTTTTACAAGGTAGGCAATGAAAGAGTGCCCTGCAGGAACAAAACAGGCTTTTAACATCTCCAAAGTTGGCAGTCAGATGCCTGAAAACGTTGGCTTAGGGCATCCAAAATGCACAACAGATAGAACCACTTTCTTTAAGATGAAGTCATCTTCCAGGGGAAACAGTAGCTGGGAAGGCTGGGTTTTTATGATTCATGGGAGGAGAAGAATTTGAACTGTATTTTCTTTGCCACAGCCTACCCCATTTTAATGCATGTTAGAGGTTTTCCACGTTAGGCAAATTTTCTAGAATGTTTTAAAAGGGAAAAGCATTCTATAGACTGCCTCAGTTACTGAAAGAGTTCTCTTTCTCCCTGGCTGGGGAGGGATCCAATTCCGTTTCACTGTGTTATCAAAAAGATCTGAAACTACCGCTCTTCATTTAGATTCTGCTGTTATGAAATGCAGTTGGGGGTATCTTGTTATACTTTACCCCCAGAAGTGTTAAAGGAAGTGCCTGTCATCAAAATTCAAAAATAAATTTAAAAAAGTGATGCTGGCAGAGCTTAAAAACTAAAGGGATCAGCATTTTGCTTCAGTTTCCTGTTCATAAAACTTTATAAAAACAACCCACCCATTTAAAAAAAAAAGTAACAATAGCTCACTATTCTTTTCCTAAATGCTTGCCTCATGCCACTCTGAATTAGGTGCCATCACATTTCCTGAGTTATGGACCCCAAACACCACATCCTTTTCCTCCCTCCCACACCCTAACCCCACCTAGCATCATTCCTGAATTTAGATGCTTCTCCAGTTTATGATCTCAGTAGAGAGATGCCAACATTCTCCCTCCTACCTGTTCTAAGAGGCCAAGCATCTGTACCAGCTGGAAGTAGGAATAATTGAGGCTTCCTTCCCCCAAATTAATTCTCACTTCCTAGAGAAACTTTTAATATGGAAGGTTAAATTACAAAGTGAAGAGTTAGTAAACTGAAAAAGAATATGGTATTTCCCTCCCACTCTGGCTCTACGGCAAAATTTTCTTTGTAGAATACTCAACACTCTGTCCTTCCTGGAAGAACACAGAAATACAAGCTCTAGAACAGGCTTTTCCAACCCATGGTCCACAGGCTGCATGCAGCCCATGATGGCTTTGAATGTGGCCCAACGCAAATTCATAAACTTTCTTAAAACATTATTAGATTCTTTTTGCGATTCTTTTTTTTTAGCTCATCAGCTATTGTTAGTGTTAGTGTATTTTAAATGTGTATTTTACAATTCTTCTTCTTTTACTGTGGCCCAGGAAAGCCAAAAGATTGGACACCCCTGCTTTAGAATGAGAAGCCTGGGTTCAAATATCAAGTTTTTACTTGCCAACTATTTGACTTTGGAAAATTTACTTAATGATGCCAAACATCAGTTTAAGCATCTATAAAATGGGGACAATGAGAGTTTTGAGGCTTTAATGAGTTAAAAACACATGAATAATCCAATGAGATATTATGTGTGGCAGATTTCTAGGCATACGATTAGCATGTAATCCATGCTATTATTAACCTTTCTGGTAAATAAAGCACCTCCTTTTTTTTTTTGAAAATGAATTAAGTAAAAAAGATGGAATTTGGAGAACTTTTCCAACACTCTTTGCTTCCAAAGAGATTAACTGATTGAACCCTTTAATTTCAAAAATTGATTTGGTGTTACACACATATAAAAGCAGCAGCACAGTGAAGAGTGAACTGACCTAAATTAAAAGACATGGGCCAGGTGCAGTGGCTCACACCTGTAATCCAAACACTTTGGGAGGCCAAGCTGGGAGGATCACTGGAGCCCAAGAGTTTGAGACCAGCCTGTGCCACAAAGTAAGACCCCATCTCTACAAAAATAATAACAATAACAACTAGTCAGGCACAGTCGTATATGCCTATGGTGCCAGCTACTCGGGAGGCTGAGACAAGGTGATTGCTTAAGCCTAAGAGTTTGAGGCTGCAGTGAGCTATGATCGCACCACTGCATTCCAGCCTGGGTAACACAGCGAGATCCCACATCTAAAAAAAGTTAAAAAAAAAAAAAAAGAAAGAAGAAGAATACGACATGGTATACAATCTGGCCTTACCATTAACTCTGTGGTCTTGGGTAAGTCAATTGATCTCTCAGAGGCATAGATTCTTGAACGGTAGAAGAAGGTGATTTAAACATAAATGTGTCTGCTTCTGTCAGTCTATTAAACAGCAAAGACTGAAGTGTATATGGAGTATTATCTTCATTTTATCCTATTTAATTTCAGAAAAGCTTTAAAATAAAAATTCTTATCTCGTGTTCTGATGAAAGCACCCTGTCTAAAATTAGCATATTTGGTACAGGCAGCCCACATCTTGGGTTAGTTCAGCATGGTGATATTTTATAAGGGCTCATCAGAAAATTAAGCTCAATGTACTCATTTGTCAGGAAATGTATATGTATATGGATTCCTTTATCAAGTGGCAAAGCAAGCAAGAGGTTGAAACAGAGGAAAGATCAACTAAGAGAAAAGAATTACTGAGGGAAAATGGAGATAGACTACAAATGGGATAGAACTGGCCTAAAATATACCACTGTCACTTAAAAATAGGTACTCAGTTACATAGTGCCCATGTTATCTTTACAACAGCATTTGGTTCCTACTCTGTCTTCTTCCTACAGGCCTGCTATGACTGTGAGAGCTATCTGTTCCCTCAGTGGATCAAGTCTCGCTGCCTTGTGGATTCTGCCCAGTCATAGCCTTCCTTCTGCTCTTCAAGGGTGGGCTGCCTACATCCAAGTGAAGGCCACGTAGGGGGGATCAAGTGGCCTTGGGTTTTTGTCGCCGTTGACCCAACAGACTCTGGAAGCTATGGACAAGTCATTTAACTTTCCTGGATCTGTTTTGATCAAACAGAATGTACTGGATTAAAGTTTTTCAATCCAAGTCTTGTGGAACATTAATCACTTACATTTTATACCCGGGAGGTTAGGGATGAAGGAGGAGTCAAAGACATTATGAGCTAACCCTTTGTCCTGGGACTCTGGCTGGGGGAAGAAGTGGAACACATTTGTTACCAAACAGAACTGGGTGACCCTCAGTTCCCTTCCATCTTGAAGATTCTGAAATTCTACTAAAAATTCTGAAGTTCTCCTGAAAATTCTGAATTTTATGTGACAGGAGAGGACAAAGAAGAGGAAAGGGACTTCAGGTAGTCACGCAGGAGGTGGCAGGGTGGTCATCTCAAAGCTCTGTTTGCACAGCAACTACAGTGTACATACTTAGCTTCTTTGAGATGCTTCTGGAGTGAGGGGGCTAGTGGAGATAAGGGGAAAGGAAGCTAAATTCCTCCTCTTGAAATGACTAGTATTGCACACAGTAAGCACTCAATAGATGCTGACAGAATTGAATTCAAAGGAAAAAAGACCTGGCTCAAACTGACAGAAGTTGAGCTGCTGCTCAAGATGTATGAATATGTCAAAAATGCTAACAGCTTCTGCTTTTGTTCTCAGCCACCCACTTTGCCATAAGCCATTTTCAGTAGCAAGATCAATTCTTTTTCATGAGAATGAGCACACCTCTTTCGGCAGGATAACCACAGGTAAACCTCCCCCTGCACCCCCTACTGCCATCCCACGCGCTTGGAATATGAACAAAGGTGAACTGTCTGGGAGTTAAAGAATTCTGCTTGTTTTCATTCGTATCTTTGCCTAGGGTAGTGGCAAATATTGTTTCATGGGTTTCCAGCTTTGTTTTTGGAGCTCAAAGGATAAAGTGCTCCCACAAGAAAGAATAAGGAGAGAGGAAAGAAGGTAAGGAAAAAAACTACTTCATTCAAACAGCAGAAGTCCTTTATTCCCAGGAAAGGTGACAGTATGCTACATCCTCTGTCTGAGCTGCCAAAGTCTCCATCTAGAGATACTGACAGCAATAATAACCTTAAAGAATTTTTTTGTACTTCTATTCTAAAAACAGGACTTAAAAGAAAACTAAAGTCTTCTGATTCCCAGCTGATGTTTTTACCATAAAACTAGGCTGCCTCATGAACACATTCCCCAGGCCACAAAAAAGCTGGCTTGTAATAGGCACTCAATAAATATTTGTTGAATGAATTAAAGAACAGAAGAAAGGAAAAGGCACAGAAGGTATGTACCAAGGACTGTCAACATAAGAGGACCAATTGGTTGACACTTAAAAAGCTTTGTGTATCTTTGAACTCAGGTCCAGAACAGTCCCACCCTCATCCTTCTCCATGTTTTAAAATACCACTCATTATTCAAATCTCAGACCAAGTTTTTCTTCTGAGAAGCTTTCCCAGGTCAACCCAGCCCTGTGGAGCTAGTTTATTCTTTTGAGTTCTAATAATTCTTATTACTAAAAGTACAAAAATTAGCTGGGTATGGTAGCAGGTGCCCATAATCCCAGCTACTTGGGAGGCTGAGGCAGGAGAATCATTTGAATCCAGGAGGCAGAGGTTGCAGTGAGCCAAGATCGCACCATTGCACTCCAGCCTGGGCAACAGGGCAAGACTCTGTCTTGAAAAAAACAAAAACAAAACAAACAAACAAAAAAACAATTCTTATTACTACCACTTAATTAACCATGTTCTACCAGGTGGCAGCTTTTTTTTTTTTTTTTTTTTGAAACAGAGTCTTGCTCTGTCTCCCTGGCTGGAGTACAGTGGCACAATCATGAACCACTGCAGCCTTGACCTCCTGGACTCAAGTGATCCTCTCATCTCAGCCTCCTGAGTAGCTGGGACTATAGTTGCCCAACCATGCCTGGCTAATTTTTATTTTTCTAATTTTTTGTAGAGATGGGGGTCTCACTACGTTGCCTAGGCTGGTCTTGAACTCCTGGGATCAAGCGATCCTCCTGACTTAGCCACCCAAAGTGCTGGAATTATAGGTGTGAGCCACTGCACCTGGTGCAACTTTTTTTTTTTTTTTTTGAGTCAGGATCTCACTTTGTCACTCAGGCTAGAGGTCAGTGGCGCAATTGTGGCTCACTATAGCCTTGACCTTCTGGGCTCAAGCGATCCTTCCACCTCAGTTTCCCAAGTAGCTGGGACTACAGGTGTGTACCACCATACCCAGCTAATTATTTTAGTTTTTGTGGAGATGGGGTTTCACTATGTTGCCCAGGTTGGTCTCAAACTCCTGGATTCAAGCAATCCTCTCTCCTTGAACTTCCAAAATGTTAGAAGTACAGGGGTGAGCCACTGCACTCAGCCTAAGCTAATATTATCACTTATTCCTACATTCAGCTTCTATTGATCAACCAATTTAATGGTCAATTGAATTTTTGTGCTGTTCTACTACTACCAGAGGAGGCCAGTAACAACTGGTATCTGGTCCACTGTATAAGACTCTACCCAGGGAGGGATGTGAGGATGTGTTGTGCCCTAAAAATAACTTTATGTTAAAATTAAGGAAGATGCTTATCAAACCTCCAGATCTACTCACCAATTTACAAAAAACAGGGATAGAGGAAAAAGTTAAAACACATCATAAGAACGCACACCTGAATCCCAGCTAGAAAATATTCTGCCAGAAAAATGACCTGGTTTCCTCAGCAAGAGGGTTAAAAAAAAGGGATGACAGGGAGGTTTCTCACACTAACAATGATAAGAAATGGGTGGACCAGTCAGGCACAGTGGTGCGTGCTTGTAGTCCCAGCTACTTGGAAAGCTGAGGCAAGAGATCACTTGAGCATAGCAGTTTGACACCAGCCTGGGCAACACAGTGAAGACCTTGTCTCTTAAAAAATAAAATAAAAGGAAAGAAATTGGGCACAGTGGCTTATGCCTGTAATCCCAACACTTTGGGAGGCGAAGGTGGGAGGATCACAAGGTCAGGAGTTCGAGACCAGCCTGACCAGTATGGTGAAACGCCATCTCTACTAAAAATACAAAAATTAGCCAGGCGTGGTGGCACGTACCTGTAATCTCACCTACTCAGGAGTCTGAGGCAGGAGAATTTCTTGAACCCAGGAGGTGGAGGTTGTAGTGAGCCGAGATCGCGCCACTGTGCTCCAGCCTGAGCAACAGAGTGAGACTCCATCTCAAAAAAAAAAAGCCAACAAAAAGAAGGAAAGAAAGGAGAAAGGAATGAGTGGAACATGTTGGGATACTGATTCAAACAGCCTAACTGTATAAGGACAGTTTTGAGGAAAATTAGCAAGAATTTCCTTGAATTATTCAACATCACCTAATATGCAGTCCAGAGTAAAATTTGAATATGAGGACATTCAACTTTGGACTGAATATTAGATAACATTGAAGAATTATTGTTAATCTTGTCAGATGGGATAGAGGATGGTGACTTACGAACAGAAGGTGGTGGCTCATGCCTGTAATCCCAGCACTTTGGGAGGCCAATGTGGGTGAATCACTTGAGCCCAGGAGTTTGAGACTAGCCTGGGTGGCATGGTGACACTCCACCTCTACAAAAAAAAAAAAAAAAAAAAAAAAACACACATTAGCCAGGCGTAGTGGTGCATGACTGTAATCCCAGCTACCTATGAGGCTCAGGTGGGAGGATCACCTGAGCCTGGGAGACAGAGGCTGCAGTGAGCAGGGGATCAGGCCGCTACACTTCAGCCTGGGTAGAGAGGTATAGCAGAGTACTGATGAGTAAAGTGATATATAGCCAAGGTTTGCTTAAACCACTCCTAAAAATACAGTGCAGTGACTGGAGGGAAGTTAGTGATTGTTGAAGCTGGATGATAGTGACCAGGTGCTAATGAAACTATCCTCTCTACTTTTCCAATGTGAGCAGATCACAAGGTATCATGATTAACAACTAAATTATTCAACTTAGAAAGTTATAATTTCTGGTTTATATGCTGGTGAAGGTACAGTTTCTCCAGGTATCATATTTAACGCTAAATTATCCAACTTAAAAATTATTTCTGGTCAATGTCAGTGAGGGTATAAGTGAAAATGGCATTTGTAGAACCACTGATGACAGTAAAAACTACTGTGATATCAAGAGATGTCAATACCTACCAAGAGCAATACAAATATGCAAATATCTTAGCCTGATATCCCTACATGCATGACTTTACCAAAAGAAAATAATCCAAAAGGCTGGGCGTGGTGGCTCACATCTGTAATCCCAGCACTTCGGGAAGCCAAGTTGGCTGGAACACCTGAGGTCAGGAGTTTGAGACCAGCCTGGCCAACTTGGTGAAACCCCATCTCTACTGAAAATATAAAAATTAGCCAGGCATGGTGGGGGACACCTGTAGTACTAGGTACTCGGAAGGCTGAAGCAGGAGAACCCTGGAACCTGGGAGGCAGACGTTGCAGTAAGCTGAGATCATACCACTGCACTCCAGCCTGGGTGACGAGCAAGACTATCTCAAAAAAAAAAAAAAAAAAAAAGAAAATAATCCAAAAGAAGAAAAAAATTTCAGTGTACTGTCATCTAAATAGTGATTATTAGAAATAATAATAGACTAGCTACTAAGTTATGAAGAATATACTGTGTACCAGGAACTATGTTAAATGCTTTATATACATTATTCTCCTCTAAATAACCCCTTGAGGAAAGTATTATCATTCCCACGGCACAGACGAAGAAAGCAAGTCCTCAAGATCGCACAGTTAGGAAATGGCGCAGCAGGAAATCTGGGTCAGGCTGGCTCCAAGGCCCACAATTTCCAGTCCTGCACTAATTGCCCTAAAATCCAAATGTCAGGCAATAGGGGATGTTTAATTAGATTATAGGAAATCCACTGCATGAACACTGCATAAACATTAACAAGTATACTCATGAAGCCAAGCAATATGGGAACATGATAAGTTAATAAAATGCGGGATGAAAACTGTTTATGAGGGTACCTGTGATATATGTATGTATATGTGAAATATTTATGTGGAAAAGCTTGGCAGGGAAAATATATAGAATACAAATCACAGTTGTGGCTGGGTGCAGTGGCTCACACCTGTAGTCCTGGCACTTTGGGAGGCCAAGGCTGATGGATTGCCTGAGCTCAGGAGTTCAAGACCAGCCTGGGCAGCATGGTGAAATCCTGTCTCTACTAAAAGCACAAAAATTAGCTAGGCATGGTGGTAGGTGCCTGTAATTCTAGCTACTCAGGAGGCTGAATCAATGAGAATCGCTTAACCTGGGCGGTGGAGGTTGCAGTGAGCCAAGATTGTGCCACTGCACGCCAACCAGGGTGACAGAGCAAGACTCTGTCTCAAAAAAAAATTCACGGTTGTATAAGAAGGAAGATCTCCCAACGATGGGCCATGTGGTTATGTTATTTTTATTAAAAAGGGGAGAGGTAATGGAACTGAGGTGCACACAGCTGCTGATGGAACAAAGGCATTTATTTTGGTAGGGGTGTTTCCATAGATAATGTTAACCAGCAGTTTCTTCAAATTTGGTTTCTCCTCTTCTTTGGAACATTATAAAAACTAAAAGAATAAATATTCTACTTTTCCTCTCCCAAATATCTTTCCAATGACCTCTGCTAGGAATTCACTTACTTTTGATCAGGAAGCAATCATCATTATCCTATAGTTTCCTCTTGCAGCAGATGCAGAGGAAATGTTACACTATAAGACAGATGTCTTAAACATAAGAGGGAAAAAAAGACAACAGCTCAAACTAATCTATAAAGGCTTGTTTCATGATTGAGGTCCTCTCTGAGTCTCGTGAAATCCTTTCACAGGTCATTTGTTATTAGCATGCCTGAAAAAGGCACCAGAAAGCAGGAGTTCCAACTCTCCGTCTTGTCAATGTCCAGCCCAGGCATGTCGTAACTGCATCCACGAGACTGCTAATCATCTCAAAATCCAACCCCACAGCCCAGCCTCCTGCTTTCGATTTTCTCCTCCTCCCCTTCACCTTGCCTGGAAAGACACATCTGACTGGCTCCCAGAATCAAGTTCACTGGGAGATTGTGGACTTGGAAGTGCTTTGGAATCTATGAAATGCTCTACAAATGGGAGGTTATCTTGATTAAAAGGCTGATACGTTCCCTTGTGTATTTCTTTTGCCATAAATAAATTCCAGAGATATTCCTTGGGGAGAGAAAGAAAATCCCCAATAACTAGACCCCAGGTTATTTTAACTGCCAGAACCAGGGTTGCCATAAATAATCGACTTTTTATGACAAAGCTTTTGTAACTACCCAGGGGATAATTATCACCTGAAAAAGGCATTAATCTGTGATCCAAACCACATGACCATTTGTGAGTCTATGTGGTATTTGTCAGTACCTGTCACCAAGATAACAGCTTAATCTTGAAAAGGGGAGGTAAGAATATTTTAGAGGAGCACTTCAAGAGAGATTTCCCTTTAAAAAACCAAACAAAGAGAAAAGATATTGAGGAAAGAAAGAAAACAATAATAATAAAAAGCACAGAACTAGCCAGAGAGCCAGATGGAAGAGAAGGCTGTACTAAAACCACCAATCCTTCAGGGAGTTAGTGCAAACTTTTGTCAAAGATTATGGAAAAGCTACTGTTTCAAAGCCTGTGGACATCAGAGGAAAAAACACAAGAGACAGTTGCTGAACAGAGAGCTTTAAACAATTCAAGTTCAAACAGATAGAATTCCAGGAATTAAGAAGAGAGGAAATTGCAAGGTGTTTTGGCGGTATTTTGGAAGGGGGAAAGAGCAAGAACAGGAAATAATAATAGTAATAGTAATAATAAATGGCTGTATTACTAGCAGCCAGGCCTTTTTGATCACAATTAGGGGCAGCATTGTGCTGAGCACTTAGTAAGTACCATCTCCTTTAATTCCCATGACAACCTTTAGCGCTCAGTCCTACTAATGACTCCCTTTATAGATGAGGAAACTGAGATTCAGTCAGGCTCTACCACTTCTTTGAGTTCAGAGTGACAGGATTATGATTCAAACCCAAATTTGCTTAAAAGCATAGCCTTCGTACCATTTACACACTAGTATATAATTACCAGGTCTTATAGCTCAATAATGTTTTTGAAGATTATTGGCAATTATTAAGTTCAGAGCTGATGGCCAGCTTGGTCAGCTTTCCGCCTCCTTATCTTTTTTCCTAAAGGTAAAATGAAAGGAATGAACTACTCCAGTCCATTTTAGTAACTGTTTACGGTGTTTTCTGGCAACTGTGGAAAGGAATAGATTGGAAAAATCTAGGGAATTCATTTATAGCCCATCATTAAGAGCTAATTATACAACAGGATTCTCAGAGTAAAACACTTTAGTGGCATCACTGTTTAAAGATTTTGTTAAACAGTGTACATGTGTAAAAAAGAGTGAAGAAATTCTGTGAGGTGACAAGGTTAGGGTGACACAGCCAGTTAATTATGGAGCACTGTTAGGAACTCATATACTGGAGTCTAGCAGCCCCAGTCCGAATTCTGACTCTACCAGTAATTTGCTCTGAGATCCTGGGTAAGTGAATAATCTTTCTGAGCCTGTTTCCTTGCCTATAAAATGGGGATGAAAAGAGTACCTCCTTCATACGCCTATTGTGAAAACTGCATTAGATGATGCATGGACGGCACAGGACACAGTGCCAGGCATGCTAAATGTCAGCTAATATTCCTGGCACAGTCAACAAAGTAGCAATGCCATTCCATTTACAGAGACCCCTGCACTCCACACCACATTCTTCACAAGCTATAGAATATTCAGGTGTGGAATGAGTTCTAAAATGACATTTACAAAAGCACCAATTTAAGAATCCAGCCCAATTTGAGATCTCATTCTTTTCCCAAACCATAGTCAGTGGTTGGGAAGAGGGAACAATCTCTCTCTATGTTCTTTTGTGCTGGCATTTGGTATTTGACAAATGCCAATTACATGATGATAGCTTTTCTGACAAATTCCATTTAGGATCTCAGAAACCCCTCATCAGTAATAGGCGGCAACATTTTCTGTTTGCTTAGTTTTATTTTGCAATGCAGTTGAGAATCAACTAAAGCTATTGCTCTTACCACAAGACAGCAACTCAGTGAGGCTTCATTTTTACAGGCTTAACAGAATCCATCTACTCTATTCAAGACTTTCATTGTTTGTGATGCTGGCCACCTGGAGCCAATTATTTAAGAGCTTCGACAACAAGCAGCTCATACTGTGGTACATTCCGGGGCTTAGGCTCACTCAACTTTGGTTCCTCCCTCTTCTGATCATGGCTCTACAACTTTTTTTTTTTTTTTTTTTTTTTTAAGATGGGTTTCACCATGAAGGCCAGGCTGGTCATGAACTCCTGACCTCAGGTGATCCACCCACCTCAGCCTCCCAAAGTGCTAGGATTACAGGCGTGAGCCACTGCGCCCGACTCGGCTCTACAATTTTCTTTAGAGAAATTGCCTTTCCTCAATTTTCATACCTCATGGCTAAAAAGGGACTGAGCCTGCTCTCAGTTTCTTTGGGAGTACATGTGACTAAGGACTGACCAATCAGCAACCCTTCCTTCTGGTTATAGTAACTGGTTCAGGAAGAGGCATGAGAACCAGTTGAGATTTCTGCAAGAGGAGCTAGACAATAAAGTATCCCTAAGTTAGAAGGGGGTAAGTTTGGCATTCATTGTTTGTGTCATCTTTCCACCAGGAGGGGAGAGCATATCTGAGAATGAAAGCAACGAAGAAAAATAAAAGCTGAGAAATGAGGAGAGAAAGAAATTCCTAAGGAAAAATAAGCACCTGGATCCAGCCACGCCTGAAGCCTGACTTGACTGTTACATAAGCATGACCCCTGGTCTTTTCTGTTACATAAACATAAATTCTCCATTTGCTTAAAGGAATCTGAGCTATGTTTCTGTCACTTACAATTGGAAGCATTTTGATTCAAATACATACAAAAGAGCCTCTACTATATAAATGAGTAGCTGCCTCCTTACTTTTTTGCACTATTCAGGATTTATATTATAGATCTAAGTCTTGCTTCCCTCAACAAAATCGTAAGCTCTTTGAGACTAGGAGACAAGCGTAATAACCTAATGATACAGTCATACACTTTGGCCAAAAACAACCTAAGAGGGCTAAGGAATTATTTCATAACGATGTCAGAGAGAAGAAAGGGGGAAATGTCAAGGATGTTTCACAGGTGAGTTTTTGGAGGCTGATGGCATGCGGAGTCAGGAATCTCATAAGTATCCAAAGCTACCTCCAAAAGCTTCATATGTCTAGTTGCTCACTCCTGAACCTCCCATTTTATACTTTATAAGCTCAGTGGATAGGAAAACCCCTACCAAAGTTTCAGTCTAAAGGTCTTCTAACTAGAACTGTGAAGAACTCACTGCTGGTCACCCAATGGTACCAATAAGCCCGCTTTTCTTCTTAAATGAAAATTCACTACCCCAAGTATACTTCATATACCAACTCTGACCACATCTGGATAGGGCAATTTGATTTGAGTGTTTTAAATAGTGGTTTAAAAATTTTTTTCCCCACACTGAATACCAAGATAAGCATCAAATAGATCAACTATGTAAATGTAAATACGACAACATAAACATACGAGGAGATGGGCCCCTCCGTAGTATAGGAAAGACCTTGCTAACGATGACTCAAAGTCCAGAAGCCAGAAAAGACTGATAAAATACGTACCCTAAAATATAAAAATATAAAATACATTTATACATTTTTACATGGCAAACAAGAGCAACAACAAAAATATAAGCAAAGACAAATGACAAACTGGGAAAATACATTTACAACTTGTATCCATTTCTGCACCAATCTCTGTAATTTGTAAAGACTTCCTAGAAATCAAGAAGTAAAGGACAACCACCATCTCTGTATGACTGATTTGTGTTACAACATCACAAGGAGTAATGCCAATTTTTGGACATAAATATTTTAAGGGATAGCAGGGTGTTTATGAGTTAAGGGCATGAACTGAGTGGTCCAGGTTTAAATCTCAGCTCTGCCACTTTCTTGCTTGTGATCTGGGTAAGCTGCCTCACCTGCTTAAACCGCATGTGTAATGGGGGATTATAATCTCCACCTTGCATGGCTGTTGTGAGGATTCAATGCACATGAATGCGCTCGGTGACAGCCTGTCACTTAGTAAGTGCTCAGTAAATGGATGCTGTTAGTAGTAAAGCAGAAAATTGAAAATTAAGAGTATACCCTGGCCAGGCATGGTGGGTCACACTAGTAATCCTAGTATTTTGGGAGGCCAAGCGGGGCAAATTGCTTGAGCCCAGGAGTTCAAGACCAGCCTGGGCAACATGGCAAAACCCTGTCTCCACAAAAAAGAAAAAAAAGCCGGGCATGGTGGTACACTCCTGTAGTCCCAGCAACTTGGGAGGCTGAGGCTGAGACAGGAAGATCACCTGAGCCCAGGGAGGTCAAGGTTGCACTGAGCCATGATCATGCCACTGCACTACAGCCTGAGTGACAAAGTGAGACTCTGTCTCAAAAAAGAAAAAAAAAAAGCACACCTTAACCTCAAGATCTTGCAGGTGCTACTCAGAAGGCAAGATGTACGTAAAGCATAACAGAAAAAACAAACATCGACATTGCTATAATGAGATTTTTCATCTTACATATGTTGTTATATTTACAACCATAAATACAAGTATTGCTATTCCTATTTTACAGATGAGAAAACTGAGACTCAGAAGGGTTAAGTGACTTGCTTACTGTGGCAGCTACTAAATGGTAAAATTTAAGATTTTACTCCGTCTATGATTGGCTTTATAAGTTGAGTGTTCATTATACTATGTCAACCTGTCTCTCCCTAATTTAAAAACTGGGAAACAATTTGTCCAGCTAAGTAGCAAGAAAAAACATCCAGAGTTGCCATAGTTCTAAAAGTCCCAGCCGTCAGGCCTAAGAACTTACCCTGTTCCAGCAGTAAAACCTGCCATTTGTGGGAGCCTGTTTCTCAATGGAAGGAGAAGGTCCATCCTGAGTTACAGCACATCTTTACCACGTGTTGCTATTGGTCTTCCTTTGTGTTACACAGAAAGGCTAACGAGATCTCTTGTAAGGTTGTCAGTGGAGTGGTACACACACCGCTGTTTCTCTGGGACTTTTTAAAAATTTATTTTATTATTTTTTTGAGACAAAATCTCACTCTGTCACCCAGGTTGGAGTGCAGTGGCGTGATCTTGGCTCACTGCAACCTATGTCTCCCAGGTTCAAGCGACTCTCCTGCTTCAGCCTCCTGAGTAGCTGGGATTACAGGTACACACCACCATGCCTGGCTAAGTTTTGTATTTTTAGTAGAGACGAGGTTCCACCATGTGGGCCAGGCTGGTCTCAAACTCCTGATCTCAAATGATCTTCCTGCCTCGGCCTCCCAAAGTGCTGGGATTACAGGTATGAGCCTCTGCACCCAGCCTGGGACAGACTTTTATATAGTACAACTGCCTGCCATCCAGGGCCTGCTGAAGACATGTCTTTGGCAGTGAATGTGGGCTCTCACGCAAGCTGTCTGCACTCTGAGTGAGTGTATAACTGGAGGGTCTCACCTCCTGGAAAGTAGTCCCCTGGGTCCAGCAGCCTGCCTGTTCAGGCCATGACTGAGACAACGATGCCCCCACATTTGGCCCAGGTTGTTCAAAACCCATAGTTGGAATACTCAGAAAGCTCTAGCTACCTCTGTGGTCCTACAGCTGCAACGAGAATCTGCCTACAGTGAGAAATAAAATGCCCTTGACAAGCCTCCCTTTAAGAGGTAATGCCTCCCAAAGAACATCTGCCAACCCCCACAGACAGAGCTATTTGAAGCAAGCACAGAACCTCAACACTCTTTTCCATGGAAATTCCAATACATACTTTCTTTGCTTTTAAATCTTTGGAATGCTGATTTAAAAGCCTGCAGCTAAAATGTTCTGACAAATAGCGGGCTGTCTTGTCTCTCTGCAACAGCGGTATTTCAGAGGTCAGGGAGAGAGGCCTCACCATCAGCCTCATCAGTCAATGTGTTACGTAAAGAGGGATTTGTTTTCAATCTCTAAGGAGGATATCCACAGAATGTCAGGACTTTAGCAATGTTCACCAACTCTCTACCAAGCATGGTACCTTATACCAGTCTCCAAATAATAGCAACAGACAGTTTAGGGTTTACTATCTGATGATCATGTTATGGCACTTCACAATGTCCTGCAAGGAAAATACTACAATCACCCCATTTTACAGCAGAGGTAACTGAGATACAGAGAGGAGGTATAATTTGCTCAGGGTCATAAAACTTGTAAGTAGCAGAGCTGGGGTTTGAACACAAGTAGAATGGCTTGAGTGTATACTCTTACCCACGATGCTATCCTGTCTCTCCCAAGATGATGATGATGGGGTGACGGTAATGATAGCGGTGATGCTGATAATGGTGATGATGATGGCTGGAGTGACGGTGGAGGTGGTGCTAGTGGGGATGGTTGGTGATGCTGGTGGTAGTGATGATGATAGGGAGGCTGATGATACTATGACCCTGACCCCTGTGCTAAGTATTTCCCATATATTTCCACATTCCATCCAATCTTCCAGCAGTGTTACCTTATCCATCTACTTCTCTTCACCTTATCTGTCTGCCACTATCCCAGCCTAAGCTGTCATCATCTCTCACCTGGAGTAGTGCAATAAACCTGCTAACTGGTCTCCCTGCTGCAACCAGTGCCTACACAATATAATCTCACTGCATTACAGCAGCCAGAAGGATCTTCTGAATGGTTTTCCTAGATCTTAGCACTGACTCTCTTGCCCGAAACCTCCACTGGCTTCCACTGCACAAATCCCAATTCCTTGCCACTAACTGATGAGGCCCTGCGGGATCTGGTGCTGTCCACCTCTCAACCCCCATCTCCTGTTTCTCTCCTCACCCATCATGCTCCAGCACACCCTCCTTTCTCTTCTGATCATGGCACCTTATTGCCAGGCCAGGACATTTGTGCTGGCTGTTTGCTCTGCCACCACATCTCTGCAGGACTGGCTCCTTTTTGTCATGGAGGCATCAGCTCAAATAACCCCTCCTCAGAGACTTTCCTGACCTTCCAGCTATAGGAGATCCTCAACTCCCATCTTTCTCCCAGTCTTACCTCCCCTGCCACCACCCCTTATCCCCAGCCCCAGCCACCTCAAGACTGGACTGTGTCCTTGGTTGATGTGCTGTTATTTACCATCTCCCCACCTAGGCTACAAGCTCTGTGAAGATAGAGACCTCATCCCTCCTGTTTGCTGTTTCATCACCAACACCTCAAACAGTGCCCAGCCCAGAATGGAGTCCAGTAAATATTTACTGATGAAATCACTGAGTTATCTCATTTACTCTTCTCAAGAACACTTTTAGAATTGAGGCAACAGCTATGCACTAATAACAGACCCAAGGCCGTATGGCTAAGTAACTCCAGAGTCTACACTCTTAACCCTCATTCTGTAATTGGCTCTGTCATCCTGACTTTTCATTTCATTTCTCTGCTTCTCAGTGTCATTTTTACTCTAAAATAAGACGATCAGAAGATCTTTCATGCTTATTAACTACCTTCCAAGGATATTTGGAGTTAAGAGCCTTCGTTCTTAACCACTACCAGGGTTGGCAAACTTTTCCTATAAAGGGAAAAATTCTAATTGTTTTAGGCTTTGTGAACTGTTGCAACGATTCACCTCCACCAATGCAATATAAAAGCAGCCACAGATGATAAATAAATAACAGTGTGTTTGTGTTACAATAAAAACTTATTTACAAAAGCAGACAGTGGGCCAGACTTGACTATAGTTTGCTGGCATCTACACTAGACCACTGGAGAAGCAATTTTTGGCTTCCATCTGTCATTCAGTTATTATGAGGCCTGGTAATCAGAGATGATCTCTTCCCCAGCACACTGGTGTGCACGTTCAGAAAAAAATAATCCGAATGTTAAGAAAGTTCAAGGTCTTCTGTCCAGTTCCATATTAACCGGTTACCATGTTTACAGAAACAGAAATAGCTCTCTTCCATTTTTTTCTGGAACTAAATTTGAGCAATCTTGGGGTGACCTTGGTGGCAGAAGGTTCTCTAACAACAGGCAAGAGGATTTGTGTCTAGACTCAAGGAGGAGTCAAAAGGGCAAAGGTGCAGTGATGAGTTACTAGGGACTTAAGAACTTTGACATTCCTGCTAAATCAGGAGTATAATGATGACTTTGGTCAAGAGGGGCCAGTGGAGGCTGTACAGAAAGACTGCACAAACTAAAGGGTCCAGGATCCAGTGGGACCTTAGAAGGCAGGCAGTGGTCTGAGCTGGGCAAGAAGGAAACTCTTTTCAACCTGAGCCCACGCCCCTTGGGATCATTTCAGTTGTACCCAGGCCTTTTTGTATCTGCTGTGATTTATTTTTCAAAAAATGTGAAAAATCAGAGCAAACGCCACGGGTAATATAATAAATACTGACATTCTTACCATCCAGATTTAACAACTCAACATTTTGTCAAATTCGCTTCTAGGGCTTTAAAAAAATATATGTAAGTAGAAGATTTATTTAGGCCAAGTGTGAGGATTGTAACCAGGAAGCACAGATTCAAGTTGCCCCGAATATACACTCTCCCAGTGCTTTAATAGATAAAGGAAATAAAACATTACCAGCATAGCTAACATCTCCTCTTCCCACCACCTCAGTTCCACATCCCACCTTTGGCCACTCCCAGTGACAACTATTATCATGGAATAGATATGTATCCTACCAGTCCATTTATCATTAGAGAAAATTTTCTATTGGGATAAAGTTTATATAACATAAAATTTACCATTTTAGCCATTTTAAAGCATACAATTCACTGGTGATTATTCTATTCACAATGCTCTACAGCCATCACTACTATCTAATTCCAGAACATATCAGTTATCCAAAAAGAAATCCTGTATCTCCCAAATCTACCCCCCTACCTCAGTCCCTGACAACCACGAATCTACCTTCTGTTTCTATGCACTTGCCTTTGCTGGACATTTCATATAAATGGAACCTTATTTTGCTTGGCATATTATGTCTAAGCTTCATCAATGTTGTAACATGCATCAGTATTCATTTCTTTTTATGGTTGAATCATATTCCCTTGTTTGGATATACCACATTTTGTTTATCTAGTCCTCAATTGATAGGACAGTGCTGCTAAGAACATCCATGTGCAAATACCTGTGTGAGTACCTGTTTTCATTAGCACCTGTTTTCATTTCTTTTGGGTATATACCTGTGAGTGGAACTGTTGTGTCATATGGTAACACTATATTTAACTTTTTGAGGTACTGCCAAACTCTTCTCCACAGCAGCTGCACCATTTAAATTCCCACCAGCAGAGCATAAGGGTTTCAATTTCTCCACATCCTCACCAACACTTCTTCTTTTCTATTTCCCTCCTCTTTTTAAAAATAGCCATCCTAATGGGTATGAGGTATAACTGTGGTTTTGATTTCTATTTCCCTAACACCAACTGCTGCTGAGCATCTTTTCATGTTTGTATTGGCCATTTGTATATATTCTTTGGAATCTATCACTTTTTACCTCATATTTATTCCAGGCATCTACAAATAGTGTGTAGTATTGTTTTCTGAGTGTAAATATAAATATTTGTTTCACTTAGCATTGTTTTTGAGCTCCCTCCATGTTGCTTTATATAGATCTAGTTCAAAGCTGAACTGTATCCAGCCTTCCCTAATCTGTTCTCTTATTTATGGATATTGACGGCTTTTCCTTTCTTTACCGTTACAAAATGTGTTGCACTTCCCTATACGTGCCTCCTTCTGCGTTCCTAAGATTGGTTCTGTAAGGCTTAAACTTGTATTTGTAAGGCAGGATCACAGAATATGCACATTTACAATCTCACCACATGTTCACTTTCTTTTTTAACATATGCTTAGAAAATCAAATGCAAATTAGGATCACACTTCAGAAGACTCCTCAGCCCCCAGTGTATATCACACCCACACATTCACCAAGCTGGATAACTGTTCAATTTTTCTGGATTTTCAATATTCTTTTTTTTTTTTTTTTTTTTTTTTTTGAGAGGGAGTTTTGTTCTTGTCACCCAGGCTGGAGTGCAATGGCGCGATCTCGGCTCACTGTAGCCTCTGCCTCCTGGGTTCAAGCGATTCTCCTGCCTCAGCCTCCCGAGTAGCTGGGATTACAGGTGCTCGCCACCATGCCTGGCTAATTTTTGTATTTTTAGTAGAGATGGGGTTTCGCTATGTTGGCCAGGCTGGTCTCAAACTCCTGACCTCAAGTGATACTCCTGCCTTGGCCTCCCAAAGTGCTGGGATTACAGGCGTGTGAGCCACCACGCCTGGCAGATTTTCAATATTCTTAAGTACCACTGCAAGCAGTCCAAGCAGAAGGTAGTGTAAGGAAACAATTCTGTATCCTATTTGTCAGAGCAGTGACACCCAAAGTGTGGTCCCAGCACCAGCAGCATCAATATCACCTTTGAACCTGTGAGGAATGCACATTCCTGGGTCTCATCCCAGACCTGAATCAGAAACTCTGATCACCACCAGGTGATGCTGATAGAATTTAGAATGTGAGAACCACTCTGTTAGAGTGTTCTCACTTACAAGTGAGAAACAGAGGAAAAGGACCAATAATTGAGATGCTAAAGTATACTGGTAAAGTATCGAGATGTTAAAGTACACACAGTTTATACACCATGGGGAGACAGCATGGGCTAGTGGCACAGAATGAGACCAAAAAGACCAAGTTCAAGTTCTGTTCCTGCAGGATGGTAGTGCTGGGAATCCCCAGCAAGGCCCTTAACCTTCCTGGTCTTACCTCAAGTGCTTTCGAGGGCTAAGAGAGATATGACACAAAAGGCCATAACTCACGTGACTCCATTTATATGAAATATCCAGGCTAGGTAAATCCATAGAAACAGAAACTGGATCAGTGGTTGCCAGGAGCTGGGGAGTGGGAGATGGAGTACTTGCTGAATGGGTATGGGGTTTCTCTTTGGAGTGATGGATATATTTTGGAAGAAATAGAGGTGATAGCCTCTATTGTGAAGCCTCACACAACATTGTGAATTTTTTTTTTTTTTTTTTGAGATGAAGTCTCACTGTTGCCCAGGCTGGAGTGCCAGTGGTACAATCTTGGCTGACCGCAACCTCTGCCTCCAGGGTTCAAGTGCTTCTCCTGTCTCAACCTCCTGAATAGCTGGGACTATAGGTGCACACCACCATGCCCGGCTAATTTTTGTATTTTTTTAGTAGAGATGAGGTTTCACCATATTGACCAGGCTGGTCTTGAACTCCTGACCTTGTGATCCGCCCACCTCAGCCTCCCAACGTGCCAAGATTACAGGCGTGAGCCACCGTGCCCAGCCTGTGAACGTATTAAATGCCCCAGAGCTGTACACATTAAAATGGTTAATGTTATGTGAATTTTACCTTAATTAAATAAAAAGAGAGATGTTACATGGAGAATGCTTCACATTGGCACTGGGTATGAAGTGGAAAGCAGGTATCATTATTGTAAAAGATGAAGTTCATAGTAAGAAAAACTAGAAGCATACTATATTATCTAACAATGGTGGGTTAATTTAATAAAGTTATGTCCCAGTTGAACAATCTGATACTATGTAGATATTAAGAATAATAAGATCTGGGTTGGGTGTGATGGCTCATGCCTTTAATCCTAGGACTTTGGGAGACTGAGGTGGGTAGATCACCTGAGGTCGGGAGTTTGAGACCATCCTGGCCAAAACTGTAAAACCCTATCTTTACTAAAAATATGAAAATTAGCCAGATGTGGTGGCGCAGGCCTGTAATCCCAGCTTCTCCTGAGGCAGGAGAATCACTTGAACCCGGGAGGCAGAAGTTCCTATGAGCCAAGATTGTGCTATTGCACTCCAGCCTAAGTGACAGAGTGAGATTCTATCTTAAAAAAAAAAAAAAAAAAGAATAAGATCCAGGTATATATATGAACAGAAACAATGTTGATATGTATCAAAATAAAACAAGCAAGACACAAAGCAGTATGTACACATCATGTGACCCTATTTGTGTGTGCATGTAAACATACATTTAGCAGGGCTATACACCAAAATATAAAGAGTAGCAAACGACGATTTAATAGTCTTTAATTTACCTTCATTGTATAATTTTCTACAACATCCATATAGTGCTAGTATAATAAAGAAATAAAAGTTTGAAACATGTAAAAATAAATGCATTCTGGTACTTTTTACTTAAAGATGAATTGTGGTGAATTATTACCTAAAAGTATTCTAAATATAAATTCGCTAAATTATCTTTGTTTTGTGTGTTCATAATTTTAACATTAGGCTTTTTAAAAGCACCTGTATGCCCCTATTTAATGCATTAAAATTAAATAATTACATGATATGCTAAATATGCAAAATTAATGTTAAATAACAGCATTAATTCAGAGTATGATTTAATTGTTTAATAATTGCTATTTCCACTTTCAAAGGTCTAAGCCATGTAGAAGGACTCTTGCCTTCTCAAAATAACTATTTAGCTTTAGCAGAAAGGCACCACCTCTCTCCCCCTTTCCACACAACACAGAACATGACCCATGAAGTCCAACACACCCCAGGCTAGATAGCTAAAATGGGTCGGATAAATAAAGGGCCGTGTGGCTGAGTCACCAATGGTTCACCCTTGATCTCTGGGGAAAAAAGAATACAAAAACTGAGTCATGCACCTCCACACAGACTTCCTGTGGAAAAAAGATTTCTCAGAGAGTCAAGAAATGATTTAAGTCTTTGATTCCTCAGTTTCCCAAAAGGGAGAAAAATCATGACTTAAGTCTTTGATTCCTCAGTTTCCCAAAAGGGAGAAAAATCATGTCTCTTAGAAAAACTGTTGGTGTTTAGCGTGAGTATTTCTGTGGCAAAAATGACCTTCCTGACACAATTTACCAGGCCAAGGTATCCCATTCACATCAGATTAATGCAAGCTGCCTTATCACTCCTGGCCTTTCCTTATCCTTCAGAGAGAGCTCCAAATGAGACTGTGTTACCAATTTTTGAAAGAAACAGACTGAAAAACAGATGCATATTTTTGATCAGCAGTTCATGAAAAACTCCTAAATGAATAAAGTTCATTCCTTTCCTTTAGGGAAGAAAGCTAGCATTAGTATAAGTGTTTCAGGATTTCTTCATCCTTTCTTTGTGCACAGAAATGCTCCACTAACTTCAATCTATTACTATTTTTTGGGAAATAGGATATAGTTGGGGAAACAAATTTAAATTCAAAATTAGTTCTGAAACATTATAAATCTCACCATGAGATTATTCTAATTAGCTGCTTATTCATTCATTCACAATTTATTTATTCAGTGACTCATTCACTCACTCACCTACCGAGTCCCTACAGTCATATTTGGGATGCCAAAGTGTTTTCAACCCATTCCCTACCCACCTGGATTTTTTTCTTGTTTTGCCTTATTCTGAATGATACAAACAAGTTCTAAAGATTTTATACAACAATTGGACAAGATACAAAAAGTCACTGTGGGCCAGGAACTATATTCCAGCACTTTGGGAGGCTGAGGTGGGAGGATCGTTTGAGCCTAAGAATTTGACACTAGCTTGGGCAATATGGCAAAACCCTATCTCTACCAAAAAAAAAATGCAAAAATTAGCTGGGTGTGGTGGTACATGCCTGTAGTCTCAACTACCTAGGAGGCTGAGGTGGGAGGATCACCTGAGCCTGGGAGGTTGAGGCTGCAGTGAGCCATGACTGCGACACTGCATTCCAGCCTGGGCAACAGAGTGAGACCCTGTCTCAAAACAAAACAAAAAGTTTTGTGTAAGGGCCAAGGATGATGTGAAAGAATCAGTCTGCATTACGTAGTCTTTATTTCACTCTCTTCCAGAAGACCCATTCTCCAAATATGTGGCATGAATTCATGCTTTCAAGGATGCAGAACATGCAGAAAGTATACTTTATTTGAGAGGCAAATGGTTTCCTAAAGAAAGTGAAGAGTTGGGATCAGAATCAGAAGGTTCAGAAAATGTATTTTTAGCTTTTGCAAAGATTGGTGCTGATTAAAAAGAATAATGACTCCTACAACCCAGAAAAGAGTCTAAATAAAAGAGACTTTACTTAAAAGGAAGGGAAGGGAGCAAGCAAAGAGTCCAGACGTTTTTCTACTCTGCTACCATACTCTGAAAAGAGCACGGCTGACTGAGTTGATGTAGGATCAAACCCTTGCCTTGTGGTCCTGCATTAACGCCATGATCCCACCAGCTGAGCTAACTGGAATTGACTGCTCAATGGAATTAGTCTTCCATCTTTAATTGGCTAGAAAACTTGCCAAGAAGCTCTGCCTGACAGTCCATCAGGCAGAAAACATGAGGATAAAAGATGGTCCAATAATTACCAATGGGAATTGAAGAGGACGATTATTCATGAAATAGACTATTTTATGAAGCTACTTAAAGCTGGAGGGCAAAAAAATGTTGTATGGAGCAGGGCCTGTGGAAGCCTGCCCCCTTGTAAACCCTCCACTCCAAGGCCATCACCTTCAGTGGATGAGGTCAAAATAAACTGCAGCAGGTCCTGACAAACAGTTTCCTCCCAGGAGTCAATAACCTGAAAATGCTTAGTTCTGACTGTTTGAGCTCACCCTCAGCATGAATACATGACCAGAGGTTCTGGTCAGGTCAGGGCTGTTTCCTTTGCCATCATGTGCACACAGCCACCTGAACAACATGCTAGAACAGCAGGATTAGAAGCTTCCTTCAGCAGCCAGAAACTTACATATTTCTAACACACTGCTAAATGTGGAAGTGGCCATTAAGAACCACCAAAGTGTTCATTTTTGACTCAATAATTCCACTGCTGGGAATACAGCTTCTTGGATGTGTGCAAAAGAAAACTGTGCAAAAGAATGTTCATCACAGGAAAATGTCTATTTTTTAAAAATAAAAGCAACATAAATATCATACTCCATGGGCTAAATACAGCCATAACATGTAATATTATGTAGCCTTTAACAATAATGGTATATAAAAAAACTTACCTATATCTCCCAACTTTTCTGCAATAAACAGCTTTGTAAAGTATGTAAAAAACACTGTGGGGGAAAATAATTAAAAATTTTACATAGATCAGTGTTTATCAAGTTAAATGATAATTTAAGTGCATGGAAGAACATAATAATGGGTTGAATTTTTTTTGGTACAAATCTCTACATAAGACAGATATTCACTCCCATATTTTTAGTTATTGAAATATGATTCTATTACTTAAATTATTATTCTACTTTTCATTGTTTTTACATCAAAATCTGGTCCAAAATTGGGAAATAAGATAATAAAAAGGCTTTGTAAAAAGTCATAAAATCCACACATTAATGTTGTCCATGTGCCTAATTTACAGGTACTTTTCCTTCCATAATTCTAAGAAGCCCCAGTAGTTATATCATCTTAACAGTTAGCAGTTGCCGTTTAGATGTGGGAAGGAGGTCTGCGCAGACAAAAATGCTGATAGCAGAGAGAAACAACAGCTGGCAGCTTAGTAATGAGAGGGGTGCTAGAAAAACTATGATAAGCTGAACTGAGAACTCAAAAAGCACAAATTCCTGGGACCAAACAGCCCTAAAATGCCAAGAGCTCAACACACTACAGCAAAGTATAATGACAGATGGTTATTGTGAGTCATCTAAAAAAGGCAAATGCTAATTTGTATAACCTGGCTGGGTGCAGTGGCTCACGCCTCTAATCCCAATTCTCTTTGGGAGATCAAGGTGGGAGGATCATTTGAGCCCCAGGAATTCAAGACCAGCCTAGGCAACATAGTGAGACCCCATCTCTACAAAAGATAAAAAAATAAAAATTCCCTTGTCGTGGTGGTGCACACCTGTAGCCCCAGCTACTCAGGAGGTTGAGGTGGAAGATCACTTGAGCCTGGGAGTTCGAGACAGCAACGAGCCGTGATTGTGTTACTGCATTCCAGCCAGGGTGACAGAGCAAGACCTTGTCTCAAAAAAAGTAAAAAATTTGTATAACCTGTCTCAAAAGGCAAGATAACATAATATCCATTTATATAACTAGATATAGTTGTGCATTTGCATACATGTATTTTAAAGGATGGATTATATATTATATATATATATACTTGAGTATTAGTATAGGAGGATTTGTGATGTGTGTGTGACATTAGTTGTTTTTAACATTTTGAGTTTTTTTGAATTTTTGAATTTTTATTTTATTTTATTTTACACTCCTGGTAACTCACAGAACAACATTTTGGTTTTTAAAGAAGACTGTGTGGTTTAGTCCAAATAAAGTCTGTAGTTTCCTTAGCAGTATTATACCAGTGTTACTTTCCTGATTTTGACAAATATACTGTTATGTAAGATGCTAACATCAGGGGAAGCTGGGACAGTACACGAGAACTCTCTGTATTATCTTTGCAACTTTTCTGTAAATCTAAAATTACTCCAAAATGAAAACTTATTAAAAATATAAAACACTGAGACAAAGAACAAGATCTTGGCTGTCTAATCAAATTCTCTACACTCTGCACCCTATCCCCAAATCTCAAGAGGTCTAGCAGCTGAGCTTTCACTGATTTGGTTCCCCTATATCAAATCATCATTGCAAGGAAGCTTTGACCCTAGAGAGCTACCCTCCTTTAGAACGTGACAACTCACAACAAAGGGTCATGTTACCACCTTTTACCCACCTGACGAAGGCAGGGCCTGGTCCCTAGGTCTGCAAAATCTGGGAAAGAAAATGGTACAATCCCGAGATATCCTAGTGCTCTGGGGCCCGGAAACATTTCATCTGACAGGAAGCCTCTTGGGATTACTTCAACCCCCAGATCCCAGGCATTATCTCATCTTGGCGACGTGTCATCCTCTGCATTTTCCTTCAAGTTGCTAAGAGGAAATGGGGGATGAGATGGAGCTCCAGCAGCCCACCTTGCTCTTGGGTGGATATTTTCCACAATTTAAGACAAATAACTTGAGTTTTAAGACCACCCCAGACATTCTCCAAATGAGAGGTGCAGGCTTTCTCTGCTAGACTCAGTGAAAAATGCATGCAGTGCCTAGGAGAGCTGGTCAACAACAGTCAACAACAGGAAAAATCACCCACATTCAGGGGACCATAAATATTTACAGCATCCAATGACATATTTACTAGTCAATGATCACACAAAACAAATGTTCTAGGACAAGCAGTGGTCTGCATTTCTGCAGGATCCCAAAGTCTCAAAGTTGGAAAGGGAACAGATATGTGTCCAGTTCCCACACTTTACAGATAAGAAGGTTGAGGCTCCAAGTATGCTCCCATCAAATGTCTGCTTTTTAAAATATCTCTGTTACAACATACATTCCCTGAGCCACAGTTCATTGTTTACAGACTGTCTCTCACAGGAGAAGTGGGTGTTTGCCCAGGGACTCAGCACAGTGTCGTGAGTAAGCACCATAAGCAACAAATAAAAGTTTGTTTGAGACACCAAGATGGAAGCTCATCTCTGCCCTGACTCATGTTTCTGGGGACTTCTCTGCACCTAATTTTAAAACTGAGAAGACAAATCTTATTCCTGAATAGCTGAAAGAGCAACCAGGAGTACATTTGGAAATTCACCTGATTTCATATCATGACATTAATACAATTTGTTCAAAACTTGGTTTTTTTTTCCATTGCCTTTATGAGATAAAGGCTAAAAATTTTCATTTTCTTTGGTAAGAATTTCTAGGATCCAGCTTTATTAAATTTCATGGTTAGAAAGGTATACTGAGATAGAAAAGATTTTTTTAAAACTGTAACATTGAAACAGCTAAGTTTCTATTATTAACATACACACAGTTAAGCAAAGCCAAAGAAAGCTGTTTGCATCAGAATATGTCACCTAATCCTAAGAATATTTAAATTAGCACCTTGGGATGCAAAAACACTGAAAACCCCTTCTCTTCGCCCCCAAATACATAAGTACTCCTGGCTCCTCATCTATAATATTCAAGTTCAGGTCCAAATAGAATGACAAATTATTAAGATCCCTAGATATGCCTACCGTGACATCTCAATGCAAGAGTGAGATGAAAAATTAACCTTGTCTGGGATCTTTCCCTAAAGTAGCAATGGCAGGAAAGGTTTGAGTCAACCACCAGCTAGTAAGGCAGAAGTTTCAAAGAGGTGGCGAGAAGAACTTGCTGGCTTCTTATTTTGTGGGCTTCCTCAACCAAATCCCCTTTTCAGCTATAGCATGCTCCTGATTGTTGGTATTACATGAGATTTTCCATGTCCTCCATTTAGATATAACTTACCCAATTAGCTGCCATCAACTCTGCACAGCTCACACTCCTACTTTCTCCATCATGGCTGTCACTTACAAGCTGAGTAGCTGAATAAACTTCACTTTTCTATGCACACAGTTAACCAGAAATTTCAAAAATTTAAGTTTAAATATAAGCACTCACAATCTGATGTTTCTAAGGCTTTAGTGACATAGTTTCATACTCAGAGACCTCACCCCCACAAAGACCATTTAATTAGAAAAATTCTTGTGTATGAGTCTATGCATTTCAGAGTAGCTATGTAATCACGGTGATTCCATGCTTTACCTTTTTCAGCCATCAGACTGATTTGAAATAGTTAATTTCATGAATTACAGTCAAAGAATTAATAAAAAGAGGACCAAAAATTGTGTGTGGGGAGGGTGCCAAACCCACATACAGATACAAATTTCTGAAATAAGAAGTTGAGCACCGAACCATCAAAAGATGGCATCTTTTGCAGAGGTTATATTTAATCAAGGTGCTGGCATTTGTTTTATTATTTGCAAAAGATCTTTTTATTTTACTAACATTTTGTAGGCACTACACATTATGCTTTATAGACACTAGCTTCAGTAATTCTGAAAAATGCCATATGAGGTAGGAACTACTGGTAAGTCCACTCTGAGATGAAGAAATGAAGGCTACGAAGCTTAGTTCTCAGGTTACCAAGTTAATTGTGGAGGCAAAATTTGAACCTAGGTTCTCCCCAAAGCCCAAGCTGATCACATTTCTTGCAGTGTTTCCCCAAGCATGGCTCATGCATCACCAGTCAAATGCGAATTTTTTTTTTTTTTTTTAAAGACGAGGTTTCACCATGTTGGTCAGGCTGGTCTTGAACTCCCGACCTCAGGTGATCCTCCCGCCTTGGCCTCCAAAGTGCTTGGATTACAGGCGTGAGCCACCACTCCCGGCCTCAAATGTGAGATTTTTAAGATGCATGTGTATAAATACATTTTTATTTTAACAGTTATATATGTATTTACATTAATGTGGGTTAGAAAAAATTGTGCAGCTAGCAGATCTTTCTTGGATCTTATTGCTTGGGACCTAGCTAATTTTGCATCAGTTACATATTTTGCAAGAGCTAGAAAAACAGTTAAGTTCTAATGCCATTTCTCCTAGAAATAAGTGATTTGACCCACCAAAGAATGGAGTCCAATACCAGCTTCTACAGACTGGTTCCCAGCTGAATTAATCAGCCTGGATATTAAATGATCTCTAGCAGATGTCTAGAATCCAATGCTTTTAACTTCAAAGAAGAGTTTCCTCTGGTACCCTTCTCTTCTCCATCATTTAACTTCCTCATCTTTTCCCTTGCTCCCCACAATCATCTAGCCCTGGAAGATTACCTAAGCTAAGACAAAGCGGTGAAGAGCAGGGATGTCTGAAAGGAAGCAGAGCTGCTCACTCATCCTTCTGTCCCCAGCATGGCTCATCACGGAACTCTCCCTAGGGTTGTCATAGCTGATCCCTGAGCAAGCACCCCATTCAGATAATGGCCAGACCTCAAAGCCCCAGCTGACATAGAAATCTCTGGAGGAAAAAGTTATCTTGGTGACACAGCATTTTTAGTTCATCCTTGTCTTTATTGTCAAAATGACTTACAAATAGCTCCCACTTTTGACTGTGGGTAGTCATGCCACTGGTGGGCTGACTCTGTGTTCAATATTTTACTTAAAAAAACCCTCAAACTTCTAGTTATACAAGTAACACATGAATTATTTTTCCTTGTAAAAACTTTAAATGTTAAATGTTAGACTGCACTGGAATCAATACCAGGCCCCCTCCTCAGAGAGAACCAATTTAGGGTTTGAACTCAGAACCAATTTAATTAATTTAGGGTGTTATCCTTTCAGACTGCTTTCTATCGATGAATGTATATTTGAAAAATAAACAGAATTGCTCTGTGGTAGCTTAGCTTACAAGTAATACATACTTAAATTTCTGTAACTTTTTTAAAATTTTTAAATTTTTTATTTTTCTGATACAGGGTCTCAATCTATCTTCTGGGCTAGAGTGCAAGGGCATGATCTTGGCTCACTGCAACCTCTGCATCCCAGGCAAAAAATATCTCCCTGCCTCAGCTCCCAAGTACCTGGGACTACAGGCATGTGCCACCATGCCTGGATGATTTGGACATTTTTTGTAGAGACAGGGTTTCACCATGTAGCCCAGACTGGTCTCAAACTCCTGGACTCAAGTATCTAACTGCCTTGGCCTCCCAAAGTGCTGGGAGTACAGGTGTGAGCCACCATGCCCAGCCCAAATTTCTGTAACTTGAAAAAAAAAAAATCTAACAGTATGTCTTGGCAATCTTTTCATCTTTCACCATCTTTCCTTCCTTTTCTTTTTCTTAATGCTGTGTCGTATTCCATATATTACAGAGTGTACATATGTTTTTATATAGTAAAGGCAAAAATATCATGCAATTTGACCTTTGAATTTTCTATAATACTTTTTCTCGGAAAGCAATGATATATAAAAAGAAGATTCCTTTTACTTTCTTCCTCTTCTGGCTTCTAGAAAACTGCCACTAATTTCAGGAAAAGCAATACGTGAACAGCAATTTGAGTGAGGGATTGACCTTAGTTCTATAATTCTCGGTGTAACGGCAGGTTAACAGGAGATAGAATCAGGCACAATTGTGGCTCTCAACTGTGTGGCCTTGGACTAATTAAACATCTATGAATCTCAGACTCATCATTTGCAAAATGAAGAGAATAATATCTACCTTTCAAGGTCACTGGCAAGATTCTGTAAGAAAAGGAAATAAAAACAAGCAGAGTACCTGGCACATGGTAGGCACTTCAGTGCATGACAAATTACTTAAACCTGCATGGAAAAGTTCTGCTCAACAGTGTAGAATATAAATATGTTTCTATTATGTAGGATTTTCAGTTTATATTCAAAAACTATTATTTCCCTTTGGAATATCTTGTTAGTATGGATACTGCACCCTGTGGATTTATAGATGGGGAAACTGAGACAGAAAGATATGTTCAAGGTAAATCCATCATGGTGCCAGGATTAGCTTTTCTAAGAACCATTAAGCTTCTTTTCTGTTTTTTTTTTTTTTTTTGTCTTTGTTGTTGTTTTTTCTGGAGATGGAGTTTTGCTGTTGTTACCCAGGCTGGAGTGCAATGGCGCGATCTCGGCTCACCGCAACCTCCTCCTCCCAGGTTCAGGCAATTCTCTTGCCTCAGCCTCCTGAGTAGCTGGGATTACAGGCACGCGCCACCATGCCCAGCTAATTTTTTTTTTTTTTATTTTTTTTATTTTTAGTAGAGACGGGGTTTCACCATGTTGACCAGGATGGTCTCGATCTCTTGACCTCGTGATCCACCCACCTCGGCCTCCCAAAGTGCTGGGATTACAGGCGTGAGCCACCGCGCCCGGCCTGCTTCTTTTCTAATGACTTATCATTAAACTAATAAACAGAATGTTTGAAATTGCTACCTGAAAACTAAGTATATTGTCTGGAATCTTGCCTGCCCCTGTTAATTTTCCTCAATTGACTATTTAGAAACAAATAAAAGACATAAAATCTTTCAGGTAAAGAAGATAATATTTAATAAAATGAAACAAAATAAAAAAGGAAAAGAAAAATAAAACCAATACCAACTGCTGTTGTCACCAGGATCCCAGCCAACAGGTAATTAAACAGGTTTTGCTTCAACCTTATAGCAGAGCTAAAAGCAATCATCCTGAAGGATTAGGAGAATGGGAAGACTCTGGATCAATTTCCCAGGATTACATGGAAAAAGAGGAAAACATAGGTTTTGTGACAACCCCAATGTTTTCTGGGCACCTTCACCAAGTCACTAAACATTATATATAGCAGATGGCCTCTTAAGGTGTCCCCCATGATCTCTGCCTCCGAGTAGGTGTTCATACCCCTGTAGGGCCAGAATAGGTCGGCGTATTGATTTTCTTCTAGCCATATAGAACACGGCAAGATGACAGGATGTACATGATTATGTGTTATATTACATAAGATTGGGTTATTTACTCATATTTTGAGGCAACTCTCTCATTGCTGGAATCAAAGAAGCAAGAGGCTGTTAAAAGGCCCATGTGGCAAAGGGCTGAAGGTGGCTTCCTGGAGCTGAAGGTGGTCTCCAGCCAGCAATAACAAGAAACTGAAGCCCTCAGTCCTACAACCACAAGCAGCTGAATGCTGCCAATAGTCATGTAAGTTTGAAAACAGATCCTTCCCCAGTCAAACCACAGATGAGACCACAGCCTTGGCCAATGCCTTGATTGTAGCCTTGTGAGAACCTGAAGTAGTAGAAGGCCTAGCTAAGCAATGTTTAACTGCTGACCCACAAAAATTGCACCATAATAAATGTGTGTTGTTTTAAGATTAAGTTTGTAGTAATATTTTTATAGATAATGAATACATTACATTTTCCTCCAGGTCTCCATCTGAACCCAGGTGAGAAGTCATATACAGCCTGGTCTCATCAGCAATGAGGGACTGAAAAATCTATATTAGAATTGAGCCACATGGTCTATTTTATGATACCTGAATTGAAATGAGTCCCATAGCATTATTCTAAAAACCAGTGCTATATTTTGTATTTCTTAGTTGATTTCCTTTCCTTTTACAGTGAGACAAAACAGTATATGTTTTAATATATGATGTTCCTTCATGAACAAATTATCTCCCTGGGAGATTTCCCTGACTTCCTAATTGATTTACTAGTCAGCAGGCCCTAACTTCACTAAGCCATTCCTTCAGTCCTTGACCTTATTAAAAGACCATTCCAATGAGATCATACCCTTCTTCTAAAACCTTCACTGCCTGGAGACTGAAAACCCAACTCGGTAGGAAGGCCCCTACCTTTTTGAATGAATAAAGAAATGAACAAAGGTGTCTGATAGAACACAATCAGACCACATTGAAGTTGTGATTGCACATGGCAAAGACTTCATCTCATTCATCTTAACTTCCCCAGTGCCCAGCATAGTGTTTGCTGTGTAGCAGCTATCCCTAGACTTCCACTGTGATACTGAAACAAATGCAGCATCACTTCCTCTTTCACTGCTTTAAAGATCTCTGTGTCACCTTTCTATCCCTGAGTCTGATAATCCATGACTTTCCAAGGTCAATAATCTGTTTGTTACAGAACAATGTTTAACATGTAATCTGTTTAACAGTTCTAAAATTCCCATTTGGGTCCATAACAATTCCTTCTTCACTCCAGCCTAAGGGAGTTTTATACATGTCTTTAATATTTTCTACTCTACTTCATGCCTCAAAGGAGCACAAGAACAAATACACAGTTGGCCAGAAATATAGAAATTAGAAAATGGGGCTAGAGGAAATAGGTGTTGAATTAGAACACCAGATCATGGTCTTATGGCTCAGGGAGAGGTGCAGATCCTGAAATCCTGAAAGTGGGCTCCAAGTGCAGCAACAATTAACAGGAATTAATCACTAGAGAAGGTGAAAATGACTGGAGAACTTCCAGGCCTGAGTGATAAAAAAAATTTTTTTTTATAGATTTAGTGGGTACAAGTGCTGTTTTGTTACATGGATATATTGCATAGTGAAGTCTGGGCTTTTAAAAGGGGCACATTTGTAGAAATTGCTGGGAATGGGCTCAAGTATGTGTAAGCTGTTTGATTCGCTTTGAATGGGCTCCTGTACACCCAAAATTATATGGCAGTATTTTAGAACAGGACTTGTGTGAACTAACTTCACAAACTTTTTCCCATATAATCACCCCTCCTCAGATCCAGCCATGAATCAAATTTGTCTCTAGTGATCCCACGGTCTTGTGTCCTGTTCCTTCCCTTCCTTTCCTTGTCAAAGCTCTAAAATGTTAAGAATCCTTTGCAAGGATAGATTACTATTCAAAGTGCTCTCCTCCAAAGGTTGCATTTTAGCAAGGAAAACATCAATAATTGCATTGTAACAAGGAAAACATCAATAATTCTCACAGGATTTGTTTACAAATTACTTTGACACAAACAATCTTATTTGATGCCCAGTGCTCAGCACTCAGTAGGCACTCAGTAGTATTTACTGAATGGATGAATTAAGAAACAGAGGCTCAGAGAGGTTAAGCCACCTGCCTAAGGTCACAGTGAATTAGAGGCAGAATAGGGGGTGAAGGGGTTAGAACACAAGTTTTCTGACTCTACCTCCCAAGCTCCCTACATTTCCTCCAAATCATATACTACAGACAGAAAGATTCAGAAGATGAATTGTAACTCAGGGGTAATGTGGTCTTCCCAACTCCTCATAATTCACTCCATGAAAGCAGTTTCTTCTGTCTTGGAGCCAATTCAACCAAATTGAGGCATAATCCTAAGACTCAAATTTGCAAATTTATACCAAATTCAGCCTCATTTTATACCTTCAATTCAGTTTCCCAAGCATGTTATCGGCCAACTGTGCTGTACATTTAGAAAGACACTTTCAAGGTGGAAGCAGCAAGAGCAGCAAGCTGAGGTGAGGAGGGAACATTTTATCACCTCTTTCTTCAAAGATCCTCTTGTTTTCCTGGTATTGCTTGAAAATAGTTACTCCCCCACTCCCCACCTGCCAACTTGTAAAAGTTGAGAAGTCTTTAAGAGAATTTACCTTTGATTTTATTTTTTATTTTATTTTTGAGATAGAGTCTTGCTCTTCTTCCCCAGGCTGGAGTGCAATGGTGCAATCTCAGTTCACTGCAACCTCCGTCTCCTGGGTTCAAGTGATTCTCCTGCCTCAGCCTCCTGAGTAGCTGAGAATGCAGGCATCCACCACCATGCCTCATTAATTTTTGTATTTTTAGTAGAGGCAGGGTTTCATCATGTTGGCCAGGCTGGTCTCGAACTCCTGACCTTAGGCAATCTGCCCACCTTGGCCTCCAAAAGTGCTGGGATTACAGGCGTGAGCCACTGTGCCCAGCCTATTCTTGCAGGCAGTAGTCAGGTCCTGCTGACTCAGTGTAGAGTGCAGTGCTATGCACTGTGGGTAGGATGTAGGGGAAGGAAGACCCAGCTCCTGCCCTTGAGAAGTCATCACACAGAGATGGAGACATCACAGCTACAGTCAGCACCATGGACTAGAGAAATGTGCACCGTGGAGCAAAGAAAGGCTTGGGCTGAGCAGGAAGTAGCTTAAAAGCCAGACATGTTAATGTGACATTTAAACTACCTTTGGGTTTTATTTATGGATTAAATGATAGGATGTCTGGAATTTGCTTTAAAAAAAAGTGTGTGGATGGGGGAATAGGTAAAAGAATAATGGTAAACTGTGATAATTGTTAGGGCCGGGTGAATGGTAAAGGGACTCCATTATACTCATCTTTCTAACTTTGTGTATGCTTGAAAATATCTATAATAAACAAATAAAATGTTTGGGGAATCAATTCTAAGCTATGCCACATGCTAGCTCTGTAGCTTTGGGCAATTCACTTAACTCCTCAGACCCTCAGTCTCCCCAGCTGTACAATGGCTATAATACCCTCTCCCTCAGAGGGCTTTTTTGGACATGTAAATGGTAATAAAATAATAAAATATAAGCAAAGGGCCTGGTACTATTCCTAAAAAAAATGTAGGAGCTCAACAAAAGGTAGTTTTTTGTTGTTATTACTTAATAAAAGTTTTTTGGGGAGGCAGGGAAGTAGAGAACACACTCTAACACGTACACCATGGAACAATGACCATGTAACTCTCCTACTAAGACTTTTTTTCTATTTTTTTTTTTTGAGATGGAGTTTTGCTCTTGTTGCCCAGGCTAGAGTGCAATGGTGTGATCTCGGCTCACTGCAGTCTCTGCTTCCCTAGTTCAAGCAATTCTCCTGCCTCAGTTTCCTGAATAGGTGGGGTTACAGGTGCCCACCACCACACCTGGCTAATGTTTTGTATTTTTAGTAGAGAAGAGTTTTCACCATGTTGGCCAGGCTGGTGTTGAACTCCTGGCCTCAGGTGATCTACCCGCCTCGGCCTCCCAAACTGCTGGGATTAGAGATGTGAGCCACCGAGCCTGGCCCCACTAAGACATCTTAATATCCTTGATGTACCAGTGGCTTTTTAAAGAGGCTGAACTGAACACTAATTATTATCGGCAGGTATCCAACTCTTTATTTAGTAAAACCACTAAAAGAGCTTTATTTTTATCTTAATTTCAGTGAAAAGCCTCACTCCCTCCTGCTGATGAGAAAGCAGCCTTTTGTGAGGTCACTTCATTCTGTATGTTCCTGGAGATTACAAAATAGCACCTAAGTGTCCTGTACCTACGGAATCAGAAGATCTCTTACCAGGAACTTACATAATTCTTCTCTCTTTTTTTTTTGAGACAGAGTCTCACTCTGTCTTCCAGGCTGGAGTGCAATGACGTGATCTTGGTTCGCTGCAACCTCCGCCTCCTGGGTTCAAGCAATTCTCCTGCCTCAGCCTCCCAAGTATTTGGGACTACAGGCACACACCACCAAGTTTGGCTTTTTTTTTTTTTTTCTTTGTATTTTGAGATGGAGGTTTCACTGTGTTGCCCAGGCTGGTCTTGAACTCCTGAGCTCAGGCAATCCACCCGCCTCGGCCTCCCAAAGTGCTGGGATTACAGGTGTGAGCCACTGCACCTGGCCCATAATTCTTCTTTACAAGTGTGTATGAGAAGCTAAAACTCTGATTTATTTAAAATAAAAATGACATATATTTGATGAGGTTTTTTCCCAGGGTTTCATACAGCTTAGTGATAGTCTCTGGATTCATTTTAGCAACATAAAGATACAGCCTTGATCCAGTTTCTTCAACTCTTTCAGTCTCATATTTTTCATCAGCAAAAATGGGAACAGTGATTGTAGCAACTTCCCAGGGTTGTGGAAAGGATCAAAGGAGAAAATACATGCTAAGTCCACAGAGTAAAAGCTAAACGTTAGCTGCTTTTACTATTATCATGTACCCTGATTTCAACTAAAAAGCTCTCACTTTGATATCACACTTCTCTTCCACAATGCCCATGTCCTGTTGCCTTAAAGATGCTGTTATACCAACCCTAGTAGCCCAGAATAGATGGTCCCTCCTCACCTCTGGGTGAAACAACAAGAAATGTAATCACCAGACAAGAAAACATATTTTGTTTTCTATTTCTAGACATCAATCTTAAAGTAGCACAAAGAGTGGAAAAGCGTCTCTGAAAACACATTTTCATCTAGGTTGGCTGCTTCTAGAATTGAGAGAACAATGTATTCTAAAAATACCCTGCCTGCATTCATCTTTCCTTGTTTCCCCGATCCGAGGGCCACTTTATACTCCGGCTGGGATATGACAGCTGAAAGGGCCTTTTGGAAAACGCGCCTTACCAAATGGAGTCCTCAGGCCTTAGATCTTATCAATTTTTGTTCAAGATCCAAAACTAAGTTGCTTTATGCATTTTCTGGGTTTTAAATAGTATCCGCCTCCCGCCCCTGACAATAACACACAGCCCGAGCCTTATCAACACTGTTCCTAAGCCCTATTTGTTTCTTAATTGATGCTTTCCCATACCGTCCAACACATGTAGGTACAAGGCGCTGCAGTTCCTGGAATTTTTAAAAATATCAGCAGTCCCCATCTGATGAAATAGTTACATACCAGAATTTCTTTATAAACGTGGTTATTTGGGGCTGGGTGCGGTGGCTTACACCTGTAATTCCAGCACTTTGGGAGGCTGAGGCGGGGGGAATCTCTTGAGGTCAGGGGTTCAAGACCAGCCTGGCCAACATGGTGAAACCCATTCTCTACTAAAAATCCAAAAATTAGTCGTGTGTGGTGGCATATGCCTGTAATCCCAGCTACTCAGGAGGCTGAGGCAGGCAAATCACTTGAACCTGCGGGGCAGAGGTTACAGTGAGCCAACACAGAGCCACTGTGCTCCAGCCTGGGTGACAGAGTGAGACTCTGTCTCAAAAAACAAAACAAAAAAAAGCCCTTGTTTATTTGGAACCCGAAATGAGGCGAGGTTACTTTCCATGAGTAGGAAACAAAGCGATCTGGGTTCTGTTTAACTCACGGTATAGTAAAAAAATAATTTAAAAAATTGAATTGCCACATGTATTTGTTTGACAACTATTTATATAGTACCTATAATGTACCTGTCTGGCATTATGTGAGACTCTTGGAGAGAGGCCCATTACACACCCATTCCAGGCCTTCAAGGGGCTCACACTCTAGTTTCCATTTTTCTTATCAATCACTGTAGAGAGCTTAGCTACATGCCAGGAACCATGCTAAATACTTTGAAAATATTAACTAACCTAATCCTAGTCTCATAACAACATTATGAGGTAGGCACTGTTATTATCTCCAATATATGAATGAGGAAACCGAGGCACAGAAGTCAAGTCACATGGTGAAGGTCGTGTAGCCAGTAAGTGGTAGAGTGAAGACTGAATCCCAGACGGTCACACTCCTAGCTTTGTCTCTTCACTGGTTTACCACCTTGCCTTTTGGTGGAGAAATTCCCTCAAATTCCACCTGAGGGCCCTGGTTATGTACTAACAATGTACATGTGGAGGGCCCTGGCTGTGTACTAAGGGGGTACATGTGTCCCCCATATCCTCACTTCCTCTCTGCCTGCAGTGACACCCTCCCTTCTCCCTATCCCATTTATCCACCATCCGTCTCAGCTCTAGTTAAGGACAAAAGACTATCGAGTCCTCACTATCACCTTCCCACGTCCCTCCTAGCACCGTGGATTCAGCTTGAACCCCACCTCTCTCCTGCCCTCCTTCAACAGCCGAATCATCCTCACCTGAACTATCTCTATCACCTCCTAATGGGTTTTCGTCTCTCCAGTCTTTCCTTCAATACTATTGTCTTAGTCTATTTTGTGTTGTTGTAACAGAATACCACTGGCTGGATGGTTTGTAAAGAAAAGAAATTTATTTATTACAGTTCTGTAGGCTGAGAAGTTCAAAAGCATGCTGCTGGCATCTGCTAAGGGCCTCTGTGCTATGTCACCCCATGGCAGAGGATGAAAGGCAAGGGAGGCAAAAAGCAAGAGACAGAGAAGGCCAAAGTCACTTTTACAAAAACCCACTCTCAAGATAACAAACCCAATCCTGCAACATTAATCCACTCATGATGAAGGCAGAGTTCTCATGGTCTAACCACCTCTTAATGGTCCCGTCTCTTAATACTGTCACAATGGCAGTTAAATTTAAACTTCAACATGAGTTTTGGAGGAGATGTTCAAACCATGACAACTATCGTTTTTTTTTGAGACAGAGTCTCACTCTGTTATCCAAGCTGGGGTACAGTGGTGTGATCTTAGCTCACTGCAGCCTCTGCCTCCTGAGTTCAAGCAATTCACCCACCTCAGCCTCCCGAGTAGCTGAGACTACAGGTGCATACCACCATGCCCAGCTAATTTTTGTATTTATGTAGAGAAGGAGTAGTCACCCAGGCTAGTCTTGAACTCCTGGGCTCAAGTGATCCACCCACTTCAGCCTCTCAAAGTGCTAGGATTACAGGCATGAGCTACCACGCCTGGCCCTCTTTGCTTTAAAAACATTTTTTAAAAATTTGTAAGTAATATATAATCTTTGCAGAAAAATTAGAAGATATAGACAAAGCAAAAAGAAGAAAAAATTACGTTACTCAGGGCTTTCACAGTGTTGCCCAGGCTGGTCTTGAACTCCCAAGCTCAAGTGATCTACCCACCTCAGCCTCCCAAAGGGCTGTGATTACAGGTGTGAGCTACCATGCCTGGCCTTATGAACTTTACTTTTAACAAAGATTCACTATTAATGTTATGCTAATTGGGTCATATCATGTCTGGGTAAGAAAATGTCAGTGGTTACAGGTGGCATCCAGCCTTGCGGATTTGGCCCTTGGGGACTCTGTTACCTGACCCTTACCCTGGAAGGGGCAGTCACCCCTGAGGACCTGTGAGTCTCCTTTATACATGACTCACTGTGCTTCCACCCTAGTATTTCCCAAACCTGAACCTTCCCTTGGGCAAGGAAAGCCTACCAGACAGCAGAGCTATGGGTCATGCTGGCAAACATTCCCAGAAAGTGTAGAAGTGAGAAACTTCCTCCTGAGCACCCTCTGTGATGAGGTCTCCAGGGCCCCATGGTACCCTGTACATTCTAATGTGTTTTCATTTTCCTTTGTTTTTTTGATTTCTTAGGTGATTTCATCTCATAGGGGGCAGAATCTGATTAAGCGTTCTTTCCTGGTTCTTCCTCTTGTAGTTTCTTTGGATTCATCAGAGTCTAGAGATGTCAGAGAACAGACCACACTGACCCTTTTGCAGTACCAGTCCCCAAAAGGTACAGCCTGACACACATACACATGTGCACGGGCGTGCGCGCGCGCGCGCACACACACACACACACAAACATCCGAAGACCAAAATTGCTATGTTTTCAAATTCTCAAATGCATCAGCAAAAAGCTAAAGGGCTGAGACCCTCTCTCTTTACCTTTACAGACCAAAACCATAGCTAGTTGTCTTTTGTTTCATGGGATTAAAGAAACAAAACCTACCGAATTGTCACAAGTTGATTCACATGCTGTAAAAAACCCACTTGTATAATATGCCATTCTTAATGGTCAACTTGTAGAAGAAAATGTGAAATATGCAGCTGATAATCTTTCCAGCTTCAGGCTGGGCTGGCTGATTCATCAAACCCTGATCTGACAAGTCCACTTGATCCTCTCAATCATTCCCTTGACTCACTAGAATTATTACTTCCAAAAGAGGAACCTTGGCTGCTCAGTGGATGTATAGATCATGCATCGCATTTTAAAAACAGTGAAAGCAAGGGCTAAGAATAGCCAGAAAGTGCTTCAGTCGAGAATCTCTCGTTGAAGTACGGGGGCTTTTGTGTTCAAGAAAATAAGACCTCCCAAGAACAGCAGATTTTTAAACTTTGAATTTGATCCAGAGATGGAAATCTGTACATATAATGAACTGCTTTTCTCATTTCTTTCAATTCAGCACTCTCCTGCAGCACCTGAGCATGGGGGACAGAGGTAACAGAACAGAGGATATACACTGTTAAAGGAAAATTTGGGGTGGTGACAAGCCAAAAGTCTACCAGCCAAAAGGTCTGGAGATTGTGTAGAAGGAAGCTCACATCTTTCACAATCAAAAATGTAACCGAGCTACTTTGCTGTTCAACACTTCTTGCTCACTTTTTTTTTATTTATTATTATTTTTTGAGACAGAGCTTAGCTCTTGTCCCCCAGTCTATAGGGCAATGGCATCATCTTGGCTCACTGCAACCTCTGTCTCCTGAGTTCAAGTGATTCACCTGCCTCAGCCTCCCAAGTAGCTGGGATTACAGGTACGTGACACCATACCTGGCTAATTTTTGTATTTTTAGTAGAGACAGGTTTCACCATGTTGGCCAGGCTGGTCTCAGACTCCTGACCTCAAGTGATCCTCCTGCCTAGGCCTCCCAAAGTGCTAGGATTACAGGCATGAGTCACCATACCTGGTTCAATTTTTATTGTAGACTGTGTTGTTCAATGTTAAGAACCAAAATTAATGAATGCTTTAAAATTTACAAGACCTCTTCCACATGCCACGGACACTCATTCATTCCCTTCCTTTGTTGAGTATTTGTGAAGCACATACTACATGCCAAGAATTGTGCCAGGCTTTGCAGGCACTTACACAGCAAGTTAGAACATGGGCTCCTACGGAAGCCTTCGGGAGAGGCACCTCTGTTTGAGGGTTGGGGAGGGCTCTCAGTGGAAGTTACACAGAAAGACAATTAGACACAAAAAGGGTGAGAAGAAAGGAAGGAAAAGAGAGATTCCAGGCAGAAGACCAGCAGGTTGAAAGGACTACACCAAGGAAGTCCAGATCTGTGTCGCTGGCATAGGGAGAGGGAGCAGTGCCATGGAGAAAGACACAGAAGCAGGCAGGGTCTGGGTCTCGAGGCCACGTTAAGGAGGAGGCTTTATCCTTGGCTTTCTCTGGAAGAAACAGGGAGAAGCATCAAAGGATGTAAAGTGGCGTGGAGTGGGAACCCAACTTGTGTTGTAGGAAGATCCCTTGGGTTTAGTGTGGGGAACAGATTTGAGAGACAGAAAGGAGGCAGGCAGATCTCTAAGTTGGCAGCAGGAACGCAGGCCAAAGACTAAGCAGCCTCTGAAAGGGAGAGTCACTGGGCTGGAGAAAACTGGAGGACTCTGGAGATATTTAGAAAGGGGGCAGGTTGAGATTTGGTAGGAAACAAGAGAAAGGAAAGAGGCCATGATACCACCCCAGCTTCTGGCTCTGGCAACAGATAGGTACCATTCAGGGGGTTGCAAATACCTGGAGGGGTGGTGGGGCTGGGGGGCAGGCAGGGAAGGTGTGAAGTCTAGGGGAGAACTTCAAAAGTTCTCTGTCCCAGAGGCATCTGTCAGGACCCTGAGGGACACCCCCAATTAAGGGATGGACACAAGAAGGGGAACCTGCAAAGGAATCCAAGGTGGAGTGGCCAGAAATGTGAGCAGTAAATGGGAGTGTGCATCACAGAGAAACAGTTAACCTTATGTAGCACATGGCAGAGGTCAGAGTGGAAAAAGTCACTAGATATGGCCATGGCAAGACCTGGTGGCCAAGGCAGTTGAGTCACTTATTCAACACAACCATATGGAGTACAATAACAAGGTCAGAGGAGGGAAAAGGAGAAATCCAGGCTGAGGTGGGTGGAGAGAGGTGAGGGGCAGGAGGGAGGGCTGCCTGCAATCACCAAAGCGTTTTCATTGAGACGGGAAAGACTAAAGGTTGTCTAGCACTATTTGTTGTTGTTCTCATTTCTACCTGGAGGTCTTTTCTCAAGACCACATATCTAAAAAGTGGAGGAAGAGGAATTCAAATACTCATTTGCTAACTCTTTTCAAAACATTTCATTTTGGCAGCAATAAATAGATCTTTACCGATGCAAAAACAAGTACTCTGGGTTGTGTCTGGTGGCTCCTGCCTGTAATCCTAGCACTTTAGAAGGCCCAGGCAGCCCGATCACTTGAGATCAGGAGTTCAAGACCAGTCTGGTCAACATGGTGAAACCCCTCTCTACTAAAAATTATTTGGGCATGGTGGCACATATCTGTAATCCAAGCTACTTGGGAGGCTGAGGCAGGAGAATTGCATGAACCCAGGAGGTGGAGGTTGCAGTGAGCCGAGATCATGCCACTGCACTCTGCACCCCAGCCTGGCCGACAGAGCTCGACTCTGTCTCAAAAAAATAAATAAATAAAAATAAAAAAAAATAAAGTGCTCTGGTACTCTGAGCTGCTTGTCTTCCCCCTCCCCCTCCCCCACCCTCTATAAATGACTGCCACATACAACTATGACATGAAAGTGGAAGGAAAAACTGTCATGCTGAACCACAACTCTCCCAAATTTGTGACATAGATGCACAGATGATGACAACATAGTTACCATCAGAAAAGGCATTCCAAGTACTTACCCTTAACCCTAAAATGAAAGGAAATTTAACTTCTAAAACAATACCCCAGAAAAGACAAGTGTCATTTTTCAATTCCACTACTTGGCTTTCAAAGGATTTCTTTTCTTTTCTTGGTTGTGACATTTCACTCAGTTTTATTCTCAAAGGAGCAGACAGCCTGCAGACCAGCAGGGGTCCCTGCCCCAGAGGAGTAAGACGTGAAGAGGGGGGGCAGCTGGCCAGTGGTGGATGAGCTGTCTAGTAGGGGTCTGGACAATCTTAGTTCATAGCCAGTCAATCCTGGGGGGTATCACCATTGGAAGATACCAAGCCACATAAAATACACGTAACTCAGGGATGAAAAGGAAGCGGCGGGATAATAAGAGGAAGAGGATAAAGAGAAAGAAAAATAAGAAAATGATCTATGTCTAGTATCTGTCTGGAAGGACAGTGACTCAACATTTTCAGAAATCCCAGGCTCTTTTTCTAGCCTTTTACTCCAGAGCCTTCAAGGGCTGACACCGGATGGAAGGATTCTTATGTCATCAAGTCTAATACTGCAGTTTTACTTGTCTATTTATTGCTGCCCATTAAACTGACTTGTCTTTCATTGATGTTTTATTATACCGGTAATTCACGAATACACATCTTCTTTACAGATATGGCTTGATTCTCCTTGGGTCCCCCTCCCGCTTCCCCACCATCCATCATGTCCCAACCCCCATCCCTGACCTCTGTCTCTGGGGCCCTTCCTTCTCTGCTGCAGAGATACAGGTAGCTCTTTTTTTCACACCCTTCTATAGCCCTTCATTTGCTTATACTTCTTGTTTTATAATTTTCCAAAAGTGAGCCAAATTCTATTCCATCTTAAGAGGATTTAAAAAAAAATACTTCATAGCATCCATCAAGATAGTGGCTGACACTTCTGCTGTAATAAAACTGGAATTAAAAAAAAAAAAAATCTAGAGGCTTTCCAGAGCTCGGTTAGAGGCTTTGCTCTGCCTCCCAAGATCAATCGACTTGCTCTTCATAATCTAAGTAAGGTCTAAGCAATGTTATTTCTTTGAAAATTTATATTAGAGCTTTTCTAAATCCCTGGCACACACTCTCCATTTAAAACTAACTATGGAGACCAAAGCCTGTTATATAAGCAGCCAAGTCTGTAGCCATGGGCCATATTTCTTCAGCTGCCAGATCACATGACTGATAACAAGGCCAAGATAAAGACAATAATTTTTTTAAACATTTTTTCTAGAAGAAAAAAGCCCCAAATATTTGAAAAAATAAAAAGATTAGGATCCTTCTCCTCAGAAGCTATTCTAAGTGGTTATTCCTCAAAATCAAAACAAAAATAAATTTTATTTTAAAACAAGCTACACCTATGGTGGCCACTGTGGGTTGCCTTCCTAATATCGATTTTTTTTTCCCTCTTTAAGGAATCCCTGTTTTCCGCAACTATTCACCCAGTTCATCCCCAAGGCAGAGTCTGAGTCAATCTTCATGGCGTTCCTCCTGGGGCTATTATTAGCCCAGGGAGGAGCATGTGACCTAATGTACCCAATCACACTAAAGAGAAGAACTTATTTTCTGGAAAAGGGAAATCTATCACCCCAGTGGCTACTGGCAGCCATCTTGCAACCATGAGGGAAACCAGCCTGAAGAGCATAATTTAGGGCAATGGAAAGCACTTGAGTGTTTGGCAATAGTTTAGTAACTGAGTCAGTCAATCAGGGATCGACCTACCTCTGTACTTTTTATTCTGTGACATGCAAAGCATTTCTATCTAAGGCTCTGTGAGTCAGGATTCCTGTTGCTTTCTCCAAATGACTATAACACTAAAGAAGGGTAGGGGGAGGGAGGAGGATCTGGTGCCATTTCCTTTTTCTTTTAAAAGAGTTCCTTTGTTTTTTAGGAAGGAGCCTCTTACTATGTTGCCCTGGCTAGAGTGCAGTGGCTATTCCCAGGCACAGTCGTAGCATACTACAGCCTCAAAATCCTGGGTGCAAGCTTTGCCCAGCTATGCTTCAGCCCATGCGTAGCTGGGACTATAGGTGCAAGCTACTGTGGCCAGCTCTGGCGCCATTTTTCTGACATACAAATTACATTTTAAAAGGTTTTTTGGTTTAGTGGCTCATGCCTGTGATCCCAGTACTTTGGGAGGCTGAGGTGGCAGATCGCTTGAGCCCAGGAGTTTGAGACCAGCCTAGGCAACACAGTGAAACCCCATCTCTACAAAAAATGCAAAAATTAGCCGGGCATGGTGGTACATGTCTGTAGTCCTAGCTACTCAGGAGGCTGAAGTGGGAGGATCACTTGAACCTGGGAGGTCGAGGCTGCAGTGAGCCATGTTTGTACCACTGTACTCCAGCCTTGGTGACAGAGCAAGACCCTGTCTAAACTGAACGAATGAACAAACAAACAAACAAATAAAACAAGAAAAGGTTTCTTCTTTCCTTCATTGTTATGGTTGCACTATCCATTCACTGTATCTACATGCATTTTTATAGCCGAGTACATTTTTCTAGGTTTTGTAGGAACTTTAATGTGTTTAAGTCTAGTGATTAAATATATATCATTAACTGGCTGCCATGGAAACTTCAAGAGAAGCAAACTCAGCTCTGAGGATACTGAGCCCCTGCCGGTGCCTGTCAAGATGCTAGAGATTACAATTGACAATGGTAGTCCCTGTTTGTGCTTGTGGGTTTACCTTCTGGTGAGGGGAGGAAGACAGTCAATAAGAACAACAGATGGTTTAGATAGTAACAACTGCCCAGAAAGCACTTGGGGGGAAAGCGTCGCCTGCTTTAAATTCAGTTACCAGGAATGGCCTTTGCAAGGAGGTGACATTGAAAGCTGAGATCAGAACAAGCTGGAGCCGTATCTGAGGGAAGAAGAAAGGAAAGAAAAGAAACCTCGCATGTTTCAGTGGCACCCGTAAATTTTGGTTTATTAGAAGGTACCAAGAGATAGAGAGGGTGGAGGGAAATGAGGTTGGCAGGTGGGCAGGAGCCTAGGTATTTGGGCTCTATAGGCCAAGGAGAGTGGATCTACATTTTATTCTAAGTCAGGGATTCTTACTTGTTTTTGTGTCATGTACTTCCTGGGCAGCCTGCTGAACCCTATAGACCTCTGCTTGCAAAATGTTTTTAAATGCTGAAGACAAAAACAAAAAAAAAATGTAGGATTATGAAAGACCAAGGGTGGGGCTGTGGGGGAAGGAAGATACAGGAGTGGTTTATCCTGCCAGAGAGGCGTATTTCATGGACGTTGTTTAGAGTTACCAGCTTATAGTGATCATAGAATAATAGACTTTAAGTCGACTTTATTATTGTTTTTAAATAATAAAATCACACCACATTGTTGCCTAAATCCAGGGCAAACTGTGCTCATCATCCCTCTTGCCACCCCCTTGGTATGCTTTTTTTTTTTTTTTTTTGACAGGATCTCACTCTGTCACCCAGGCTGGAGTCCAGTGGTGCGATCTTGACTCAGTGCAACCTCTGCCTCCTAGGTTCAAGCAATTCTCCCATCTCAGCCTCCCAAGTAGCTGGGACTACAGGCACAAACCACCATGCTGGGCTAATTTTTGTATTTTTAGTAGAGATAGGGTGTTGCCATGTTGACCAGGCTGGTCTTGAACTCCTGACCTCAAGGGATCTGCCCACCTCAGTCTCCCAAAGTGCTGGGATTACAGGCATGAGCTACCATGCCCAGCCCCCTTGGTACACTTTTGATTAATTTTTCTTTACATTGAGCTGGGTGAGATGGCTCACACAGTTGTAATCCCAGCATTTTGGGAAGCTAAGGTAGGTGGATTGCCTGAGCTCAAGAGTTCCAGACCAACCTGCGTAACATGGCAAAACCCTGTCTCTATTAAAAATATAAAAATTAGTCAGTCTCATAACCTAGTCTCAAGATAGATGGAGAGATAATTAAAATAAATAATTTAAAATGAAATACATTTTGCAACATAAAAAACTAATTTATCAAATCACTGCTCTGTTCATATTTGTTTTTTATTTTTTTTAGAGGCAGAGTCTCACTCTGTCTCCCAGGATGGAGTGTAGTGGTACAATCATGGCTCACTGAAGCCACAAATTCCTGGGCTCACGTGATCCTCCTGCCTTAGCCTCCTGAGTAGCTGAGACTACAGGCATGCACAACCATACCCAGCTGATTTTATAATTTTTTGGAGAGATGGGGTCTTACTATGTTGCCCAGTCTTGTCTCCAGCTCCTGGCCTCAAGCAATCCTCCCACTTAGCCTCCCAAAGTATGAGCCACTCTATCTGGCTTGTTTATACTTTAAATAACAGATACACTGGCAGATCTAATAACTACTGTTATTTTGAGTAATCATGGGCATACACAATATTTTGAGATACATGCAAACCAGTACAATGTGAAAAGAAAATCACATTATACTGGTTGGGTTCTTTCGGTGACGAATTCACACATAACTGCTGACATTGTTGTGGTTTGTTGTCCTCATTTATAGAAAGGAAATGTAAATTTCAGTTGGAGGTTAGTGAAAATACAGATGTAATTTTTTTTCCAATCCAAATTTACAGACCCCATAGAAGCCCCTGGAAGTCACTGGAGAGTTTGACTAAGGAGTATAATGGACGTATAACAAAACATCTGATTTATGTTTCTAAAAAGATCTGCTTAATGGATGGCAGGGGATGAGGTGATTAAAACGTGCCAACTTCATTTCCTGCTCAGAAGCTGGCAATGTCCAGCTGGAAGGGAGAGCAACACCAGGGCTTCTCTTGAATCATGCCTATTAAAGAACAGACTACTTTATGAGTAGTCTCTGGGCCCACAACGAAAAGGCAATGTGGCAGAAACAAAGCACCTCCAGCCCCCTGCTGCAGGGAAAGGAGAGGAGATTCACGGCCAGGAGAGGCCCCTGTGCAAATCTGCAAAGGTTTGGAGAAAAGAAACCATGTCAGCCTCAGTTTCCTGTAAGACGAGTGTGATGATAGGCACCTCTCAGGCTTGTTATGCAGGCAGAGGGGCTGCTGCAGTATGACGCACCGGGCACCAGTGAGTGGTGGTCAGTGACAGGGTGGTACTTTCCTATTTTGTGCCTTCTGCTTAGGACTTTGGCCATCGGCTTCAGAGTGGGGTGGGACATGCAGGAGTCTTAGGGATCATCTCACTTTGAAGAAGTCAAGGGATGGCCTTAGATTGTCTAAAAGCTTGGGGCTGGAAGGAACTGGAACTCAATGTATCATCTAGGTTTGGTAGAAAACCAACCCCAGCTCCTCAAATGCTCAAAATTTAAAACCTAGATTTTCACCTAGATTGCCCAGGTGAAAGCAAGCAAAGAAAACAGTCTTCCTAGCAGGAAAAGCAAGGAAACTTGAGCCTAGCAGAGGTTTAGGGCAGCGGCTAAAGCAGAGGCTTCAAAGTTCCCTGAGCCCGGGATTTTCTCTCTTGATACATTTTCAGAAACGGCTGTGGATCTCCCACTTCTTTTTTTTTTTTTTGAGACCAGTCTCACTGTGTCCCCAGGCGGAAGTGCAGTGGTGCAATCTAGGCTCACGGCAACCTCTGTCTCCCGGGTTCAAGTGATTCTCCTGCCTCAGCCTTCTGAGTAGCTGAAACTACAAGCTTGCGCCACCACGCCCAGCTAATTTTTGTATGTTTAGTAGAGATGGGGTTTCACCATGTTGGCCAGGATGGTCTCGATCTCTTGACCTCGTGATCTGCCTGCCTCGGCCTCCCAAAGTGCTGGGATTACAGGCAAGAGCCACTGTGTCCAGCCGGATCTCCCACTTCTTAAATGGAGTCTAAGTATAAAATGTACAAGGGACTGGGGGCTGACAGCTGGGATCGGAAAGGTCTGGATCTGCTGGGCCCTCAGGAGGCTGCTCAGACCCTTGCAGGGAGCAGAGTAGTCTCCCACTGACAAATTCCAAAGCTCCTGCAGGAAGCACTCCCTCTCCCCACAAAGCTATAGAATGTACCTTAGACTCTTTCCTTTCTCTCTTTAAAAGTGACTGAAACCTTCTAATCTGTTCTTTTTTTAACTCTCTCTCCCAAATGTTTTCACTCTAATAAGCAGCAGCTCTATTTCCATTGGTCTATACCTGTAATAGTTCCCAAATCATCCCCAAAACCTATACACAGCAACAGAGTGCACTAAAAAAATAGGGTTATCTCTGGCCAATCTGATATAAAGGCAAAAACACAGATTCTAATCCACAGTTTAAGATGAAGGAGCAAAAGAAAGATCCCTGACCCTTCCCACCCACCCACCTCTTGGGATTTAAAAAAAATGGTATGGAGGCAAAGACATGGTGAGGGAAGTGGGAGGGGGAGCAGGAGCGGGCTGCCCTTCTCTAAGTGTGAGAGATGCAACAAAAACCCTGCAGATGACCTCAGAACCACCCAATAACCTCTCTATGCCACGAATTCCCCCACTCCAATGCCTACTGGTTCAACAGAACCCAGATCCGTGGAACAGCCAACACCAAAACACTTGAAGAGGGTGAGGGAATACTCTTTCCCTGAATCTCTGCTCTAGTTCCAATGGCTAAATAAGAAGCTTTTATCAGGATTATTTCACTGGGTGACATGGCACAAAGAAAGCAGTTCATTTGCAGTCTGAAGGTCAAAAGGGCTGCTCTTGTTTTAATTGGTTGCTCCTCTATGAGGCCAAGGCTGAATCTGGGTGGGCCCCTCTCTGCCTGGGATCCCTGGTGCCAATGTGCATTCCCTTAAAGTCTCACACAGGACGAGGCTGCTGCAGGCAGCTGACTGAGGCTGACCAGCAAATTATACCTCTTGCCTTCCCCTTGACCCTGCCATTAGATTTTTTTTTTTAAGTCAATGAAAATGCTATCAACACTCCTCCATTGGAAAATGTTTGTGGTTGCAGCTGAGCGTGCCTGTTACAACTGCTGACAAAGGATTCTCAACTCATAGGACACAAGAGTCAAATGCACCCCCTTGGCAAAACCTCCCCTAGCTTTTTCCACTTCATTTAGGCTGTGTACCCTGGGCTGATTCATTAGAATCCTGACATTCACTCCTACTCATTTGAAGAGTTCAGTTTTGTTTTTCTAGTGACTCACATCTGTTGTGCTTTAAAAGGCAACCTAATTAAAGAACAGTCTTGTTTGCCATAAATGAAAGTAAGTGTATACAGTGGTGCCCCCTAACCATGTCTTCTAACATCCAAGAAGTTCGAGAGAAGGACTTGAAGAAAGATGGTTGTGTGAGCAAACTCAGATACTGATCTCCTATCATTAAACCAACACATTTAACTTTTTTTTTTTTTGAGACAGAGTCTCACTCTGTTGCCCAGGCTGGAGTGCAGTGGCGCAATCTCAGCTCACTGTAACCTCTGCCTTCCATGTTCAAGCAGTTTTCATGCTATAGCCTTCCGAGTAGCTGGGATTACAGGTGTGTGCCACCATGCCTGGCCAATTATTATTATTTTTTGAGATATTGTCTCACTCTGTATTGCCCAGGCTGGAGTGCAGTGGCACAATCTTGGCTCACTGCAACTTCTGCCTCCCAGGTTCAAGCAATCCTCTCACCTCAGCCTCCCAAGGAGCTCAGATTACAGGTGTGTGCCACCATGCCTGGCTAATTTTCATATTTTTAGTAGAGACAGGATTTCACCATGTTGGCCAGGCTGGTCTCGAACTCCTGACCTCAGGTGATCTACCCATTTTGGCCTCCCAAAGTGCTGAGATTACAGGTGCGAGCCACCACATCTGGTCATTTTTGTAGTTTTTAGGGGTTTTGCCATGTTGGCCAGGCTGGTCTTGAACTCCTGGCCTCAAGGGATCTGCTCGCCTTGGCCTCTCAAAGTGCTGGGATTACAGTGTGAGCCATCATACCTGGCCCATATTTGCCTTTTAATCATCTACCTGAAAAACCAATAGTACCCAAAATACCATGAACCTAGGGAACTTGGCACTGGAAAGGACACAATTCACTTATATTATTTTATATTTGTGGAAATCGAGGCCCAGAGAGGTGAAGCAACACATACAAGGTCTGATAGCTATACAATGACAGAAGATAAAATAAAACCTACATCTTCTAACCCATGCCAAGAAGGGAAACATTTACTAAGTGCCCACTCAAGACCAGGCAGTAAAGATATAAAGCTATACACGCCTCTCAAACTTGTCTGCCCTATAGATAGTTAAGCCCAAGCACTACCATTTCTCATCAGGAAACTAAGGCAGCCTTCTACTCATCATCCACATCTACCCTTAGCTTCATAATCAACCAGAGGAATATTCTGAAAGCACGAATGATACCCTTGCCTAACACATCCCCTCCCTAGTGACTCCATACTGTTCTTAGGATAAAGATGCAAATCTTGAGTAGGGCCTTTGAGGCTATGCATGGTCTGGTTCCTGTCAACCACTCAAGTCTCACCATCTACCACCTACCAGCTGCATTTGCCTTCAAGGCAGCATGTTCCATCCTGCCACAGGGCCCTTGCACATGCTGTTCCCATGGTCACAGCTCTTTCACTCTCCTCTCTAACCTAGTTAACACCTTTCCTTTGAGCTTTCACTTCTCCAGGGAAGGTGTCCTTGGCCTTTCATGACTAGGTCAAGGTCTTTGGTTAAATGCCCTAAAAACAACATGTCTCTCTTGACTTCAAAGCTTTTGTTTTTGTTTGTTATTATATTCTTGGTTACTGTGATTATTAACATCTGCCTCCATAATTGTACTGTAAATCACAAGAACCTTGCCTGGTTTGCTCACCATGCTATTTTACTACCGACCAACACAGTGTGACTATAGGAGATGCTCAGTCAATGTGAGTATCAGTGAAAGAATGAGGAAGGGATAAAAGAATACATGTAAGGTCCTCAAGGACCTTACGGTTTAGAAATGTCTTCCAAGACACCTGTAAATCATGAAGCTATTCAATGATCAATGCCACTTAACATAGACCTTCCTCAGAGAGAGTGTCTTGATATCCCTCTCCTCAGTCAGTATATTACATATAACAAAATTTCAAAGTTTACTCATCAAAATGTCACCCTTTTGTCAAGAACATGAGACCTTCAGTCAAACATAAGCCCTCAAATTAAACAAAACCTCCAAGGTCCCAATGGCAATGTGTTCCTTACTGGGGTTTCCTGGGAGCCCATTAATCATGCCCTTTAATTATATAAAACACAGTGATAACCCTCCCTTCATACCATTCCTATTTTCAGACACATTCTTCACAAGTTGCCAGAAGCTGGTTCATTTCTTATTTCAGACACTCCTCCACTTCCCTGTGGGGATGGCGAGCACATGGCAGGCCTATTTCTATAACCTGACAATAATTTAAATGAAATCTCAGCCTCAGTTTCTGGTTGCATTACAGAGAGGGACCATCATCAAGTCACAAAGCAAAACTTAAAACAGCAACCTAGAGGGGAACATGCTACCGCAGTGCATGGATTGGTTAGAAAGGAGAATGATTCTGTTACAGCAAACAAAGCAGAGCAAAACACAGCAAATTGTCAACCGCTATGAGAAATGCACATCAGAAACGTGCTTATGATGAAAACACCTTTTCTATGTGAAGGCAAAACCACATGAAACATCAAACGTAAAGAAAGATAATTTATAAAATTTTAAAGCCAAGGTTTTTCAGTTCCACATAATATTCAAATTTGTGAAAACTCACTGTATCCAAACCATGTTAAAAAAGATATTTTTGGTTTTTCTCTCCTGTGTGGAAGTTAGTAAATTACTGTGGCTTTAATGACATTTAGGCAGGTGGCTGGTGAGGCGTGATTTGTGAGCTTGGACATAGTTACGAAGGTCCTGAAATTCATATGTTGAAATACTATCCTCAATGTAATGGTATTAGGAGGTGGGGCTCTTGGGAGGTCATGAGAGTGGCACACTCTACAACCCAGAAGAGAGCCCTCACCAGAGTTGGAACCCTGATCTCAGACTTCCAGACTTCAAAACTGTGAGAAACCAATTTCTGTTGTTTATAAGCCGCCCAGGCTATGATATTTTGTTACAGTAGCCCAAAGTAAGGCAGAAATCTTGTTCAAAGTGCAATCACCTCTGTTAGCCATAGGTGAATCATTTATCTTTTGGGTTATCTGCAGATTAAAAAAACAAAACGAAATAAATTAGCCAGTGTGGTGGCCTGCACCTGTGGTCCCAGCTACTTAGAAGGCTGAGGCAGGAGTATCGCTTGAGCCCAGAAGGTCGAGGCTGCAATGAGCTGTGATCATGACATTGTACTCCAGCCTGGGTGGCAGAGTGAGATTTTGTCTCAAAACACAAAACAAACCGCACCTTTCTTTTTCAGCATGATTAAGCTGAGTAGATCATCAGGTTCATTTTTAGGTCTATTCAGCACCTCCTGTTTAGTTTTTCCCTATCTTTGAAGCTTATAAGGTATTTCCAACCAAAACCTTATTTACCTTTTCCAAGTAAAATAAGCTAAACACACAGGGCAAAAGGGAGACTAAAGATGCTGGGTTAGTATGACAGGTCCCCTGTGTCATGTTCCCAGGGGAGGCTGCTCCACTCACCCTGGAGGGAAAGCAGGGAAGCATTCCATCTGGTCCAGCAGGGAGAACCTGGCACATTCGTAGTTCCAACAATGCTGGGTCTTCTCAAAGTGGTTCCTGTATTTTTTTTTCCACAATATTGAGAATGCTCAAGCTGCAAGGCTCATCATATTGCAATGCAACAGCCAGAACATATTCGGGGTGAGATATAAATGATGTGCTGGTACTCTGCCATTTCTGTATCATCTAGAATATACTCCTTTCCACAAGCTTGGATAAACAAGCAGTGAATGTTGATTGATAACTCCTTACAAGTGTCTTTCATTTTGTAACCACATGGTAGGCACCAGGCATAGTGTTGTGCACTCAGTAAACACCCGTTACGTGGAAAGGAATTGAGACTTCAAAAGTGGAATATTTTCATTTTAACAGAAAATTTCCATTCCTACCATTATCCTGAGAGATCTTGCCCTACCAACTGACTTAAATGTGAAAGCACTGGTGCTAACAATTGCACATCGGTATGAGATCATGTGTACATTTCATATTCCTTCTGTCCTCTTGTCTTTGGCCTGACTTACTGATTAGCTCATAAAAGCCTGGCATTATTTTCACTTATCTTGCTTTGTATATCACAAGGTCTCTTCAGGTAGACCTTGATTTTCTCTCTTGTTTTATCGATTTTCTTTAAAAACAAGGGAAGGCAAATATACATATAGAGAAAGACATATTCTTAAAATGCTGCCAAGATAAATCCAGTTTATGTTTACAGTAACCTTCCAAAGACAGCATGAAACACATGAACAACCAAGTGGCCACTCAATCATTTATTGGACACTCAATGCCAGACACTGTCCCAAATGTTGATAATAAGGCAAAAATAACAATAAAAATTATATTCTAGTGTGGAGAGACAGATATAATAAATTAAAAATATATATAATGTGGTAGGTGATGATAAAGGCTATGAAGAAAAAAATAAAATCAGATAAGAAGAGAGGGGAGTGCTGTGGGAAATTAAAATGCTGATTTTTTTTTTTTTTTGGAGACAAAGTCTTGCTCTGTCACGCAGGCTGGAGTGCAGTGCTGGTTCACTGCAGCCTTGACCTCCTGGGCTCAAGCCATCCTCCTGCTTCAGCCTCCCAAGTAGCTAGGACCACAGGCACACCAACATGCCCAGATAATTTTTATATTTTTCATAGAGACAGGTTTTCGCCATGTTGCCCAGGCTGGTCTTGAGCTCCTGGGCTCAAGAAATCCTCTCACCTCAGCCTCCCAAAGGGCTGGGATTACAAGTGTAAGCTACCGCACCTGGCCTGGAAATGCTATTTCACTTAGCGGAACAGAGGAAGTCTAAGAACATTTGAGCATAGAACTCAAGGAAAATGAGGAAGACCAGGTGGGAGGGCCCTAGATATCCAGCCACCATGAAGATGAAGAGACATGACTATCTGGAGGAGGTGATAATGGTGTGATTCTAATTCTGTTTATCAAACCCTCACCCCCATTGATCACATCTGCTTTGGATATGACTAAAGCTTTCCAGAATAAAATCAGTAGCAGAGGCATTTTGTTAAATACTTCTACTAATTACAATTTAGAGAAGTGGCTCATTTAAAACAACCTTGTTCTCCCTAAAATGGAACAGCACCCCACAAGCCTCTCCACATGAACAAAATGAAAGGTCCTCTCCAGGTGTAAAAAATCCTAGCGATGTTTCTTTGAAACTCAATGCTTCTACAGCTTAATGCCTAACTGTAAGGAGAGCACAGATGCAAAGCCCACCATAAAGTATAATTTCTCATGATTGGCTTTTATATAAAGTGAAGCACTTCCCTGACTGAACCTTTGAGTTAACCAGCTAAAAGCAAGTAAGTTAATTTCAAGGATATTCTTTTTTAAATTTTTTTTTTTCCAAAAAGAGTCTCACTTTGTCGCCCAGGCTGGAGTGCAGTGGTGTGATCTTGGCTCACTGCAGCCTCCGCCCCCATCCCCGGTTCAAGCAAGTCTCTTGCCTCAGCCTCCCAAGTAGCTGGGACTACAGGCGTGTGCCACCATATCCAGCTAATTTTTGTATTTTTAGTAGAAACAGGGTTTCACCAAGTTGACCAGCCTGGTCTGGAACTCCTGGCCTCAGGTGATCTGCCTGCCTCAGCCTCCCAAGGTGCTGAGATTACAGGCATGAGCCACCGTGCCTGGCCAATTTCAAGGATATTCAAAGAGAGAAAAATATTAGCAGAAAATATTCCATAGTAAAATTTATTTCAAAACCAACCAACAGTCATAACTGATCCCTCAGAGAAAGGAGAAAAACAACCTTCGATACAGCCTAGATGTGCCTTCTCTGCTTGGTTAACTTGTTTCAGAAGCAAGAGTGCAACCCCCACTTGTCTGAAGATGAATGAGTCTTAAGTTTAGCTTCTTTCAGTGGCCCGTGTATGACGTAGGGCAGAGCTCAATAAATGCCAGGTGATTGAATTAGTGCATGCCCTGAGTGAATGCACTAGAGAATGAACAAATTAACTAATTAATTTTATAATAATACATACTTTCTTCAATGGAATTTATATAGAGCTGGCCAGAAAAACCATCCCTTTCCTCTGTCAAATAAAGACAATGAAAGCTCTTTAGATTTATTAACTTTAGTGCTAAGTAGAGGATTCCAGTTTTAGAAATTGATATTTTGAGGTGCACGAGTAGTAAAAAAAAAAAAAAAAAAAAGTTTCATTTGCAGTATTATAAGGGGAAAAGGTCAGCCTGTTGGGAATAAACCCATTCAGGTTTCCCTGCAGGATCTCTAAGGAGTTAACCCAAACCTGGCATTGTGACCACTGGAGATAAGCCCATGATTTGGTTTCAAATGTTTCACCTTCAATACCAGTCATGAGTTATGCTTATAGAGAAACCACCTGCTCATAATGAGTCAGCTCTCTCCATAAAATGATCAGCACGTGGCCAGGCATGGTGGCGCATGCCTGTAATCCCAGCCCTTTGGGAGGCTGAGGTGGGCAGATCAAAAGATCGAGACCATCCTGGCCAACATGGTGAAACCCCATTTCTACTAAAAATACAGAAATTAGTGGGGCATAGTGGTGCATGCCTACAGTCCCAGCTACTCGGGAGGCTAAGGCTGGAAAATCCTTTGAATCCGGGAGGCAAAGGTTGTAGTGAGCCTCGATCGCGCCACTGCACTCCAGCCTGGTAACAGACCAAGACTTTGTCTCAAAAAAAAAAAAAAAAAAAAAAAATCAGCACATAGCAGGGTAAGTTAAACAACAGGGTAGAGGAAGACACACAAACCATGAGAATTCTCCTGGTCATTCATTCTTTTAACATTTCTCTGAAGTTACCCAAGAATTTCAGTGTCAGTCAAGTAATGTAATATTCTATGCATGGTAAGATCAAGGTCAAAAGGCAACATATCTCCTTCTCTTCACAGAGAACAGGTATCAGACACAATTCAGAAAAGTAAGAAAAACAGAAAAACAGATTCTGCAATGGAAACCAGGAATATATAACCGGATCAAAGATGACGCTTGATGTAATTACATACGTCATTTGGGAGTAAACTCAATTAGCTGGGCATGAAAGCCCAGACGAAACTTCCTAACCAAGATTATTTACAGAATTTTCAGGTGGACTCAGGCTAGAGTCTAGAAAAACAATCACAAACAAAAGTGTTATTTTCTAGTGACTTCTTATTGCAAAAACCTCAGTGGAAATACTATTAATGATAAACTGAAAACATTTTAAGGCAGTTGAAAGGTAAACCTTGTCAATATAACAAACATTCTTTACATTTACAACTATTTTATATATATATATATTTTTTTAAATTATGGATGACATAGAAGGAATATACTTCTGGATATATAAGTTTAAGAGTTGCAAACACTGTTATTTAAATGAAACGTACCTTACTACTTGCTCTGGGGTATATGGATAGTCACTGTTTGTTATTGGGAAATATTGGACGCAACAAAAATGTTCCTCAATAAAGAAGTGTGTTAAAAATAAACTATATCTGTCTCTTTTACACAATAATAAGCAGCAGTTTAAAAGAATAAGATACAGCTTACACTAAATGAATGGATAAACTGTGGGACATCTATACAATGAAATATTTTTCAGTGAAAAAAAACTAGTGAATTGCCAAGTCATGGAAAGACATGGAGAAACCATAAATGCATATTACTAAGTGAAAGAAGCCAATCTGAAAAGGCTATATACCGTATGGTTCCAACTATATGGCATTCTGAAAAAGGTAAAACTGTGGAGAGAGTGAAGAGATCAGTGATTGCCAGAAGTTAGTGAGGAAGAGGGGACAAATAGGAGGAACACAGGATTTTCAGGGCAGTGAAGGTATTCTATATGAATCCACAATGGTAGATACATGTCATTACATTTTTGTACAAATCCACGGAATGTACAAAACCACAAACGAACTCTAATGTAAACTATAAACTTTGGTTTAAAGATGATGTGTCAATGGAGGTTCATCAATTGGGAAAAATGTGCCACTCTGAGGGAAACTGTTGATAATGGGGAGACTATGTATATATCGAATTGGGGGCATATGGGAATGCCCTATACTTTCTGCCTAATTTTGCTATGAACCTAAAACTGCTCTAAAAAAATTAGAATCTACCCTATAGAAGAAAAACTTAAAGACAAAGCATTCCTCCTTTTGCTTTCTGAGGATGCCCTATTCTGTAACTGAATCGCTTTCAATAAACTATCTCACAGCAATAAATAAATAAATAAAATCTATTTAAGAGGGGAAAAAAGAAAGTTGAAAATTAAAATAAAACCAGTGACAACATGTCGTTAAAAAGCCATCACAAACTAATTTTTACATATCTATTTATCTAACTCTATCTAAATATCGGGGAGGAGACAGTAAACTGATAATTATGCCTGAGGAGGTAAGTGGGACTGGAGCATGGTGGAGCCACTGTTAGCTCTATCTCTTCTGTTTGATTTTTAAATGATAAGAATGTATACAGTGTTACTTGAATAATTAAAAATAAAATCATTTTTCTCTTTAAAATATTCACTTTATATTTTATGCTAAAGAATTTGATGGTAAATGAAAGCTATCATGACATTTTACCCCTAAACACATCCATATTCATCTCTAAAATATAAAAAATTTTTCTACCCCCAAATTATGTTTTAATAGAAGAAGCAGAAAAGACTTTCTATTAAAATACTGAGGTGACTCAAGTTATCTATTTTAAAAAACAATGTGTAGATGGGCAGATGAAGCATTAAAAAAAAAACCCTAAAAACAAAGGTTAAAAAAAGAAATGTGAAGGACCAGTAAGCTAAGCTGTTCTCAAGGAAAAATCTAAACACCAAGTGCTGAGAATGGATTTCATGACTATAACACGATCCTCCTAGACAACTTTTACAAAACGTTTTACATTCTTACCTTTACTAACACTAATAATCTCATATACCAACAGGTTAAAACCCATTATATTTTTTCAGTCATTTGTATTATAAAAGTAATATATAAGAAAAGCTTATCATAACAGATTGAGTGTCTTAAGCAGGAATTCATAATCTAGAATTTTCAGACTCCCAACGGTTCACTGAATAAAATTCAGGGCATCTTCAAGCTTGAATGGAAAAAAGAGATACATCTTTATTTTCACCAATGACTGAAATTTAGTATTTCTTTCCAGTAAGAATGGAGGCTACAAATCACAGAAGCGTTCTCAGACCTGTGACTGTCAACATAGAAATCACTACATATTCAAATGACAGGGTCATTGGTACAGGTATTTCAAAATATCATTTATTCTTATTCTTATCATATCATTGAAGGTGTATCAGTTTTTAGACTTGTGGCCAGATGTTACTTAATGCATTAAGAAGCACATGCTCTAACCACAAATTTGTTTTTAAATATTTTTATAGCTATATTTCAACATAACTGGTTTGCTGTAACCTTATGAATTTTGCTTTGGGCTCATATAAACAGTCTTTGGGGGAAGGGGGTGTTCATAGGTTTCACAAAATACCAAAGCTTAGGAATCCCTGGAATGTAATCTCCTCATCCCCATAATTCCATTCTCCCAATCTAAGGACTACCCACAATACAGTGTATGCTCTTCCATACTTCTTCCTTTATATAGATAAATGTATGTAAACATACAGCAACATAACATATACAGCATGTGTTCTGTAACTGTATTTTATACTTCTCTTCTGTAATGTATTTACAAGTCTATACGATTTGGATATTCATGCTGTTTCCAGTTTTGGCTATCATAAACAATACTGTAATAAAAATCCTTATATATTTATTTTCACATACTGTTTTTTTAAAATTACTTGACCCATTCTATTTATGGAATATTTGTGCTAATAACAAAGACCCTCAAACAACAATAAAGGTAATTTTGTATAATAAAATCAATAGCAACAATAGTTATATTTTTTTGTGCTCACGATAGGCCAGGTACTAAGTACTTTACACAAATTAACATTTTTATTTTGTTTGTTTTTAAATAAAGACAGGATCTTGCTCTGACACCCAGGCTAGAGTGCAGTGGCATGATCTTAGCTCACTGCAACCTCTGTCTCCTGGGCTCAGGCGATACTCCCACCTCAGCCTCCCAAGTAGCTAGGACTACAGGCGCATGCTACCACACTCAGCTAAGTTTTAAATTTATGATTTTTTAAAAACCTCAAACAAGTTTTACTTTTGTCATATATGTTTTTTAAAAAACTTTTAAGTCCAGGCTTACACGTCAGGTTTGTTACATAGGCAAACTTGTGTCATGAGGGTTTGCTGTACAGATTATTTCATTACCCAGACATTAAGCCTAGTACCTAGTACTTATTTTTCCTGATCCTCTCCCTCCTTTCACCCTCCACTCTCTGATAGGCTCCAGTGTGTGTTGTTCCTCTCTATGTGTCCATGTGTTCTCATCATTTAGCTCCCACTTATAAGCGAGAACATGTGGTATTTGGTTTTCTGTTCCTGTGTTAGTTTGCTAAGGATAATGTCCTCCATCTCCATCCATGTCCATGCAAAGGATGTGATCTCATTCTTTTTTTAATGGCTACATAAATTTTTCTGTAGAGACGAGGTCTTACTATATTGCCCAAGCTGGTCTCGAACTCCTGGGCTCAAGCAACCCTGCAGCCTCAGCCTCCCAAAGTGCTGGGATTATAGGTGTGAGCTACCTTGTCTGGCATAAATTAATTTATTTTAATTCTTACAACTTTAAGGCAGGGCACTGTTACAATTTTGGTTTTAAAGGGGAGAAAACTGAGGTACAGAATGATGTTCACTCTCTGACCTCCTGAAATTTGTAATTCTGGTGATAAATTCCAACAAACAGGTGTTCTGGGGCATACGAACCCTCATTTAACAAGGGCCCCATCAAGGTTACTTTAAGGGGGAGTAGGAAAAGGTGAATACACTGACTCACACTTTGTTATGTCATCCACATCTGAAAGTGTGTCTTGAAGCTCCTTGGAATTTCTTTGTCACTGTGCTTTTCAAGAATCGAGTCAAAGATAAAAGATCACAGCACCATCATCTACCACCTAATCTGCTAGGCCAAAGGCAAGATGCAATGTGTCTATGTGAACGCTCAAAGCACAAGTAAATCTGCCATCAGAGGTGGCAGAATCAGAACAGCCTTTGGACCAAACATAGGGTATCTGCTACCTTAGGACCAAACATTTAACAGACAGCAAGAATAGACTATAAATCCAAAGCAAACAAAAAAATGCCAACAGGTTAAATATAAGCATGTGCTAATGAAGACCTAATCGCAGCAACAGGCCTGGTCTCCTTGGTGATAAGAGCATTATTAACCTCTCCCACATAATTCATCAAGGCCCCATGCTGGCCAGGGCAAGGCTAATCTCCCCAGTTAGCAAGTTCCAGAACAGACCAAGAGAAACAAAACCACAGAAATGGTATCTTTTTTAATTATCTAGACTCTGCCAAGCAGAGATAAAATCCCACTGCTATTCCGTGCCTGGTTTAACATATCCTGGCAATGGAACACCATTTAGCTTAACTAAGACCGGAAATCTCTTTTTCCCCTATTCTATATCAACTCTTGTGTTTGAGCATCCACGTGACAGGGTAAATAACTAGAGTGCACAGGAAATGGAAATTTGGGGATGCCTATCATAAACCTCAAAGCAACTTTGCCAATAAGACCAGTTGAAAGCACTAAACATCATCCAGCACTGACAGCCAGGGAGCCAAAAGCTTTCTTCTCCTCTCCTGTCCTGGAGGCTTAAATTAACCATCCTGGGCTTAAATATACAAACTGTGACTTTGAACTAATTGTTTATCTCTCGGACTCTCAGTTATCTCATCTGCAAAAAGGATATGATACATTCCATAGTCACAGGATCATACCACTGTGAGAATTTAATGAGGTATTTGGAAAGCACAGAGCATATGAATGCTTAATCCACATCAACATGCTATATTATGCTATTTACTAATATAATAACTATAATTAGCACTGTGATTGGGAGGACAGGCCTGGGACTCAGATCCAAAAGCTATGCTATTTGCTAGCTGTAAGGCCTCAGGCAAGTTTATAACTTCTATACACTCCATTTGCCTCATCTCTAAAGGGGTAATATGAGGATTAAATAAGAAAACGTATGATAGCACAGTGCCCATCACATAGTAAGCACTAAATCAACAGTAGCTGCTCTTGTCACTGTGTATCTAATGGGTCTCTCATAGACATGATACGTAAGGAAGGACTCTAGCAATCTGGTCACTTCCTCCCTGAAATTCTGATTAATATTAACCCAGGAAAACCATGCTAGTAAGAATAATACTGAGTATCTCAGAAACACCCACATAAGTAAACCAATCTGAGACTCATTCATTCATTCATCCATCCATCTATTCATCCATTCATCCCAGACATATTTATGGAGCATTTATGATGGAGACTATGTATTTGCTTTGAGGAAGTTCACAGGCTATTGGTGAACTTATAAACAGATCACATCTAAACTACATACTGTAAAAAAATCAGGGCTGGGTGTGGTTGCCCATGCCTGTAATCCCAGCACTTTGGGAGGCTGAGGCAGGTGTATCACGAGGTCAGGAGTTCAAGACCAGCCTGGCCAACATGGTGAAATCCCATCGCTACTAAAAATACAAAAATTAGCTGGGTGTGGTGGCATGAACCTGTAGTCCCAGCTACTTGGGAGGCTGAGACAGAAGAATCACTTGAACCTGGGAGGCGGAAGTAGCAGTGAGCTGAGATCGCACCACTGTACACCAGCCTGGGCAACAGAGCAAGACTCCATCTCAAAAAAAAAAAAAAATCAGAAAGCACCTCTGTACCCCCAAGTGATCAAAGTCTAAAAGACTTTCTGGCATCACACATAGGAGATAAATCTGTTCATCTCATCTTCTACCTTCAATTTTTAAAATTATATCCCAACCCCCTTTTTTTGAAATGCTACTGACTTTTTAACATTTATCTATCCCTTTCTTTCAATTATTCATACAATAGAAGAGACTTCAAGCATACCTTCATTCAATGTTTATTCAGCACTTGCTATGGGCAAGGCCCTGTGCCAGGTGCTGGGGATGTAACAAGAGCCCTATGAAGAGCTCACAGTCTGCTTCTGGAGAGTGGTAAGGAAGCAGTCATTACAATGCTGGGTGATAAAGGCTAGGATGGGGACACATGATTGTGAGAGTGCAGTGATGGTAGTAGGGAATGACTGCAGGAAGAGTACAAAGGAATCCTGGGAAGTCTGGGAGCCTCTTGAGAAGAGCTAGATATGAAGGGTAAGGGGACATGAGCCAGGTAAAATAGGGGGAGAAGGAACAGGATGTACTCCGCACATGGGAGAATAGCATGTGCAAAGGCCAGGGACAAGATAGAGCATGATGAGTTTGAGAAACTGAAAGAAAACCAGCATGGTTGGCCTGCATGTGTAAAAGGTGGAAGGGAGTGGTTCAGGAGGTGGGTAGGGGCTAGATGGTGCAAGGCTTTGGAAGCACAGTCTAGGGACCTGGAGGCAGGCATGACAAGAAAATGTATACTTGGACAGATGCCCTGGCTGATGCATGGAGGGCAGACAAGAAAGAGGCAGGGAGGCCATTCAGGAGGCCGCAAAGATGCTGAATAGTGCTAGGCCTCCATGAGGGTCTTGCAGTCATGTTAGTGAGCTCCAGAAGAGCCTTCTCCACTGTTGGCACACCACAGCTCAGCTCTTCCTCAACTACTCCCCTTAGAAAGAGAGGGAAGAGGTGAGAGTCAAGCATTTGCCATGTGGATTTCCGTGTAGATTTCTCAAAGAAGACAGAAGAGTTGTTATAACAACAATACATGGGTCTCAAAAGCACTGAGAGCTGTGAGCATATTCTTCCCAAGTATTCCTTGCCAGGAGCCTAAACAGGGCTCATCTTGATGGTCGCAAATCAGCAAAGAAACGCAGGAAGAATGTGAACTCCAATCCTATCCCACCCCAAGTCAAGGTCCAGCCATGCTCCCACCAGCATGGAAAAGATGCCCCACCACCAGCACCATTGCTACCATCCCCACCAGTCGAGAGAGCAGTGTGGGCCCTGTCAGGGGCTCCCCTAAAGGGTGGCAGGAAGGGAGGAGGGGGGAAGCAAACGTCCCACCTCAAGTCACAGTCTTAGCAAGGGACTGACCATATAGTGGGGAGAGAGAAGGGCCAGGGAAAGCCAAAAACAATCTCTCACGCCTGTGAGATTCCACACAAGACACTCGACAGCTCTAAACTTCATTTCCACTTCACTGACAGAAGCAGAGTATAAACCTGTTCACAGATTGTAAAAATATTCCTACTCTTTTAGCCAGGAATTTCATCTCAAACTTTATCCTACTGATAAAAGAGATTACACAGACATGTTCCTGGATACCCATCAGTATTACTTATAATAGTGAAAAGTTGGAACTTATCTAAATAGCCAGTAAAGGATTGGTGGAATAGATTTAAATAAACCTATTTGATAAAGTACTCTGTTGTTATTAAAAATAATATTCTTACAGAATATTTCATGATATGATGACATGTTCTTAACATAGTAAGTGGAACATACATGAATAAATTAATTTGTGCTACAATCTCTCTCTCTCTCTCTTTCTCTCTCTCTTTCTTTCTTTCTTTTTGAGATAGGGTCTCTGTCACTCAGCCTGGAGTGCAGTGGCATGATCACAGCTCACTGCAGCAACCTCCCAGGCTCAAGCAATCCTCCCACCCAGTAGCGGGGGCTGCAGGCATGCATCACCATACCTGGCTAATTTTTAATTTTTCTGTAGAAACAGGGTCTCCCCATGTTGCTCAGACTAGTCTTGAACTTCTGGGCTCAAGTGATCCTCTCACCTCAGCCTCCCAAAGTACCGGAATTATAGGCATGAGCCACTATGCCTGCCCGATCTTAATTTTTAAAAACTTTGTATGCTTACATATTTTAAAAGCTGGTTAAAAATATATGTACTATTTAGGGATATATATGCATAGTGAGTTTACAGACAGGCAAAGCAGAAATAAACATCAAACTCAGCAAAGCAAAAGTTTTGCAAGGGTCTTTGGCATCATCGTTAAAGGCGTATTTCTTCAGTTGCATTGGTAGCTATGTGGGGTTTTCTATTAGCTTTATACCATTTGTATGTCTGAAATAGTTCATGAAAAAAATTTAAAGGTTTGTATATAATGACAGGAAGAAAATACATCAACTGTAGCTATGGCTTTGAGGTGGGATTGTCAAACTATTGTTCATATTTTCCATTTTTTCTAGAGTACATATATTCCCTTTTATTTTTACATTTTATCATTGGAGGCTATTTTTATTTCCACCCAGAGCACATTTGTTTTATGAGAAAGAATGCCTGGTGCTGAGCTGCAGCCTGCAGCGGGAGTTCTGGCACCAAGGGCCTTTCCTGGGGTGACATGAGCTACAGTATCTCCTGGCCATTAGAATTTAAACTAGAAAAGTGCTGTGGGGGAGGCAAGCTCACTGAAACCATCCTACTCATATCCTCTGACGTGAGAAGAGATTCGTAGGCGGCTGCTGGGAGCCTTCTCCACTCAGCAGATTGCTCTCATAAGTGTACGTTGCTTTTTATTTTGCATCAGAAATAGTGTGTGTTCTAACCCACCAGGAAGTTGGGGGCCCAGCCAGGGGATTGGGTGAGGCGGTGGGAAAAAATAGTGACCTATTATATCATCAACTAGCATTGACTCTCCAGTCAGAATTCATTTTTCACCAAGTGCTGGGGGTGGAGGGCCAGAAAACAATTATTTGGAGATATGTCACCCATCACCGAGCTTTAAAACCCTTCCAGTTTCCTCTGTAAGAGAAACTCTTAATATGGGGTCTTGGCTGGGATCCATGAATCCCCTGAAATCACACATCAATCTTGTAAAATTTCCTGTGCTATCATCAGATGCCTGAAAGAGTAAGTGATGCATCCCCCAAATAATCAAGGATCTCTGTTCTGTAAGAATAAGCTCTTTTCTTAGCTTACCCTCTCCTGTTTGGTCTCTCCAGGTCAAGCTCCATAGGAGGTTAGAGAGGGGGGCTCAGTAGGAAAACTCCCTTCCAGGCACCTCTCAGAATCATCATCTGAGGCCTTAAAATAAAGCAAGATGTCACTGGGAATGTTTGGTGTTATCATCACTCAGATACCCTGAAGGCAGTGGTCCCTGGGCCATGGAAACAGGCTGCACAGAACGAGGTGAGTGGCCGGCAGGCAAGCAAGCTAAGTTTCATCTGTATTTACAGCCACTCCCCGTCTCTCTCATTACCTCCTGAGTTCCACCTCCTGTCAGGTCAGCTGCGGAGACTTTAGATTCTCATAGGAGCACACACCCTATTGTCAACTGCACTTGCGAGGGATCCAGGTTGCGGCTCCTTATGAGATTCTAATGCCTGATGATCTGTCACCATCTCTTGTCAATTGCAGACAGGACTGTCTAGTTGCAGGAAAGCAAGTTCAGGTCTCCCACTGATTCTACATTATGATGGGTTGTGTAATTATTTCATTATGTATTACAATGTAATAATGATATAAATGAAGTACACAATAAATGTAAAGTGCTTGAATTCACCTGAAACCATTCCCCAAACCCCACTCAGTCAGTGGAAAACCGTCTTCCAGGAAACTGGCCCCTGCTGTCAAAAAGGTTGGGGACTGCTGCTATAGGACACTTACTTTTTAAACAAAGGGGGATTTAGTCTGTGTTAATATTTCCCACTTTAAGTCACAGATGTATTTCTTTAAAAGAGGTATACATTAGGTGAGTTCACTGCTTGTTTTGCTTTTTAACCCATCAACAGTATTTATCAAGAATCTACCATGTACCCAGCCTTCGGCTGGGACTCAATGAAAACTTGACTATGATCCCCAAAGACCTGTCCCCTCATCTAGCAATTTCTTGTTCAAAGCATACATTTGGTGAATGTCTTACGACTTATCAAATGGAATAAAAATTGAGAGTTACTCATATTACTTTCCCAAACCCTCGCATCCTCTGGTATGAGTCATCCACTGGGACCCACCTTTTTTTTTTTTAAAAGATACTTTCCACTATACATAGAAACAGTTCGAAAACAACTCTTCAGTAATACTGCCAGTTAGCTCAGGGACAGTGACTCTATTGGATATCATCATTTAAATGCACAAAGATAAAGGTCCTTCGAGTAGCCCACAGAGGACATTTATTCATTAGAGCAATTAATTTATTGGACTCATATTCATTCCACCATTGTTGCCTTTATGGCAAATCCTCTTCTCCTGTGTGGCTCTATCTACCATTTAATTCCATTCAACTCATCTCTCCTGAGTGCCTACTGGGAGTAAGTTACTTAAATTTAGTCATATTCTCTCCATGGCCACATCTGGATCTGTCACACCCTCTGTCATCACCGTATGACTCTAATGGTCAGTGGAATCTGCAAAACAGCAGTTTTCAGTTTCCTCCAACAGCTTCTAGAATTCTTCCAACTTCTGCAATTATTATGATACTATGTGGCAATAAATGGAGGAAACTCAGCCCTGTTTGCCAAGATTCAGGAAAAATGCCAGGTAAATCAGAAATGAGTCTGTCCAGAGCTGAGTCCCTAAGCATAGGGATCGGTCATGGTGGTGGTAATGGGGTAGATTTATCTTCTATACATGTCTCTTTACTGTGACAAAACATAATAGACGAGATGGTTAAGAAAAAGGGAAACATCATCCACAGCTGCATGAGGAGAAAAGAAGCCAAATTGTTCATTATCTGAGGCTTGTGACCTTGATGGGAAGTTAAGGCCATTGATACCAATCAAGACAAAAATCAAATCACAATTCATAATTGCAAATAATCCTTTAATACAAGGTTGGTGGTTCTTTGGTAGAAAGCATCTAGAGACATGCTTTCCTGAAAAACAGATATCAATATATACTTGGGGGAAAATGTAATGTGAGGCACGATCTTAGAAGTGACCTGGATTGAAGTCTTGCCTGAATCATTACACCTCCAGGGCCTCCACTTTATTATAATTTGCAAAGTGAGGGGACTGGAATACATACATGGTGGCTAGGGGCTCTGTAAATTCTGACGATCTTTAAATGCTGAAAGTCTTTAAATTCTAAAAGTAAACTTCCACAAAATGAAAAAGATTCAAACACAAAAAAATCTTACTGCTGATAAGAGAAATTCCGTAGACTTCAGTTGTCAATAACAAAATATTCAATGAGTAAAGTAAAACCCAGAGGAACATCATCTTTTTGTCCTGTTCACCATGGCAACCCAGTAAACTGGCCCAACGCTATCAGTCTGAGGGTCTAAAGATTGGAACAAGCAAACACCATATGGTAAAACAGACATGCAAGTACAATAACTAGTGCCAGTTCAAGCTCTCTCTATCACGGCTGTTTGCATCACAGAAAACTCTGCAGTAATTAAAACTAGCTAAAAGAGCATTGTTCACACTGGTAAATAATGTTATCAATTAAGTACCTAACAATCCATATCCAATGAGTTTCCTTTTCACAATGGTTTTGGAAGGTCTGATCCCAAACCTTTTTTACTTTTATTTTTTGACAAATGAAGGAACAGAGATTCAGAGAAGGGAAGTAACTCGTCCAAGGTATGCTGTTAATTATAGGTAGAGCCAGAACCATGACTCAGTTCTTTATTCCTAGCATAGAAGCCTTCTCATCTCTTAAGACTAGCTTTCACGGTCTCCACGGAGGAGAGAGAACAAGGCCTAATGTTAGATGGATCCACAGAGCACAGTGGTTAAAACCCCAGGGATGTGCAGATGATGAATAGACAGGGGGAGCCCAGGGAGGGCCTGAATTCCTACTCCACCTCCCGGCCCCTGGATAATGAGGGCATCAGAGGCCGAGGTAGCCTTCCCAGTTGCATCAGTGGGGAGACAAGGTGGCCACACAAACAAAGCTATGAAATTAAGTATCCAAGGACATGTTCTGAAACAAAGCCAAGGAAGCTTTTCCACCTTGATCATCACCAACAGTCAACTACCAAGTCATCTGAGCATCTTCCGCAAACTTCTGATCTTAAGGAAAAGCACAATGAGGCAAACATTTGGTGGGTGCCCAGTATGCACCAGACAATGTTTAGCATTCTCACCTTTATTGTTTTGACACTCTCCCAAATTTTGTCAGGTTAAGTCTTTTCATCCCTGTTTTCCAGATGAGGAAACAGGTAAGGAAAGGTGTCACACAGATGGTAAGTACAGAATCTTGATTCAAACTAAGATCTGCTGATCCAAAGCTGCTCAACTCCACTATGCTACTGGAGTCTTCTTCCGACCTTTGGGCCATCTGGCTGCCTGAGCTGGGCCAAGCCACTAACTTCCCCCAAAAGGGGGACAAACATCTGTTCCATCTTTTGGAACCAGCCTCTAAAAGAGCACACTGGTATTTATATATATCTAGATTCTACCCAAATATACTGAGTTCATAACTCATTTTATGGGAGAATAGACACAGGTAATAAACAACTTGGCTTGGAAGTTTAAGTTGGCCGCACAGCTTTCTCCAGTGAAATAAAATGATTTTTAGTTTAAAAAAAAAATTCCCTAGGTCACAACTTCCACAGTCAGATCCTGGAAGCACACTTCAAGCACACAGCACATTAGCAAATAACCTTCAGAGAAGTGAGATGCTCTCGGCGCCAGGGGATGTAGAAAGGACTATACTTACACTTATGTCGAGACTGCAAAGGCTAACAGCATCTTCATCTTGGGTGCTCTGCTTCCGTTTTCGCTGCAAAACAAATGAAAATACAAAGTTCAAAGGTAAATAGGGCTTATGGCTTTGATTAAGGCAAGAAAAAAGCAATCAAATAGCACATGCAGTCCTTATCATTTCCACCATGTTACCCAAAACCTTTAACCAAGCTATGTAAACTTTTTTTCTTTCTTTTTTGAGACAGAGTCTCATTCTGTCACCTAGGCTGGCATGCAGTGGCGTGATCTCGGCTCACTGCAACCTCTGCCTCCTGGGTTCAAGTGATTCTCCTGCCTCAGCCTCCTGAGTAGCTGGGATTCCAGGCATGCACCACCACGTACAGCTAATTTTTGTATTTTTAGTAGAGACAGGGTTTCACCATGTTGATCAGGCTGGTCTTGAACTCCTGACCTCATGATCTGCCAACATCAGCCTCCCAAAGTACTGGGATTACAGCAAGCCACTGCCCCCAGCCGGCCTGTAAATTAACACTTCTAAGAAAGCCTAAGAAGTTATGAGAAAATATTAAGCGCCAGGATAATTGGCTTGTGTTGTTATTATTCTTATACATGCTGTTTGTTTGAGTTTCTCTTTTTTCTAAATGTCTCCATATATCAAAGCTCAAAAATTTAGATACAAAGTTCAGATTCTGACTAACTTGGAAGAGGAGATTAGATTGGAAAGAAAATCTAATTCACTTGAAGATATTCCATTTTTGGAGCTGCTTTGTACTTAGCTAATTTAAATTTTCTCTAAACCTTATCCAGGGTCCTAATGTGATTACAGAACCATAATGTTGAAAAGAAACCTAGACATCTTCACCACCTTTCCTACTTTATAGCCATACAATTTTTAAAAAGTTATTACTTGGATTGAAGATAATTGTATTTGAAGTGAATCTGTAAATTTAAGACCAGGGCAGTCTGCCAGCCAAGTTAGATGTGAAAAAGTCTTTCTTTCATTTCTTTCTTCTTTCTTTTCTCTCTCTCTTTTTTCTTTCTTCCTTCTTTCCTTCCTTCCTTTTCTTTCTTTTACTCTCTTTCTTTCTCCCTCTATCCTTCCTGCCTTCCTTCTCTCTCTTTCTTTATTTTTTTCCACAGGGTCTCCCTCTGTTTCCTAGGCTGGAGTGCAGTGGTGTGAACAGAGCTCTCCAGCCTCAACCTCTTGGGCTCAAGCAATCCTCTTGCCTCAGTCTCCCAAGTAGCTGGGACCACAGGAGCACACCACTACACCAGGCTCATTTTATTTTTTGTAGAGATAGGGTCTTGCCATGTTGCCCAGGCTGGTCTCAAACTCCTGGGCTCAAATGATCCTCCTACCTTGGCCTCCCAAAGTGCTGGGATTACAGGAGCGAACCACTGGGCCTGGCCTTCTCATAAGAAGAAAATAAATTTAATCTACATGCCATAATAAAGTTCATCAAAGATGCATTCACCTCTCTTCTGCACCCCCAGCTCAACCAACCAGTCAAGTGTTTCTTCAGTCCCTAACCTGTGACTTCCTAAGTCTTCTGATGTTACTTAGAAGAAAGCTACCAGAAGACCAGAATCACTGGCATGGGGTTACAAGAGAGTCTGAAGACTTCTGTAGTCTTCAATCCCAAATGGAGTCTGCGTCCTCCTCCTCTAATGGAACCCTGAGCTTAAACAAAGGCAGAGGCTGGAAAGCAAAAAGAACTGCTCTTTTCTATATTACTATAATCTTCTATTCTTTTTTCACTTCAATTTAACAAAGGTTTGTTGAGCGTCTACTATGTTTCAGGTCCTGTGTTTGCTCCCAGGAATGCAAAGGTCAAAAATTCCTATGATAAAGAACCTCACACTCATGTAGGAGAGACAGGGCTATTATGATGAACTATAATACAGTAAGAGCCAAACACTCTAGAGAAAGTAACTTTGCTTCTCTGAGTCACCTTTTCTCAACTCCAAGGTGTGAGCAGAGGTGGTAGTGATGACATTACCTTCTATTTTCAAAAGAAGAGGAGTAAATATAGTAATGCATTTTAGAGCTTAGTAGAGTGCCTGGTACACAGTAGGTGCTTAAAACATGGTTTGGAAGGCTCTGGAAGGACAGTGAGGGATGTCTTTCCAGAGGAGGGGGCATTTGAATAGACCTAAAAGAAGAATAAGAGTTTCTCATACAAAGATGGGGAAGAGATTGGGGTTTCTTTTTGCTAAGCAGCTACCTAAATATTTAAAATCCGAAAGGTCCGCATGGCCCTATCAGAGCATTGGCGTTCCCGATCTATGCAGTTTTCCTCTGAAACAGTGGTGCAGCGTGTAGCAGAATCACCTGAGGAATGATTCAGAGATGCTGATGCAGGAGCCATCCCCAAGAATGCTTACTCAGCCACTTGGTAGGGTGCCCATGAATCTGCATTAACAAGCTTACCCAGTGATTTTTAGGAAGTCCAGTACTCCACTCAGAGTTCTTAGCGGGGAACCTCGATAAGATGCTGATCACAACTCCAGGCACAGTTTGCCATGTTTGTACAGGGCCCTGATCCTTACTGATTCACCATCCAGGTACAATTAAAAACAGCACTTCAGTTCCAGTGAAACCAATTCACCAGCTTATATTTATATGGCGACTTTTTGAGCCAGATATGGTATGGGATAATTTCCATTCTATAGGTTAATAAACTGAGGTCAGGAGAGAGAAGCAATTTGCTCACAGTTACATAGTTCCAGTGTAACACTCTGAATCCAGGATTCTAATTCCTAGGGCCAAGTCTTTTACATATACTGGCCAAAGCACTGGTGGCAAATAGGTTATGTGTCACTTGCCATCCAGAATGCCTGGTAGTGTCTGCTTGAGCAACATACTGAAAAGGACTGCACAGCATAGCAAGTCAGAGAATGCTGTGATCACAATTAGCAACATGTGCTGGGCAACAAACTGGGTACGGCAGCAAGGGTGTCCTGCTGCCTAGAGTGACCCCATGCCCTTCCTGAGTTCTGCTTCTCCTGCCTTGGGAGGCTATAACATTATACCAGGGATCTTCGGAGGTATCAGGAGGAGGTTGAGACTCTGGGATGTTATCTGTAGAGTAGAAATAACGCCTTCCAGGTTAGGCTGTTTTGAGGATCACAGATGTTGGGTGACAAGACCTGGCACGTAGTAGGTGCACAGTAAGTGGCAGCTCCTGTTATGAATTGCCCAGACCACAGGTTATGCCCATACATGCTGCAACCTGGTATTACCAGATTATTGAGTTTTATGGTGCTACAGTTCTATTCCTAGAGCTTATGATTTTGTCAGCCTGACATGTTGACAGTAGCCTAGCTGCACACTGATGTTGGGGGTGGGAATAAGAGAAGCTCTTTTCCTCACAGTCATGCAACCCTCTCCAGACCAATTCAATACACTACCCAGTGTTGGAGCCCAGCCTCATGAGCTCCCCTAACCCAGTTCCTGCTAGATACTGCCATCTGCCCTGAGTGTCAAATCCGAAAGACAAATGGCCTCCAATGGTCTTTTTAATTCAGCCGTAGACAGTTGATCTGGGTTAGAATGATCTCCTTAAGGAAGCCACACATTTTATAAAAACTGTATGGATTTAAAAAATGAATTTTCTTTTTCAATTTTCTTACATAGGGAGGTGACTGGCCACTGCTAGCGACAAAAAAGTAGCCTGAAGTTTAAATGGACTCAGAACAAAAATTTCACAAACCATAGCTTAGTCATTTGTTCATTTGCTCTGTGTTTACTGAGCACTTTTTACATGCAAAGCCTGATTCTGGGTCCTGGGATACAGCAGTGAATGAGCCAGGCATGTTCCCTGCCCAATGGTTTGGAGTAAAAATAAAACAAAGTAATTACAGATTGTCTCTGTTATGAATGAGTCATATAAGGTGCTAAGAGAGAGGCCAGCAGGGCAGATCCATTTTACAAAGATAATTTTATTGGTCTGTTTTCTGCGTTTTGGTTGACCTTTTCATGAGACGTAAGCCCATGAAAGCAGGACTTGGTCAATCAACATCACAGTCCCAGAGCCTGGGACAATCCCTGGGACATAGCCAGCTTCCCTTCAAATAGCATTTCTGGATTTTCTTGATGCTCTTGGTCCTCTTCCCTTTGCTCGTCCTCTTCACCAATTGCCCAACTCCAGCAGGCCACAGGAGGAGAGTAGAAAGGACCAATGGGCACCCAGGTGAAGAAGGGCGTGCCGGTGGAAAAGCCACACACAGGCATTTCATGTTCTACCGAGGAACTAGGATTTCTAGAACATTGGGATGCTGAGTTCATGCCAGGGATCTACAGAGCACCATATGGAAGAAATCACCAGTTGGAAATAAGCCATGGAAATGTAAACAAATGAGCATCTCAGAAAGCAGAGAGTGCAACAGGACACTGCACTCACTTTGAACTTCACCAGAGCTATTAATAATGACAATAATTCAGACTGATAATAATGGAAACTTTAGCCTATTGAACACTCACTACATGGCAGGCGCAGAGCTAAATCCTTATATGCATGACCTCATTCAATCCTCATAACTACCCCATGAGGTAGGTAGATATGAAGGCTCAAAAAGGGTCAGGAATTTGTCCAGGGTTTCATGATTAGCAAGTGACAGAACCTGGATTCAAATCCGATTCTGTCCTACTTTAAACTATGTGCTTCCCCACCATGCTGTCCCATCCCAGAGTCTGGGTGGCACATCAGACCTGCATAGGTCTAAGAAGGTGTTGAGCATGAGGAATATGGCAAGAAAATAATTTGCATTCTACTAGAGAGATTGGCCTTCAAGACCACAGCACACACTGTCTAGACCAAATCCATTTTGTGGTCCTTTCTAGTTTTAAGAGCTATCAGGTAGCAGGCATTGGTGGCAAGCATTGGTGGCAAGCATTGGTGGCAAATAGATTATGTCTCACTTGCCATCCAGAACGTCTGCTAGTGTCTACTTAGAGCACTGTATTGAGAAGGACTGCACAGCATAGCAAGCCACAGAATGCTATGATCATAATTAGCAACATGTGCTGGGGAATGAATTGGGGCACCGCAGCAAGGGTGTCCTGCCATCTAGAATAACCCCATTCCCTTCCTGAGTTCTGCTTCTCCTGCCTTGGGAGGCTACAGTATTTTACCTGGGATCTTGGGAGGTATCAGGAGGAGGTTAAGACTCTGAGATGTTATCTGTAGAGTAGAAATTAATGCCTTTCAGGTTAGGCTGTTGTGAGGATTATATATGTTGGGTGACAAGACCTGGCACATAGTAAGTGCACAGTAAGTGAGTGCTCCTGTTAGGAACTGCCCACAGGAAGTAAAAAATGCCATTTTACTTCCTCTGCATCAGAAACCACTGATCAGTTACCTGGGGGCGTTCCCAGGCAGGAAGGGCACTGTGTGTGAACTGTGCATTTGCACACTTGGTCTGACAGGTTCTCAGCCAATTTGAGGAGCCAAGGACCCACCCTGTTATTCTTGTCAAATTTACTGAAGCAAATGCACAGTCCACTTCCCTTTCAACCATGAAAACAAAGCACCTTGAGTGAGCCCAATAATTGTGCTGTGGTCTCTGATTTCTGATTTCAGCACAAAACTTTAACCCCTCAGTGCCCTGTGCTGAGCAGTAGGTCAGTGAATAATTTCTAAATGGGTGCCTTAAAGAATGACTAAAGGAGGCCAGTGTTTTTGAGGCGCCTTTCCCTTTCATTAAGCACCTGATGACAATAGGGCAGCCTAAATTAAATTTAAAAACCTCAAAAGTGAAAGTCATTGAAGGCTGAAATTCTTCAACCTCAAATCTCCTTGGAGATAAAACCTGCCCATTTGGCTGGGCGTGGTGGCTCACACCTGTATTCCCAGCACTTTGGGGGGCCAAGGTGGGTGGATCACAAGGTCAAGAGATCGAGACCATCCTGACCAACATGGTGAAACCCCTCCTCTACTAAAAATACAAAAATTAGCTGGGCGTGGTGGCGCATGCCTGTAATCCCAGCTACTCGGGAGGCTAAGGCAGGAGAATGGCTTGAACCTAGGAGGTGGAGGTTATAGTGAGCTGAGATTGTGCCACTGCACTCCAGCCTGGCAACAGAGTGAGACTCCATCTCAAAAAAAAAAAAAAAAAAAAAAAAAAAAAACCTGCCCATTCAAGCTAAGATTCTTGCTTTTCAAATAAGAGGTTTTTGTTTTTTTTTCTTGCCAGTGGGAGCATTTATTTTCCTTACAATGCATAGACATGTTAAAAGAAATTACAGTTGTTTAGACATTGGTCCAAGTGGGATATTGGCCATTTCCACTCCTATGAAAAGGAACGTCAGATCTGTTCAAGGGTGAGGCACATCCCTGACCAATGAATCTATCTATGCACTGCCCTGAGTGACAGAATGGGGACTCAGTCTCTGTGCTTTAAAAGGAAGTAATCCAAGATTGATAACACCTCAGATGGAAAGGAGACAGTCAGCTGAAGCAAACCCTAAATAAATTTAATGGGCACCTGACCCTTTTTTCTCAATGTCATGTGCCTATGTGGGAGCGGGGAGAAAGGCAGTTACAGAGGAGAATTTGTGGGAACAACAGACCCACATGTAGTCTCTTAAGTCCTTAGCCCTGCAGGTTATATATTTGATATAGACACTTTCTAGAACCGCTCAGGTGCTGAAAAAACCCTGTTGTGCTTCTTTAAAAAGCGACCAAGGGCTCCCTTAGCTAATTTTCAATAGAGCAAAGTCCTGTACATATTCCAATGTGAGGTCTCATGGAGATATGGGTATTCCTGGAAGGATCAGGTGAACATTGCCAGACTTGTTACTGTCTCTGCTTGAGAGATCCTGCTAGCTTGACCTTCACCTGAACCTTTTGACCCACTTTCACAAATTACTGTTTCTGTGACACTCTGTAGCTATCTCTTTTTAGGACTAGCTACCTTCTGATACCACAAGGCAGACATGTGAATCTCATCGGTAAATAACCCATGAACAAACTGCTTTTTCAGTTGTCCTGGGAAAGACTCTCTGTGAAGAGCACTGATTCTATCCTCACCCAATAGATTTTCAGAAGAGGTGGCTGTGGTCCAAGCCTGAATAGCATATCCCCACCTGGCTTAGCTTCCATCCTCTCCAGACCTCCTTTGAGGTTTTGAGAGAATCACCAGGTGCCTTCCAATACAAAAGTGAAGGGAAGCAGATGCTGGAATTGGGCACCTACTATGAACCCAGGACTGTGCTCTCAGTTTAATGGACTGTGCCATTTAAGCTTCTCCTCAGCTCGGTTTAAGTAAGCCTTGTGGTGTTCATTTTACAGAGAGGGACACTGAGGTTCAGGAAGGCTTAAGTAACTTGCTCAAGGTCACAAAGTGAGTGAGTGATGGAGAGGATTTTCTGGAGGCCACCCTGACTGCCAAACCACTGACCTTTCTGCCATAGGATGCTATTTCTCTTTTTACATTATTTTTAAAAATCTACATTTGCTTTAAATTAATACATTAAAATAATGTAAAATACATTTAAATATTTGTTTAATGTCTGGGCGGGGTGGCTCATGCCTGTAATCCCAGCACTTTGGGAGGTGAGGCAGGTGGATCACCTGAGTTCAGGAGATCCAGACCAGCCTGGCCAACATGGTGAAACCCCATCTCTACCAAAAATGCAAAAATTGGCCAGGTGTGGTGGTATGCACCTGTAATGCCAGCTACCCCAGTGACTGAGGCAGGAGAATCGCTGGAACTCTAGAGGCAGAGGCTGCAGTGAGCCAAGATCGTGCCACTGCACTCCAGCCTGGGCGACAGAGCAAGATTTCATCTCAATAAATAAATAAATAAATAAATAAATAAATAAATATTTGTTTAAAACCATATGTGTTTTAAAACAATATAAAAAGGTTTACAAGGCATTTACCTACATACCGCAAAGAAACTAAGAGCGTAAGTGAGACGACAGTTCAAAATCCAGCTCCACCTCTGCTACTTGATGTGACCTTCGGCAAGTTACTTCTTTATTCCTTCATTCACTCAACAAATATTTACTGAGCATTTACTAAGTGCCAGGCAGGTTCTAGGTGTATGGGATAGTTCAGTGTCTATAGAACAGTTCTATAAGCTTTGGTTTTCTCCATCATGGAGTTATTTCAAGGATTAAAGGAAATAGAATATTTCGAACAGAGCCAGACATATGGCAAGAGATTTTTTAAATGTACTTACTATTGTTACTGTGGTTATTACTGTAATTACTATTACTACTACTGTCACTGACATAATTTTTAGAGTTGGGGGATCCTGCAGAATGATGGGCAGGAGACCTGGGATGCTGCCTGACTCTTTCCAACTACTCAGGGCTCAGAGGGCTATCCATAAATGCTCTCTGGATACCTTTAGTCACATTTGCACTGTGTCGTTCCCATGTCTTTCACAGAGACAAGGGCTACTGCAAGCCAGACTTAATTTTAAATGGCCAAGATTGAATTGATTAGTGTCAGAACAACTCTGTTATTTAATCACTGGGCTTTTTCTATTTAATAACCAAGTGACCAGAACAGCGAAAACACACTGATTGAGAGAGTGCAGCTCCTGACTTGGCAGCAAATAGTCCCTGATTAGTCATTTGTAATTATTAAATTCAAACCAGATCTTGAACCTTTTTGATTTATCTTTTTGCTGGCAAACAGCTTTGGTGGTTTCAGAGGCTTTGATGCCTTGCCTTTCATCTGCTCCCTCTTTGGGGAAAGATTAGCAAAAGGATTTTGTGTTCTTGTACTTGCCCTAAGCAAGTACTTGACTCACTAAATTCATGTTTTAGAAGGGAGAGGATCCACATTTGTTTTTCTCCAGTCTGAAGCTCCAGAAGTGAATGGGAGAATTGAGAAAGGGAACCCCAACTCCATTTTTAAAAATACACACACTAAAAAAAAAAAAATAGAGACAAGGTCTGTCTATGTTTTGCAGGCTGGTCTCAAACTCCTAAGCTCAAGCAATCCTATCGCCTCTACTTCCCAAAGTGCTGGGATTACAGGTGTGAGCCACCATGCTCAGCCCCTACTCCATTTTTAATACACTATTTTTTATTTTTCTTTTCCTTATTTTTAAAACATCCTCCCTTTTCCAGCATCCAGGAACCCTTGGTCCTTTTTTTATTAATCTCTCTTCAATGTGCTCACAGGGTGGAGAAATGGGAAATCATGATGTTTTCTGAGCTATGGGCAAATAAATTTTAACAAATATAATGTGCAATTATGAGCTCAGATACCACCAACTATAGGTTGAAGATATTAGGTAGGCTCTAAAGTCAGTGTTTGTGAGTTTACATCTTAGTTAAGCCATTCATTTGTCGTGGAACCTTAAGCGCATGACTTTACCTCTTTGTACCTGTTTCCTCATCTATAAAATGAGGACACTAAATAGTACCTCTCTCCTAAGATTGTTGTGAGAGTTAAACAGATCAATGTGGGTAAAGAGCTTAGCACAATGCCTGGCCCTCAGTAGCTACTCAAATATTAACTATTAATGGTAATAGTAGCAACAGCAGCAGTAACAGCAAATGAGTACAACCACGGCGGGTGGGGGGGTAGGGGGGTGGAGTTGGGGGGCGAATACTTAACATGTCTAAAAGTCTGCTCATTAACTTGATGTTGGCAAACTAGGAAAAGCCCCCATTATGATCTTAGCCATGGAACCCCTGGCCCTTAACTTGTTTGGAGGCACAGATGACACAGTCTTAGCTAAAAAAAGGTCCTCTTCTCCCATGCGAAGGAAAACATGTCCAATGAAACAAGGGGGAGGAGGGAGGAGACCTAGCCAGCCTGCCAGTGCCACTGCCAACCCTGCTGGCTAACAAGCAGCTGGATTCACTGTCATTCAACAAACAATTACAAACTGCATTTCCCTCCAAAACACTCAAGGCCAGGGGAGCAGGAGGACAGACAGAAAACTTGTCTATCCAGTACAGAGGGCTGCCAAATACATTTTCCAAAAAAAATTGTCCTAGAAAAAAAAATATGGGCATTGATCTAAGGTGGGAGAAGGGGTCTATATTCACAAGGATTTTCAACAGTGGGATGTGACAAAAAGCACAAAATTGCCTTAACTAGAGCACTTTTTACTAGGCTTTCTAAATTACCGTAATTACTATTATTATTTTCTACTGGTTCTCAGGTAGGCTGAATCAGATGGTTTCATTGCAATCCTTGGTTCATAATACACTAACATCACTGGGGCCTCCTTGGCCCTCTTTTATATGTTGATTCACTTATTTTTTAACACTGTAACAAAATCCTACTTATTAAAATTCTTCACTGACGGAATGATTTGAAGCCATTATCAACAAAAAATATTATCCATACATATGTAGTTTAGGGAGTCTCCAAATAATTATTTAATTTCTAGAAAGTTATTCTATGTAATAAACAATCAACTTAGATTGTCCAACTGCAGAATTCAAATTCGAAGTGCTCATCATCCACAATAATACTGGGTACCTGAATTTACAAAGAGAGTTGTCAGTTTTTCGCTCACTTGGCTTGTGTTCCTACTTTCTCCTACCTAGAAATGCTCCCAGTGTAGTAATGTCTTAGCAGCCACAACACCCCATGGGTTCATGAGCAGTTCCTCAAATGCCAACAGGCAGGCCTTTAACCCTAGGGAGAGCAGTGTACAAGCCTTCCCCTTTGAATCACCAGTGTCTGGAATATCTACTCCTTGGGGCAATTTGCTACACCAAGCAGAGATGAAAAATGCTAGAGAAATGGGTTGCTCTTGTCAAGCTGTCCTCTAAAGGACATTCCTTTAAATAAACAAAAGGCTCCCTTGTACTACCATTTGGTGTTGTCTAACATATAAGAACACACAACTTCAGTTGCCAAAATTACATTTCTTTACTGTATGTTCTGGCTGCTTAAGGCAGTCCCTTCCCTTTGCTGGGATTTTTTATTTTAATTTTTTTAGAGACAGGGTCTCACTCTGCCTCCCAGACTGGAGTGCAGTGACATGATCACAGCTCACTGCAGCCTCAAACTCCTGAGCTTAAGGGATCCTCCCACCTTAGCCTCCTGAGTAGCTAGGACTACAGGCATGTGCCACTATGCCCAGCTAATTATTTTATTGTTTTGTAGAGATGGGGACTCTCTTTGTTGCCCAGGCTGGTCTTGAACTCCTGAGCTCAAGCGATCCTCCTGCCTTGGCCTCCCAAAGTGCTGGGATTACAGGCATGAGCCACCCCTTTGCTGGGATTTATAAGAACTGTCTATTAAGAATCCACTGCCGGCAGGGCACAGTGGCTCACGCCTGTAATCTCAGCACTTTGAAAGTCTGAGGCAGGTGATCACTTGAGGTCAGGAGTTTGAGACCAGCCTGGCCAACATGGTAAAACCCCATCTCTACTAAAAATACAAAAATTAGCTGGGCGTGGTGGTGAACGCCTGTAATCTCAGCTACTTGGGAGGCTGAAGCAGGAGAATCACTTGATCCTGGGAGGCAGAGGTTGCAGTGAGCCGAGACTGTGCCACTGGACTCCAGCCTGGGTGACAGAGCAAGACGCTGTCTCAAAAAAAAAAAAAAAAAAGAATCTACTGCTCTGCTGGGTGCTTTACACGTATTACAACCAATCCTTAACAGCTGTCCAAAGAAGTTATTACATATAAGGAAACTGAGGCTTAAAAAGTTTAAATGACTTGACTAAGGCTATTCTACGAGTATCAGAACTGGTCACTCACGTAGCAGATACAGCCGGCTGACAACCCCTGGGCAATCACCATTTGCCTGCACACCGTGTGGAAAGCAAACAAATCAGCTTCCCACAGGCCAGAAATGCCAGGGATTTAATGCCACTGGGATCAGCTTTCAACTTATGAGGGACTGGGGCTGGCAGATAAATACCCTAGCTTCTGACAGTTTGGTGGGACAACTCTGACGTATGATCTCAGTCTTGGTTGTACACTGGAGTCACCTGGGTCTACTCAACTGTGTTCTTCCTGAGAACAAACACTGCATCTCTTTTGCTAACCAGTGTAGCTACAGCATTTACACACTGTCTGGCACATGGTAGGTGCTTAATAAAATACTGTTGAAAGAATGAAACTATAAAGTGAAATTAATTTATCTGAGTATCCTGTTGTTCCTATGTTTCTATTGCCAAAATTCAGAAATACTGTTGGCCTCAGAATAAAAAATGATATTTTATGTATAGTATTTCTTAAGATTTTAGTTCTCCTGAAAAGAAATTTTTAGGACAAGCATTGTGGCTCAACACAAGCTGAGGATTGCTGGAACACAGGAGTTTGAGACCAGCCTGGGCAACATGGCAAGACCTGATCTCTCTCTTTTATTTTTAATTATAAAAAAGAAAAAAAAAAGAAATTCTGTGGATTTCCCATTTTATGGGCAAGGAGGTTCATTTGTTCACATATAGCAGTAAACAAACATGTGTTGAGCTTTCTCTGTGTGCTGGGTTAGGCCTTAGAAATATGCAGGGAAGTCCTAAACATGAAAGAATTCCACTCTTGGTAAAACACTGATTCCCTGGGAAATGGATTAAATGCTGGATAAATGTTCTTTGATTCTGCAAAAGCCAGGCCCCCGTTTCAGACTTCAGGATAAAAGTGATTGGGATAAACTTTGAAGCAAAGATTCCAGATTAGAAAAGTTAGCCCAAAGTACTTTCCCCCATCCCTGCAGCCCACTTGTGGCTCACCACAACTTTTGCTTTTTACTCAGAACTTGACAGAACATGCTAGTGTCACTAAAGAAGGCGTGCCCTAAATACCTGCATGTCCCCGGTGTTTAGGGGCCCTCTACCTCCCTCCCTGTAATTTAGGGTTGTGGTGAGCCCTTCCTCCACTTTCAAAGACAGCTGCAGGAGGAAAATGTCCCTCTAATCACAGCTGACTTCTTTCCAAACGCTGCATCAGAAATGGGAACTGGCTTTCACGTTATTGTTCTGACTGCGGACTATCGCCAAGAGCATTATTCTCAAGTTAGTCACGACTACTCTGAAAGACTGGTGGCCTCCCCTGTGCTGAATGAGTTCTAGATGGGCAGACAGAGGGGCCTTTGTCATAGGAATGGTCCAAGGCTGCTCCTGAGGCTCCAGATGCCTCCCGTGAGGAGATCCACGAAGAGGCTGAGTTGGCATATTCAGGTCCATTTTTCTGAGGAAAGGATATTCATTACTATGCAGTTACTTTCCTTACAGCTGCTTCTTTCCTACCCAGAGAAAGGGGTATCTTTTAGGATAAACGGTCAGCCTCTTGGGAGAGTTTCCAGTTTTGTTTGGAAGAGAGCTATTTTTGATTAAATAATTGGAAATTATCTTCTTGGGCCTCAGGAATTGTGCCTCCACATAAGGGCCTGCAGGCACCGAGGGCTGGCAGACCCTGCAGAGCTGGCAGCAGCGCCAACAGCCTGATGCCCCCTGGAGTTGTGTGGTGAGAGGTTATTAGGGTCCCTGAAGAGGAACCAAGGAACACAGGCCTTTTTCTTGGGGAGGGCAGAGTGTGCAGTTTATTTGAGAATTTCTTTTTGGCAAGTTTATTTTAATATAATTTCAAACTTACAGAAAAGTTTGCAAGTCCAGAATAAGATACTACTGACAATCCTTTACTGAGAGTCATGGCTGCCTACAGTTGACCTCATTTGCTTCCTCTCTCTCTCTCTTCCTATACATATGAATATAAAATATTTTTCTAATTATTTCAGAATGAGTAGCAGTCATTATGTCCCTTTAGATCCTAAATACCTCAGTGTATATTTCCTAAGAACAAGGCCATCCTCTTACACAGGATAATTATTATCAAAAGCAGGAAACTTAACATTGACAAAACATATCAACTCATTCACCCCCCCTTTTTTTTTTTTTTTTAAAGATGCCAACTACCTCAATAAAAATGTTTCATAGCTATTGGTTTTCCTGGTCCAGAATCCAATTCAAGACCCTGCACTGCATTAACTGTCGGGGGTTCTTGAGTCTCCCTGAATCTGGAACAGCCAGACTTTCTTTGTGTTTCTTGATTTTAATGATTTTGAAGAGGACAGGCCAGTTATGTTGTATAATTTCCCTAACTGAGGGTTTACTAGATGCTTTTTCATGATTAGATTCAGGTTACACATTTAAAAAATATCTAGAGTAGGCCGGGCGTGGTGGCTCACGCCTATAATCCCAGCACTTTGGGAGGCCGAGGCAGGTGGATCATGAGGTCAAGAGATCGAGACCATCCTGGTCAACATGGTGAAACCCTGTCTCTACTAAAAATACAAAAATTAGCTGGGCATGGTGGCACGCGCCTGTAGTCCTAGCTACTCGGGAGGCTGAGGCAGGAGAATTATTTGAACCCAGGAGGCGGAGGTTGCGGTGAGCCGAGACCGTGCCATTGCACTCCAGCCTGGGTAACAAGAGTGAAACTCCATCTCAAAAAAAAAAAAAACCTAGAGTAATAAGAGAATACTTTTTTCATGTTGAATATGAAAAAAAATTCATAGGAATATGACAGAAGTGACGAGGTAGTGTTTTTCTCAGCACATCACCTCAGAAGACATGTGGTGTCAGTTTGACCCAATATCAGTGACATTGGCTTAGATTATTTCATTGAGGTGGCATCTTCTCAATTTCTCCACTGGAAAGCTACTATTTCTCTGTTTTTAAGTAACCAGCAAATTGAAACTATAGAAGTGTCTTACTCCTCATGAAATGTTAACACACTAGTTTTAGTGTCCACTGATGATTTTTAAACCCTATCATCCCTTCAATGTTTACAAGTTATTCTTCTACTGGAAGGAAGAGCTTTCAGGTCTCCACCATTTATTTATTATTTACATCCATGTGGGCTCATGGATTCCTACTTTATTTAGTGGGCTATGATCTGTTACTATCATTTTTCATTTTTATGCTCCGATTTTCCCAGACTTGGTTACGGAGAGCTCTACAACCTGGTGCCCGTGTCCAGTTTATTCGCATACTCATTATTCTAAGGGCACTTCATTACTTTTGATACAAAACGATGTTCCAAGATCTTCTTATATTCTCCCTGCCCCAGCCCTGGAATCAGCCTTTTCTCCAAGGAACTCTGGTTCCCTTTAGCGGAGAAGTATCTAGAAGCCAAGATCAGGGCACTAGGTATGTTTTTGCTATGGGGGTGCCATTGCTTCTAGGCCCTCTCAGTAGATGCAGGGGAAAAAATATACATGTATATTGTATAACCATGAACTCATTCTGATGCTTTCATTTCCAATCTACATGTATCTATCTTTATTTATTTATGTATTTTTTTTTTATTTTTGAGACAGGGTTTCAGCTCTGTTGCTCATGCTGGAGTGCAGTGGTGCCATCATAGCTCACTGCAGCCTCGACCTCTGGGTTCAACTGATCCTCCCACCTTGGCCTCCTGAGTGGCTGGGACTATAGGTGCACACCACCACACCCTGCTAATTTTTGTATTTCTTGTAGAAATGGGGTCTCACTTTGTTGCCCAGGCTAGTCTTAAACTCCTGGGCTTAAGCAATCCTCCTGCCTCGGCCTCCCAAAGTGTCGGGATTATAGGCAAGAGTCACCGTACCTGGCCTGTATCTGTTTTAAAAAACATCTTTAGGTATGTCTTCTTTCTTTAATACAGTATGTTTACCCACTGTTAGTTTGGAGTTCCCCTAAAGCAGATCCTGGGGCAAAGATGTGGGTATTAGCTGTTTTCTTCTGGGGTGATCCCTGGCTAGAAACCCTGCCAGGGACATAGGAGGACATAGAAAGTCAAAGGTGTGGACAGGAGGTCCTGCAGATGGCATCTGAAGTGGCCTCAGCCATACTGGCAGGGCACCGGGAGAGTCTGCTACAATGTGCTTTACCCAGCATCAGATCACATAACAAGAAAGTTATTACTTTGTCAATTCATTGTCATCCTAAATCCCTCAAAGAGAAAGGCTCAAATTGAGGATATTTCACCTTTAATATTCCCCTAACATTTACCATGCCCAATCTTTCTCTTCTGCATACAAAGAGGCTCAGACAATAGCACCTAGCTAGAATTTATTTACATTGGTTTGTGTATATTTAATACTTACCATCTATTTATGGCCAGCCTACTGGTTTTCTGTTTATCATAGTATAAACTTTTCATTAAATATAAACATGAAAGAAAAAATATGTCAGTTTCTAGAATATTATTAAGTTTTTTTCAGTGTTAAGGGCTGTGGTCAAAGATGATTCACAAATGAGTCGGACTTAGGAAACATTTTGTGGAAGCTCCCTCTCTTAATTGTCATACAAAGTAACTGTCCCATGCATTTTGCTGCTGTGTCAAATACAGAAAAAGCAACTCTGTTACCCTGTACACTGAGATGACCGAAAAGGGACTCCTCCTTTTTCCCATCCTTTATGGAGAAGATGTGAACCACTCCTGCCACTGTAACCCTCTATCTGCCCAGTCATGGATTAAAAATGAAATTCATATCTAATAGGTCTAACTTTAGCCACAGGAAATGGGAGTGCTTGAGCGACCCAAAAGCGTTCACCATCCTTTGTTTGAGGATGGGCACGTTATCTCTACCTAACCTTCTTCCTTCCCCTTTTTGGGAGGGGAGAGAGTGGAGGCTAGGTTTGGGGAGTGAACGGGAAGTGAAGGCTGCTGGATCTGTTTCCTGGCTGGCTTTGTAGCAGAGGCTCCCCTCCCAACTCCCTTTGTTGTCACAGTCCTGGCTTGCAAATGTGCTACATATTGTTAGGACCAAGCAATGCCCACTTTTGAATGTGTTATAACAACAGGTATTTGGATCATGAAAATCACCCAAATGAGAAATCTAAACACCTTCTATATTGGAAACATCTAGATACCTTGACTGCAGATAAGAAATACTTTTGTTAAAAAAAAAAAAAAAAAAAACCAGTAGGCTGGATGTGGTGGCTTACACCTATAATCTCAGGTGTGAGCAACTTTGGGAGGCCAAGGCAGGAGGATCCCTTGAGGCCAGCCAGAATTTAAGACCAGCCCGGGCAACATGGCAGAATCCCATCTGTACCAAAAAAAGAAAAAAATTATATATATATATATATATAATTAGCCGGGCATGGTGCACCATAGTCCCTGCTACTCCAGAGGCTGAGGCAGGAGGATCAATTGAGCCCAGAGAGTCAAGACTGCAGTGAGCCGTATCACACCATTGCACTCCAGCCTGGGCGACAGAGCAAGATCCTGTCTCAAAACAATAATAATGGTTAAACCTATACGTTTTTCTCCTTCCATTTACACATTTTCTCCAGCTTTATTACAATGTACACAATTTACAGAAATGTGTTTTATGCTTTTAATCAGAAGTTACCAGATCACAATCAATGTTATCTTTTTCTTACCTGATATATGAGTAATAAAATAGAGCATCTGGGAACTATTATTACCTGGGTTGTCACCTGCTTTTTTAAGGCCATGGAACTAGCTTTGTGACTTTGGGCATTTCACTTTTCCACTCTGGATCTCAGTTTTGTTATCTGTAAACTGAGGGGGTTGGACCAGGTGACCTCTAAAGTTTCCTTCTAACATTTTATGCATATGACAACATGTGGTCAAAGAGGTTTTTGGGTGGGGGAGGAAAGTGGGTAATGAGAATGGCAGAGATTGGGAAACAGTTTCCAGAAATAAGTATGAGAGTCTCAATTTGTCTCAAAATCAGGAATTATAATAACCCTATGCATAAGCAAAGTTTTTGAAACATAAGGTCTGTGTTCAGGTTCCAGCATAGACCAGTGCATGGCAAAAGAAGGTGATCCACAAACGTGTATTAAACACATGGATAAACGAATAAAGGACCTTTCATTGGTGCCCTTGAGGGCCCAATGTCAGAAGGACCAATGATCAATGGGAGTGAACAAAAAATGCAATCAATTAGGAGAAGAACAAAGAGAGGGCAAAATGGAGAGTAAACAAGAGTGGCAAAGACATACATATGGTGAGCACGGTGGCTCACACCTATAATCCCAGCACTTTGGAAGGCTGAGGCGGGCGAATCATGAGGCCAAGAGTTCCGAGGCCAAGAGTTCGAGATCAGCCTGACCAACATGGTGAAATGCTGTCTCTACTAAAAATTCAAAAAAATTAGCTGGGCATAGTGGTAGGAATCTATAATCCCAGCTACTCGGGAGACTGAGGCAGGAGAATCGCTTGACCCTAGGAGGCAGAGGTTGCAGTGAGCCGAGATCACACCACTCCACTTCAGCCTGGGTAACAGAGTAAGACTCTATCTAAAAAAAACAAACAAAAAAACCCCACACATATATATATATATATATATATATATATATATACACACACACACACACACACATACACACACACACACACACACACACACACAGATGACTCTCAGTCACAGTAGTATGTTCTATTAAGTCATCATGAACACTGAGTTAATGAATATTAAAGCATTGCTCCTGGAGGAACACAGGGCTGTTTCTGTGAGCTTCTGGTTGCCATATATATATATATATATATATATATATATATAGATATATGTATATATTGAATCAAGGTCTTGCTCTGTTGCCCAGGCTGGAGTGCAGTGGCACAGTCACTGCTCACTGTAGCCTCAATCTCCTGGGCTCAAGTGATCCTCCCACCTCAACCTCCTGAGTAGCTAGGAATACAGGCATGCACCACCATGCCCCACGGATTTTTTTATTTTTATTTCTAGTAGAGATGAGGTCTTGCTATGTTGTCCAGGCATAGTTGCAATATTTTTGTCAATACATATCATTGTTTTATGTGTATTTCTGCCTAACGATACCTTATTTAATACATATTGTTGATTCATTAGCATCGAACTCATGGCCAACGACACCATAACTCACACTTGAATGAAGCTTATCTAACACATGCATTTTCTCTGAAAGGCACATCATAGCCCTCTTGTGCTTAGAAATACTAGATAGCATTTCAGCATTGTACTTGAGAACATTCTTACACCCTGAAATCACCAACAAGAAACACAATGTGAACAACATGGCACTAAACAAACCACAAAGAGGATACTTGTGTACAGTACGGGAGCTAGAACAAGAAGGCAGTGTATCACCTTGTTCATCTTCTGCTGGCAACGTGCAGAAGGAGGCTCAAATATTTTGCTTCTAGGCATGAGTCTGCGAATGACTGCACAATTGCCATGAGTATTAATTCTGGGGTGAGAAATAGATTTTAGAGAGTAGGCAAATTTAAAATATGAAATCATGAATAATGAGGATCTCGTTTGTGTGTGTGTGCATGCACATGTGCACACACGCGTGTGCACGTGTGTGTGTGGATAGATGGAGATAGGTTTAAAAAAAGAAAATAAATGTATGAAATGAAGAAATGAGTGTTTCATTCAAAAGAGCTCTGTAGCTCACAGTGGGAGGCAGGCCCTTGCACAGAGCAGGGAGAATGGGGCCACCCATGGAACTGCACCCCTCTCCCTACATCCTTTTTAGTCTGAGAGACCCAAAGACACTTCAGGCAGGACTAGCTAGATAATTTGCAGGACCCGACACAAAATAAAAATGTGGGGCCCTTTGTCCGAAAAGTACTGTTTCGAGATGACTATTGTAGAGCATTAAACCAGGCACATGGCCCTTCTGAACGAGGACCCTGTGCTGGCCCAGGTTGCAGGCCGGGGAAGCTGGCCCTGGCTTCAGGCCTGCAGGGAGGCCTGACCCAGGTGAGGACATGTGAGTAGACCAGAGAAGGAGACTTACATTCTCACACTACACTTGTGTGCCCAAAGTCTTAGATCTCAGGTTAATGCCTCAGACTGGGCCTTCCCCCAAACACCAACCCAGGTCACACAACAGAGAGAGGCCTGATTTCTCCTCCTTCAATGAGGACCCAAGTAGCCCCAAAGGACAGCAAACGCCACAATAACAGTAACAGCTGACTGGGCAATTTCTATCTAAAATAAAGAACAGTGTCCCAGTTTTTCCCTCCTTCCCAGGGAACCAGAATACAGAATTTGCTTCTGTGTGTCCCCTCTGTCTACACACACATATACACACACATATACACACACACATACACGCACGCACATGCACACACACACACATACACAGAAAGAGAGAGAGAGAACCCCAAGTCCCAAGTTTCCTGATGGCAATACTTTTGCTGAATTGCCTACAATTCAGAGTTATGCTCCAAGGTACAGAATGGAGGTAGGGGTGAGGAAGAAGGATTAAAATAAGATGCCATTTCACATCCTGGGATTGGCAAAATTGAAAAGCCTGGTAATATGAAGGTTTGGCAAAATCAGGGCTCTCATACAAGGCTGGAGGGAGAGTCACAGATTGGAGAGCAACTTGACAGTTTCCAGGCAAGCTGAAAATATACACGTCTTACTGCCCAGTTTTCTACTTTTAGGGAGATACTCTAGAGTATGTTTTGCCCAAGGGCACTTGTAGACATGTCCAGGATGTTTTTAATAGCAAAGGACTGGAAATAACAGAAACATCCACTAGTGGGAAAATGAAATATAGGACATGCACCAACATTCTTGTCAGTCAAAACCAATCCGTCAACTCAGCTCCCTCTTTCACAGACACCACCCACACCCTCCTGCTGCACTTGGATATGTGAGGCGCACATGGGCTGCAGCCCTGCTAGCTCACCTCCTGCCTGACCATTGTTTGGATGAGCTGCATTTGTTTCCCTGTAGTTTATTTCAATCCAACCAGAATTACAAACACACAGGGCCAGCCTGCTTCTAGGCCAGTGGTTCTTGATTTTTTTTTTTTTTTTAAACCTCAGGACTCTTTTATACTTTCAAAAATTAGGAGGGCCCCAACGAGGTTTTGTTTATGTTGGTTATATCTATCAATATATACAATATTAGAAAATAAAACTGAGAAACTTTTTTTCGAGACAAGGTCTCACTCTCTCACCCATGCTGGAGTGCAGTGGCATGATCACTGTTCACTGTAGCCTTGACCTCCTTGGCTCAGGTAATCTTCCTGTCTCAGCCTCCCAAGTAGCTGGAACCAGGTGCATCCTATCATGTCTAGCTAATTTTTTTTTTTTTTTTTTTGACACAGGGTCTATCTCTGTCACCCAGTCTGGAGTGCAGTGTTGCAATCTCAGCTTACTGCAACCTCTGCTTCCCCAGCTCAAGCTATCCTCCCACCTCAGCCTCCCAAGTAGCTGGGACTACAGGCACGTGCCACCATGCCCAGCTAACTTTTTATTTTCCTTGCTAGAGATGAGGTTTTGCCAGGTTACCCAGGTTGGTCTCAAGCTCCTGGGCTCAGGCGATCCTCCCATTTTGGCCCCCAAAGTGTTGGGATTACAGGCATAAGCCACTGCATCCAACCTTTTAAAAAATTATTTGTAGAGATGGAATATGTTGACAGGATGGTCTTAAACTCATGGGCTCAAGTGATCTTCCCTCCTTGGCCTCCCAAAGTGCTGAGGTTATAGGCATGAGCCACAGTGCCTGGCTGAAACTGAGAAATCTTAGCAATATTTATTCTTTTAAAAGTAAACATATTACTTGTTAATCTGATTATCATATTTTAATAAAAATTAACTATATTTTCCAAAACACATGACATTGTTCTATGTTTTGACTACTCTAATGCTTGGCTGCACAGAAGACAGCTGGATTCACACATCTACTCCTGCAATCAAGCTGCTATGATTTGTTATTTTGGTAGACACATACAAAGAACATCTGTTTTGTATTTATGTAGTCAGTATCCTCTAGGCCTTGCAGACTCCTAGGGCTGCTCAGATCACACTTTGAGAACCACTCTTTCAGACTACTCCGCCAAAGCTGTCATTCATACCAATACAAGCATGTTACTTCCATTTCCTTCAAACCATCTCTGGCTCCTTTGGCTCACAGAGTTAAGTCCAAAATCTGCTCACAAAACCCCTCCCATCTGGCCAGTCGTGCATGTCCAAACTGCATTACTACGCTCTTTTATAAACTGAATGCTCTGCCACTGCTGGGTACAAAAGGATGACTGAACCCATCCCACTCATTCACGCATTTGAGCCTCAGCCTTCCTCCTGCCTGAAGGACTCCTATGCATCTTCTACAACCCAGTCCAAAGGTCACCTTCTCTAGGAAGCCTTCTCTGATTCACCCTTCCCTTAGAGTTTTCTCTTTTATTTTTTTAGGTATTTATGTTTTGAATATGTAATATACAAATGCACAGGATTAAATTCAAAAAGGGTATAGGCACTAGATGATAAGTGGATCTTTCACATTCCAGCCATCGCTTCCTTCTGCATTCTTCCAGAGCTGCTCTAGACATAAATAAGCAGATCCTCTATTTTACCTAGTGCTAACACAATATAGTTACTGCTCTACACTTGCTTAGCACTATATTTGGGAAAGCCTTCCATGCTATCAAATAATCAATTTTTCAGTAGTTGCAAATAATGTTTTTAAAATATGCAATAACGTATTTATTTAAGTCCCCATTGACTGAGTATGTATGTAGTTTGCAATCGTTTTCTGCAGCTAATATCCTTCTACATAAACCAGCCTACATGCATAAGAGACTCTGTAGCATTAATATCCAGAAACAGAACTGCTGGGGTCAAGGGAATGTGTATTTGTAATTTTGTTAAACATTGCCAAGTGGCCTCCATAAAACCTGCTCTAATTTATACTCCCCACTGGCCATGCATAAAAGGTTCTGTTCCCTCCTCAAATAGCATTAGCCAACTTTCTAATTTCTGCCAACGTGGTAGGTGAAAAATGATACCCTGGTCAAGTTTAAACTGATATTTTTCTAATAAGATCAAATCTCTAGAGTTGTGCTGTCCAATATGGGAGCCACTAGATACATGTGACTGTTTAAATTCACGTTTCAATTAATCAAAATTAAATAAAATTAAAAATGCAGCTCCTCAGCTGCACTAGCCACATTTCAAGTGCTCAGTAGTCGCCTGTGGCTAGTGGCCTCCATATGAGACAGAGCAGATAGAAAAATTTTTCTGTCATCACAAGAAGCACTTACTGGTGTGCTGTGGACCTGCAGTGTCCAATGGCTACCTTGAGCCATATGTGGTCACTGACATTGAAATGTGGCTAGTCTGAATTGAGATGTGCTCTAGGTATACAATACTCACTGGATGTTGAAGACTTGGCATGAAAAAGAGAATGTAAAACATCTTCTTAATAATTTTTATAGCCAATGCAGGTTGAAATGCTAGTATTTGGGCCAGGTGCGGTGGCTCACGCCTGTAATCCCAGCACTTTGGGAGGCCGAGGTGGGTGGATCACCTGAAGTCAGGAGTTTGAGACCAGCCTGGTGAACATGGTAAAACCTCGTTCTTATTAAAAATACAAAAATTAGCTGGGCATGGTGGTGGGCACCTGTAATTCCAGCTACTCAGGAGGCTGAGGCAGGAGAATCCCTTGGACCCAGGAGGCAGAGGTTGCAGTGAGCCGAAATTGTACTCCTGGACTCCAGTCTGGGTGACAAAGCGAGATTACGTCTCAAAAAAAAAAGAAAAGAAATGCTAGTATTTGGATATACTGAGTTAAATAAAATATATTGTTGAAATTAATGTTGCCTGCTTCTTTTTTCTTATTTTAATGTGGCTACTAGGAAACTTAAAATCACGAATATTGCTCACTTTCTACTTCTTTTTGAGATAGAGTTTCGCTCTTGTTGCCCAAGCTAGAGTGCAATGGCACAATCCTGGCTCACTGCAACCTCCGCCTCCGGGTTCAAGCGATTCTCCTGCCTCAGCCCCCCAAGTAGCTGGGATTACAGGCCTGTATCACCATGTCCGGATAATTTTGTATTTTTAGTAGAGACAAAGTTTCACCATGTTAGCCAGGCTGGTCTTGAACTCCTGACCTCAGGTGATCCACCCACCTTAGCCTCCCAAAGTGCTTTGATTACAGGCATGAGCCACCATGCCAGCAAACATTCTACTTCTATTGGACAACACTGCTTTGGAGGGTGCAGTGCTGTGGAGGCCTGGATTTTAGCATCTTTCTTTTTACATAGAAATAAATGAAGTTATTTGCTTATGTACTGTTGGTGGAAGTGTAAACTAGTTCAACCATTATGGAAAACAGTGTGGCAATTCCTGAAAGATCTAAAAACAGAAATATCATTTGACCCAGCAATCCGATTGCTGGGTGTATACGCAAAGGAATATAAATCATTCTGTCATAATGACACATGAACACGTATTTTCACTGTAGCATATTCACAACAGCAAAAACATAGAATCAACCTAGATGCCCATCAATGGCAGAATGAATAAAAAAAAAAATGTCGTACATGTACAACATGGAATACTATGCAGCCATAAAAAAGAATGAGATCATGTTTTTTGCAGGAACATGGATGAAGCTGGAGACCATTATCCTTAGCGAACTAATGCAGGAACAGAAAACCAAATGCTGTATAGCTCTCAGCCTATCAGTGGGAGCTAAATGATGAGAACACATGGACAGATAGAGGGGAACACACACACTGGGACCTACCAGAGGGTGGAGGGTGGGAGGACAGGGAAGATCAGGAAAAATAACTAATGGGTACTGGGCTTAATCCTTGGTGATGAAATAATCTACACAACAAACCCCCATGACACAAGTTTACCTATAAAACAAACCTGCACACATACCCCTGAACTTAAACTAAAAGAACGAAGGAAGTACGGTTATCATTGCAATGAAGAAAAAGAGACTTCCTGAAATCTTTTTTGTCCTCACCCTTCCCTGCCCCAGGCAGACAGACTGGGCGACAAAAGGAGAAAGGGCTTTAATGATCTTGATGACGAAGGATAAACCCTGAGACAAACCAGTATACTTCCCACCTGGGCGGCCACAGACAGACACCAGTGACCCTGAGCGGGGACTGATTTCCTGGTGGCTGTTAAAACAATGCACCACAGAACAAAGTGCCTTCAAAACTAAGAATAGAAGAACAGCTCCAAATAAGATTTCCAGGACTCTGCGGGAACAAATTCCTCCCTTGCTCTGTCCATAATCCACCTTCCACCCACAGCTTGAGCAGCCTCAGCACAAATGTTCCCATCTCAGCAGTCCATATACACAGCTCTGGATGAGAACTGAAGGACAGGGTGGAAAGGGGAAACCCAGAGAGAGAGGGAGGTGACAAGCACTTTGTCCTAAGGGGCTCATACCACAATGGTTCTGCAGTTGAGATGTGGCATATATTTCTGTCATCCATGTCTTTGGCTTCAGATGCAAGGGACGAGAAAACTCAGTTTTGCAACGTGATCCATAAAACGGATAAATCGGAATGGACACTGTATTCTGAAAAGGTACTGAGGGAATGAGACCTAATTGTATCTGCTTGGGGGGAAATATTTTTATAAAATTATCATTATTATTATTATTAGCAGCTGTATGCCTTTGGGCAAGGTTTATAATCTGGTCTCAGTTTTATAATCCAGAAAATAAAGGGGTTGGATGACATGAGCTTTTCTATCTCATTCAGTTCAAAAATTCCCTGACCCTATGCACATGCAAACAAGGTATCATCAACACTGTCATCTTTATTCTCTCATTCATTTAGAAAACACTCATTGGGCAGCTAATAGGAGTCAGACCCTGGACTTGACACCAGTATACAAATTCAGAAAAACATCACTTTGCTTCTGGAGTAATTTCTCAAGAGAGAGAAAGGATAAGGGAAAATAGATGGAGTGAAAAATTGGAGCAGAGTTCTTCAGGGGCCAGGGGGTGGTGACATTTTCACAACTGTGTGCAGTTTTCTAAAGAGAACACTCAAAGATGCATGTAAACTCAGGAAGGCAGAGGGCTAGTGATTTAGTGAAACTATGAAAGGCCAAGTACCATGCTAAATTCTTACTATGTGTAGGTGCTTGAAGAGTTGGTACCCAAAACAGTCTGCAAAGTATACCTGGAAATATACACACAAGGGATTTGAACCTGTGGTTGGCTGGTGCAGAGCCTGCCTCTCTCCTCAGCATCAGGGATGGTCTCATGGCATGTGGCCTCTCCCTGCTGCTGGGCCTCCATCAACTCTCCCTGTCTCATATCAGAAGATTACAAGCATTTAACAGCCTTGCACTCATCTGACCTGAGCTTGCTGTATCTGCCCAAGAGGGCTGATAAAATGAAATAATCCCTGTGAAATACTCATCACTAGTCAGCACTCAAAAGGTACCAGTAGATCATAATTCATCACATATTCATTTAGGATCTAATACATGCCAGACTTTGGGATAGGTGTTCTCATCACCTTCATCACTTACTGTTACTACGTTTAACACCCCCTGCTCCCAGAAACATGCAGAGTGCTTCACACAATACACACTCAGTAAATGTGGGTTCAGTAAGTAAATGGTGATGATCTTGGTGGTAGATCAATTTATTCTTCAGCATATATTTATGCCTTTCCCTGACCTCCCTGGCTTGATCCTGTGAGGTGGAAGAAATAGTATACCAACTCTGAGCCTACAACTTAAGAAACATCATGTGTTTCTGCTTGCTCCACAAGAGAAGAATATTCATGTGGGTAGCACTGTCCAGAATGAACCCATATAGGACAAACCACACCAGCCCACCTGCACATTTATAAGCATAAGAATAAATGCTTGTTATTGTTTGCCACTGAGTTTGGGGGTAGCTGTTACTCAGCAAAACCTGACTGAGACAGTCTCCTTTACCCACCTCCAGAGGTTTCAGACAGGGAGAGTGGCCCTGGCTTCTCTTACTTTTAAGGTGGAGTTTCAGAAATTGGGTCACAGTGTGTGTGTGTGTGTGTGTGTGTGTGTGTGTGTGTGTGTGTGTGTGTCTCCCATTTTCTCTGGGCTGGTAATGTTCCACTTAAAGAAGATAGGAGGGGCTACAAAAAACCATATTTTGGTCACTTTGGCACCTGGCACAGAATCCAGTGCAAAGACGGTTCTCAGGCAGTGCCTGACTGATGGAAAGATGGGATGAGTACAGTCAAAATCCCTAGAGGCAACAACCTGGGCCTCAGATGCTCAGAGCCACTGGTTCTGTGGTCCCCAAAGGCATGGAAAGTGAACCCCATTGGTGACATAATGATATAATATCAACTCAGACCATATGCAATAGACCTGTATGTATTTATAATAATGCATTTTAGGAAACACATTTCCAGCCTGTGATTTCAGCACTATTACTGCTTAGGATGCTCCTAAGTCTAAAAAATAAAAAGAACCAAAACCCAAACCTAAAAAGTCAAAAATAAAAAGTAAGTAATTTAAAGAAATATAGTAACAGAAAAATACTAGTATCAGTCTTATGTGGATATGAAAAATGTGAGTGAAATTTGGGAAACACTGATCCATTTCAAGTCTCTTTTTCCTAAAAATCACAATCATGATCATGGTGAGCATTTTTGAGCACTAACAAGATATGCTGTTTGAAGTGCTTCGCAGATATTATTTTACCAATTACTGATACCCAGTGAGGCAGGTACTATCAGCATCTTCATCCCGCAGGTGAGGTAACTGAGGCCCAGAGAGGTAAGGAACTTGCACAAGGTCACAGAGTAAGTAACAGTGAGAATTTGACTTCAGGCTGTCAACCTCCAGCATCTCAGTTCTTGACAGCTATGTCAAATGGTTCTGCTTGGAAAACCTGGTACTGGGGAAGTTTAGCATGGCCCAGGGTTTACTGCAAAATTGAAGACTTGATCCTTAGACTCCTGACTCCCAGTCCAGTGCTCTCATCCCTGCTCCACAAGGAATATGGTGGAGAGGACACCTGGGGTTTATGGCAGGGGTTGGGTGGGGTCTGTGGGAGGAAAGGGAGAGAGGTGAGAAGCACTGCAAGGAAGACTTGGAAGGGCAGAGATGGGGAAATAAGGATCTGTCATGGGCTATTTCAAGGCTGTCAAGCTGAGGCACGTGCCCAAAGGGTGCAGAGAAGCTAGAAAATGGACAGAAACATTCAGAAAAAGAGGGATGGCAGAGCAAGGGTTGGCACACAGGAGCTGCTTCCCAAGAGAACTGCCCATCCTGGCCAGTATCAGGAACCAGTTTCCCTAAGTGACATCCACCTTGTCTCTATTTAGGTCCTAAAGCCACCCATTGTTTCTGTCCTGGTGCACAGCTGGGGTCACCACTCTGACCTTGCCCACTCCAAGTCACACATCTGAGTGTTCCATCAAGAGTGGCCTTTTTAGGATCTGGTTTGAATCAACTTCCCCTTCCATGGCTCCTATTGGTGTCCTGGGAAAGCCGTAAAAACATGGCTAGAATAGCGGCTTTAAAATGCAGTCTCAACCTTCCATCGAATATGCTTCCCTCCAGAAAATCAAACTACATCCATGTTCACCTCAGGACGTAGGTGCTTCAGAGCCCTGCTGTTGCTAAGTCCTTACACACTAAGGTCTGAGCTACTCCAGAGGCTAAAGGGGGAGGATCACTTCAGCCCAGGAAGTCAAGGCTATAGTGAACTCTGTTCATGCCAACTTTCATACTTGAAAGGCTCAAAATTTATTCTTCATCGAGAACAAATAGTGAGGTGCATGAGATGGGGAAAGGATGAAATTACCCCAGTAACATCATCTGACTTTGAAGTAGAGCAGATGTGAAAACTATTCTTGACTTTTTGTGCAAGATAGTTGCATAGTTTAGATTCATATCTGAGCTAAAATGAGTTTAGAGATATATGTTTTGACAAGTGGGGAAACTGAGTCCAGAGAAAGTACTGACTTGTCATAGGTGCGTCTTACTTAGGCACTAACTGGACCACAGCAAACATTCACCAAAATGGGATAACTTACCAAATCACTGGAAAGCAAAGTGTTACTACAGATGCTGCCCGTAATCGGAGATCTGAGAAGGATCCTGCATTAAAGTATTACATAGCGCCTAATGGCTAAAAACATCATTTCTGAATCCATTTTTCCAGGGTTTGAAACCTGATGTGCTACTTAACCATGGAGGTGACCTTGGGCAAATTATTTATCTTCTGTAAATCTCAGTTTTGCCATCTGCAAAACATGAATAATAATAATAATCAATCCCTACAGTCTTGTAAGAATTTCATGAGCAAATATGAGTAGTGTTTAGATAAGCATCTAATAGATGTAAGTTATTATCCTATTATAGTGTTATTAACATTGCATTAACTATTACTGACATGTAATCAATCATTTTAAATGTTGTCAACTTTCATACTTGAAAGGCTCAAAATTTATTCTTCATCAAGAGAGCAAATAGTGACGTGAATGAGATGGGGAAAGGCTGAAACTACCCCAGTCACATCAAAATATTAAAAATATACATCTGGGTGGGGTGCAGTGGCTCCTGTCTATAATCCTAGCACTTTGGAAGACCAAGGTGGGAGGATCACTTAAGGTCAGGAGTTTAAGACCAGCCTGGGCAACATTGCAATATCTGGTCTTGGCAGAAAAGTTAAAAAATTAGCTGGGTGTGGCGGTGCACACCTGTAGTACTAGCTACTCAGGAGGCTGAGGTGAGGATTGCTTGAGCCCAGGAATTCAAGACTGCAGTGAGCTATGATTGTGCCACTGCACTCCAGCCTGGGCAACAGAGCAAGACCCTGTCTCCTTTAAAAAAAAAAAAAAAAAAAGTATGTCTAAACAATGTTAACAAAACAAAAAGGCAACACAAAGAACGGGAGAATATATTTGCATATAATATATCTGAAAAGAGATTAATATTCAGAATATGTAGAGAACTCCTAAAACTCAACAGCAAAAAAATAAGCAACCCAATTCAAAAGTAAGCAAAGGACTTGAACAGACATTTCTGCAAAGAAGACATACAAATGGCCAATAAACACATGAAAAGATGCTCAACATCACTAATCACCAGAGAAGTTCAAATCAAAACTACAAGGTGATAACACTTCACACCTATTAGAATGGTTACGATTGAAAACAATTCAAACTTAGAAGTGTTAGTGAGGATGTGGAGAATGTGGAACACTTGTGCTCTGTAGGTAGGAATATAAAATGGTATAGTCACTGTGGAAAACAGTATGGTGGTTCCTCAAAACATTAAAAATAGAATTACTCTATGTTCTAGCAATTTTAAGTATAAACTTCTGGGTATATACTAAAAAATAAATAAAATAAAAGCAGATGGCAGGAATGTAAACTAGTACAACCACCATGGAAAACAGTCTGGAGAGTCCTTAAAGAACTAAAAGTAGAACTACCATTTCATTCAGCAATCACACTACTGGGTATCTACCCAGAGGAAAAGAAGTCATTATACAAAAAAGATGCTTGCACACGCATGTTTATAGCAGCACAATTCGCAATTGCAAAATTATGGAACAAACCCAAACACCCATCAATCAACGAGTGGATAAAGAAACCATGGTATATTTATACAATGGAATACTACTCAGCCATAAAAAGGAAAAAATTAACCTAATATACAGCAACCTGGATGAGACTGGAGACTATTATTCTAAGTGAAGTAACTCAGGAATGGAAAACCAAACATTGTATGTTCTCACTGATACGTGGGAACTAAGCTATGAGGACACAAAGGCATACAATGGACTTTGGGGACTTGGGGGGAAGGGCGAGAGCGGGGTGAAGGATAAAAAACTACAAATAGGATGCAGTGTATACTGCTTGGGTTGTGGGTGCAACATAATTTCACAAATCACCACTAAAGAACGTGCACAGGTAAGCAAATATCACCTGTACCCTAATAACTTATGGAAAAAAATTGAAAGCAGGGTCTCAAGAGATAATTGTACACCCATGTTCACAGCAGCATTATTCACAATAGCTAAAACATGAAAGCAACCCAAGGTCCATCCAAGGATGGATAAGCAAAATATGGTATATCGCTGTTAATATTAATTGACCAAAAAAAACCTGTTTAACGTAGGGCATACAGTAAACAGCTCTCAAATCTTTCAGCCTTGTAATACAAACGGTCTTTTTCAATCACCATTAGAAGTAATAATGAAATGCAAAATATGTACTATATATAATTATGCAACAGTGTAGCATATTCACAGAGAAATTGAGTATTTGTTTCTCTGTTACTTTCAGAGCTCCATACAATATTACCACCATATACAATGATGGAATATTCTTCAGCCTTAAAGGAAAAGTTTTCTGACACATGCTACAACATGCATAAACCTGGAGGACATTATGCTAAGTGAAATAAGCCAGTCAAAAAAAGGCAAATACTCTTCAACTCTACTTAGATGAGATACTTAGAGTAATCAAACTCATAGAGACAGAAACTACAATGGCGGTTGCCAGGGGATAGGGGCAGGGAAGAATGGAGAGTTATTATTTAATGGGTATAGAGTTGCAGTTTTTCAAGATGAAAAGAGTTCTAGAGATGGACAGTGGTGATGGTTGTACAACACTGTGAACGTATTTAGTACCACTAAACTACTTAAAAATAGTCAAGATGGTAAATTATGTGTTATGTGCATTTCACCACAATAAAAAAAATTGAAAAAAAAAAAAGTATGTCTAGAGTGGTCATACACAAGGGCTGGAATTAGAGTTACAGAAATCAGTCCCAGGAACATAGTTCCGATAAGAAGAATAGAAAAAGCAATGGACATTGCCTTTAAAAAAACAGTTTTGGCAGACTGGGTATAGTGGCTCATGCCTCTAATTCTAGTACTTTGGGAGGCTGAAGCTTGAGCTCAAGGAGGATTGGTTGAACTCAGAGTTTAAGACCAGCCTGAGCAACAGAGTGAGACCCACGTATCTACAAGAAATGAAATAATTAGCAGGGCATGGTGATGTATGCTTTTAGTACCAGCTACTCAGGAGGCTGAGGCAAGAGGGCTGCTTGAGCCCAGGCAGTCAAGGTTGCCGTGAGCCGTGATTGCGCCACTGTATTGCAGCCTGATGACAGAGCAAGACCCTGTCTCAAAAAACAAAAACAAAACAAAAATCAATTTTGGCTTATCCAAAACTTTAACAACTACTCCCCTCCCCTCAAAAAAAACACAAATGAATTTAAGAGATAGGGAAAGCAACCTTCAGAGCTGCTAACCATTCTTCAACTCATGGAAACATAACATTTCCAGCCACTCCTTCCAAAAGAACACAGACCAAACAAGGATGTTCTTATGAGAATGGTATTGAGTCTGAGTCTCCACTGATACTAGCTGACTTCATTCTCCCAATAATGAACAGACTCAAAACACCAGGATCATTCTGTTGATCTGGTGAGAAACCTACAAAACAGTTGTTCCAAGCAGCATGAACTTCTAAATCTGAGTTTAGCCATCTTCCAATTTAAAGAAAAAGATCTTGGAAATTCACTTTGTGATTAGATAGCAACAACAAAACAGAAGGCGGATGCATCCTTCTTTTCTCTCTTTTCCTTCCCATTAATTAAAACCACCCTCTTGCAAAAATGAAAACAGTAGCATTGCAGAGCAGAGTGTGAAAAGCCCTCTCCCTTTGCTCCCCTCCAATCACGTACGCTAAAGGAAGCCTGACAGCTACGCATGCCACTCAGCTCACCCTCGCAACCAAGCAAAGCCATCTGTGTTTCTAAACGCAGCCACACTGCACTCTTCTGATTCATACTAAAGTGAGGCGGGAATCTGGCTCTATCATCCTAGGTGCTTTTAACAGCAGCTCCCTGCTCAGGGTCTTGAAAGGTAAAAACAACACCGTGTCCTCCCACACCTCAGATCCTGAAACCGCCCCACGGGGCTCGGGTGGGAGTTGAGAGCCAGTGGTCCATCCCAGGCTCAGCAGCAGGGGGCTTACCTGCGCAGGGAGAAAGAGGCAGCACCACACCATGGGGCGCTCCGACCTCATCCACCCAGACTCGCCGGCTCCTAACTGCAGTGGAGCCCTGTGCACAGGATTCTCTGAGCAGGGCTGAGCATGGTTTCCCTAAAGGAACTCCTCCCCGCCACTTGGGCTGCATGACAGGAAGTGACAGGGGCCATCAGTTACAAGTGTCAGAGGCTGAGAGCTGCACCAGTCGAGAGCTCCCCACCTCTGGCGGTTTCCTTGCCTGCTACTGCTGCTTTTTCAGAGCACTTTGTGGGCATTCAAAGGCACACCAGAAATTCAGTTTCTGGCTGATAATCCCTAGCCTGTAAGATACAAACAGTGCTCACTGGATCCCCCCCAAAAGTAACGTGAAGCATCCCATCAGCTAAAGTGGGTGTGCTGCCTGGAGCTTTACAGACCCAACCAAACATCAGGGTGAAATAAAAAGAAAGCATCGCTAGGAGAAGGGACACTGGGAGGAGAGTTTGGGGTCTTCAAAGAGGAATCAACGATCTACTTGAACTTTACCAAGAATCAGTAGCCCTGCCCGGAATACAGAGCCCATACTGAGTCCCACTTCAAAAGCAACTACACACCCATCCATTTCTTTCTTTTTGTCTCATGCAAACCTGGCATCTTCCTTTCAGAGTCCTTTCAAAGTAACTGCTTCTGGAAACCTCCCTTTCAACTTTTGACATGGATAACAAGCAGTCTTCCTGGTCTCCTCAGAGCTATTATGGAAATAATTCATGGCTGACATTTCTTGTTTTACGAAGAGGGGATCTCACCAGAATGAACGTCTTGCCTTATAAAAAACCCAGACCTCTTGGGTGAGGTAGACTGTCTCATAGGAAACTATGAGGTTTCAGATGAAAACTATGCCCGGCTCACTCCATCCCCACAAATAAACCAACACTCTCACCCTCCTTGCACATTGGCAGAGGGTCTCAAACTCAAGGAGACATAACTCCAGTGTAGTTCTCAATTAATTATTTATTTCTTGTAGTTATCGAATGGGGTAGTATCTGACTTGCAAAAATCGTCCTAATTACAATTTTTAGCTGCTAAGATTTAGCCCAGGGTTTCCTGAAGCCTTCTTACAAATGCACAGATTTTTAAGAGACTTTCTCTGTCTCGGGCCTGAGTAAAGTCAGAGCACCCAGCAAAGACAGCGGGTTCATTTAAACAACAAGCTTCTGGTCTAACAGAAGGAGATTAAATCCAAGACTTATGAGAAAGCAGGCTGTCTCCATTGATGTTGCCAGGAATCTGCAAAAAGTGCTGAGGGGTCCAGGAAATAAGTGAGCTTGGCAAATGCATTTTTCATGGGGACAAAGTCTGAGAAGGCTTCTCAGAGCAAGAGACACATGGGTAGCGTTCTGACGGGTGTTCCAGGCAGAAGAACTGGCAAACTCAACAGCAAGGCGGTACAGAGAACTACAGGGTACTTTGGAAGAAATGTAAGTACTTTAATAACGTCTGGAGGCTGCTCTGACAGGCTTGGGACTTGCTTCAAAAAGTTTGAGGGAATCACACCTGCTTAGAGAAAGGAGGAAGTGAAATCACTGTAAAAAGGCTTAGACCTTTTAGGCAAGCATTTGGGTCACCATGGAGCTAGCACCTGGAAGCACTCAGTAATGAGTGTCAGATCAAATGGCAGTGTCCACCAAGAGGCAGGTTTCAGATTGTCCTTGGGATCCCCTATTTCCTAAAGCCTGACTCCCAACAAAGCAAGCTGGTTAAGTGGTGGCTGGTGGAGGGGGAAGGGCAAGTATTCCTAAGGCCTCCTGTTCCAGCCTCCCACACAGGAAGAGTCTTGAAATTGAACAGGCCCGCAAACAACTTGAGATTAGCCAGCTTTGGGGACAACTCAGCTGATGAAGAAAGCCAGTGCCCTGGGAAATGATGGAGGCTCCATTACCAGCCACTCCTCTCTTTTTCCCCGACAAGCCACTTTGAGGAGTCCCAGCAGCCAAGGCCAGCCTCACCCCAGTGAGGATTGGAAATGTGAGATGACCACGGTATACTATGTTTTATTTCTTTGGGGAGGGGGAAGGGAACATTCACATGAACAAATCCTAGAATGATTCAACCTGACTTCCGGCTGCTGACTGAATGGGAAAGAAGAACTGAAACCCGGGGGCTGCAGCACTTCGTGGAAGAGGTGAAACTTGAGGGCCTCCAGGGCAGGTAGCAGTGGAGCAGGGAGTGACAAAGGGAGGGGCAGAGAGAGGGCCAGCAGACGCCCTGGCGGGGGAGAGGGACGCAGCCTGCAAAAAGGAAGTCAAGAACAGGGCATGGCCATTTCCTCTGATGCCCTTGCTCTGACCAGAAGCAAGAAGATTGAAATGGGTCCTTGAAGAAGGCACTTCAAGTAGAGAATTTCAATAGTAAGAGGCTCTGCTTCGCAAGGTCCACGTTCAATTTTGAGCTTTATAATGGGATATCAAAAGGAACAGGAGTTTTCTTTATGGCATATAGGATACTACCAAGTATTCAAACATGTTTTTGTATTGGTTTTTACATTTTAAAAGTAACATAGTGTCATTGTGACACATTCAAAGTCACACAGAAGTATATAAAGTAAAAAGTGAGTCTTCCCAAAGGCCCTGCTTTTTTTTCTATCCCGATCCCTGGACACACTGGTGTTAAAAAGCCAGATGCAGACAGAGGTTCATAAACCCAAATGCATTTAGGACCAGGGGTCAGGTACCTGAAGGAAAAGGCCAGGTGTGCACCTGGGCACCACTGAGAATTTTTGTCTTAGGTCAGATCCAGCTTTTTGGGTTCCTAAGGGGCTATTGGCCCAGGGTAACCGGACATTTCAATTTTTTCAACAGAAGCCTGAAATTCAGGGTTTTACGTAAAATCTCTCAATTTGTAAATGCCGGCAACTGTTCATCACTGTAAGAAGTACTGTACAGTCCATACAACACAGTTGCTGGCTACACTGGCCCGGAGGCCACCAGTTTGCACCCTCTGGTGGTAATCCTTCCAGACATTTCCTTCTGTCTAAAAGCACATGAGTTGCTGGGTGTGACATCTTATTTTTTTCAGAAATAGAATGATAATATTGTTCTACCACTTGCTTTTTTCATTTAACATCCAGGGCATCTTTCTCTGTCAGGCACATTTTCAACCTCTTAGTGCAGAGCATGCTATGATATGGAAGGAAATTAACTCACTTAGCCACCTGCCCTGTGGACATTTAGCAAATATGAAAGATATGCTTGAAATGTCACTTCTCATTGTCCATTCCTCTTACCTCTGCCAGTGTTGATAACTCATGATAAAAGTGCACCTGTGTGCGAATATTAAGATATCACACAGCCACAATTACCGAAACCAGAGTGACCGGTTTATATTTTCATATGAGCGCTTACCATGTATTTTCCCATGTGATCCTCATGATGGTCCCAAAGTAGGCCTTATTATCTCTCTTTGCAGATTAAAAAAAAACGGAGACTCAAAAAGATGGTGTGTGCCTACCCGTGGCACGTGATCTAGAGGCGGCAAGCTTACTTCAGAGCTCCATCTACAAGCATACAGCCCTCAGAAGAGACAGCCAGAAACCCGCTCTGGGTTATTCAAGAATCTGATATGTTAGAGCGCAAAGCACTGGAGAAGGTTCGCAAACAATGGGACAATTCACTTGCCTCTTGGAAAGAAAAGCCTCATTTTAAAGCCCTTCTTCATACTTATCCAGCATAAATTCTATATAGACTGGAGACAAATGTTAAAAAGGAAAAAAAAAAACTGTAAAATTCTGGGGGTGTAGGTTCTTAGGGTATGGTATTTTTCTTTCTGTGTATAGAGCTGAATCATATATTTATACACAGGAAAATACCTACAAGGTGCCTACGATGCAAAAATAGACCCTATTTTCCCACAGTTGGTTAAATAACCAAACTGGTAACAACCCCTCTTGCTGGGCTCTAAAGAGACTAGCACCAAAACTGGGACCTAACTGAGATGCCACCACAAGTGTCATGACATCACTAGAACCAGAACCATGTTTCCTGTGCTCTTGTTTGATAAACCTGAGAGCATTTTCTGCTGAGAAGTTCCAAGCAATTTCCTCACCAAAGATATTGTAAGAAACATACTCATCAGGGTTGTGAGACTTTCATTTACATAAAATATTTAGATTTTAGCAGAATTACTTCTTCATTAAAAGTTGGCAATCAACGATGGTTATTTCCATTTGAACTTTATCCTAGTTCCTTAATGTCTTCCTTATTTTTACTTAACAAGCCAGAGATTTCACAAAACATTACAGTTGAAAAGGGAATTTCAAAGTCTTTAAATATATCCCATTTGATGCTTCAAATTTTAAAATTCACAAACTGAATGTAAAAATGGGTAGTAAAAAAACATCATGGCTCAGTGCAGTGGCTCACACCTGTAATCCCAGTGGTTAGGGAGGCAGAGACATGAGGATGGCTTGGGCCCAGGAGTTCAAGATCTGCCTGGACAACATAGCAAGACCCCGTTCTGCACAAAAATGAAAAAAAAAAAAAAAAGGCTGGAAAAAACCTCAAATGGGATGGTAGCAGTGACCAAATTAAAATAGTATATTGCACACTGACTTAACCAACATCATAAGATTATTATTTCTCACATCTTAGGATTCTAAGGCTGTTGCCAATTTAGGTAAGACTAAGGAAAAACAAAAATTCATACTGTGGTGGAGGGGGGAGGTATGACAATACCTTTGAGTGTTACTAGGTTGTCAGGGAGGCATTACGCACAGCAAGCCAGTGACAAATAAAAAGAACATCAAAGTCGAGCCTGGAAGTTGCTCACAGTCATGCCTTTCTATTGACTGAATGTCTTCATCTGTTCCTCAGTGCTGGAAGGGTGGTTAATCCAAGTAAAACTTGAACAACTCCTCTGCCCGCTTCACCACGAATTCTAGACAAATGCAGCAGGGGTGTCCAGACTCCCAGGCCAAGGCCTATTGGACTCAAGGTGGTTCAATTCAAGAGACTTTGACCATTTGAAAATGTTGTTGCTCTTGAAGAGTCCTGCTTAGTATCCCAGATCAAGATTATAAAATGAGGAGAAGAATGTGTGAGCAGACCTGGCTGCCCAAGGTCAAGAATGAATAAATACAAGAGTCTTCATCTACGGTTTCAACACAGAAACTAAAAATAAATGATGCTGGAACATGGAGGTCTCAACGATTGCTAGTCATGGCTAATCTTGAGTGCTTATCTTACTGGTTTTGTTACGAGCAATCGCCTGAGCTCTGTATTTATTCTCTCTAAACAAATCTGAACTTTTATAACCAGATTCCTCACATTATTTTGGCAACTGATACATGGGCAGCTATTTCTAAAAGTGAATGCAAAAAAAAAAAGGAAAGCTGTCTTCTGATGTATTGTGTGAAGCAGCCACTGGCTTGGTTGCTGCGGTTCTGCCTCCTTGACCAACACAAGAATCAAGGGCCGCCTGAAGAATTTCTGCATGAAGCAGACAGGGGCCGCTTGCAAATAAGCTCATTCAGTTTATTTCTTAGAAACATAAACACCCTGGGTGTAGCTTTTTCAAGAAACTGTCAAGTCCCCTTCCTTACACTGTCAGTTAAAAGTGAAACTCCTATCTGTGGGTTACTGACCTTTGTCCAATTTTCAGAAAGATAAAAAAGTTTAAAAACTGATTAACTGATACCTATCAGCCAAAGGGCTTCCTTACTTGGAAATGAGACTTACTATTTGGCATTGTACTGTCAAAGATAGTTAGAAGTGGAAAATCTGAATATGGGGGTGGGGGTGGTATTTCTGACACTTACATGAATACTCAGGAGGATTTTAAAAAGTAATTTGCCTATATCAAAAAACAACTCTTGACACACTGAATTTCCGAGTTAAAAATATATAACAAAAGCAAGAATCCTTTTTATTAAAAAGTTTCTCACTATTATTTTGACTTCAGATAACTCTTTAGGGATAATTTCTGGGAACAAACGTCTGGCTGGAATAGTTAACAGTAAATTAATATTTGGGTTCTATGATTTTTGGCTCTGCCACTTACTAGTTGAATGACCTGGTAAGTCACTTTTTAATTTCCTGGATCTTTAGTTTCCTCATCTATAAAACAGGAATCATGACTCCTTTATCCCTAGCAGCGTTGCAGAAAGGATGGTAGGATAATAATTGACATATGTATTTAAAAGCAGAACAGGCCAGGCACAGTGGCTCACGCCCGTAATCCCAGCATTTTGGGAGGCAGAGGCAGGATGATCGCCTGAGGTCAGGAGGTGGAGACCAGCCTGGCCAACATGGTAAAAACTCATCTCTACTAAATAAATAAATAAATAAATAAATAAATAAATAAATAAAATTAGCTGGGCACGGTGGCACATACCTATAATCCCAGCTACTTGGGAGGCTGAGACAGGAGAATCACTTGAACCCAGGAAGCTGAGGTTGCAGTGAGCCAAGATCGTGCCACTGCACTTCAGCCTGCGCAACAGAGCAAGATTCAGTTTCAAAAAAAAAAAGGGCATAACAAAGGATGATGGGGACATTGGGGCCATCATACCATTGTTTCTATTTTTGTATAGGTTTTAATTTTTCCATAATAATTTTTTTAAAGACAAAGTCACAATAATAATCTTTTAATTTTTTAAAAACAGAAGAGGAAATTTTTTGGTATAATGGTGGAAACTGGTTCAAACTTTCCTCCTAGCAAGTTGAAAAGCAGTACCAAATCTGAAATCCACAGTTTGATTTTTTTTTTTTTTTTTTTTTTTTTTGAGACAGAGTCTCATACTGTCACCCGGATTGGAGTGCAGGGCACCATCTTGGCTTACTGCAACCTCCACCTTCCGGGTTTAAGCAATTCTCCTGCCTCAGCCTCCTGAGTAGCTGGGATTACAGGCACCAGCTACCATGCCCAACTGACCATGCCCAGCTAATTCTTTTGTATTTTTAGTAGAGACAGAGTTTCACTATGTTGGCCAGGCTGGTCTCAAACTCCTGACCTAGTGATCTGCCTGCCTCAGCCTCCCAAAGTGCTGGAATTACAGGCATGAGCTATAGCACCTGGCCTATAGTTTGATTTTTTTTATCCTGATTTGACTGTCAACTGGGCATCTAAGAATAAAAAGGTAATAGAAACTTGCAGTTTCCCATTTCCCTTCTTCCTTTCAATAGAGAAAATAAAATGAGAGCGTAGTTAAAACTTAAGTCACATTTATTTTTAAATCTTACAATGCTGATTTCCCTGAAATCCCTGTATCCATCTAAAAAGTTCAAGACTTTTATGAAAATACCCCCAAGAAATCAAGAGATTTAAAAGCATGTGGGCCCCAATGACTCAGAGCATTCATTCTGCCTAAACATCGGCGAAAGTGATTTTTTGTTTTGTTTTGGGTGTGTTCATATGTACCTGAAGAATCAGTATTGCCACTTTTTCTCCCTTAATTCAGAATCAGAAAGGAATCACCAAAACACTGGGAAATAGCAAACCAAACGAGATAGGCAGAAAGGGCTTCCAACTCCCACCCAAGGCAACTGGTCCTGGTTGGAAGCTCAGCACCTCCTCAGTTAGGGCTCTGCCCTGGAGAATGTCCCTTTAAGTCATACTTCCTGGTAAGGCTGAGAGATTTCCGCATACAGCTTCCTGGAGACCGTATAAGATAAACAATAAACTTTGCAACAGAATCATGGACAATAAGCCCCACGTGGCTGTAACAAGAAGCAATTATAAGCATTGACAATGGCTAGGGCATTTCCAACAGGAATGCGAGTCTGTGATAAACAAGAGAGAAACATGCTACCCCACACCTGCACAAACTAAATGATGTGTAAAAAATAGTTCCTAACCTCTCATCATATTGAGAACTAGTTGCTTCAAATTCAGCACTTATTTTTTTAAATCATTGTCTAAGAGGGAAGCAGTCAGGCCTTTCTTAAAGCCCCACTACCTATTAGACAAAAGCTGCTGAGGCCCAGTGACACCACGTGTTCCTTACTCCATGGGTCTGTGTGAGTCTTACAAGAAAGTGGTCCTGATCCAGACCGCAAGAGAGGGTTCTTGGATCTTGTGCAAGAAAGAATTTAGGGCAAGTGCAGAGAATAAAGTGAAAGCAAGTTTATAGGGAAAGTAAATGAATAAAATATCGGCTACTCCATATATGGAACAGCCACAAGGGCTGCTGGTTGCCCATTTTTATGGTTATTTCTTGATATATGTTAAACAAGGGGTGTATTATTCATGCCTCCCCTTTTCAGAACACATAGGGTAACTTGCTGATGTTGTGATGGCATTTGTAAACCATCAGGGTGCTGGTGGGAGTGTAGCAGTGAGGATGACCAGAGGTCACTCTTGTCACCATCTTGGTTTTGGTGGGTTTTAGCCAGCTTCTTTACTGTAAACTGTTTTATCAGCAAGGTCTTTATGACCTGTATCTGGTGCTGACCTGCTACCTCATCCTGTGACTGAGAATGCCTTAACTGTCTGGGATGCAGCCCAGTAGGTCGCAGCCTCATTTTACCCAGCTCCTATTCAAGATGGAGTTGCTCTTGTTCACACGCCTCTGACACAAGGGTCACCCTTTGAATCTCCTGCAGCTGAGATCTACCTAGCTAGTTTGGGGAATCCCCCAACTCAGGAACCAGAGCCTACATTCAACCAAAGGCGATGAGTGTGCCACACACTTGCTTCTCAGCCTTGCAGCCAGGGCATGAGAACATGAGCAGGCTCAGCCAATCAGGTGCTGGGATGCAAAGAAGCAGGGCCGCTGCTGACCCCATTCTGCTAGGGTAGTGGCAGCTTGCAGAGGCAGAGTGAGGGTAAACTGCGCAGCCACGGCCTGTAACCAGCATTGGTGGTGCAAGCCATGGCATCTACACCTACCCAGCAGTGGTAGCAATAGTATCTTTACAGTAACTGTTTGGTGGTATAATTTGGGGTTGTCCCTGTTTCCCTGGGTGAGCTACCCTAGATACTGTAATAAATTCATTCTCTGCTTAACTCAGTCAGAACTGGGTTTTATTGCTAGGAGTTAGTTCATATATTAATACACACGTAAGACGGGACAGGCTAAAGGTAAAGTAGTCTGGAAACCAGTTGCACAGGATGATTCTGAGCATAAGTACTAAATGGCCTTTAACACACTTAGAACTCAACCCCAACACTATCCCTTGGCATAAGGTCCCGCATCAATTGGCCCCATCTCCCTCTTGGACCTTATCTCATCCTACTCTCCTCCGTCCTCCCAAGCAATACTCACATTCTGTTCCTCACCAGGATCTTTCCTGCCACAGGGCCTTTGCCCTTGCTGTACTCTCTTCCCGAAAATGCTTTCCTCCAACTCTTCATATAGCAGCAGCTGTGTCATCACTCAAGCTTGGCTCACAGGAGGCTTCCCTGACCAGGCTGTCTAGAGATACCCCATATCCCACCATCTTATTCTCTATCACAATACCCTATTGACTTCCTTCCCAGTACTTATCACATCCTATAATCAATTCATTTCATTATTAACAATACGAACCACTATTGATTGGGGGCTTGCTGTGTGTCAGATGCTAGGCTAAGCTAAGTTAATTCTATGACCACCCTGTGAGATAAGTACTTTTATTATCCCTAGTTTATAGATGAGGAAAGAGGTTCAGAAGGGTTAAAAAAAAGTCATCCAATATGCCAAGCTTGGCAGTAATGGAATAGGGACTGGAGTCCAGGCCTACAGCACAGACTCATACCACAGTACTCATTCAGGCAGTGACTGAATACACACCGGCCAGAGTGTAAGCACTAACGCCACAGGTTCTCATGGAGCCTGGAGGCTGGTGGTGCAATCTCCCACCTGGTATTCTACCCATTGCCCACAGACCTTCCTTGGGCAAGAAATGCAGACTGACGTGTAAGAATGGGGCCAACTTCCTTTGTTCAACAGAAATTTGCCCAGCTCTGTGTTCAAAGCAATAGGTGTGTAAAAATGCCTCAGGAGCTCACAAGGCCAGAGGAGATGTGGACCTGCACACAACCCTCACTGCTCAACCTGCTGGTTCCCACAGCCGCGGAGCACTGGGACGCAGAGGAAGAAGCCAGGGACCATTCTCAGGGTCTCCCCAGTGAGGGTGCCATTCCAGCTGGTTGTTAGTGATGTATAAGAGTTGCCAGACTGAGGAGAAGGGGGCCAGGGCAAAGGTGAGAAGTGGGAACAGCAAAGTTCATTCGGGAGGCAAGGAGATGGTCAAGGCATCTGAGGAAGGGATGGGATGGGAAGGTCAGAGATGAGATGCTTGCAGCCAAGGTGGGAGTTCCGACTCTACCCTGCAAGAAATGGGGAAGCAGGGCAAGTCTCTCAGCCAGAACAGCTGCATGACCAGATAGAAATTCTTTTTGTCAAGAACAGCGGCCATGGCCAGGCTCAATGGCTCATGCCTGTAATCCCAGCACTTCGGGAGGCCGAGGTGGGTGAATCATGAGGTCAGGAGATTGAGACCATCCTGGCCATCATGGTGAAACCCCATCTCTACTAAAGATACAGAAATTAGCTCGGCATGGTGGTAGGAGCCTGTGGTCCCAGCTGCTCGAGAGGCTGAGGCAGGAGAATCGCTTGAATCTGGGAGACAGAGGTTGCAGTGAGCCAAGATTGTGCCACTGCATCCAGCCTGGCAACAGAGAGAGACTCTGTCTCGAACTCCTGACCTCAGGTAATCCACCTGCCTCAGCCTCCCATAGTGCTGGGATTACAGGCGTGAGCCATCACGCCCGTCCACAAGTGTAACTTTTGTTTTGCTTTTTGTAGAGACAAGGTCTCCTTATTTTGCTGAGGCTACTGAGAGACTCTGTCTCAAAAAAAAAAAAAAAAAGACAGTGGCCATGGCCATAGAATACAGTACTAGTCAGGTGTTTTGGTAGTTGATTTCCTGTGTATTAAAGTACACATACATATATATTTTTGCTAAAAGTCAGGAATTTCAATAATAAGAAGTTCCATTTCTATGCTTTCCAACTCCCCGTTCCTGGCTGAGTAAGACATGAGATAAGTCTGCCCTTCCAACAGAAGGAGTTAAGCACAGCGATCCTCTCCTGTAATGTGAAATTACACAGACCTCTCACATGGATAATTCATGGAGAAAACTAGGAATTCCCCAGCTACTTGATTTTACAACTCCAATCACCCAGATTCCCCCAGTATGATAACAAGAACCTCATCTCTGGGTTTTGTCATCATTAAAATGAAAGGCTGATTTTTATTTTGTTAAAGTATGTGTGTGGCTGAGCCACAATGGGCCTCCTGGAAGTGGTGGGAGGAGTCCCCAGAATGACCCGCTGATGCTGAGAGAGACTCACACTTAGTAACAGGCCCCAGGGAATGCTGCGTTAAATGTGCAGCCTCGCAGGTCTGGAAATGCCAAGCCAGCAAAGGTGGTGAGGGCATAGCATCCAGAACACAGACCAGAAATAAAGGCAGGCAATTTAGCACAGAGGTGAGGAATAGGAGTTCTGAGCCAGATAACCTGGGTTCAAATCCCGGTGCTGTCACTTAATGTGTGACCCCTGATCATTTACTTAACTTACCTGGGCCTCTGTTTCCTCCTCTGATAAATAGGAATACTGAGAGGACTCACAGCAAAAAGTTCTTGTGAGAATCAAGTAAGTCAAATATGTATTATTGAGCATAGTGCCTGGCACACAGCAAGTAACAACTGCAGTTTCCAAGAGACTGTATAAGATAAACAATTAATTTTGCAGCAATATGATGAATAATAAGCCCCATGTGGCACAACAAAAAGTAATTGTAAGTGCTGAAGTTGGCTAGGGCATTTCCAATAGGAATGCCAATCTGTGTAAATAGCTGTTGCTGAGATTACACATAATAATCTTATACAGAAGTATAATAAATAACATAAATAAACATTTTAAATATACTATATGTAACATTGTATAATTTGGTAATAGTGATATTATTACGATCTGCTTTAACCCAATTTAACAAAGATTTTTTCAACAAAAATGAAGGTTCTGAGGAAGGGAGGCCCAGAATCAGGCACCTAAAGGGGCTTGTGTGGTATTTCCAACCACCTGCAGGTTCAATGTCAGGGTTACCTACCATGGACCACAGAGCCAATCTGCTAGGCCAGAGTCCAGGCTGTACCACATATGAGCTGCAGAGTTGGGAAAGTCATTCGACACATTAAAAAAAAAACCTTGATTTCCTCATCTCTGCAAAGGGGATAACAACAGTACTGCCTTCACAGTTTGTGCCAAGCACCGGTGCTCGATTTTACATGTGTTTTTACATAAATCTTTCTAACAACTGTGAATCAAAAATGATTACGGTATCTATTTTGTAAATGAGAAAACCTGAGGTTCAGAGATGTTAGGCAATTACTGAAGAGCACACAGCTAGACTGATGTGCAGGAAATCCACCCCAAGCCAGTACTCTAAGCTAGCCCATGCAGCATGAGAAGGATGCACCAAAGCTTCTCAGAGCAGGAAAGTGTCAGACAACATGTGTGCTGGAATCACCCATTAAGAGAGGCACATGTTTCCCCACTGCAGACCCCAAAGCTTCTGGCACTTACAGGCAGTGAAAAGAAACTCCTCCTTTTTGAGCACCTACTATATACCAGGCACCATGTTGAGTGTCCTGCCACAATGATACGACACCTTATCACCATAGCAACCCTCTGAAGCAAGGACTAGAAGATATTGAGGCTCAGAGAGATTGAGTTCCTGGCCCATGGTCACAGAGCTTTTCAGTGGCAGCATCCCTACACATATCCGGGTCCATTCTGCTCCCATTCAGGCTTGGAGACAGGCTCTGAAAACGCTCCTTAATGTCCCTCAGGTGCTCCTCTCCCCCTCATTACCTCCCACTTTGAAAGCACAAAGCTGCTTATTTTGCAGCAGGAAAATAACCATGGGGGCTGAGTAGGGCCATGGTGCTTAAACTATAATTACTGCAGAAAACAATGTGCATTCCAGATCCGAAATGTGCTCAGGGCTCCACTTGAGCCCTGTAATCAGCTTAGCCTTTGCCCAAATCTCTCTTGAAATGAAGATGTATTAGATGAACTGAGACACAGCGGGGTTTGGAAAATGTGCTTCTGCCCCCAGTGAACTGCCACCTGAGGGAAAACCATGCCAAGAAATGGCCGGGGTTGAGTGGAATTTAAACCCCAGAGAGGTTGAATTCCTCTGCTGCAGAACAAAGAAAACAGCCAGGACAGTGGACAGGCAGGGCCACACGGGTAAAGAATCAAAGGCAGGAAATGCATTACATAACACATAGGCCTCAGTGAGGAGGTGGAATGGCCACCCTTCCCTCCTTTATCAGAAATTGCTGTCTTGCCTATGAGTCACATATCAGGATATGGTGACCTTGCTACACAGGACAACAAAGGACACCCACGAGGTCGGCAAAAGTCCTACTATGTGCACACTGTGAGAAAAGGGGTATCCTTTGAATTAGAGAAAGAACTCCAGGAAGGCCTATTCAGGACAAAAAGGCTGCGATTTGGGTCCTCTGGCTTGGGGAAGGAGGGTCTAGAAAGGAGAGTGAGAGTGAGAGTGAGAGATAGAAGAGGCCTGACTGTGGCCTTTCCCACTCTGTCTGAACCACAGAGGGATCTGTACTAATTATTTCAGTCCCAAGTAACTAGAGTCATGGGTCCTGGTTAACTGAAATTTATCACAGCCCTAATTTCTTTTGCTACAGAGAGAAGGGACAGTTTACATGCCAATTTCAATCAATCACCCCAAACCCTGACTCAAGAGCTTCACATGAAATCTCTACTGAGTGGACAGTATCTGCAAGCTGAATTCAGACTGCCCTAAAAATCAGAATATTTCTCAAACTTTAATGTGCCCACACGCCACCTGGGGAGCTCAGTGAAATGCAGCTACTGCTCCGGGTCTGGGGTGAGGCCTGAGATTCTGCATAGCGAACATGCTCCCAGGTTGTTGCCACTAATGTCCCATGGACCACACTTTGAGAACCTTACTAGGGGACATGTGGTGACTAAGCAGAACCCCCCAGAACATATTTCCTATGTTTCCATAGTCATGGTGACACGTGGTGACTTCATTCTAAGAGTAGATAAGTAAACTCAAGGTATCTTTAAAGTGCTTGTTTCCAGGCTCAAAACTTCAGCACTTGGAAGTTACTTTGTTAGTAGCTAACAGGATGATTGTTCTTGAAGGAAAACCTGGTGTAGATGCTATTAACTGAGGAAAATCCAGTAGCGCTTCCCTTGGCTGATGTTTCTGGAATATCCCTAGATCCTCTGAGGTACAAAGAACCTGAAGGCCCAAAGGACAATGCAACTGAGCAATGCTTTTGCCTGTGCTCTTCCCCACCGATGACCCTCTCCCACTCTTGGGTGGCCATTCCATTGCATGCAGCCATATTCCTGAGGCTGGGTCACCTGCCAGCCCTCCCTCCCACCAGCTGTGGCTGGGATCCTCTTCAGGAGGTCCTCATCAGTCACAGTTGCACCTTCCTAACCTGACAGGCACCTTAATAAATTCATCTAATCCAAAGCATTCTTTTTTTTAATGGCTGGAGCTGGCTTCCCTGTCCTGTTATGCAAACAGTACACAATGAGATGCTGATAGCATCTCTCTACCATTGCCAAGACAAACCCTGCCAGGCCAGCAGAAATGAACCCGGTGACTGTAAGCAACAATAGTTGCATGAGTTTGTTTAAATAAACACAACTAACAACAGGTGAAAATGTTTTGAACTCCTCCTATTGCTAAACCAGAGGTTGGTTTCTTCTAGAAATAAAACCAGCGTCAAGTGTAAGGAATGAAAGGCAGCTGAAGGGAAACCACCCAGAAAGCGAACTTTGTGTTTCTTCCGGCAACACGCACAGAGGCACAGATTTTTGGATAGATTTTTGACGAGAACTACCGAAGCTGAATTGAGATACTTGCATTGTCTTTGCTCAAAGTAAGGATTCTTTCTTAATCTTGTTCACTGCATTTTTCTGACTTTTGCTCTTTGAGTTTGGGAGCGGAACAGCAGGGGGTGGGGAGTTGGGGAGAGATAGCATGGGGAGAAATGCCAGATATAGGTGATGGGGAGGAAGGCAGCACATCACACTGCCACGTGTGTACCTATGCAACAATCTTGCACGTTCTTCACATGTACCCCAAAACCTAAAATGCAATAAAAAAGTATATTAAGGAAGTTCAGTGTCACTAAATAACACAAAATTACACGTAAAAGATAGCATAAGACTTTAGTCTTTAAAACAAAACCCTAAAATATATTTTTTAAATGTACGTGGTAAGTGAAGGGAAATGGGCCAGGAGAAGTAGGGAGATGCTGTTCAATACTGTGCTCAATGGAGGGCATTTGACAAAGCACATCAGAATGACTAATGAAACCAAATGGGGAAGTCATTTCCTGAGCAACAGGTATCAGGAGAAAAGAAAGAGCGAATCGAGGACAAGTATTTTAGTGGCACATATGCTGAGCCTCTTAGTCACTCTGGATAATGAGACGAGTATATTTTAAAAAGAAGAAAAAATGACATGACATCAAGACTGGAAGAATAAGGCAGCGGGAGGCTTTATTATGTTTCAAGAACAGCAAATCCGATCCATTCGTACCAATTCTGTAGACTTGAAAAGCCTATTCCAGTCTAAACCTCAAGGCTTTTCCCTCTTCGAGAAGTTTGGGAAATTGCTGATGAACTTCCTAATGCCTGGCAGAGGTTCTTCCCAAGAAAAAACACATTAGATTATAATTACATAAGCTCCATGATGGGAAACCTACCATGGGGTGGAAGGTATTTTTTAAAAGTCACATGTCTTTTTGGCCAGGTGCAGTGGCTCATGCCTGTAATCCTAGCACTTTGGGAGGCCGAGGTGGGCAGATCACTTTACCCCAAGAGTTCAGGACCATCCTCGGCAATATGGCAAAACCCTGTCTCTATACAAAATACAAATATTAGCCGGGCATGGTGGTGTGTGCCTGTAGCCCCAGCTACTTGGAAGGCTGAGGTGGGAGGATCACCTGAGCCCAGGAGGTCAAGGCTGTGATAAGCCATGATTGTGTCACTGCACTCCAGCCTGGGTGACAGAGTTAGACCCTGTCTCAAAAAGTAAAAATAAAAAAGCCACATATATTTTTGATCCCCAATTCCTAAAACAATTTTGCAATCTGTAGTTATCTGAGTTTCATAACTAAACCTAAGGGGAATACACAGCCTGCCATATTAGGTATTTTCTCTGATTTTCCCAAAGTGATATTCCAAAGTATTGTCCCAAGCAAGCACTCAGAACTCATAAAAGTAATGTGCCCAGCACAGAAGGGCACCATTGAGCTACCTATTAATTCTTTGGGATATGAATCTTTTGGTCCAAGATGATTGCTATGATTTTTCTCTTGGCTGAGTATACAGTATCTATTCTTATCAAGGTACTTTCCTCCCCTCTCAAATATCCAAGTAAGATTTATGGTTTTTGTTGTTGTTGCTATTAGAAAAGGAAGACAGAATTCCTCCAGGTTCACCTTTACCAAGTTCTAACATTTGAAACTCCTCCACAAACATATGTGATGCCATATTTTAAAATTCCATCTTAAGTAAGCATGAGATTTAGGCCAATTCATTGAGTTTCTGACTTAGATTCATTTCTGTTGCCTGTTGGGGAGGATTTTTATTTTTATTCTTAAACCTTAAAACCTAAGACTCCACTCAAAATTGCCATTCAAATATTTGTCTTATTACTTCAGCTTTTTGTCCCCTCAAATATAAAAATATATGCACCCCATAGAAATGTAGGAAAGTCAAAACAAAAGTCATTTATAACCTCACTTACCATAAGGAAACCATTATTAATATTTCAGCATATTTTTAAAATCCTCTCATTTTTTTCACAGCCCAAATTGTACTGTATATACAATTTTGTTTCTTGCTTCTTAAAACATATCAATAACCATTTTCCTGGAATTAAACTCTTCCTCAGCCTCCCCTTGTCACTTATAACTCATAGGAACAAAACCACACATTATACCAACTGCCTCACATTGGTGGACATTCAGACCTTTTCCATTTTTTTCTGTCATTGTAACTGCTGCAGCACTAAACATTTTCACTTATAAATCTTAGTCCATATCTCTGGTGACTTCCATGGAATAGATTCCTAGTCATGGAATTATTGGGCCAACAGACTTACATTTGCTTATGTTTCTTGACACAAATAACCAAACTGCTTTTCAGAAAGATGACCAAGTAACACTACCACTGAACGAACACCTGTGACAGAGTCCATCCCACAGTACCATCACCAGTATTTTATCACTTTTTAAAAGGCGAATTCTGAAGCTTTAAAAAATTTTGATTCCTCAGACTGACCTGCTGAGGTCAATGATTTCAAATGTTACCTCATTATCAAAATAACCTCCTTTTATCCTTCCAAACAAAATGTTAATTTGTCCCACATCAAAACTGCAAACATGAGAGGAATGTAGTCATTTGCTGGATATTTTCAGTGGGCAATTAAGGTGCCATAATTAAGAAGCCAAGAACAGTTAGTTCAGTACCAGTCTGCGGCAGTACAGAGAGAGATGCATGCAAAATAAAGTCAGAACCAAATCCACTGCCAAGCATCACAAGATACACATGATCTGAATTACCATCAGTCAACACCTATCGGAATACATAAATGTTCAAGAATATGTCCAGACTACATTTAAAATTCATTCAATAGCTTTTTGCACAACAAATTTTCTTTCTTCCCTCTAAATTGGTACATATTTCCATATGCAGCAGGTATGTCTTTTTTATTTAAGGACAAATCTACACAAAGAGCAAGTGGTTCAGACTCAGTCTTCCATAACCTAGAGTCTGAATTGATTGCTGTATAAAATGGAAAAAGGTTAAGTTTTTAATTTTTTTTTTTTTAAGACAGTGTCTCACTGTGTCACCCAGGCTGGAGTGCAGTGACACGATCACAGATCACCATAGCCTTGACCTCCTGGGCTCAGGTGATCTTCCCACCCTAGCCTCCCAAATAGCTGGGACCACAGGCATGTGCCACCACACCTGCTAATTTTTGTATTTTTTGTAGAGACAGGATTTCGCCATGTTACCCAGGCTGGTCTTGAACTCCTGGGCTCAAAGGATTCACCCACCTCAGCCTCCCAAAAGTGCTGGATTACAGGCATGAGCCACTATGCCCTGCTGGAAAACTATTTTTAAACAGGAAAGTTTTTCTAGTACGCTAGAAATGTTTGGGGATTGATATGGTCTGGTTCTGTGTCCCCACCCAAATCTCCTCTCAAATTGTAATCTACATAAGCCCCACATGTACAGAGAGGGGCTGGTGGGAGGTGACTGGATCATGGGGGCAGTTTCCCCGATGCTGTTCTCATGATAGTGAGTGAGTTCTCATGAGATCTGATGGTTTCATAAGTGTTTGACAGTTCCTTCACACGCTTGCTCTCTCACCTGCCACCATGTAAGATGTGACTACTTCCCCTTCCACTTTGATTGTAAGTTTCCTGAGGCCTCCCCAGCCATGCAAAACTGTGAATCAATTAAACCTCTTTTCTTTTAAATTACCCAGTTTTGGGTATTTCTTTACAGCAGTGTGAAAATGGACTAATATAGGGATATATTCCTCACTTTCCCTTCCCAGGATATTTGCCTCACTTCACTACTCTTATGTCATACTCACTCAGCTGAGTGAGTATGACATAAGAGTAGTCCTAGCAGGGATGGAGGGATTATTTACTGAGCAGTTACTATGTCACCAACCCAGTGTTAAATACTTGATATGAGGCCAGGTGCAGTGGCTCATACCTGTAATCCCAGCACTTTGGGAGGCCAAAGTGGGCAGATCACGAGGTCAGGAGTTGGAGACCAGCCTGGCCAATATGGTGAAACTCTGTTTATACTAAAAATACAAAAATTAGTTGGGCGTGGTGGCATATGCCTGTAGTCCCAGCTACTTGGGAGGCTGAGGCAGGAGAATCACTTGAACCCAGGAGGCAGAGGTTGCAGTGAGCTCAGATTGCGCCACTGCACTGCAGCCTGGGTAACAGAGTGAGACTCCATCACACACACACACACACACACACACACACACACACACACACACAAACTTGATATGATTATTTAAGTTCATCCCCATAATAACCCTGTGAGCTACATACAATTTCAGATGGGGAATCTGAATCTCGGTGAGGTTGATTATTTGCCCAAACTGGTAAATGACAGATCTATTTGACCTTGACTTTCTGGCACAGATGACTGAAGCAAGAGATAGAGAAGCCCTTTTAAGAGCTAGCCAGCAGACTGCACACCACTTGTGAAGCCCAGTGCAAAAAAGATGAACTGATGCAATTGAAGTTTTCTTAGGGATTTGGGGATGCGGAAACTGAGACTATGCCATAAGCTTCAGGAGAGAGAACTGCTGAAAGGTCTTGACAAATTGGTCCAGAGCCAGCATCATGACAAGCCCAACAGTGACACAAGGAGAAGACACCGGGAGCAGAACCTATAGGTCAGTAACAAGTGAAGGCAGAGAAAGGGAATGAAATTGACCCAAAAAGAGAAGTCCTAGGTTCCTGCAACTATATAGTCTCTTATTAAAAAGCCATTTTCTTGAGGTAATGAAGCAAGCGCCTATTCTTTGCCAAAAACTCTGTCTAAAATATCCACCAAGAAATGAAAGCAGAGTTGCTCCCCACTCAGGGTCTGAGCTCTCATCAGCGTCTACCCTACGTAGCAAGTTAGCATCACTAGTAGCAACCCAACCTCTTAATGAGATACAGGTAACCGGCATCCCTTAGGACATTTTCCTGCTTAAAAGTATTTAACCTAAAACAAACCAAGTCTTTAGACCCAAATTACCAGATTACAAGAAATATATAGTGCTGAGGAACAAGTTAAATGACATCACAAGGAAGCAGTCAGATAAACCCAAATGTGGGACACATTCCAAAGTTTTGTGGGTTTTTTTGAGACACGATCTCACTCTGTTGCCCAAGCTGGACTGCAGTGGCACAATCACAGCTCACTGCAGCCTCGAACTCCAGAGCTCAAGTGATCCTCCCATCTCAGCCACCCAAGGAGCTGAGACTATAAGCATGTACCACCACGCCCAGCTAATTTTTGCATTTTTTGTAGAGGCAGGTTTCACCATGTTGCCTAGGCTGGTCTTAAACTCCTGAGCTCAAGCAATCCACCAGCCTTGACCTCCCAAAGTGCTGGGATTACAGGCATGAGCCACTGTGCCCGGCCTCCAAAGTTTCAAAAGACAAATTGGCCTTTTCAAAAATTGGAGGGATGAGGGGAGTATCTGAGAATCAAAAAGGGTTAAGAAATATAACAAAATGAAATCATGGTCCTTGAATGGATAAAAACAAACAAGAAATCCAGCTAGATGCAGTGCACAATCCTTGAATGATTTGGGGGGAAACCAGTTATAAAAGACAACTGAGAAAATATGAATATGGACTGAATATTATGAAATGTTGGAGAATTATTGATAACTTAGGTTTGATGAGGATACTATGATAATGTAGGAAAATGTCCTCATAATTAGGACATATATGCTGAAATATTTAGAAGTGAAGAATCATAGTATCTGTAATTGTGTTACTTTGGAATGGTTTAGTAAAATAAAGCCAAACAGTATCAACCATTAGAGACAAACAGGTAAAAGCAAGTGTTAGGAGCTGTTGATTCTAGATGGTGAGTGTTTGTTGCACTTATCTTTTACATTTTCCATATGTTTGAAATTTTTCATAATAACAAGTTGAAAAATAGCACACAATAAATAAGAGTCATGGAAACCACACAGGAGGACACCACGTGAAGGCAGATCTCTCTTCTCCCAATAGACCACACTCAATAATGCGTCCTCCCTGCTAGAACAAGTATTATATATACATCTTCAGTTTAGCCCTAGACAAAGCTGTTGCTTGTTTTTAGGGGGTAGGCTGCACAAAAAGCCCATGTTAACATCTAGTATCACCATCACTCCAATAAGATAAAGAGAGGAAATGACAGAGTCACCCATCTAACTTGTGCTGAGTCATACGTTCTCTCCCCATCCTCTTTTTAATGAAGTGGTTTAGTTAAACCTGCATAAATTAAATGCACTTCCCTGAAGTCAGAGCTTTACACTTAACATAAATTCTCATCTGTCCATAAAAAAGTGATCAGTCTCATTCCCCCTTTTCTGTAAATGAAATGTTAGGTCAAATCAGCCCTGAGATACACAAACACATCATGTGTTAGCAGTATTCTGCTGTACAGAGTGTCTCCTCTTCCCTGAACATGCATGAACCAAGGGGTTAGGCACTGGTGGTCCCTGTTGCTGCTACAGCATCTAATCCTGCTGCCTTTATTTCCAGCACTACATGGGGGTTGGCAGTAATAGTCATGCACAAAAAGGCTGGTCCTGGAGTTGTGCTCATTGAGATTTCCAGGGTTGGATGGCAGAGAGAGCCTGAGTGGAGAATGACAAATGCAGGAGGCCCAAAAATCGAGTAAGAGAATTTTCATCATCACGCTTATATAGGGCAGCCTATTTCAAAATGGGCCCCATGCAATCAAGATTAAGGATTATTTGTTTTTAGAGACTCCTCATTTCAATTACTGAGGAAGAGTAAGTTTGTAAGACTTATTCATCTTCGATAATAGAATATATTTTAAGTGATGTTACTTATAAACAAGTGGTTAGTAAGTAAAATGTGGCACCTAACATAGACAAGAAGGGTTGGAAGGAGCAAAAGATACCTAATATACATGAGGCATCTGGTTCCCAAATGCTATACACTAAATATGCATGAGTCTTACGAGGCACTAAATATACAGAGGCACTAATAATACATGAGCACCTAACATACATGAGGCCTTAACTCGGCTCTCCATTGGAGATACCTATTCTAGCCTCATGTGTCTTCTGCCTAAGAAATAGAAATTAGCCCGCTGTTCATCCAGCTAATTGGCAAACTGCGGTACAGACCAGGCATACTTGTTCCTGAGTCTCTTTGGTAAAGCTAGTGAGTTTCTCACTTGAAGTTCAACTCCAGTCCTTGTAATTACATCATCGGTGGGGAAGGCTGACACTGTACAGAGAGACAGGACATACGAATGTTGCAAAGCTCAAGACTCAGGTAGTGCGGTCCTTCCATCCTGCCTGCACTCTCTGTGAAGTGTGTTAATGGATCCCATCTTTTGCCCCTTGCTTCTAGCTGTGTATTAACGGGCAGTATGATTTGGGCATTTAAAGGGGAGTGGTATTAGAGTCACAATCCAATCTAGTCCAATCTATTCAGTGGGCCACACTCACTGTGAAGAGGAAAAAATTGATGACAGAGAAGAAAATCCAGTAACAAGACTTTTACCAGCCCCCACACAAGAGGCTTCAATTCCCATTCCTAGATTCAGATACAGACAGAAAGAGAAAATAAACCCAACATGGAGGAAAAAAGGGGAAGTTTCAGCTTCAGAAAAGGGGGGTTTTCTAAATAGGTATGTTCCCTCAGTTCTCAACATCACCATCTCCTTTCATGCTTTCACATACATAAGGGTCTTTTGGAGGTAGCAAGATCGCTATCATGACATTTTTTTGTGTGTAATAAAGGCTACATTTGATTAAAATTAAAAATAAAAATTTCCATGAAAAGTCAATGTGACTAACCAAAAAAAAATACTGAGACTGATTCTTGGACCACTTTCTGTTGAAAACCCCTAACTGTACTCCAATACTTCCCAACAGTCAAGAAATGGCCTTAAGCCATTTCAGAACACAATTTTCTAGGACCTGCTATTATTTTGATTCATCCCAAGGACTATTATGTTTTATGTCTTGCTGAATAGCTTGCCAAACAGACTATTCTTGCTCCCAGAACAGACTGTCAGGGTTGGAAAAAAAAATCAATAACTAAATGGACTGCTTCTAACCAAAAAGGAAAGAAGAGGAGTTTGGAGTTTTGCCCACATGGAGTCAGACCCTGGGAGTCAGGATGATTACATTTTATGATAGGAGGAGAGATGGGGAAGAATTTTGTAGGCAAGAATTGTTTGTATCTGCCCCAGAGCCACCTTCTCCTTCAAGAAACTGCCCCTTCTCTCCCATTGTTACTATGGTTACCATAGAAGTCACCATGGTGTTAGAGCATAATTCCACTCCCTGGCCACTGCTGATTGGTCCAAGGGTATCCACCTGACCCAAGTTGGACCAATCAGAATCCCTCCCTAGTAATTCTGGCTCTAAGAGAGAGAAGGCTTGTCTCTCTGTGGATGGCTGCATTTCCACTGTATGGAGAAATGGAAAAAGTCAGCTGGCCAAGCAAATGTGGTAACAGAGAGGAGTCAGGAATCCTCATGGGCTTCCAGTGCTTGGTTCCAGGTACTTCTGAGGCTCCACTACATTCCACGAAATACTTCGCATACTCCTGTATCTTTGAAAACTCTCCTTGTGGCCAGGCACAGTGGCTCAAGCTCGTAATCCCAGCACATTGGGAGGCCGGGTGGGGGTGAGGGGTGGGCGTGGATCACGAGGTCAGGAGTTCAAGACCAGCCTGCCCAATATGGTGAAACCCCATCTCTACTAAAAATGCAAAAAATTATCTGGGCATGGTGGCACGTGCCTGTAATCCCAGTTACTCGGGAGGCTGAGGCAGGAGAATCACTTCAACCAGGAAGTCGGAGATTGCACTGAGCCGAGATGGCACCACTGCACTCCAGTCTGGATGACTGAGAGAGACTCCATCTCAAAAAAATAAACAAAAACAAACAGAAACAAACAAACAAAAAACCTCTCCTTGCTTAAGCTAATTTGAGTTCCTGTCACTTGCAACTAAGATTTCCTAATTAACCCAGCAGGTCAAAGTAAAAGCATATTTCACCCTGCATAACTCTGGAACTAAAAAGGGACTAAGCAAGGACTAATCAAAATGATAACTATATAAAATAAACAGGCATCTATAAACTCAAAAATGCAAATCTGCTCAATTGGCACACAAGCCGACTGTTAATTCCCACAGACCTCACATATGGCCAGAAAAATAAATTGCTTTGAATCTAAGAATGAGCTCCAATGTTCCTGGCATATTTTTGGTGTCAGCAGGTTGAAGATGACATGAGCGTTCCCTCCCTCACGTGTGTCAGGATCTACACAGGCTGGATTCTCTACTGTCTGCAGGGAAATGAGACAAGCAGGACTAAGTGGAAACCCGGGCATGGTTGGTTTTGCCATTATGAGGGGGCAGCTTACATTTTAAAAAGCATCTGTTAAATATTTATCTTTAGAAAACAGTTGTCTCAGGAATAAGGGAACTCTAGTTATATGGAGCTAATATTTTCTGCATACTTAACCACATGAGAGGCATTCTTCAGGTCACTTTATGTATATATATCATTACTAAGTCTCTGGTTTTCAGAATATGGCATTATTGCCCATACCCATTTTGCAGATAAGAGACTGAATGCTCTGAAATGTGTCTGAAGCTCCCAGTCTGGCATTCTGACCCCAAAGCATGTACCTTTTCACCCTGTAAGCTTTTGTTATGGCTGCCAAGCACTGTCCACCAAACTCAGACTCTGGGCTGACCAATAAAACTGCTAACCCCAAGGGCGCGTGGAAGTAGCCTCCAGATTGACTCTCAGGGAGGTGGGGAGGACTGGGAGAGGAGGTAGGGGCAAACATCTTGAAGCACAGCAGAGTACAGCACAGCATGTGCCATCCCCTTCTGTGCACCCAGATTTCATCAGTCCCCAGAGGCTTAGCCGCAGCACATGATCTAGTTTTTTTGTTTTGTTTTTTGTTTTTTTTGAGATAGTCTCGCTCTGTCACCAGGCTGGAGTGCAGTGGCGTGTTCTCGGCTCACTGCAATCTCCGCCTCCTGGGTTCAAGCCTCCTGGTCTTGAACTCTCAGCCTCCCAGATAGCTGGGATCACAGGCATGCACCACCACATCTGGCTAATTTTTGTATTTTTAGTAGAGATAGGGTTTTGCCATGTTGGCCGGGCTGGTCTCAAACTCCTGACCTCAAGTGGTCCACCTGCCTTGGCCTCCCAAAGTGCTGGAATTACAGGCATGAGCCACCGTGCCCAGCCCACAGCACATGTTCAATGAAACATCCCGATGTGTCTAAGACCTGAAACGTATAAAATAATTGTCCTCTGGCTTGTGGAAGATTGTGATTGTGGAAGGAGATCTTTTTTAATTATTTTAAGTTTATTGTTTTGCTAATTTTAAAGGCAATACATACTCTCTTTAAAAAACTCAGACATTACAAAAAATATGTAACTAATATAACAACAGTTCCTTGAGACTTCATCTACTCCATATTGTCAGTCAACAGTAACAAGACTTTTTTCTATGTCTATATTAACATATTTTCTCCCTATAAGAAGGGATCGTTTTAGTTTTTATGGTTTTAATTTGCTTTTCTTTAGTTATGGTTTAAATTTGTAAGTATATGTTTCATATTATATGCTTCTATATAATCACATTGTTGAAAACACAGGCTCTGAAACCAGACTGACTGGGTTCAAAAGTTACATCCACTACTTAACTGCTGTGGGTCTTTGACTCTGGTAGAAGTTTTCCCATTTGAAGACTGAAGATAATAATAATATTGACTAAATAGCAGTGTAGAGGGATGTGATTACTAGCAAAGTACTAGTAGTAGTAGTTAGCACATTCCAAAGGCTAATAAATGAAATACATTATTATTGCTATTGTTTTTATTATAGGAATAGCCCATTTTATTGCACTTTGCTTTATTGCACTTTGCAGGTATTGTGTTTTTTACAAACTGAAGGTTTGTGGTAAACCTGCATTAAGCAAATCTATCAGTGCCATTTTTTCCAACAGTATATGCTCAATTCACATCTCTGCATCACATTTTGTTAATTCAAATTCAATAGTTCAAACTTTTTCATTATTATATATCTGTTGTGGTGATCTCTGATCAGTGATCTTTGATCTATTGTAATTGTTTTGGGGTGCCATGAAATACACTCATATAAGATGGTGAGTTTAATCAAGAAATGTGTGCGTCCTGACTACTCATCAACCAGCCATCCCATCTCTCTCTCTCTCTCCTTGGGCCTCCCTAGTCCCTGAGACACACTAATATTGAAATTAGGCCATTTAATAACCCCATAGTGGTCTCTAAGTGTTAAAGTGAAAGGAAGAGTTGCTTATCTCTCACTTTAAGTCAAAAGCTAGAAATGATTAGTGAGGAAAGCACGTCCAAAGTTGAGACAGGCTGAAAGTTAGGCCTATTGTACCCAACAGCCAAGTTGTAAATGCAAAGGAAAAGTTCTTGAAGGAAATTGAAAGTGCTACTCCAGTGAACACACAAAAAGATAAGAAAGCAAAACAGCCTTATCGCTGATAGGGAGAAAGTTTCAGTGGCCTGGATAGAAGATCAAACCAGTCACAACATTCCTTTAAGCCAAAGCCTAATCCAGAGCAAGGCCCTATCTCTCTTCGATTCTAAGAAGGTGTGAGGAAGCTGCAGAAGAAAAATTTGAGGCTAACAGGTTGGTTAGTTCATGAGGTTTAAGGAAATAACCCATTTTCATAACACAAAAGTGCAAGATGAAGCAGCAAGTCCTGAAGTAGAAGCTGCAGCAAGCTATCCAGAAGATCTGGCTATGGTAATCAACAAAGGTGGTGACACTAAACAACAGATTATCAATGTAGATGAAAAAGGCTTATCTTGGAAGAAGATGACATCTAGGGCTTTCCTAGCTAGGCAAAAGGCAATGCGTGGCTTCAAAGAACAGGATGACTTTCTTTCTTTCTTTCTTTCTTTCTTCTTTCTTTTTTGAGATGGAGTTTCACTTGTGTTGCCCAGGCTGGAGTGCAATGGCACAATCTCAGCTCACTGCAACCTCCGCCTCCCGGGTTCAAGCAACTGTCCTCCCTCAGCCTCCTGAGTAGCTGTGATTACAGGCATGCTCCACCATGCCCAGCTAATTTTGTATTTTTAGTACAAAGGGGGTTTCTCCATGTTGGTCAGGCTGGTCTCTAACTCCTGACCTCAAGTAATCTGCCCACCTTGGCCTCTCAAAGTGTTGAGATTATAGGTGTGAGCCACCACGCCCAGCCAGGATGACTTTCTTATTAGGGGCTAAGGCAGTGGTGACTTTAAGTCAAAGCCAATACTTATTGACCATTCTGAAAATTCTAGGGCCCTTAAGAATGTTGCTAAATCTACTTTGCCTGTGCTCCATAAAGAGAACAACAAAGCCTGAATGACAGCACATCTGTTTGCAGGATGATTTACTGAATATTTTAAGCCCACTCTTGAGACTTACCCTCAGAAAAAAAGATTCCTTTTAAAATATTACTGCTCACTGACAATGCACCTGGTCACCCAAGAGCTTTGATAGAGCTGTACAAGGAGATTAATGCTGTTTTCATGCCTGCTAACCCAACATCAATTCTGCAGCCTATGGATAAAGGAGTCATTTTGACTTCCAGTTTTGTTATTTAAGAAATACATCTCTTTAGGTTGGGCATGGTGGCTCACCCAGCATTTTGAGAGGCCAAAATGGGTGGATCACTTGAGGTCAGGAGTTCAAGACCAACCTGATCAACATGGTGAAACGCTGTCTCTACTAAAAATATAAAAATTAGCCAGGTGTGGTGGCACTCATCTACAATCCCAGCTACTCAGGAGGCTGAGGCAGGAGAATCACTTTCACTCAGGAGGCAGAGGTTGCAGTAAGCCAAGATCGCGCCACTGCACACCAGCCTAAGTGAAAGAGAGAGACTCTGACTCAAAAAAAAAAAAAAAAAAAAGTTTCTTTGGGAAGCTGAGGTGGGTGGATCTCTTGAGATCAGGAGTTCGAGACCAGCCTGGCCACATGATAAAACCCCATCTCTACTAAAATATACTAAAAATACAAAAAATTAGCCAGGTGTGGTGGCAGACTCCTATAATCCTAGCTACTCAGGAGGCTGAGGCAGGAGAATCACTTGAACCCAAAAGGTGGAGGTTGCACTGGAGCCGAGATCATGCCACTGTACTCCAGCCTGGGTGACAGAGTGAGAGTCCATCCAAAAAAAAAAAACCAAACCAAAAACATCTTGTAAGGCTACAGTGGCCATAGTGTTTCCTCTAGTGGCTATGGGCAAAGTAAACTGAAAATCTTCTGTAAAGGATTCACCATTTTAGATGCCATTAAGAACACTCATGATTCATGGGCAGAGGTCAAAATACCAACATTAACAGGAGTTTGGAAGAAGTTAATTCCAACCCTCATGGATGACATTGAGGGCTTTATGACCTCCATGGAGGAAGTCACTGCAGATGTGGTAAAAATAGCAAGAGAACTAGTGGAGCCTGAAAATGTGACTGAATTGCTGCAATCTCATGATAAAGCTTGAACGGATGAGGAGTTGCTTCTTATGGATGAGCAAAGAAAAGTGGTTTCTTTCTTTCTTTTTTTTTTTTTTCCATGACAGAGTATCACTTTATCGCCCAGGCTGGAGTGTAGTGGTGCTATCTCGGCACACTGCAACGTCTGCCTTTTGGGTTCAAGCGATTCTCCTGCCTCAGCCTCCTGAGTAGCTGGGACTACAGGTGCACGCCACCACACCCGGCTAATTTTTGTATTTTTAGTAGAGTCGAAGTTTCACCATGTTGGCCAGGCTGGTCTTGAACTCTTGACTTCAAGTAATCTACCCGCCTCGGCCTCCCAAAGCACTGGGATTACAGGCGTGAGCCTCCGCACTTAGCCAAAAATGGTTTCTTGAGATGGAATCTACTTGTGGCAAAGATGCTGTGAACATTCTTGAAATGATAACAAAGCATTTAGAATATTCCATAAACTGAACTGATAAAGCAAGCAGCAGGATCTGAGAGGACTGACTGCAATTTTGAAAGTTCTCCGAGGGGTTAAATGCATCACATACTATAGAGAAATATTTCATGAAAGGAAAGAGTCAATCAATGCAGCAAATGTCATTGTTGACTTATTTTATGAAATTGCCGCAACCACCATCCTGTTCCTTCAGCAGTCATCAACACTGGCGCAAGACTCTTCTCTAGCAAAATGATTACAACTTGCTGAAGCCAAAACATGCATGTTACTCACTTTATTGCACTATTGACTTTATTGTGGTGGTCTGGAACTGAACCAGCAATGTCTCTGAGGCATGCCTGCACTTTCATAATTTAAAAATACTTGTAAATTATTAGTTATAATGTACAATTTGACTCTGATTACTGGTCATATGTATTTTCTCTTCTATGCTGCCTATTCTGATCCATTAACTGTTTTCCTATTAGAGTTTCACATTTATGTTACTGCTTTCCAAGAGTCCTTTGTATCTTAGGTTAGTGTGAGGTGAATATTGCACTTGCCAATAATTTCATACTAAAGTTCCAAACAGGTGCTGGCCAAGAACATGTGCTTTAGAATGAGGTGAGGTCAGGTTCAAATCCTAGCTTCACCCTTATCTGTTGTGTGACTCTGGGCAAGTTGTTCCCTTCTCTAAACTTCTGTGTAGTAGGCAAAATTCTAAGATGGTCCCAAAGATTTCCATCCTCTAGTGTATACACCTGGTATAATCCTCTCGCCTTGGGTGCAAACAGAAGCTGGAAATGTCACGGGATATCACCCCCCTGATTGGGTAACTAATCACTGGCTTTTAGATTATCAAGAGAGAGATTATCTGAGTGGGCCTGATTTAGTCTGATGAGCCCTCAAAAGGCATTTGGCTCTTCCTGAAGTCAGAGAGATCTGAAGCATGAAAGGATGATGTGAGGGTGATTCTCCACTGCTGACTTTAAAGATGACATGGCAAGCTCGCTCAGTGTGACCCCAAGCTGACAGCCAGCAAGGAAATGAGAACCTCCTGACAACCACAAGGAACTGAATTCTTCCAACAGCCCAAATGAACTTGGAAGAAAACGCCAGGCCTCAGATGAAACTCTAGCCCTGACTGACAGCTTGATTTCAGTGTCATGAGATCTCAGGCACAGAACACACTCACACCATGTCCTAACTTCCAATCTACAGAACTGCAAGCTAATGAATGGCTGTTGTTTAACCTGCTAAATTACTGATAACTTGTTACTCAGCAATAGAATATTAAGGTACTGTATTTTCTTATTTATAAAATGAGGATGAGGCTGAAACTACACCTCTTAAGATTTTTCTGGGAAATAATATATGCATAAAGTGCTCAACACAGTGCTGGCAAGATGTAAGTGAATGCCAGGGTTTACATACCTGCGATAAATGAAGTTATTGCTATTGTTTTAGTGATTACCATTACAAAATTTGGGTAACAAATCATTTTTTCATACATCTAGTAAGGAAGATTAAAAGGTTTAAAATAAAGTCAAAGAGACTATAAGGAAGTCAAAAGGGATTCTGGGTGATGAAAAGTTTTAAAAAATCTTTTAAAAAGTTCTTCACGTCTAACCTCCTTTGGGGACAAGGTATGTGTCATCAGCCTTGTTTTAAAGAGGTAATATATTCTAATGGCCTGGAAACAGAAAGTCCTGCATTCAAATACTGACTTTGCCAATTGCTACACCTGGAATTTAGGCAAATAGCAGGGCTGGGGCTAAGTTTCCCCATCTTTGGAGTAGGAATAGACACTATCTACCACGCAGGACTGCCCTAGCCTGGCCTGGGGCTGATGTTCAATCAGCAAAAGTAAATGCACAAACTGAGGCTGCAAGAGAAGTGAAAGGTTTGCTGGCTTCTCTTGCAGTGTAGAGATGGTAAAGCCTCAATACAGGCTGACCTGTTGTGTTGTAAGCATTAGAGACTCTGTCACTTTACTGAGTTGTGAATTTCAGAGCAACTCCATCTGACCTTCAAGAAACATTCAGCTACACTGAGGTTTTGGCAACTTCCTTCTATACACCGAGAATGGAAAGGGTCAAGGCAGTGTGGAGAAGGCACAAGACCTACTGTCAAAAGACAAGGTTCTAGGCCTGATCTCTCCACTGTGAGTGACCCTTAGGAGTGGGCTCCATTATTTCCTGGCTGTGTCCAGGAACCAGACTCCCTTTCAGTGACAACACCAAACTCTTTCTTTGAGCAACTGCCCCTTCCCTACCTCAAGTGGGTCCAGCGGAGCTACCAGTTACAGAGCCCTGTCTGCCTGGCTCCCTGACTACGGAGGGAGGCAAATGACTAAGGCCTGTCCAATCATAGTACCCCATCTTCTTGACCATAGTGATTGGCCAAAGCATAGCTATGTGACCCAAGCCCAGACAATCAGAGTCCTACACTGGGATTTCATATGTGGATTCTGGAAGCAAATCTCTCTTTCCTCTGGAAATGTGTGGCTACGTACGGTCACCCTGTTCCTTCAAAAATATCCACGTGTAGTAGGAGAAGAGAAACCCAGAGAGGAGCAAAGCTGAGAAAAGGAGTACACCTGGAACCAGCTGTGCCTGAAGCTTACCCACCTCAGTTTCCCTCAGTCACATGAGCAACCAATTCCCTATAGACTTGAGCTAGTTTTAATTCAGTTTCTATCACTTATAACCCAGAGTCCTGACTAATATACAAGGTCTTGTTTTCTTCAACTAAATATTAAAAGGTTGGGGCTACAATGTCCAAATTTCCTTCTAAGCCCCAGAGTCTAAAAAATCTTCCCAAATGGACTAGACAAAAGTAAAGGCCAGGCACTGGGGGAGACAAGACAAAAACGGCTCTGAAATTTGGTCCGTATTTAATTAAAACCTCAGTTTTGGCACCTGAAACGAGGCCTTGCTCACAACGGGTTCTGGTTAAGCATTTCCTAGTTAACTAACAGACAATGTCAGGAGCTGTGCCCTGGAGACTTTCACAGTTCCAGCGTGTGTGTCTTCCTTGAGTCTCAGTGCCTCCACTCCATCCCAATGAGGAGCTGCAGCAAATATTTTCACAAGAAAGGGTGGAAATTCTGAACTCTGAGCTCAGCACTGCCCCAACCAAATGGGAGCAGATGTGCAGGAGTACCTGATGGAGAAGATGCCTCACAGCTAGACACCCTGCAATGCCCAGGGTCCCTCCTCCCTCAGCCTTCTCATTCCTCCCATTCTGTGATGGCTTTCTCTTACTGTTCCTTCCATGTCCACTCCAACACAAACCATTCTCTCTGCTTCTCTTGGTGAATCCATCTGCAGCACCTGTGGGTCTGGTGAACGGTGGGCACAGCACCACGCCTTGCTCAGGAGGGTGGGGAAGTCCTGGAGGGTCTGTAACACCCAGGGCCTCTGTCTCCTTAAACAAGCATGGGAACTGAAGGGCAGAATGCACCCTGCAATTAATGAAGATGACAGTCTGGGAAAGGGCTAAACCACTTGGTAAGGAGAGGGGATGTGTAATCTGAGTGTCAATAGCCTTTTCTGAGCCTCTCTATAGCTAAACACTCCAGTGGAAAAAAAAGGAAAAACACAAATGCAACTGCTAATGTCTGAGGACTAATGGGGGTCTGCAGGGAACGTTTCCAGGAGAGACAAAGATGGGGGTGCAATACAGCTCACTCAGCAAGTTATTTTGAAATCTCTCTCTCTTCTCCCAAAAAGTCTGCTCCTCAGCCACCCAGATCTTGCCTACAAGCTTCTCTCATTGTACCTCTCCTCTAGAGCAATGTGGTTCCTTCTTCTCTTGCCTTTTCCAAATCATTTCTCACCATCACCTCTTCCTCCGCCCCATCCCCTTAAATTCACAAGCACCTAGGACTTCAGTGAACATTGGATCCTTTTTCTTTTTTTTCTTGAGACAAGGTCTCTCTTCATTGCCCAAGCTGGAGTGCAGAGGCACAATTATCACTCACTGCAGGCTTGAACTCCTGGGTTCAAGTGGTCCTCCCACCTCAGCTTCCCCGGTAGCTTGCAGTACAAGCACAGGCCACCATGCCCAGCTAACTTTTGGGTTTGTATTTGTTTTTGTTTTGTAGAGACAGGGTCGTGCTTTGTTGCCCAGGCTGGTCTTGAACTCCTGGGCTCAAGTGATTCTCCTGCCTCAGCCTCCCAAAGTGCTGGGATGACAGGCATGAGCCACTGTGCCAGGCCTGGGTCCCTTTTCTTTGCAAGCTAAAGAGGAATGAAGTTGCAAATGCTTATAATACAATGGTTTTCTCCAACAGATATATAAATGTGGAAAATTTGCTAGCATGGAGATTCTGAAACCTTCCTTTCTAAGTAAAGAAGAAAGCAGAGTGTTCACAAAAAGCATACCCTGCCCTAGAATAGCATGCACAGCCCCGTCTAACAGACCTGGGAGTCAGATTTCATTACAGAAGATGTGTCAGCTAGATGATGCCTCACACGTCTTCATCCTGGCGTTCTGTATCTTTCTCATTCTTCAATTTTAATTACCACAATGACAGTTACAAAGTGCCTCCTGGCTGGGAGTGAGGGTGTTTCCACTCGGTTGGGTTCCCTTCCGCAGTCCTCGACCATGTCACTGTGGATTATACTCTGAGGCGAAGAGAGATCCATTTGGCCAAAGAGGAATCTGGCCTTTGGCCAGGCCCTGAACTTTCTCCCTCTGGTATATCTTGATGTCAGTTTGTCTAACTTTACCAATAAGCCCCAGGGCCCAGAAGAAATCGAGGCAAGGACAGGAGATCAAGATAAAACACCACAAATAGCTTAATCACCTAACACACAACTTTTGCTGTTTGGAAAAATCTTGTGAGCTAGCTAAGAATTTGAGGGCTCAACCTGAAGGCAACATTGCACTGAATTCTGAAACCTACTTGGTTGCAATTAGCCAGGGGCAGGATTTGTGGGTTTGTTTTTTTTTTTCTTCAGTGAATTACTACTTTTATTTTATTTATTTATTGAGACAGAGTCTCACTATGTTGCCCAGATTAGACTCAGACTCCTGGGCTCAAGCAATCCTCCTGCCTAATCCTCCTGAGTACCTGAAATTACAGGTGTGTGCCATGGTACCCAGAAAATTAATGTGACTATTGTCTTAGAGAGATTTGGCAAGGATGCGGCCAACAGAGGGTCACTTAAACCAAGTATGTATCTAACAAGTTCTGTAAACTAGAGTTGTGCTAAAAAATTCACAGAACATTTTTCAAGGGAAAACAGTTGAAGAGGTCTTGTGGCCATGGGTGGGGTAATCAGTTGTCCCAGTTAGCCTGGTTCCAGGGAGTCTCCTGATGTGCAGGACTTTCAGTGCTTAACCCAGGACAGTCCCTGGGCAAACTTGGATGGTTGGTCACTCCACATGTACCCACAAGCCTTGGCTAATGACCATCGTTGGAGCAGGAGGAGAGCAACACTGAAGGGAGGATGGATAGGGCAAGCACTGAAAACAAAGGCCTTCAAAAAGGCTAACTTGCTCACAAGAGATCTAATTTCTCTACAGCTCAAAATTGACCATTAATGTCAATTATTCCAAAGTACGTACAATCTATTTGGTCTACAAAGGGTTTTATGACCAATGACTTTGGGAAATGCTACAAATGCCACCAGTTCTCCTGATGGAGTCTTCACATACATCAACACATCAAAGACTCTGAGAAGTCCTCCAGCAGTGAGCATATTTAGTTTAATACACTCAGTATGTCCCAAATAGATCTGACCAGGCAAGCCTTTTTTTACTTCATGGTTATGATCATACAACTGGATACACTTTGAGAAATGGAGATCCTATCCACAAAACCATAAATGACTAAGGAAGGGCAGGGCTTGCATTCAGTAAAACATGCACATCTATTTCAGAAGTCAACACATTTCTCTTTTGTACTCAATAAAAAGCATATTGTAACCTGAGCTAAAATAGTTTCATGATCTATATTTATTTTTAATAAGACATTTGGGGGAAATTATTGAAATCTATACAGGATTTTAAAGTGTGAACAGAACCAGTCAGAACAGTATTAAAAAGACTAAAGACCTGAACTTGAAACCCAATCTAAAGATAACATGTGGATGGATGCGAGAAAGGTATTTTGTGTCAGATGAATATGAGAAAGGTATTCATTCATTCCATTCATTCATCTAACCAATTAATTAAGCATGCACGTGCCAGGCACTGTGCTAGGCCCAGAGATACAGTAGTGAACGAGAGAGACAAGGAAGCCACACTCTTCATGCCTGAGTCTTCCAATCTTAAATTTCAGTAAGGGCTAAAAAGCACAATGGTAAGAAACTGCAGGGGTACATCGGAAATTCAGGAGCTCAGATTCAGGGGGTGGTCATGAGGGCTTTTTCCCAGAGGAGGTGATGTCAAGACTGAGACCCAATGGATAAAGTGGGTGGGCGAGGAGCAGTGTGTGTAGGAGCGTGGCGCTGGGCAGAGGAGAGAGTGCTCTAGGCAGAAGGAACATGTGCAAAGGCCTGGAGGTAGAAAAGAGCTCAGAGCAGTCTCTAAAGATTAAAGAATTTCGCTCCTGAGGTTAGTGTTGAACTCACTTTAGCACACAGTAGGACCTCCATGCACTGTGGCTATTATTATTATATTACTATTATGCCGAGGAAGACAACCCTGCATCAGGAAGAAGTTCAATCTGACCCTTCCTATACCTCTATATCTCCCAAGCATGGTTGATTGCTTTGTGCTTGGTCAAATTTTATGATTCCTAAAATCAGTTTAAAGCTTACAGACTTCTCCTTCTGGAAAACAAAGCTCCCTGTGAAGGCATAAATCTACATATTAATAAACTGTACATTTCTGAGTTCTTTTCTCCTTCATTGTACACTGATTCCCTCCAGGTTCCAAAGAAAACTGCCCCAATGCCTGCCTCGGCAACTTTGACACTTCTTGGCTTCTTTGCAAGATGCTTCCCACAGCCCAAGACCTTCAGGGCAGGTGAATGTCAGCAGAAGCTTACTGGGCCACTTGAATTTCTTTCTTTTTTTCTTTTTTTTTTTTTTTAATTTAGGCAGAGTCTCACTGTTACACAGGCTGGAGTGCAGTGGCATGATCTCGGCTCACCACAACCTCTGCCTCCTGGGTTCAAGCGATCCTCCTGCCTCAGCCTCCTGCATAGCTAGGACTCCAGGCACATGCCACCATGCCAATCTAATTTTCGTATCTTTTTAACAGAGTGGGGCTTCGCTATGTTTCCTGGGCTGGTCCCAAACAATACTCCCACATTGGCCTCCCCAAGTGCTGGGACTACTGCCACTTTGAGTTTTTACTTAACCCACAACCACTGATTCAAATGTGACTTTCCCAAGTGGTAAAGCACTTGGAAACTTTCATCAGTAAAACCAATCCTGACAGTGGATTGAAACTCTTAATGGAAATTCAAGACAATGAATTTCTTGATGGAAACTTTCATCAGTAAAACCAATCCTGACAGCGTCCTTTCTGGAGGCCAGAGCATGTATCCGGAATAGGACATTTAACAGCAGGGCAGCACTTACCCCTCTGAAATTCCAGGCTTTAGGAGAGGAAAACATGGGAAAGTTGTTTTGCCGCTGCCGTTTAGGCCTAGAAGAAGAAAAAAGACAATGTATTCATTATTCAGTGGCTGGATATTTAGAGGAAGTCACTGGTTTCAAACGCAGGTTTATCAAAAAGAGAGATGACTCAAGAAATGGCCCAGACAAACAAGGTGGCTGGAGTTTTCAACAACTCTGCAATCTTCAGCAGCCAAATTCACTCCAAACTCCTTCTCAGTTTCCCAGCAGGAACGCCCCAGAGTCCCTTAAAATAGCTCTTCATCTATATAAAATAAAATCTAACACACAACCTGGATGCAATCAAAAAGTCAGACCAGACTCCCAATCTTTGTCTTGAATTTTCACACAGACACAATTCCCACATGGACACTATCAGGGGATGTATAGCTTCAGCTCAGCCTGGAACCCTCCCTTGTCACACACACATGCTGGAGAGTTCTAACAAGGGCACATTTGAGCTCCAGGTTTTTAGAGGAACCATCAAGGGGACATTTAGCCCCTACCTAACAAGCTGAAACTGTTTTCCTCACCTGTTAACCTCGCAACATGAATCAATTTCCTTAGACATAATAGAGGCAGCTTTAAGACAAGCCAGCACAAAGAGACTCCAGACACATCAGAAGCACCTTATTTCTGACTCACAAATTGAATCTAATTTTGTAGCTGCCAATATACCTACGGGAATACCTTTTTCAATATTTTTATGGATAAATTACTCCCCTAAAACATGTAATGTCTGTCAATATGTTTGCTGAAAAGCATCTCTGAAAACATGTGATGTCTGTCATGTTTGCTGAAAAGCATCTCTGAAAAGTATCTACCTTGGACTTTTCCTGGGGCTTTAGTCACTGAGGTACCAAAAGGTTGGCAGGGTGCTGTGGCTCATGCCTGTAATCCCAGCACTTTGGAAGGTTGAGGCGGGCAGATCACCTGAGGTCAGGAGTTTGAGACCAGCCTGGCCAACATGGTAAAACCCTGTGTCTACTAAAAAAAAAAATGCAGAAATTACCTGTGTGTGGTGGCACACACCTGTAGTCTAGCTACTCAGGAGGCTGAGGCATGAGAATCACTTGAACCTGGGAGGCAGAAGTTGCAGGGAGCCAAGATCGTGCCACTGCATTCCAGCCTGGGTGACAGAGCAAGACTGTCTCAAAAAAAAAAAAAATTCACAGAACCTCAGAAATGGTCAACTGGTACAATATTTCAGTCACTAGCTGAATCTTCTTTGTAGCAGTCCTGCTAAGAATGGCCTCCTTTAAAAAAGTCCTCACCTCTGGAGAATGGGTTTGTACTTGTGGAAGCCCACCCATTAATTTATTCGCCAATATTATTGAGCAGCTACTATATGTCAGGCATGGTGCCAGACGTTAGAGATCAGCAGTGGACAAGAAATTCTGTTCCTGCTTTCATGTCCTCACAGTAGGACATTCAGATCTACCCTCCTCCCCTTCAAAAAATTACAACATGGCAAATTGCTTCTTTTTAAGTGGTAGAGAAAAGTGCCTCAGGGGCTCGACCAAAGTTTGAGGAGCCAGAAAGGCCTCCCAGAGGAAATGAGGCCTCTCTGAGATATAATAGAGAAGAAGCACTCAACAGGTGATGAGAAAAGGGAAAAGTAGGACAAGGCAAAGGCAAACCATGCTAAAAAGGCAGAAGGTGAAAAGATAAAATAGACATTAAATAGACAAAACTGGCCAAGTTCAAAAAGGGGTGGAAAGGACACTAATAAATACTGTTATGAATAGGGTTACATAACTACAGATTCAATAGCAATTAAAATTTAAAACTTCCCAGTGCTTTGGGTGGCCAAGGCAGGAGGATTGCTTGAGGCCAGGAGTTCCAGACCAGCCTGAGCAACATAGCAAAACCAACTCTCCAAAAAAAAAAATGTTTTTAATTAATCAGGCATGATGGCATGAGTCTGCAATCCTAGCTATCCAGGAGGCTGAGGTGGGAGGACTACTTGAGCCTAAGAGTTCAAGGCTGCAGTCAGCCATGATAACACCACTGCACTCTAGCCTGGGCAACATAAGAAGGCCCGATTTCAACAAATAAATAAAAACTACAATAAGAATGTTATTAATAATTTTATAGCATTAAATTTGAAATTTTAAAGAAAATGCAGAAGTTCCTAGGGAAATATAACATATTAAAACTGCCCCAAGAAGAAACAGAAAGCCTGAGTAGCCCTATAATTAATAAAGAAATGAAAGAAAATATCCAGTCCAGACAGTTTAACTAATGGATTCTATCAAACTTTCCAAAGAACAAACAAAAACCAGATCATTCCACTCTTATACAAACTGTTACATAAAAGATAAAAAGCATCAAGAGTTAAGAGGTAAACAAAGGAGAATATGGCACATGTGAAGAACTGGAAGAAGTACGACAAACTTTAATGTTTGTTGATAAGGAAGCAGATTAAATGAAACTACATTCATTATTATAGTGGAAGATCATATAGAACTATATAGTAATTTTTAAAAGCTAAAAAAAAATGAAAATCCAAGTTACAGGAGCTATATATAATACTGTATAGAAACACACAAAATAATACTCTATTGTTTATAGTCATATATATATATGTAATAAAAATGTAAAAACTACAGATGTTAAGGCTAAATCAACCACAGAAGAGTGATTACCTCCAGGGAGAGAGGAAAGGTAGAGGGCCTGGGATGAAGCACACAAAATTTGAAGCAAATATAGCTAAATGTTGATGTATAGTGGGTACAGAGATGAATGCTATACAAAGATACAGAAATTCGTCTGTATATGTAGGGTGAGGGCCCTGGATGGGCACAGGCCAACTGTTGACAGTGATTGATTACATAGCTGGGATGGTGTTTGGGCAGCATAAATGTGGACATTATCTTTCGTATTATGTATTTTTTAGTCTTTTACTATGAAAATATGTTGTGCATATATTTCATATAATGAATATAATGCAGAGTATGAAAACATATATTAGCTGGTGGGGAAGGAGGCAGAAAGGCATGAGATGAGCCTGGATAGGTGGGCAAGGCTGGACAGGGCAACAAAATCAGGGCTTTGGCCATAGGGTGATGGGGCTCCACTGAAGCAAGGAGTGACATGATGAGATTTGCCTAGATCTCTCTGGCAAGGGAGGAGAAAAGAGAGTGAGGGGTCCAGAGTGAAAACAGATAAGCTGGAGGATACCACAGGCATCCAGACCCTCTGTGGCCTGTCTCAGGGACACTTTTAAGATTCTGAAGGCAGGGGAGTCATAGGCGTTCATTCAAGCTCCCCTCAACCATTCACCACCTTTTACCAGCTTTTTTTTTTTTCAGTACAGCATTATTTAATTGAAATATCAAGTGAGCCACATATGTAATTTAAGTTTTCTATTAGTCATTTTGTTTTGAGACATAGTCTTGTGTTGCCCAGGCTGGAATGTAGTGGTGTGATCATGGCTCACTGCAGCCTTGAACTCCCCAGATCAAGTGATACTCCTGCCTCAGCCTCCTGAGACTACCGGCACACACAGCACATCTGGCTTTTTTTTTTTTTTTTTTTTTTTTTGTAGAGTCAGGGTCTCCCTATGTTGCCCAGGATGGTCTTGAACTCTTGGGCTCAAGTAATCCTGCTGCCTCAGCTTCCCAAACTGCTGGGATTATAGGTGTGAGCCACCACACCCAGCCTATTAGTCACATTTTAAAAGTAAAAAGGAATAGATAAGTTTAGTTTTAACAGTATAGTTTTTTTTTAACCCAGTATATCCAGAAATTATTAGTTTAACTCATAATCAATAGGAAAAAAAAGCGTTAGAGATATTTTATTTTTTTCATAGTAAGTCTTCGAAATCCAATGTGGATGTTACACTTACAACACATCTTCATTGGCACCAGCCACGTTTTAAGTGTTCAGTTGCCACATATGGCATGTGGCCATCATATTGAACAGCACAATTATAGGAAAATAATTCTTTCAAGTCTCCAAGAACCTCTGACTGTGAAAATCCACTGCTCCATTTCTTAGCAGTTAGTGACAACCAAAATGTATAAATTGAGAACCCCTGCTAAAAATGAGGCACGCTCCAAAAGGATCTTAGTGTCCATCCGAATTCAGAAACATTCAAAAGGACAAAATATTTTTATAAAGGCTTTAGAGAGGTAGTACTGTATCTGTAAATACTAAACCATCTTTAGGTCACAAATGTGTAAAGATCTACTTGAACAAAGCAACAAATGAAACTCTTCCCCCAAATAGGGACTATCCCAAACACATATATGTGCATGGCTCCCAAATAATATTCAAACCAATTCCAGAATTAACTAGAGAAGAGATTGAAATGATTTAATTCTGGAAATTCTATTATATTTGTAGTTCCTCTTGTGCATTTTTCACATTTGTTCTGGTTATTCACTCATTTATATAAAAAGATGTTCTCTTTTTTTCTTATTGATTGATCAATAAAAATTTTTCATATATTCAGGATATAGCATGTAGCAATGTGTCTGGCACATAGCTGGTACTATAATAACCCTATTGAAAAGGTACATACAAGGGCCAGGAGTGGTGGCTTGCGCCTATAATCCCAGCACTTTGGGAGGCCGAGGCAGGCAGATCACGAGGTCAGGAGATCGAGACATCCTGCCCAACATGGTGAAATTCCATCTCTACCAAAAATACAAAAATTAGCTGGGTATGGTGGCACATGCCTGTAATCCCAGCTACTTGGGAGACTGAGGCAGGAGAATCACTTTAACCAGGGAGTCGGAGGTTACAGTGAGCCGAGATTGCGCCACTGCATTCCAACCTGGTGACAGAGCAAGACTCTGTCTCAAATAAAATAAAATAAAATGTCCATATGAAACATCCCACCAACTAATGATAAACAAAATGTGATATATCCATACATTAGAATATTATTCAGCCATAAAAGAGAATGAAGTACTGACACATGCCACACCTTGGAAGAATCTTGAAAACATGCAAAGTGAAAGAAGCCAGACACAAGGGGTACATATTATATGATTCCATTTGTGAGAAATGTCCTGAATAGACAAATCCATAGAATCAGAAAGTAGATTAGCTCCAGAAGCTGGGGGAAGAGAGTGAATGGGGAGTGACAGCCTAATGGGTACGCAGATTCCTTTTGGGATGATGACAAGGTTATGGAATTCGACAGCGGTGGTGGGTGCTTGACCTTGTGAATGTACTTAATGCCATTGAAGTATTAGACATTTTTAAATGGTTAAAATGGTAAATATGGTAATGGTTTAATTGGTTACCATGGTAATATTTTATGTGTATTTTACCACAATTTTTGAAAAGTGAGGGGGAAATAAAAATATTTTCAGTCAAAATAAAAGACATATATTTAATGGAGAAAATCCTGATGGACTAATGATGTGAAACAAAATCCTATTAACTACTCCAGAAGAGAAACTTCTGTAACTAAGCCGAGAAAGCAAGCATTTTAATGCAGCTTGGGATTTGATGGAAGCAGCTTAGTGGCGGAGTTTTATCAGTACTTGTGAGAAATCAGTCCTACAAATCTGTTTCTGAGACATATATTTACATGAGTCACTCAACGACGATAAGAATTCCCACACCTTCTGGCTTTCTCCACGTCCTCCACTCCCACTTCCCCCTCCCACCCCGCACTGTCTGTGCTCAGATATTCAGCAGCGACAGCTGGTCCGTCTTCTGCTCCCACTCAAGAGCCATTTTGCTGTGTTGCCCTTTTGTATTTTAACTTCCTGCAAAGCTTGTATCTTTAGAACGACTTTTCACTCGTGCAGTCTCCCAGAAGGAGAACTGCAGTGGTCACTGTCAGTCAGAACTTCCTGAGTGCTGCCATTCAGGGGCGGGTTGGCCCAGTAGTTAAGAACACAGAAGCTGGATCCGGCTCTGCTACTCATCAGCTGTGTAGCGCTGGTCAAGTGACTTAACATCTCTGATCCCTAGTTCCTCCATCTGTAAAATGAGGGTAATTAACAAGACCCCCTCCTCACTGGGCTGTTGTGAGGAGTAATAAGTTACTATACGTAAAGCTTTTAGTGACTGGAGCACAGAAGGGACCCCAAAAGAGAGCTCTCTTTCCGGGGACGAGCTCTGGAAGGCCAGGGACTATCTGGTTTAGACTCGCTGCTGTCACTGCACTCCTTGCAGCTAATAGGAGCTTAATAAATAATAAGAATGAATTCATGGTGTGGTCCTTGGTAAGTCTGGGGTCAGCAATACACAGGGTAGCCTTCTATACACAACGAAAGAACATGAATACAACATACGCACTTCAGAGAGAGACAGAGAAAAATATCCATAGTGGCAGCCATAGGGAGTGACTGCTAACATTATTATGTTACATGGGGTCTTCTAAGCACCCGGCAGGGACCCCCCAGCAAGCCTGACGTGGGGTTTTGGATCTGTATTCACCCCAGTAGTCTCCTCTTCCCTAGGCCTCTCTCAGGCCGACTGCATCCTAAATAAGCACTTTCAAAACAAAAAGGCCCTCAAATGCCAGCCACCTTCTTGGTCTGGTCTGGAGCTGTCCAAATGAATAGCATTGAAGAGCATTCCAGCCATGAGGGATTTACTGAAAGATGGACAGTCAGGCCCCAACATGGCCCCTTCCCTTGGGCTTTTAAGAGCATTTTGGGTTATATATGATTTTCACCTTACTAACCCCGCCTGGTGTGGTTCCCTTGTCCCTCATCCAGGACAGAGTATCTGCCTCACAGCACATTCATACCCCAGACACTCCTGAGAGACACTATCTCATCATAACAAATGCACCAAGACTCCCGTCTATTTCCATATTTCAAGTCCATGGATGGGCCCTGGGTTGCTCATTCATATTTCCGTGTGTTGATCAGCCACCATAAACATTTCTAGAACAAATTCAAGCCTCTAGAGAGAGATCAGTAACCCAAGGAGGTCAGAGCATGGGCTCTGCAGTCTCCAAGACCTGGGTTCAAGCCCAAGTCCATCAAATGACCTTGGATGACTTAATACAACTTTCTCAGTCTTCAGCTTCCAACTTGAAAATGGGTATGATAAGACTTAGACCAGCCAGGCGTGGTGGCTCACACCTGTAATCCCAGCACTTTGGAAGGCCGAGGTGGGCGGATCACGAGGTCAAGAGATCAAGATCATCCTGGCCAACATGGTGAAACTTCGTCTCTGCTAAAAATGCAAAAATTAGCCAGGCGTGGTAGCACGTGCCTGTCCAAGTCTAAGACTTACACCTCCTAGGGTTGCTTTGAAAAGTAAATAAAGAATTCCTATAAAGCACTCTGCTGACCACCTGGCTCACACCCAGTACATAATAAATGTTAGTGTTAAGCATTTGCTGAGTGTCTACCATTTGCCAGGCATTGTTTTAGGCATAGGGATACAGCAGAGGACAAAATATAGTTGCTATTATCTCAGAGCTTACATTAGAAGGTGATAAATTCTATGGAGAACAAAGCAGGGTAGGAGATCGGGGGTGGTGGGAGTAGCTGCTGTTTATGGAGTACCCTGGGCAGGCTTCTCCCTGCAAGAGTGGGGAGCCTGTCTTAGATAGACAGCACAGCACGTGCAGAGTTCCTAGGGCATGGCTGAAGGGCAGCAAGACCAATATGGCTGGAGTAGGGTAAGGAGTAGGCAAGAGCCGAGAGTCACAGAAGGAGCTGAAACCAGATGGCAAGGGTCTCACAGATTACTGCAAAGCTCTCTGGCTTTTAGTTCAGAGGAGAGAGAAGGCCACTGGAGGATTCTCAGCAGAAGAGAAACCTGACCTAAGTTTAAAAGGATTGCTTTCAATGTTGTATGGAGACAGCAGCTCTAGGTGGTGAGACAGGGGCAGGGAGGAGGTGAGGAAGTTCCCACGGCGGCCCAGGTGAGGAATGGCAGGGACTTGGACCAAGATAGTGGCAGTGGGGGTGGTGAGGAGTAGTGGAATGAGGAACATATTTTTGAAAGCAGAAATAACACAATCTGCTGTGGGTTAGGTACAGAAGGTGAAATAAGAGGAGTAAAGGATGCTCTAAAGAAGTTTAGCCTGAACAGTGGGAAGATAGTGAAGGCCTATGGGAAGAACAGATTTGGTGACAAAAATCAAGAGCAGACATGTAACACTGAAGTAGTATGGACCTCCAAATGGAAATGTGGAATTAGCTGCTAAATATGAAGCGACTGTATTCAGAAATCATCAGCTTACAGACAGGAGAAGAGCCCCACGAAGGCAGGAGGAAAACCAAGAGAAGGGCAACGCAGAGGCCAAGTGAAGACAGTGCTTCGAGGAGGGAGGATGAAGAGGTGCCCACCAAATTTGGCAAAGCAGAGGTCCCTGGTGACTTGACAAGAAAACATGAGTGAAATGGGGAAAGAGAGCTTAGAGATACTTGTCCAAAGATTACCTAAGAAGCATTATTTGTATAAAATAGAAATTGACAGAGAGCTTAGGTATTGGTCAGTCCACTGAAGTCATTAAAATATGAGCTCCAACCAGACTAGGCAACATAGCAAAAGCCTGTCTCTACAAAAAATACAAAAATTAGACAGTTGTGGTGGCGCACACCTGTAGTCCCAGCTACTTGGGAGGCTGAGTAGGAGGACTGCTTGTGCCCAAGAGGTGGAGGTTGCAGTGAGCGATGATCGAACCACTGCAGCACTCCAGATTGGGTGACAGAGCGAGACTCAAGCGTATAGATAGATAGCAGATAGATAGATAGATAAGCTCCCTGAGGGCAGGCACTTCATTATCATTTTAACATTTTGTCCCCACCCTCTAGATATATGGTAGATGCTCAGTAAATATTTGTAAGACTTTTTTGAACTTTCCTGACATCTGCAGCCAAATGATACAGGCCAATGGGAAATTTCCATCCCTGACAGTATGATGTGGAAGACAATGAGGAATATCATATACTAGTTGTCTAAATATCAAGTTTTTCATGCTCTTCCCCTAACTAAAGAAACTAAAATTAATACTACTTGGATTTCTTCAGCATACACACACAAAAAAAGCATTTCCCAGTTACTACCTCATTGGCATTCTGATCTGCATCATCAGCGGATAGATGGCAGCATCAAATTTCAAACATCCAAGCTCACTGTCAGCTGGTCTAATTAGCAAAAATTACAGAACATTTTTGAAGGGATGTTTTGTAACAGAGATCTTTTGGAAATCTAATTTAAGAAAATCAGTTTTCCATATTCAAAGTGCTGACCCACAAATGACGTTTCTGAAGTGTCCAGGAGTTGCTTTTAAAAGCAAAGGGATCGTTCTCCCTCTTTCCTCCCCCTGCCCCCAACATCCATCTGAATCATCGCACATTTTCAATGGGAAAGGCTTCATTACATCCTAAGGAAATCCACATCCTGCATCTCCAGGTCACAGCCTGGCAGAGATCAGTCTCACGTCCCTCCGGAAAGGATAATTAGTTTTCTACCCTTTAATCAAGGAGTAGCTGATTGTTATTTTTCTAAAGTTTTGCCTGGGGAGAGCCTGTTCTTTCCCGAGAATGTATTTTTCTAACCAGGACTCCATGTTCATGCTCTCCCTTCCCACGCACTGACACTGAGGGCCCCTCCTCCTTGTTTGAAATTAGACCAAAGCTCTCCACTGATGAGATGGATGTGGGATCAGGTCAAAGGCTCCCTAACTCATCAGCACCACTGCCCATTATTGTATGGACTGGGGGTATCCTCAATCTAACAGAATGTTGTTGTCAAGGGTTCACTAAAAAGAACCAGTTCTGATGAGCGTGGCAGCTCATGTCTGTAATCCCATCACTTTGGGAGGCTGAGGCAGGCAGATCACTTGAGGTCAGGAGTTCAAGACCAGCCTGGCCAACGTGGTGAAACCCTGACTCTACTAAAAATGCAAAAATTAGCCGGGCGTGGAGGTGCTCGCCTGTAGTCCCAGTACTCAGGAGGCTGAGGCAGGAGAATCGCTTGAACCTGGGAGGTAGAGGTTTCAGTGAGCCAAGATTTTGCCACTGCACTCCAGCCTAGGGGACAGAGTGACACTCAGAGCGAGACTGTCAAAAAATAAAAAATAAAAAAAAAGAACCAGTGCTTATGGAGGGCTCACCATGTCATAGCCAGACACTGTTCTGAGTGCTAAATAAATATTAACTCATTTTGTCTTCAAAACAGCTTTATGAGTAGGTACTTTTGTTACTCCCACTTTACAGATGAAAAAACTGAGGCTCAGACAGGTTAAGTGACTTGCCCAAAATCACACAGCTAGTAGGCATCAGAGCGGGATTCAAACCCAGGCAGTCTGGCTCTAGAGTAGACAAACAGAGAAACAGATGTTAAAACCACTGCAGAAACAGTGACAACAGAGGAAAGGAGATAGAAACTCAAATGCTTACTATGTACCAGGCCCAGAGCAAATACTGAGTTGCTTCTCTTTAAATGAAGTATAACAGGACTTTAAAAAAATAATAAAAATAATAAAGATCAGAGATTAGTCTCATTCATTGGTTTTTCTACATCTGCAAATAAAAAAAATCCATGGAGAGTAATTAGTATATTTTTCTGTGTGCATATTATACTTTTGATAAAAGTAGAATTTTAATTTAAAAATTTAATGGCTGAGTTTTCTTAATATTTTAAAGGATTTTAGATCAAATAAACAACCTTTAGTAGTTGTGTTTTGTGTTGTGTGTTGTTTGTGATGGAGTCTTTCTCTCATTGCCCAGGCTGGAGTGCAGTGGCCTGATCTCAACTCACTGCAACCTCTGCCTCCCAGGTTCAAGCAATTCTCTGCCTCGACCTCGTGAGTAGCTGCAATTACAGGCACTTGCCGCCACGCCCAGATAATTTTTGAATTTTAGTAGAGACAGGGTTTCACTATCTTGGCCAGGCTGGTCTTGAACTTCTGATCTTGTGATCCACCTGCCTTGGCCTCCCAAAGTGCTGGGATTACAGGCATGAGCCACCGCGCCTGGCCGGGTGTTTTTTTAAAAATCACTATGAACTAGCTTCCCAATTTTTTTCTAAAGAAATAAAAGTTAGGAAGCTGCCTTGGCATTGTTCTATCAAACTATATCCAAATCAGAAACAAAAAGGAAGGAGATAAATTCATGTATGTGTGTGGTTTTTTTGTTTTTTGTTTTTTGTTTTTTGAGATGGAGTCTTGCTCTGTTGCCCAGGCTGGAGTGCAGTGGCACAATATCGACTAACTGCAACCTCCACCTCCTGGGTTCAAGCAATTCTTCTGTCTCAGGCTCCCGAGTAGCTGGGATTACAGGCACTCACCACCACACCTGGCTAATTTTTGTATTTTTTAGTAGAGGTGGGGTTTCGCCATGTTGGCCAGGCTGGTCTTGAACTCCTAACCTCATGTGATCTGGCCACCTTGGCCTCCCAAAGTGCTGGGGTTACAGGTGTGAGCCACTGCGCCCGACCAATTCTTGTTTTTCAAATCCTAGAAAGCTCTTTACTCAAAAATTACCTCTCTAGATACCATACTTTCCTAGTTTCTATCAAACAGGTATTCCATGTCTTTTTGCCCAGAGAGGAGCAGAAGAAAGTCTTTATATTTTATTCAATAGTACATTGATCAGAAACTAAAAAATCTATATGTAGGTGGCCTAACCCCTCCAAAATGAACACTGCAATCCTAAAGTGGGTCCTCAGATATGGGCATTTATAATAAATGTTCTGTTGATTCTAACAGTTTAAAATGCCAAAAATTCTTAAATTAGCCAGCATTGCTTAAAGCAGTGTATTGACTCCAATACAGGACCCACCACAGTCTCCAAGGTAATTAGATGCTCCATAAATGCTGTTTTTGGCAGTGACTGGGCCACACATAAAAACATGTTTATTCCCAAACTGCCAGTGAAATATGGCAGTGGGCGTGGAACTGCGTCAGGCTTGTTAGAGCTTATGTGATAGAAAGGAAGGCAGTGTCAAGGCCACCGTTCAGGCTGAGATTATTTCAGCACTGCATCAAACAGCGAGCCACCCCTAAATCCTGGCAGGCCTCAATGATGGCTAAAAAAAAAAAAGAAAAAAAAAAAGGGAGTGGCGGATATGAGGTAATTCTGAGTAAGAGAAGGTAATATTAGTACTATTTTCATAATACTACTACTATTTGTGCTGTGCTTTTTATGAGGATTAACTCATTTAATCCTCATGGGGGCCCTGTGGAGTAAGAGGTGTAACAGATGAGGAAGCCGTGGCACTGAGAGCTTAGACCTACCAATGCCTCATACCTCCTAAAGGGTAGGGCCAGACAGCCTGATTTCAGGATCCTGCCCCTGAGCTCTGCCAAGTTGCATCAAGATTTTTCTGGCCACCTAATCCACAAGAGCCGCAAACTGGGGCGAGAAAAATGACCGTTGATTCTCAGCTATGTGCCACTTACCAAATATTTCTATCATACATGGTCCATCTAAAGCACAGGGCAGAGCAAGCCCCATTCTCTTGAGCCCCTCGCTAACTCCCAGCTCACCAGCTGGGCTCCAATGGGAACAGGGCCAGCGCTTGCATCAGCGTTGCCATAGCTGCTGCCATGGCAACCACCCTTCATGGCCCAGGCAAAGATGTTCTTCCTACTCAAGCGGGAGCCATGATTCTGGCATGCAGCCCTTGGAGAGACGTGTCCTTTTACCTGCCCCCAACTTGCTCAAGGTCTTTATAACATTGGGAACCAACGGGGGTTCCCCAGTTCCCTGGACACATCTGGACTAAGCCGACACGTATAGAGGCTGATGGGGAGACGGGGCTCATGGAGAGATGGTGCAGAGAGGTGCAGATCTGCAGAGTGAACAGCTAACATCTCGAGGGGCCCTGGCACCTAGCAGGGCTGGAACTGAGTTCCAGCTAACTATCTGGTGCCCTAAGCAAATGGATTCGACCTCTAGGAACCCATGTCTTAGACTACAACAAATAGGAATAATATTAGGTTTTATACCTCACAGAGCTGTTGTGAGGTTGAAGTAAACCCAAACACGTAAAGTACATAGAGAGTAGAAACCAGCTGTGACTATTACTAAGGCAATGGTGCCAGGACCTTCAAAAGAGCAGGAGGTCCTCAGCCTCCTACCACTGCCTTTCCCACTCAGCAGCCTAACAGCAGAGACAGAAAGCAATCCTGTCAACAGAGCAGACAGGCCAACAGATCAGAGTTCACATACACCCTGCTGAGCACAGAGAGACATGCCAGCGTTCAGTGGGGACCTCAGGTGCAGTTACCCCTGCCCCCTACTAGGCTACATGGCTTCTCTGAAAAGATAAATTTATCAAAATAAGCCTACTACCTTTATTTGACAAAGATAACACTGGACAAAACACCTTTTAACACACGAAAACCATGAATGAAACTTTAGAAGTCTTTAAAGTCAAATGGATGGCACTCAAAACAATTTCTAGAAGATTCTGGAATTATCATTCCTATACTGTCAGGAGCGGTGATTTCTCAAGGTTAGCATTGATCCTGGGAACTTGCACTTGCCATGTTACACATTCCTACACTGTCTAAAATTTTATGAGAGATCCAAGATGGCTGATGATTAGCAGCTCGGGCACGTACCTCCCAGTGAAAGCGCAAAGAACGAGAGGACGCCACACTTTCAGACGAATATTAGTTGCTCACGGACCACGAGATTCCCAGTGGAGGAGCTCCACGGGTCGCCAGGGCGACTCTTGTGGCCGGCGTGGCGGTTTTGCTGGTGCCTTAGCACGCCAGTTCTTGGTGCAGAGTCCGGATATTCCCGGGCAGAAAAGCACCATCAATTTTAACACCGCTGTTTTGGCCGGCTCAGTGGATTGCTCAGACTTCGGCGCAGGGAATCAACAAGCTGGACGTCAGAGACCCAGTTAGAAAGTCGGTAATTATAAAGACGACAGACGGACAAATATATAATGAAGGGAAGAAACCAGCGTAAAAAGGTAGAGAATACTCAAAATCAGAATGCCTCTCCCTCTACAGGGGATTGCAATTCCTCATCAGTAACGGAACAAGGCTTAATAGATTACACGGGTGTTCCAATAACAGAAGCAGGTTTCCAAATGTGGGTGATAAGAAACTTCTGTGAATTAAAAGAACTTATTCTAACCCAATGCAAAGAAACTAAGAACCTTGAAAAAAGGTTTGACGAAATGTTAATGAGAATGGACAATTTAGAGAAGAATATAAGTGAATTGATGGAGCTGAAAAACACAACACGAGAACTTCGCGAAGCATGCACAAGTTTAAACAGTCGAATTGATCAAGCAGAAGGAAGGATATCAGAAGTCGAGGACCAGCTCAGTGAAATGAAACGAGAAGACAAGAATGCAGAAAAAAGGATGAAAAGGAATGAGCAAAGTCTCCAGGAAATATGGGACTATGTGAAAAGACCTAATTTACGTTTGATAGGTGTACCTGAATGTGATGAAGAGAATGAATCCAAGTTGGAAAATACTCTTCAGGATATCATTCAGGAAAATTTCCCCAACCTGGCAAGGCAGGGTAATATTCAACTCCAGGTAATACAGAGAACACCACAAAGATATTCTTCAAGAAGACCAACCCCAAGGCACATAATTGCCAGATTTATTAGGGTTGAAATGAAGGAGAAAATACTAAGGGCAGCTAGAGAGGAAGTTCAGGTTACCCATAAAGGGAAACCTATCAGACTTACAGCAGATCTCTCAGCAGAAACCCTACAAGCCAGAAAAGAGTGGGGACCAATATTTAACATCCTTAAAGAAAAGAACTTTCAACCCAGAATTTCCTATCCAGCCAAACTAAGCTTTATGTGCGAAGGAAAAATTAAATCTTTTGCAAACAAACAAGTACTTAGAGAGTTCACCACCACCAGGCCTGCTTTACAAGAGCTTCTGAAAGAAGCACTATACATATAAAGGAACAACCAATATCAGCCTTTCCAAAAATATATCAAAAAGCAAAGAACTTTAACACAATAAAAAATTCACATCAACTAATGGGCAAAACAGCCAGCTAGCATCAAATGCTGGTATTAAACTTATATATATTTTAATTGGATAAAAAGCCAAAACCCATCGGTATGCTGCATCCGGGCCCATCTTACATGAAACAATACACAAAGACTCAGAGAGAAGGAAGAAGATTTACCAATTGAACAGAGAGTAAAAATAAACTAATAAACAAAAAGCAGGAGATGCAATTCTCACCTCTGATAAAGTAGACTTTAAAGCAACAAAGATCAAAAGAGGCGAGGAATGACATTACATAATGGCAAAAGGATCAATGCAACAAGAAGAGCTAACGATTCTATAGATCAACGAGATAGAAAATTAACAAGGATATTCAGAACTTGAACTCAGACCCGGAACAAGTAAACTTAATAAACATTTATAGAACTCTCCACTTCAAATACACAAAACATACATTACCACCTCACACCTATTCCAAAGGTGACTATATAATTGGAAGTAAATCACTCCTCAGTAATCGCATAGCATTTCATAGGTTTAAATTAAATATTGGTTGCCTGTTTGTTTGTTATCTTCTTCCCTTATTCCTTCCTGACTACATCATTAAGTATAATTATCAGTATAAAAGAGCTTTTCAATACCCATTACTAAATTGCATTCTAGCCTGGGCAAGAAAGCAATACTCCCATTCTCTCTCCCTCTTTCTTTTCCTTCTCCCTCCTCCCCATTCTCTCTCTCTCTCTTTCTCTTCCTTTTTTCTCCTTCCTATTCTCTCTCTCTCTTTCTCTAAAAAAAAAAAAAAAAAAAAAAAAAAAAAAATTTTATGATGTGTACATTTTTGTAATAAGAAAATATTAGTTGATTTGAAAAACAATTTGCCATAACATAGACAGTTCACAAATTAAGAAAACCAAACAACCAATAAACAAACAGAAAGTGCTCACCCTCCCTAGTAACTAGCCAAATGGATATATAAACAAGTCAGCATATTTCAAATTAGCAACTTCTATATGGGCATACCAACTGCGAGAAAGAACGTGGAGAAACAGGCACTTTGCTTCACAACTATGAATGTATACATTGACATGAAATTTCCACAGGGTAATTTGACACCATTTTCCAAGAGCATTAAGATGATCCAAAAGTTCATTCTCACGATAACTAAGTGGACAAAATAAACACAAACATGGGCCTAGCAATAAGGATACAGCTCCTAATGTTGCTATAGAGGGAGGGGCTAGACACAGCTCACACAGCCAACAATAGGAACCAGCCATTAAGAAAGCCCCTTGAGGCTGGGTACAGCAGCTCACACCTATAATCTCAGCACTTTGGGAGACCAAGGCTGGAGGATCACCTCTGGCCAGGAGTTCGAGACCAGACTGGACAAGAAAGTGAGACCTCATCTCTACAAAAAATAAAAAAATTAGCCAGCTGTAGTGGCATTCACCTGTAGTCTCAGCTACTTGGGAGGCTGAGGTGGGAGGATGGCTTGAGTCCAGAGCCCAGGCTGCAGTGAACTATGATTGCACCATTGTACCTTAGGCTGGACAACACAGTGAGACCCCACCTCTAAAAGAAAGAAAGCAAGCAAGCTCCTCAAAAATTTCTACATATCCAGTAAGGTAGTAGCAAAAAGACTTACATATTCCACATTGTGAAAATATGGAATTATCTGGATACGGCACCTTTAATTGCATGCTTTCATTCCACACTCATCCCATTTTGCAGCTGAGTAAACTGAGACCCAGATCTATTCAACCATTTTCCCTGAAGTGGTTGGGACAGGTTCACAGTGTTATTTGCTGTTGTATCTGTAGTGGGGCCAAGCTGGTTCCTGGTGCCATAGAAGGCCCAAGCCAGAAGCAGAGGAATCTCTTCAAAATCCTTTTCCCCCAAGATGCCATGCCTTCCCAAGGGCTCTCAGTCCTGTCCCAGCTGCCAGGGGCAGCCAGAGACAAGGCACAGACCCAGGAATAAAGCTGGGTCTGGGAGCAAGGCCCTCACTAAGAATAAAGTAGGCCCCCTCCAAAGAAGGTCAGTTCCACATCAGGACTGCACGTGGTGCTTATCCTAGGTCACCTCTCACCTCATGGCAACCCTGGGGCTCAGACAGGTCAGCTTCCCTGCCTTAAATCACCCAGTCAACAAGAATGTGAACCCCATTTGTATACCTAGCCCTTTCTGGGTGATTCCGTTTCCTCATCTATAAAATGGGGAGAATAATTGCACCTGCCTCTGAGGGTTTGGTTGTTACAAGAGTTAAAGGACTCAATTGTTAGAAGGGGCTTAGAAAATTTCCTGACCTATAGGAAGAGTTCTGTGCAGCTCTTATTTCTGCAGTGAGACTCAGAGGGTGATGGTCTAGAGCCAGCTGCCCGGGTTCTGATCACACATCCACCACTCATTTGCTCTGTGACTCCAGGCAGATTGCCTAATCCTTTGTGCCACAGATTTCTCATTTGTGAATTGAGAATAGTGATGGTAACACACATGCACCTCAACTTACAATGGTAATTCGAAAATGCACTTAATACCCCTAACCTACCAAACTCCACAGCTCAGCTTACCCTACATATCCAATAAATAAGGTGGTAGCAAGGAGACTTGTGTATTCCACATTGTTAAAATATGGAATTATCCAGATTTGGCACCTTAATGCATGCCTTTAAAGCCTAGCCCACTTAAACACACTCAGAACACTCACATTAGCCTACAGTTGGGCAAAATTATCTAACGCAAAACCTGTTTTATAAAACAGTGTTGAATATTTTATGTAATCTAGTGAATACTGTACTGAAAGTGAAAAGCAGGAGAATGGTTGTACGGCACTCGAAATATAGTTTCTCCCAGATGCGTGTCACTCTCACACCATCAGAAAGGCTAAAAACCGCCAGGTGCCACATTGTGAGTTGGGGACCACCTGTAGGAGCTATGTAGGTTAGTGGGAATAATCACGTTATTTACCTGAGTTAACGTGCTTAGAAGAGCTAAGAACAGCGCCCACAATAAGTACAATGGGCCTGACGTGTAAAGTGCATGTTAGCTGCTATGAATATTATGCCACTCTCCTAAGGTACAATTAAAAAAAAAGAATATTATGCACTGCCTCCTATTAGTCCATTAGGTATGGAACCACTACCAACAGCAGCCATTATTCTGGCTGACAAGAATCTGATATATGTTCTGCTACAAGTGGGTACCATTATAGTTCAGATTTACAGGTGGGAAACTCAGGTGCAGAGAGCTCAAGTAACTTGTCTTGAGTCACACAGCAAAGCAGCAGCAATGCTGCCAGGCTTCACGTTAAGTTCATGAGCCTCCAAGGCTCCTGCCTGACTACACTACCCACCTCAATATCCACACGGCCTGTGGCTGCCTACTTGTGTAATTTTATGACTGCCAGTACTTCCTGCAGAGGCTGATGCATTTCTGGCTTTGAGATGACTCACTCCCAAGCATTCCACCATGCAACCCAAATGCGGGCCCCTGCAGACATCTGACTAACAGAAAGGGTCAGAAAGTCACATCAGCAGAGTCACCAAGGAGCAATCTCTGTCATCTCTCCCCATCTTCCCAGGAAAATACATTGGTATGTGTCTGTCAAGATGAGACATAACCATTAAAACGAAATTCTGGACTGAAATATCTACTTAGTGTCTTGGAAACACATGCTGATGTCCACGCAGCTGGTTTTCCCTACAGCTGTTGGTAGTCATGAGCTCTTTCAACTATAGCCTACCTCATAGGTCATTGGCACTTGAAGATGGGGCCAGAGAAAATCTTCCTTAATGCATCATTCTAGCCTTTAAAGTATGACATCCATGACAGTGAAGTTCACTTCCCATTACCAGACTGAAAAGTTTGCAAAGTTTTGCTGCATACCATAAAGGCAGAGCTGTAGGTAGGTGCCACCAGCAAGGAGCAGCATAGCTTGAGCAGAGGCAGGTCTCATGTCCTTCACGGCTTCCTTAGCAACTCACCAACAGAGCTAGTTGTTGAAGAAAAAAAAACAAAAAACTTCTACCCAGGATCCATAACCCTGTATTATTTCAAACCTGGTAATTTAATTAAATCATGTCTGTTTTCAGATAATGTACCTAAAACTCAAACAGATCGTGAGCTGGAAGGACCTTCAGAGATCCAGCTAACTACCCTCATTTAGAGACTGGAGCACTAAGACCTGGCCAAGCTCACCTGGTCTGTTGGTCACAGGCTGGGACCCTTGAAGGTCTCCCTGTTTTCAGGCTATATTCAGCCCTTCCTGCTTCCTTGATGCAAGTATTGTCAGAGTGGACATCTGCAGTTCCTCACTGCCCAGCATTTAGTCCCCATTCTTTCCTTTTTGTTTTTTAGACAGAGTCTTGCTCTGTTACCCAGGCTGGAGTGCAATGGTGCAATCCCAGTTCATGGCAACCTCCGCCTCCCGGGTTCAAGCAATTCTCCTGCCTCAGCCTCCCAAGTAGCTGGGATTACAGGCGCCTGACACCAGGCCAAGCTAATTTGTTGTACTTTTAGTAGAGACAGGGTTTCACTATGTTGGCCAGGCTGGACTCAAACTCCTGACCTTGTGATCCACCCTACTCGGCCTCCCAAAGTGTTGGAACTACAGGTGTGAGCCACTGTGCCCAGACTAGTCTCCATTCTTTTGCCAACAGCACCCAGATTTTCTGTTGCGGGATGCCCTCTCCCCTTTGGGATCCTGTGATTCAGGAAGGGCCAGCCCCAGGCTCCAGAGATGGGCATGGGACCTGGCCTGGTCAGTGAGAGTGACCCCAAGACTTTGGCCAGCATTAAAGTACAGATATACAGTCCTTTTGGTATAGGCACTGAGCTGATGAGATGCAAACTTGGAGCTCTGCAGGGCATCTTGTGCAGAAAGCTTACCTGAGAAGGAAGCTAACCTAGGAAAAGTAGAGCAAGAGACCAAGAGAGAAGGTTCCTAATAACACAGATTAACTACCTAGCCATGCCTGAAGGTAGCCTATCACTAGATTTGCCAGGGATAAAAAGTGAGCCCCCTTTAAAAAAAAAATTAAGCAAGTGTACATTGTACTTCTATCACATGCAACCAAAAGAACGACGTTTTGTTTCTTTGCAAAGTTTCATTAAAGAAAGCATCAAAATGGGAATGTTCCCAGGACACTGCCCATAGTGCCTTGCACCCAGTAAGCACTTAATTCATGTGTAATAGAGTGAGACCCCGCTTTCTGGTCTCTTCTCAGTGGGACTCTCTCAGACCATCCTGTTGGAAACCGTGGCCGTCCCCAGCCTTCCTATCCACCACTCTTGCCTGTTTTCCATGGTGTTTAACACCATCAGACCTACCCTATGTCCTACTGTTTCTTGAATCTCATAGGAGTGAAGATTTTAGTCTACTTTGTTCACTGCTGTAACCCTAAGGCCCAGATCAGTTCTCTGAACCTTGGGTGTCCAGTAAGTATCTGGTGAATGAATGAATGAATGAATGAGAAAATGGATGATGGAATGAGTGAGTGCCTAGTGTGCTCCCAGGTCCCCACCTCTCCGCTGCCTCGGTAAGCAGCCCTGGGAACTGGCCTGCAGAACCCCTGGCTATCCTTCCTCCTCTTTTTGGATATGGGTCCTCTTCCCACTGAGCAAACACTACAACAGCCAGCCCCACAGTCCAGGCAACCTTACCGACACCCACCTGTCCAGGGAGCGTAGACAAGAATTAAAGGGTAAGGGTCCCTTTGGGCTATAAAGATATCTTCCTTCTTTTTTCCTGATTACAAATAAATATCATACACTCATTACAAAGGCAAACAAACAAAATTAAAATGAAAACAAGTAAGCAATACAAAAATCATAATAATTTAACTTCTAAGTTAAATTTGAGATACAAGTCAGAAATGGGAAGACTGTTGGTATATTTTATATGACCAATAGGGTATATGTATGTATTTATTTATTTTTGAGGTAGAGTCCGACATTTAAAAATCTAGATTTCATTTAGAATCAGGTAAAGTCTCTAACTTCAGTTAAATATTTTTAAAAATATCACGCCAGGTGCAGTGGCTCACGCCTGTAACCCCAGCACTTTGGGAGGCCAAGGCAGACGGATCACAAGGTCAAGAGATCAAGACCATCCTGGCCAACATGGTGAAACCCCGTCTCTACCAAAAATACAAAAATCAGCTGGGCGTGGTGGCGCGCGCCTTTAGTCCCAGGTACTCAGGAGGCTGAGGCAGGAGAATAGCTTGAAACTGGGAAGCAGAGATTGCTGTGAGCCAAGATCACGCCACTGCACTCCAGTCTGGTGACAGAGCGAGACTCCGTCTAAAAAAAAATTTTTTTTAAATGTCTTAGTGATGACTAAGGGCCCATATTCCCATATGTGACTGTGGTCTGCTAGGGTTGAGTGGTAGCTACCCCCTTCAGATGGGCCGTGGGCTCTTGGGGTCTCCACCCCTCTCCACTGTGACCCCTGCCCTTCCCTGGCCACTCATAAAAGGTCCTGCCTGGTCTCTGTCACACTCGGAGTTAGTGACCCCTGCCTGACCCCAATATCCTTTCAGACATTGCTGTAGACATAAAGCTTTCTAGGAAACTCCTCTATAAGTTCCCCTCTGCCTCCAGTAGTACCTGCAATGCTACAAATAACTACTCAATTTTATAGCAGAGAACACTGCATGTGCAGCACAGCCCACTTCTACAGGGTCAGCACGCTGGCCCGGGTTCATGTCTCCTTCTAAGACTGACTATCCCAGCTCAACAGCTGACCCTGCCACACTGTAACATACAGTCCCTCAGTTCACCCTATACAGAAGGACCCCACTGTCCTGAGCACCCACGGGAGTACCTTTTTGTAGGGAAATTCCAGATCTAGTGTTTAAATCCAACCTCCCAATGTGCACAGGCCTCACAGACACACGGCAGCCACAAAGGACTGCACCGGCACTGCACTGCCACCCATGCGTGGAAGTCAAAACCACATCATGGGCTGCAGCCCACACCCACCACCCAGAGACCCCCACAGTCTGTGTTTACTTACATGCTCGTTCCACTATGTAACAGTAACTCCCCAAGGCCAGGGACCCTGACTGTCACATTGATAATCGTTTCTTAGAACCCAGCCCTTTTCCTCAGAGAAGAGGCCCTCCATCCGTGATGGATGGATGGTTGGTAAGTGGACAAGGTGGGAGGGCGAGTATGTACAGGGCAGGAAGCGGGGTGGACAAGCCCCGCAAACTGTGAGACCTAATTTGCCCACGTCATGAGGCAATAATTATATTGAGATATCGGGACTAAAAACTAGAATATAAAGTTATATAAATGAACTCACACGTTTAAAAAAAAAAGATAAGGAAAACACTATAATATTGGTCATGGTGTAACTTTTAAAAAAATCACTTTGTGCCTTTCCCAAAGTCTGCTCTAGAAAGTTCATTTTTAACTGCCAATGTGAAACTACATCCAGTGAACTTCACTCCCTAGAGTTTTCTAGATTTTGAAACACCAAGGGCCTACAGAGGCAAGGATAATATTTGGATTAGTTTGGCTCTTATACTGGACTAGAGAGAGGAGGAAAAGAAAACAGGGGAGGGGAGCCCAGCCTTGGACAGTGGAAAAGGATCCTTCCAGGCTCCTTGGTGGCCCGGTAATGACCAATACCCTCGCTACCTGCTGTCAGCAAAAGCAACATCAGTTAGCCTTCCAGACACTGGAAATCCAAAATTCTATGGGAGGTCGTATTTCTTTTGGAGTAAAGGATGGTAGTTTTTTCACCCCTGGCCTATGAATGCTTCTGAAGAAAAGCAAAGAAACATGAGGACATCTTATACAAACACATGATTTGATTTAATTTGATTTTTTTGAGACAGAGTCTCATTCTGTCGCCCAGGCTGGAGTGCAATGGTGCAATCCCAGTTCACTGCAACCTCCGCCTCCTGGGTTCAAGCGATTCTCCTGCCTTAGCCTGCCAAGTAGCTGGGATTATAGGTGCCAGCGACCATGCCCAGCTAATTTTTCTATTTTTAGTAGAGAGGGGGTTTCACCATGTTGGCCAGGCTAATCTCAAACTCCTGACCTCAGGCTATTTGCCCACCTAGGCATCCCAAAGTGCTGGGATTACAGGCGTGAGCCACCATGCCCAGCCTTTAAAACACAGGATTTTAAATGAGACTAGACTTTCCCTTTCAAAAGCACCGCTGCTTGGACTGTCCTGGCACTGGGGCAGCCAGAACAGCACTGCACCTCGCTACAGGGTGACAATGTGACATTCATTCACCGCCTCCACCCCTGAACTGGGGCTCTGCCACCCTGCCTGGTCTCCACATGTGTTCCACAGACAGGTGGGCAGCAGGGCTCAGGGCCAGCTACTTTGTAAATACAGATAGGGAAACTGAGGTTCTGAGAGGGGCAGCAGTGCACAGGTCCCTGGGAGCAGCAGAGCTGAGAGCAGCCTGCAGCTTCACCCCCTCGATCCCTTCACACACATTCACCAATGACTCCTAGGTACTGGGCCCTGGCCAGAATGAATATACACCTCTGGGTCTTATGAGCAGGTGAGAGGAGGCACAGACCCTAATAAATGAAGGTGTCAATGGACATGATACCCACAGGTGGGGCTGGGGGTGGGCAAGGGGAATTAGCAGCAAGGGGCAATGTGATGCCACCTGGCTGGGAGGTCACCAGTGACACTCAGGGGGAGGTCCCACTACAACAGGCCACTGCTGCTGGGCTCCAGAGAAGGCCCTGTTCAAAGACTCTCAAAGAGCCAGGCCTCAGAAACTTACCAGACATCAAGTACAGTGCAGTTACAAACACCGCAGCACTCTGCACTCTTGCCAGATGCAACTTATTAACCTTGTATTTGGGGCCTGGAGTCTAGGAGGGATGCATGGATCACCAGCAGGGGGAAATGAAACGTAAAAGAAACCACACACTCACACACCAGCAGCAACTTACAAGCTCCAACGAAGAATCAGCAAGTGCAGGGTCTTTGTGGGTGGACAGATTTGGGGTCCTGCCTCCACCTGCGTGCCCTCAGATTGAATTCTCAGTTGCTTAAAAAGGCCTGTTGTCCCTAATCCCTGCCTCCGGTCCCCTAGATTGAAGGCAGCTCATCCCTCACCACTCCCCAGAAGTCTGAGTTTAACACATACAAAGTTTGGGGCCCCTGGGAGGTGCAGACAGAAAGGTTTGGCAACAGTGGGGAACTGGGATTTGCAGCTGAGGTCAAAGTGAATGTCCTGGCACGGATGGGCTGACCAAAGGCAAGGACCCGCAGTGATAGATGATGTCAGGAGCCACAGCTTTGGGGAGGGTGCAACTGGGAGAGGGGGTTGGGGAAAAACCAGCAAATTCAGTGTTCCAGGAAGAGGCGGAGCCAGGACCCAATGCTGTGAAAGGGGAGTCCATGATGAAGACTGAGCAAAACCCACCCGACAGCTTTGGCTCTCCAGATGGCTGGTGACCTTGGAGGCAGTTTCAGGGTAGTAGTGGGGGTGGTGGTTGCTGGGGAGAGAGAGCAGGTAGGAAAGAAGTAGGGGCAGAAGAGAGGATAAACTCGTGAATTTTGAAAAAAAAAAAAGAAAGACAAAAATAGGACTGGAGTGACGGTCATAATTTTAATAGTAATAATAGTCCATGGATATTGAATCCTTACTGCAGGTGAGGTGATATTTAAAATGCTTTGGAGGCCAGATGTGGTGGCTCATGCCTGTAATTCCCACACCTTGGGAGGCCACGGTGGGAAGATCACGTGAGGCCAGGAATTTGAGATCAGCCTGGGAAAATGGCGAAACCCATCTCTACAAAAATTAAAAAAATTAGCCGGGCATGGTGACACGCGCCTGTAGTCCCAACTACTAGGAAGGCTAAGATGGGAGGATCCCTTGAGCCCAAGAGATTGAGGCTGCAGTGAGCTGTGATTGTGCCACTACACTCCAGCCTGGGTGATGGAGTGAGACCCTGACTCAAAAAACAAACAAATAAATCACTCTGGGTTGCTGACATCTCACAGAGTCCACACTTTCTGGGCAGATTCTGTTAATATCACCATCTCGCAGATGAGGAATCCGGGGCACAATCACGTGCTGGGGAGAGCTGAGCTCTGACTTCAGGGATCCCCCTCATTGTCTCTCAGCTGTTACCAGCACCAGCACTGGGGTGAGCTCTGGGCAATGCAAAGGCTGAGCAGGAGTGGGAGGGAAGCGTTTGGCACAGGAGGCCCCAGGCCCAATCCACAGGCAGGAGGGAAGGAGCCACTGGAAAGAAAAACAGATGAAAGGGACTCGGGGGACGTGGGGTGGAGACACTCCTGGGCATGCCCTCAGCTAACAGTCACTACACTGGGGGGTTTTGCTGAGAGCTTTTTAGTAGCAGAAACCTTGGGTCAAGCCCAATCCTACATATACCTGGTAGAAGCAGAGTTGATCTAGTAGCAAGGGAGGGAAGGAGCCAGCCCCACCAGCCTCACCCTCTCACCCTGCACAGCCCATCCTGCGGCCACTAAGTAAGAGACCACCTCAGAAACGTGGACTCCTCAGGGCCTCCACTCTCAGCGAACGCTCTCTCAGGGCTGGCTCACTTTCTCTTCCTTTCTTTTTCAATTTTCAAGTATTTGATTAACACATTCAAAATTAAAATAATTAAAATTAGCCAGAGACGCACTGTCTTCTGTCTGCACCACGGGCTTACCACCTGGCGTCCAGAGCATAAATGGGACTCCACAAATGGGTGACAAACAGGTATGGGCAACAGCTCTGCTGGGTCAACCTGGCTCCTCCCTCACTGCTAAGTGACCCTTAGCAAGTACCTGACCTGCAGAAAACCTCGGAAGTTCCAGCAGTTTCCTACCTCTTGGGACTTTAAGAGAGTTAAATAAGCTAACACTCCTAAAAGTGCCCAGCACATGCTAAGAGCACAATAAATGTCACCTGTCTTTATTATGGATAGCATCAACAGGATTAAAAGTATGTTGGCGGGGAGAGGAAGAATCCACAGGAAGGAACTGAAATGTCCCCATGGGAAGCACAGTGCCCTGCCTGTCCCAGTGATGGTCCCTGCTGGGACTGGTCAGTGAATGCTCTGGTTTTTACAACTGTCTCTTTAACTTTTGTACCAAGGGGAGTTAGGGCGTAGACCATGGAGGTGTGAAGCTCATGCATTGGCAGACCAGGCTCATCTGGAGCCCAGTATTAATTAATTGGTGTTTATGCAACAGTACGTGCCCATCTGGTCCCGTTTCTGTCTGAACCTTGTGCTCTGAGAACCTTGAGGAATGCATCTCCCTCATGACTTTGCTAAGCTTTGATGCCCAGACAACAGCAGATGTGGAAAGTAATAGCACCAGCATTGAAACTCTAAAAGGGGAAGGTCCCCTCTTGAGGACTCAAAGTTAAATTACAAATAGCTGAAAGTCAATTTTTTCCAGGACTGAGGGCAGGAGCCGGCAGGACTCCAGCAGCCGCAGAACGTTTCCAAGGAGAAAGACACCACCGATTATGAGTGAAGAGTGCCCTCTGCTGGCTGACCTTGAAAAACTTGTTGATTACCTCCACCATGCCTTCCAGAGGGCTCCACCGCTGCCTGGCAGCAAGTCTCAAATACTCTCTTTAGTTCTTTTTAAAAACCTGAACTGAAAATAGAAAGCTTTCCTTTCCTAAAAGAAGAAGAGTTGAAAGAAAGGACAAGGTCAAGGAGCATTTTATTCCACTCCTTGCTTGGGTTTTTTCCTGGTGCACTTGAATGTGCTCTAGAAATGGCCCTGTGGATGCTGTAGCGTGAGATTTGCCTCAGAGACTACAAGTGACTTGGAGAGATCAATCAAGCATCCGCAGGTGGCCCACAGCAGTGCCCCATTTCCATTTTAAGAGACTGTCCTCTTGACTAGACTCCAAAGTTCACAGACAGACACTCCGAGCCAAAGCTGCTGCTTCCTTACAGAAAACCCCAGCAGGCCCGTGCCCAGGGGCAGGGGGCTCCTGGTGGCTGAGCAATCACAGTGGCTGAGAGCTGGCACTGGATGGGTTGCTCTGGAATCATCTAGCCTGTAACACATGCCGGGACCGAAGCCCAGGACAGCGATCGTCTGGCCTCTTGTAAGGCTGCTGCCGCCCCACAGCTGGGGCCCTCATGGATTCCAGCCCCAGCACCAGCCCTGCCCCACTTCCCTAGGAACAACCCTGACTTCATCAGTGAGTTCTAACTCTCCTGGCTTTCTGCTCTCTCAGATTTTACACACTGGAGCCAACCCGGCTAAGCTTCAAACCCCTTCATCACTTCACAGCTGCGTGATGTTCCCATTGTGAACTTGACTTTCCTCCTCTGGAACAATAATGGGAGCTGCTATTTACCAAAGGTCCACTAACTGCCAGAAACTTCAAAGTAATCCTCATGACCACGCTATGGGACTGTGAAGGAGCTGACCTCCCTGAATCAAGGGCAAGAATTATTTAAAACAATGAGGCCAGCCAGCTTCTTGTCCACTGGCTAAGGAAGGACTTTGCCCCATCTACCATCTTCTTCCCTCCATTATGCAATCTGAGTTCATCAGTTTCCATATGCAAAGTGCATTAATCAGAGGGGAGAGAAGCAAGGACAGGGAGAGAAAAGAGAATACCAGAAGTGAGGCAGAAGAGGAAAGTCTTCCGGGACAGAGCGAATGGAAGGAGAACTTTAGTGGAGTCTAGGGAAGGGCAAGAGAGGTTTTAGAACCCAAGGCAGCTGGGCACTGTGGCTCACACCTATAATCCCAGCACTTTGGGAGGCCGAGGCAGGTGGATCACTTGAGGTCGGGAGTTCGAGCCCAGCCTGCCCAACAGGGTGAAACTCCATCTCCACTAAAAATACAAAAATTACTTGGGCGTGGTGACATGCATCTGTAATCCCAGATACTTAGGAGACTGAGACAGGAGAATCATTTGAACCTGGGAGGTGGAGGTTGCAGTGAGCTGAGATTGTGCCACTGTACTCCAGGACTGGGTGACAGAGTGAGATTCTATCTCAAAAACAAACAAACAAACAAAATACTTGAGAGTAGTTTCCTAAAAGAGTTGCTATGAAGTATAAAATGGATCCCCCTTGACTATTCTTTGAGAGACACAGGTAAAAAGTAGAACTACTTTTACTGTCAGCCAGTGGATCTCAAATCTCTGAGTGTAACCAAAGCCTAACCCTGGAGGATTGTGGACTTTGCTATTTGCTTAGATTACATTACAATTTTATAGGTAAGAAAACAAGCTGAGACAGCCAGTCCATGTGATCCCTTCACATAGCTCATGGGTGGCAGAGCCTAAATTCAACAGCTCCACAACCCCAGCTCTATCTGTGAGGCTCTCTGCCTCTGTACGAGAGGAACAATCGGTCAGGTGAGGGGTGAGCGTGAGATGGGTCGTGCACACTCAGCTTTGCGCAATCAACTGCACATTGTGGGTGAAGCCAGAAATAACAGTTCCTTTCCTTCCCCTCCCTTTGTCCTAATCACTGAATTCTCCCTTGCTCTTAAGACAGAGTTCCTGCTTGATAACCTAGTTCTCACTGCTAGATTCCTGGCATGTCTTTTATGACCCCCAGCCCTGTTTGGGGAACTGCCCCACTATCCTAGTCCCTCTCAGGCTGCTCAGAGCTGGTCTTCCAACCCCAAACTCCTCCAGCATGATGGTTGAGGTTCACCTTCCTAGTGGAAGGCTTTTCCTGTATTAATATCCTGGCCACTCGTGTGCCTGAGGATCCAACCTTTTCCCTATTTGTTCATTCATTCAAGAAACAGTCACTAGTTTCTCCTTTGTGCCAGGGACTGTGCTAGCCACTCAGGATATAATGCTGTTAAGAAAAGGAAAAAAAAAAACTATCCCAAACTAAGAAATAAAGTGTAACTTTTCAAAGTCATCTATCTACAGCCTGAGTCTGCTTACAGGCAAAGTATTTTTGTTTGATTCACTATTTGCTTTTGATTAGGGCCCAGACTCTGTAAAGTTAAGACGTTAACTTGTTAAAGATTAGTAAACTTGATAAATTGCAAAAAAAAAAAAAAAAAAAATCTGTAGGTACAATCTCAAAGGTTACAGTGTTATTTTCCTATAGGACATTAACCAGTTTTTTGTGTTAATTTGTTTGCTTTGAGACGGGGTATTGCTCTGTTGCCCAGGCTGGAGTGCAGTGGCACGATCTCAGCTCACCTCAGCCTCCACCTCCCGGGTTCAAGCAATTCTCCCACCTCAGTCTCCCAGTACCTGGGATTACAGGGGAGCGCCACCACACCTGGCTATTTCTTGCATTTTTAGTAGAGATGGGGTTTTATCATGTTGGCCAGGCTGGTCTCAAACTCCTGACCTCAACTGATCTGCCCGCCTCAGCCTCCCAAAGTGCTGGGATTAAAGGCGTGAGCTACCATGCCCAGCTCATGGAGAGGAGTGAGCTGACTGTCTTCAGAAGTGCTCTCTGGCAACTGTATAGGGAATTGGCCGAGGAGACGTGGACTTGGGCTGCACGTACAGATGGTATCAACTCTCCTCATCACAACTGATTAAAACAGGTGCAGAGTGTAGGCAGCAGACCCCTTCACTTCTGTGAATGCTCCAAGACGCTCCTGTTTCTCACCGCTGTTTCATTCCAGGGCTCTCTTGAGTGCTGACATTTCTCTCTTCTCTTTTTCCCTCCTTTCCTCTTTCTCTTTCTTTCTCCTCCCTGGCTGAAGTCACTTTTCGGTCCAAAAGTTTTGAGTGAGTTTGTGTCATTGCTATGTCTTTTCAAGAGTGATAATCCTAAAACTCTCTCAGTCGAAACCATCCTGGCTAACATGGTGAAACCTCATCTCTGCTAAAAATACAAAAAATTATCCTGCCAGGATGTTGGCCAGGATGGTCTCGATCTCCTGACCTCAGGTGATCCACCCACCTCGGCCTCTCAAAGTGCTAGGATTACAGGAGTGAGCCGCCGCGCCCGGCCCATTAACCAGTTTTATACCTGAGTGTGCAATCTTATTCCAGTATTCTTTCCTCCATAATATTTTTCTACAACTGTGTGTGTGTGTGCGTGCGGGCGCGTGTGTGTGTCTTCCTGGATGATCCTTAGAACCAGCCTTCTCATCCTCATCCTGTTAGTTCTCTCATCAATGAGTTAAATAAATATTTTGCCCAAACTAAGTATATATTTGTACAAGAGTCAGAGAAAAATGAACCTCTCTATGAGATCTGTGAAATCTGAAGAATGAAGGTGAGAAAAGCATTTCAGGCAGAGGTGACACCACGTACAAATGTTCTGTGGTAAGGAATATGGCTTTTAAAAAAACAGAAAGAAGGTCACGTGGCCTCCAGCATCTGTCTCAATCAGCCCCTGCTATACCAACATCATGAAATGATTGTCAAGTTGAGTCCCTTCTGTCTGCCCCAGCTACTACATGCAGTGGCTAAGAACACAGCATGGGAGAACTATGTTCCCCAGATCATGTCATCATTCTTTAGTCATCAGGGGATGAGCCAGGTAAAAGTCAGTTGGCGAAGTCCTAAATTCCCTGGACTCCACCCCAGGCACCAGCCTCAGCACACAGCACAAAGGAGAGTTACCCTCCTTGAGCATCAGCTGCTCAGTGCCAGGCGTTCCGTCAACCCCAGCGCAGTCTTGACAGGAGTTTCACCATATTGGCCAGTCTGGTCTCAAACTCCTGACCACAGGTGATCCGCCTGCCTTGGCCTCCCAAAGTACTGGAATTATATGCATGAGCTACCACACCTGGCCTCAAGAAAGCTTTTTAAATTCTAAAAGAGGATGATACTTTCACTGAAAACATCATTCTTCATTCAAGCCTTACTTCATCCTTCTGATTCTCTCAGTCTAAATCAACTCCTAGTTCAAGATTTGAACAGGGTTTTGTTCTCTCTCCTGGCATTAGGACACTAGCAATGGGAGCAGGAGAAAGACCCTGACCAGAGGCTGATCCTTCACTATGTAACTTTGTGAGGTTTTTTTGTTGTGTTTTTGTTTCTGAAACAGGGTCTCGCTCTGTTGCCCAGGCTGGAGTGCAGTAGTGTGATCCTGGCTCACTGCAGCCTTGACCTCCCAGGCTCAAGCGATCTTCCTACCTCAGCTTCTCAAGTAGCTGGGACTACAAGTGTGTTCCACAATGGCCAGCTAATTTTTTTAATTTTTTGTAGAGGCAGGGTCTCCCTATGTTGCCCAGGCTGATCTCATACTCTTCCTGCCACAAGCAATCCTCCTGCCACAGCCTCCCAAAGTTCTGTGATTATAGGCATGAGCCATTGTGCCCAGTCTAACTTTGGATACATTGCTTAACCTTCCTGAGCTTCAGTTTCCTCATGTGGAAGGAGAAATATTCATATCTCATTAAAAGGCTTAGTGATCATGGATAAAAGCACACTGTAGATTACAACACACAATCTAAACATGTTATTTCCATAGTCGTTATGATTAACAGATGTATTTTCAAATATCTCACAAGGCTTTGTTAAGTACATGATACAACTCTACATGAAACTTGGGCAAAATTTCCCTACAAAAATGTAAAGCCCAAAACAACAAACCAGCAAACAGCATGGCAAGGAAGCAAGGTATAACTATAGAAGCTCTAGTACCAAAAGGCTGCCAGGTGCCATTTCTGGAGGGCTTATGTGCATCAGGCCCTGTGCTGGGCACTGATTTGAATCATCCTGAGTATTAAAATATAAAAGAACACTTAAGTCTTTTTTCAATCTGGATTTTTCAAAAGAGACTACTTTGTGGATCACACGAGTATTTCTTTAAAATTATTTGCCAGAAAGGGAAGAGTTTCAGCAGCCCTCTTCGAAAAGGGATTTCCCGTTCCCCTCTTGGAAAAGGAGTTTACACCACCCTCACTGAAGAGTTCACATTTTTCCATTACCATATGTCTTAATTGTCTCAAGATATTAGCACTGTTATGGATGGGTAATCTTTTCATATTTTTCTCATTAAACCTGTAACAACACACAGTATAGCTTAAATACTTCCCACACTCTCCCAAACCCAGGACAATAGAAGAAAATACAAGATACAGCCGGAATGACGGCTGAGATGCTTTGGCTCTGTGTTTGCGAATCTCACGTTGAACTGTAATCCCCATGTGTCAGGGGAGGGGCCTGATGAGAGGTGACTGAACCACGGGGGTGTGTTTCCCCTTTGTTGTTCTCGTGACAGTGAGTGAGTTCTCTCAAGATCTGATGGTTTAAAAGTATGGCACTTCCTCCCTCGCTCTCATTCTCTCCTGCCACCATGTAAGTTGTGCCTTGCTTCCTCTTTGCCTTCTGCCATGATTGTAAATTTCCTGAGGGCTCCCCAGCCATGGGGAACTGTGAGTCAATTAAATCTCTTTTCTTTATAAATTACCCAGTCTCAGGCAGTTCTTTATGTTAATAGTAGTGTGAAAATGGACTAATACAGTGGCTGGGGCACAGAGCACCAATTCTCAACTCTTTGTAGAGCAATTGATGCTCAAGGATCATAATTCTCTGCACTATGAGCTGAGGCTGGTGCCTGGGGTTGGAGTTCAGTGAAGAGGCGTCTTGTCCATCTCAGGAATTAGGACTTTGCCAACTGTCCCTTACCAAGCTCGTCCTCTGATGACTCTGATTTGCTATATCAAAGAGTAATGTGAAATGCGAAAAAAACAGATATAGTCTTCCAGACAGAATTCATTTTAACTTTGTTTATATGCCTTGCTGCTTCTTTAGGAATGGACTGAATGGCCATGATAAGATCAGGCAGTGAGGATCTTTGTGGCACCCAGCAAGCAGGAGACATGCAATCATTATTTCTTCAATCAATGAATCCCAAAGTGGCTGGACTCAAAGAGGTATTCAAAAGTCTGACACTAGGGGGCAAAAGAGAGTAGATTTTCTTAGAGGAGCGAGTGAGAGAGTGAGAGACAGAGAGTGAGTGAGTGTATGTGTGTGTGTGTGTATGTGTGCGTGTAACCTGGTCTCAATTTGAGACCCCAGTCGAGAGAAACCTAAAAAACATAAGTTGAAGACAAAATTGGACATTTGAAGATTTTCTGGCAAAATTTTGATGAAAACTTCAGGGCTGGCCTAAGAGCTCTGAGGGCTCCTTGAGCACTGAGAACCTCTATTTAAAATGGAAATAGGCTACCAGGACCAGATAACATTAATTCCCATCAACCATTAACTCCCACACATGATGAGAAGTAATTCATCAGCTGAGTTATCAAAGAGCAAGGCCCTGGGGGTTGGAGCACAAGGTTGGGAGATTTTGATTGAGAGGAGCAGGAAAGAAACATAGATGACAGTGCCCTCCAAACACAGCCCCCATGAGATTGCCTTTAATCCCCATCATCATCCCTCATTCCCATTTTGTGGATCTAGAAACTGAGACTCACCAACTAAAAAACAGACTGTTAATGACGAGCATCACCATCTGCCCCTACTTCACTATGGAACCAGGGGGTCTACGGAGACTCCCTCCCTCATTTCTGCATCCACTCTGCTTCAAACCCCCTCCTCTCCTGTTCATTCCCTCTTAGCTCGCCTTGCACACTGCAAACAACAAGAAGCTTCTAAATCTCAAATACAGTTATTCCTTCCTTATCCCATTTCAAACCCTTGAAATTGCTATGGTCTGAATGTTTGTGTCTCACCAAAATTCCTATGTTGAAACCTAATCCCTAACGTGATGGTATGAGGAGGTGGGGCCTCTGGAAAGTGATTAAACGGATGGGATTAGTGCACTTACAGAAGGCCCCAGAGAGCTGCCTTCCTTTTCATCTCGTGAGGGCACAGTGAGAAGGCACCATCTATGAATGAGGAAGTGGGCCCTCACCAGACGCAGAATCTGCTGGCACCTTGACCTTGGACTTCTCAGCCTCCAGAACTGTGAGAAACCAATAAATTTCTGTTGTTTATAAACCACTCTCTTTATGATATGTTGTTACAGCAGCTTAAATGGACTAAGACAGCAAGGTCCCATATCTCTTACAGAATAAAATCCAAGATAAAGAAGCACAGCCATCCAGACCCTCTAGGCCAACCTTGGCCAACCCGTGGCCCGCAGGTGGGCCCAGGATGACTTTGAATGTGGCCCAACACAAATTCGGAAACTCTCTTATAACATTATGAGTTTTTTGTTTGTTTGTTTTTTGTTTTTTTTTTGCAATTTGCTTATTTGCTCATCAGCTATCATTAGTGTTGCTGTATTTTATGTGTGGCCCAAGACAATTCTTCCAACGTGGCTCAGGGAAGCCAAAAGATTGAACACCCCTGCTCTAGCCACTACAACCCTCCCCACCTCAACTACCCCTCAATCCAGCATCCCCACACAGGACCTCCAGCCCTGCAGAAGCACTTGCTGCCAAACAACACTGAGGCCTGCGATGCTTGGTTTCCACTGAGCAGCTCAGCCTCTGAAGACCCAGACCCAGGGCCACCTTCTCTGACAAGTCTTCCTGACCCCCATGGCCTCCCTCAGGATAGACCACTCCCCCTGTAGCCCCAATTCTCAGTTCAGACTTCTAGCCTGTCCACGCACACGCCCTGTGGGGAGGTCCTGCCGAGCAGCATCCACATTTGGTCACTTCTGCTCAGTCCGTGGCCTGGAAGATTGTCAGACCCCGGGATCAGGCTGAGGGCTCTAGATTCTTGGAAGGGGCTGGTATCAAGAGGAAGATGGCCAAGGGTGAGCAGAAAGAGAGGCCAAAAACTAACTCTTCCCCCTGACAGCTTAGCAGCAGGCTTGTCTGAGCAAGAAGGACTGGGCAAGAGTGGGGTCTGGCAGCCTCTCCATAAACAGGGCTGACTCCACACAGATCCACCCTGGGCAGGTTGTCACACAAACTCAGAGGTGCTGTTTGTGGGGGCTTTTTCACATCCACATATGCCTTTGCCCTGATCAACAGACAGACAGCCTGGGAGTACAATGAGAGGCCCCCAGCAGGAGATGACGAAGGGTGAATGATCTGAGCACCCGTTTTGCACACCTTACCCCACCGCCCTGCCTGCCATTCCCCTGTATTATCAGGAAAACTGGAGGATTTTATATTCTCACTCCTCCAGGGCCTCCACATTCTAGAATTCCTGGAAGATGCTTCAGCAAGAACTTAAAAAACTTTCACAATTCCAAAGTCACACTTCTCATGAATGTGTATACAGTTGAATGCAATGTCACATGCAGGCTCTTCTGGCCTCTGTTTCCTCATTTGCAAAATAAGGTGGTCAAGACTTAATTAACTTTGATGTCCTGCAACTACAGGGTGTAATGTACAGTTGGGCTTTTAAGGCTCTCAAAGTTATTTATGCAAACACCGAATCCGTTACATCACAAACTGCTGCTTGCTTTCCGGTGCCAAATTTTTACAGTCAGCCAAGGCTTTCTGCATAGAGACAATTGAAAAACAATCACTCTTTTATTCAGTCCGTACAAACACACAAAAGAAAATGGTCCAAACACTCTCTGCACACACACAAAAAAACTAACCAGGGAAATCAAACAGAAAGAGGCCCTCCTCTCACTCATTTGGCAAAGCTGTTACTTGGTATCGGATACTGCTGAATATTTACAAAGATTAACGCTCATTAAATAGGACCAGGAAGGTGGCTTGGCTCTTCTCTTCCCAGCCATCCTGCCTTGTTGTTGTTGTCCTTCCCTGCAGCCAAGAGTAACACTGACTGGACCCCGGTTTAATTCTCTACTTTCCTTGCTGTGGGGCCCCAGGAGCAATGACTGAGACCAGGAGCATGGATGGTGCCATGGACTCCTTCATGACCTCAGCAGTCTTCTGGGAGTGCCACAGCTGGGCCCTCAGCCCAAGCCATCCCGCCCAGGGACTTCGCAGACCACTCCTCAAACCGCCTTCCCAAACACCAACAGAAAGCCAAGTGACAATTTGGGTTTTCTTGGTTTTACTTTTAACTTGGGAGGTCTCAAGAAATGACAATTCAAACACGGTCCACCTTCCTCTTCCTCCCTTCCCCTACCATCAAATTGGCCATTTCAGGATCCAAAGGAAGGTATGTCCTTTGGATATGTTGCAGGGAAACCAGCTGCAACATATGTTTATGCCCACAGGCACACAGCGTCCTAACCTCAGCAGATACCCTGAAACAGATCCCACGTCCACCTTTAAACACATTTTGCTGTGCTGGGCCCTCACAATGTTTTATGTACACTCCATATGGGGAGAATCCCATTGAACTTTATTACCAAAAAGTCATCAGGTTGAAATTCTTGATTCTGTATGATGGGAGCTTGGCATTAGCTCAGCCAACATATAAAGTAATAAGAATTTTGAAGACTTTTTTTTTGTTTCTGTTTTGAGACAGTCTAGCTCTGTCCCCAGGCTGGAGTGTAGTGGCACAACCTCGGCTCACCGCAACCTCTGCCTCCCGGGTTCAAGGGATTCTTCTGCCTCAGCCTCCCGAGTAACAGGGAATACAATCCTGGGCCACCACACCCAGCTAATTTTTGTATTTTTAGTAGAGACCAGGTTTCACCATGTTGGCCGGATTGGTCTCAAACTTCTGACCTCGTGACCTGCTCGCCTCAACCTCCCAAAGTGCTGGGATTAAAGGCATGAGCCACCACACCTGGACTGTTTTGTTTTTCTTTTTTAAGACAGAGTCTCACTCTTTTGCCCAGGCTGGAGTGCAGTGGTGTGATCTCAGCTCAATGCAACCTCTGCCTTCTAGGTTCAAGTGATTCTCCTGCCTCTCCTGCCTCAGCCTCCCGAGCAGCTGGGACTACAGGTGCTCAAACTTTTTAAACCTTTTTTTTTTAGAGACAAGGTCTTGCTTTGTTACCCAGGATGAAGCGCAGTGGCACAATCATAGCTCACTGCAGCCTCGAATTCCTGGGCTCAAGCAATCCTCCTATCTGAGCCTCCCAAGTAGCTGAAACTACAAGTATGCACCATAATGCCTGGCTAATTTTTTATTTTTTTGTAGAGATGGAGTTTTGCTATGCTGCCCAAGCTGATCTGGAACTCCTGGCCTCAAGCAGTACACCTGCTTCAGCCTTTTTTTTTTTTTTGAGATGTAGTTTCACTCTTCTTGGCCAGGCTGGAGTGCAGTGGCATGATCTCAGCTCACTGCAACCTCTGCCTCCCGAGTTCGAGTGATTCTCCTGCCTCAGCCTCCGAGTAGCTGGTATTACAGGGGTGCACCACCATGTCCTGCTAATTTTGTATTTTTAGCTAATTTTGTATTTTAGAGATGGGGTCTTACCAAGTTGGTCAGGCTGGTCTTGGAACTCCTGATCTCAAATGATTTACCCGCTTTGGCCTCCCAAAGTGCTGGGATTACAGGCGTGAGCCACCACGCCCGGCCCCAGCCTTTCAAAGGGTTGGGATTATGGGCATGAGCCACTGTGTCAGAACCTTCTGCAAATTTATATTTGAAATGTTATACATTTTAGACTTATCCACACTGATACATGCAGGTGATAACTGCTCTGTAGTACTTGATTGTGTGGATATAAGAGCAATTGATTTATGCATTCTCCTATGGGTGAACACTTTAGGTGTTCAGAGTTTTTTTTTTGCCATTTGTACAAACAATGCTTCAATAAGCATGCAGCCATTCTTGTTCTAGGAATCACATCAGAGGCTGATGCATCCTTTTGTCTTTTTTTTTTTTTTGAGACAGAGTCTCACTCTTGTTGCCCAGGCTGGAGTGCAGTGATGCAATCTCAGCTCTCCCCAACTTCTGCCTCCTGGGTTCAAATGATTCTCCTGCCTTAGCCTCCAGAGTAGCTGGGACTACAGGTGCATGCCACCACACCCAGCTAAGTTTCACTGTGTTGGCCAGGCTGGTCTCAAACTTCTGACCTTGTGATCCACCTACCTCAGCCTCTCAAAGTGCTGGGATCAGGTGTGAGCCACGGCACCTGGCCCCTTTTGTCCTTTTTAACAGAACTCAACATGTTCCCAAGTTGCAATTCAACTTTCTTACCTTCCCAGAACCCCCTGTAGCTATAAGAGGACACACCCTTCAGTTCTGGCCAAATATGTAAATAGAATCTGCTGAGATTCCTGAAAGCCTTTGTTTTCCTGATAGAGTGCAGGCCTTCCCTTCTCCCTCCTTCTTCCTGCTGGAATGTGAGCATGAGGGCAGGAGACAAGCAGCCATGGTGCAAACATAAGGCAAAGCCTCACCAAAAGGATGGCAGAGTGAAAAGAAGACTTGAACTGTAGCTAACAGAATTAGATGCCAAATTAACCTTTTTCTACCTTCAGCACCATTTATATATCATTCCACAAAGGAATAGAAGATATTGCCTCACAAAAGATGAGTTAGTTTTGTAGTCTTGTCTTAAATCCTAAAACCCAAAGTGAGATTCTTTTTTTAAAAAAATCTTTTGCTATAAGGATGAAGTATCATTAGTCAGTAGTATTAGTTCTTAAATATCAGTCAGAAGAACCAAACTGGAGGACGGAATATGCATTCACACACTTTCTGAAAGCTTATTAAGGATAGAATAATGGTGATAATAAAATATAGTGCTCAAAATGCACTTACTATATGCCAGGCACTGTTCTAAGCACTTCATATATTATATATATGTATATATGTGTGTGTGTGTAATATATATACTTTTATTAAGTTCAGGGGTACATGCAGGGGTTACATAGGTAAATGTGTGTCATGGGGGTTTGTTGCACACATTATTTCATCACCCAGGAATTAAGCCTAGTACCTATTGTTATTTAGCACTTCATATATATTATTTCAATTATGCCTCAAAAGAAGAGGAATTTCTATTTCTATTCCCATATTAGATAAGGAAGCTCCTTAAAGAGAAGTTTATTAACTTGCCAATATCATCAAGCTGAGTGACCGAGCTAGGACCTGACCCCAGGCAGGCTGGCACCCAAGGCCATGAACTTAGCACTACAGGGTATGTGTCCATGCGGTGGGCTGAATAATGGCCCCTAAAAGATGTCCCCATCTTAATTCCCAAAACCTATGACTGTTTTACCTCATATGGCGAAAGGAATTTTGCAGATGTGATTACATTAAGAATCTTGAGATGGGTTGAGTATCCTGGATTCTCCAGGTGGGCCCAATGTGGTCAAAAGGGACCCTCTGAAAGGGAGGCAAGAAGGTCCCAGCAGTAGTAGGAGATGTGCTTATGGAAGCAGAGGTCAGAGTTGTGTCAGGAACAGGCCATGAGTCAAGGAACGCAGGCCGCCTCTAGAAGCTAGAAAAGTCAGGAAACTGATCCTTCCCTATGGCTTTCAGAAGGAGCCAGGCCTCCTGGCATCTGGACTCCAGCCCAGTGAGACTGCGTGGAGACCTCTAACCTCCAGAACTGTAAAATGATCAATGTGTGTTGTTTGAAATCACTAGATTTGTGGTAATTTCTTACAGAGGCCATAGGAAACTATTACGGTCAATGACTCTCACCCCAGTCCTTTCCCTCAAGGGGCTCATTCATCCCGAGAGGGAGGCAGAGAAGCCACGACCTGCTCCTAAAGACTGGATGAAATATGGGCCATAGACGTGCCCAGTGAGGTGCTATGTGAACCTGAGGGAGAGTGTTCAATACACACACATGGGACACTGACCTTCCCAGAAGAATGTCCTCGTCGGCCACAACTGGTTACAAAACCCGGGGAGACGATGACAGTCTGGAGCCACTTATTAGCAGATGTTTCACTGGATTCGTTTTCTAATAGATCCACCCTAAAAACGTGTCCACATTTGCAAGAGACAAAATCTTGGCAAGGGAGACAGCAACACCCCCGGGGCTTCCTTCCTGGAATCCTTCAGTGGCTGGTCTGGATTTACCAGCCAGATTTTCCTTCTGTTCTCTTCAGTTCCTCACTGCGCCTTCAGACAGCTGATGCCCGACATTTCCTTTCTGTCTGGCCAAGGCCAGGCACATAAGCAGATTATTCTAATGTAAGAGAGGCAGCAGCATCTTCAATATACTGATCCCCTTTCAAGTAAACTGGCCCCAGCATGCACTGATCTTAAACAACCTGTCACAAGGTCTTACCCCAGCTTGTCCAAGCAAACTGAGATTTCATTACATGCCTAGGTAATAATATAGTTTATGCAGCTGGCACAGTGGCTTATGCCTGTAATCCAGCACTTTGGAAGGCTGTGGTGGGAGGATCACTTCAGCAGGAGTTCAAGACCAGCCTAGGCAACATAGTGAGACCCTGTCTGTGTTTTAAAAATTTAAAAATTAGCCAGACATGGTGCTACACACCTGTAGTCCCAACTACTCAGGAGGCTGGGATGGGGGGTCACTTGAGCCCAAGAGTTTGAGGCTGCAGTGGGCCGAGATTGTGCCACTGCAGTCCAGCCTGAGCGACAGACAAAATTCCATCTAAAAAAATTAAAAAATAAAAAAAAAATACAGCTCTGTAATCCCTTAAATAAATGGGGGTACAAAAAAGGAAAGTCTTCCTCCTTATAGATGTTTTCTTAGAATCCACAAAGGATCTCAGCCCTTGCTAGAATGTAGACTATAAGGCCAAAATCATAAGCTACAATGATTCTACTAGGCACCTCCTATGTGAACCACAAACAGCTTCAGAATTTGAGAGATAGGAATGGGAACATCCAGGAATAACTAAAGAGAAATGACAGCATTTACTGAGTACTTAATCTTGATTATCATAATACTTATCATAATACCACATCCTAGGTACTGACATTCATCCCATTTTACTGATGAGGAAATTGAGGCATAGAGCATTAAGTAGCTTGCCCACAACCACAGTCAGTAAGCAGTGGCACAGTACGAGAGCCCAAGGAGGCAAACTCAACAGTAGAAATGTCTGTGGCAACCCATCTCAGTGCCACCTGTCCCCACTGCCACACAGCGAAATAAAACAAAAGTGAAAGGAGTACTGCCAATGAGAACTGGAACTTTTTGTGCAACGGGGCAATCTCAACACGAATCATAGACTCACAGGGAAGTCCTCTAAACAAGCCTAGCATTTCAGTTGCTGGGACAGCCTGCCCCTCCTGCTCCCTGTCGGGAGGGGTTCCTGCCATCTCTGTCTATAGACCTTACTCATTCATGTCTGGCAGCTGAGGGTCAGGGTCTGGAGCTGTAAACTGGATCCTTGAAGGAGTGACAGCATCACTTCCATAAAGCTCCATTCTTTAATATGTAAAAGGCACAGAATAAGGTTTGCCGAGCACCCGGTAGAGGGTCTCCTTTCTACCATAACTCCGCATAGAAACAGAAGGTTACATGCCCTGGAACAAAAATATTCCTCAGATTTGTCAAACACTTTCTAGTGTTAAAAGTTTTTTTACATATGCAGTCTCCTCTGGGATAAATCAATGTTATTTCTTCTTGGGATATGATGAGTACATATCAAAAGAGACAAATGCATACAACATACAGCCTTCAAGCCTATAATTAACCTACCTGTAACACTGCACCCACATAAAGCCTGATGACCCCATAACTGTAAATAAACCTATCCCTAGCACCTGGCACACAGTTGGTGGTTTAATCAATGTTGAATGAGTATTGGATAACCAGGAACCACTTTTAATAGGGTCTGCCACGTTCCCTGTTCCCTGGAGCCACTCAAAGCAAGTGTATATATAGAAACCATCCCAGCCATGCATTAAAGTAACGTGAGAGCAAATCACTGAGAAGCTAAGTTCTGCCCACACCTGCCAGGGGAGCTCCCAGCTGCTGATGCCAATGACCAGCGTGAGGTATCTGCAGAACCACCACACCAACAAGACAGATTTCAGTTGTTTTTAAACAAGCCATCAGAGTGGCTAATGGCTTCCCTCAAAGAAACCCCACACCTTCAGCGAACAGACAAGGAACTCATTAGTCGGAGCTGCCTCCTCCAATCTCAATTGTCCAAGGGTTCCATCCAAGCAGGCAGGAAAACAGCTCCCCGGAGCCCACATGCTGACAGGCGGCATCCGGGGTGATCAGATTTCTATCAGTAACAACACATGGCATTTCTTTCTGGCTCCAGTTCAGAATCCCACCCCACCCACCCCCAACAGGCAGATCTCAGCTTTTCATAGGTCCTAAATAATCCAGCCTTTAAGAAAATACTCGGCCGGGCGCGGTGGCTCACGCCTATAATCCCAGCACTTTGGGAGGCCGCGGCAGGTGGATCATGAGGTCAGGAGATTGAGACCATCCTGGCCAACATGGTGAAACCCCATCTCTACTAAAAATACAAAAAATTAGCCGGGCATGGTGGTGTGCGCCTATAGTCCCAGCTACTCAGGAGGCTGAGGTAGGAGAATCGCTTGAACCCAGGAGGCGGAGGTTGCAGCGAGCTGAGATCATTGCGCCACTGCACTCCAGCCTGGCAACAGAGCAAGATTCTGTCTCAAAAAACTAAAATAAAATATACGTGTATCAGTGACACACACAACATCACCAACACAGTCACTCGTTCAATGTGCTGCCTCCCCTTGACAACTCCCCAAACACGGTCACACTTTCTCATGTCTGCCTGGAACTCCATCTCCATCAGAGCCAGCAGACCAGCATCTCCCTCAGTCCCTGGGCACCACAGGAATCTTCCTCTTGACATTCAGAGAACAGCCCTCCCTGGCTGAGTTTTCCCGAAGCTGCATGGCACAACCCTGCTTAGGGCTCTTGAAGCCCAAAACCCCTGAGCCAACATCCAGGTGATGTTCCATTGACACACGGTGAGAAGCTGGGCTGGTGTTTCTGCCTGCGGGGGCGGCCACAGGGGGCGCTCCTGGGGCGATGGTCACACTGTGTCCTCACTGGGTGCTGACTGTAAAGGTGTGCTCAGCTCATGAAATCCAGCAAGGTATACAGTAACTTGTACAGTTTTCTATGTTTATGTTATTCATCCACAAAGAGTTAATAAATAAGGTACTGATTCACATGAATTCGCACTTTGTTTTGGAATGTTAGGAGTTGGAGGTGGGGGTCAATAACACCATACTTCAGCCACATAAATCAGACTTTCTCAACAGCCTGAAAAACCAGTTGTTCCTGCCATCGATTGCGCGGGTTCCAGAAACACCTCCAACAGTCCTGAAGGAAAGACAGCCACGAAACAGCCACCACTGCACGTGCCTTCTGCTGAAGCTGAGGTAGAACCAATTTTGTTTATTCCAAAGTCAGGAAAGTGAGGATTTGGTCTTCCAGATGAAAACAGGCAGGCAGCTTGGTTTTCTGCAGAACCTCCTATTCTTAAAATTGGGTTGCTCACAGGGGATGGTGCTGTGACCCAAACACACTATGTTTTTTTCAAAAACAGAGGCTATGCCTGCAGCGCTGCACCCACCCTTCCACATTTACCACCCCACTCAGCCTCTTCCTAGCTGACCAGGGATGGGTGAGTTCCGGGAACTCTGCCACTCATGAGTCACCCTCCCGGCGCCTGACAACTGCTCCTGGATCTTGATCAGTTTTCTTCAAGAGACTGGCTTTGGTGTTTAGGGCTCACGCTGCAATAGCTTGCAAAAATAAAACTTCTCTTTTTTATGAGCAGCGTGAGCAAGTATATGAGAACATAAGAATCAAACCCCGTCCCTCTCCTCCTGAATAACAGGATACATTATTTCTGAGCCACTAGGTCAGGCCATCATTTGGCAGCTCAACTATTTAGCAAAGGCAAGTTGCTCATCACCTTTTCCCGGCAGGGCTGCTTAACTGGGCACCTGGGGTTTGTGCCATGGTCTAGGGGCAGCCTGGTGTTTCCTGACCAAAGGACAAAGCTGAATTGGCCTGACATCACGGGAATTTTCCTAGCCTTCTTCGTGTTCTGCTGAGATCTCCAAAATATATTAACTGTGTAGATCTTTGGGCAGAAAATTCTCAGTTGAGCCACGCTGGATGTACTTTCCTAGAACAGATCAAACTTCAGCAAAATTAAATCTGTGAGATTTCCAGTATGATTAATCCCTACAAGGTGGCCGTGCCAAGAATAGCCTCTTCTGGGAACCTGTGAACGTGAGCCTCCGTGGCTTAAGCAAGAACAAAGACCACACTCACGCTTCCTGGGGCTCCTGTGGTCACTCTGCTAGCTCCACAGAGCAGTTTGGATGACCCCGACACCTGCAATAAAATGCCACTTAACAGCCCACTTGGAAGCCAAACAGAAGCACACTGTCTGGATGGAATTGGAAGAAAAAGATCTGCAATGGGAGCTCCAGAGATCTGGATTCAAATCCACCTCTGGGATCATGGACAAGTTTTTTGTTTGTTTGTTTTGTTTTGTTTTTTGAGACAGAGGCTCACTCTGTTCCCCAGGCTGGTGCAGAGAAGCATGATCTCGGCTTACTGCAACCTCTGCCTCCCAGGTTCAAGCGATTCTCCTGCCTCAGCCTCCCAAGTAGCTGAGATTACAGGCATGTGCCACCACGCCCAGCTAAGTTTTGTATTTTTAGTAGAGGCGGTTTCTCCGTATTGGCCAGGCTTGTCTCCAACTCCTGGCCTCAACTGATCTGCCCACCTCAGTCTCCCAAAGTGCTGGGATTACAGACATGAGTCACTGCCCTGGGCCCTGTCATTTTTCTCTGGACCTCTGTTTCCACATCTGTAAACCCCAGGGGGACAAGCACAGCATCTCTCAACTCCCTTGCAAGCTGGTAGATTTTCATTCCAGCTCAAAAATATATTTAAAAGAATTTTTTTCAGTGAATTGTCAAAATCCAGATGGCTCTCACAAGAATCGGGAGGTTTTACATTAAGATCCCAATTTCTAGATTATCTTGGGAAATCCGCAGATCTGGCCCGCGTATCTGGGGGGTATTCTGGGCTAGTATTCTCAACAGGAGGCAGGAACCAGGATGGGCAATGAGCTCGGGGGAAACAGAATGCATGGCCCAAGCTGTTGCTCTCATTTTCGTGATGAGCGGCCCTGTGAGCATCAAGTTGGAGGCTCCTGTTCCTGGGTCTGCCCCGCCCACCCCTGCCCTTCAACATATTGCTTAAACTTTTTCCACTTTTCATTTCAGCTGGAATGCTCAAGAATGAACTACGAAGTCAAAATATTTTATTATTCTTTTTTAAAGTATCAAAAGATCTGTTAAGTGGAGATCCACCAGCTGAGGGCCTCTGCCCCAGCCTGCCAGCAATTCTAGCACTGCCCATGCCAGGAACCTAGAGCTACTTCAGAAGTTCCCCGGACCCCCGACCTCTGTGGGCTGTCTCGCACCACCCCCTACCCCTCATCCTAGTCCCTCAGCCCCTCAGCTAAGAATCCACGTTTGGGAGCCAGGACAGTGAGGCCAGAGGTGGGTGGGTCTCTGAGGAGGGTGGGAGCTACATCTGCGTTTTGTCAGCCTGCTGGACAGGCCAGGGTGTGCATAGTGGCTGCCGGCCTGCCAAGTTGCTAGAGGAGATTAAACAAAAAATGAGCCACACTGCTGCAGGAAACAAACGAGGGAGTGTGTGGAGAAGACCCCCAACACACCCAGTGTGTGTCTGCATGATGGAACACCAGGGTAGGAAGATGGGGCTTTGTTCCACATCTCTTTAAAGGAACCGCACAAGCCAAGAGTCACAGGATGAAAATTCAGTTCTCAAACCAGCCCATCTCATTGGAGGTGGCAATATAATAATAATAATAATTAATTATAATAATAGACATTGAGCAGCACCACGGCATGACAGCTAACATTTAGTAACCTCTTACTCTGTGCAAAGCACGGACATTCTCATCGTCCCCATTTTAAAGATGATGAAACAGAGGCACAGCAAGGCCACGAACTCAAACAAGGGCACACCGCAGCAAGCAGTGGAGCAGGATCTGGAGTACAGGAGCTGCCCCTGAGCCCGGCCTGCCTGCTCACCTCAGGGCTTTCTCCAGCCTCTTTTTAACATACAGGCGCCACAGCACGCGTACCTTAGATGTTCAGAATTCAGGGACACACCCTGTCTTCTATACCGCCTTCTACTACTGAAAAACCAGAATGGAATTTATTCACATGTGCACTCCTCTATATGTGACAACTATGTACATTGATATCTACATACACAGGTTGTTTTACAGGGTTGTACGTACAAAGCTATACGTGGTTTGGAGGATTTGTGCATTTTTAAGATTAATTTTGACTCTCTACAACCTGTACCTGATATGCCAACTTTAGGTGTGTACAATTGCCCTGTTCACAGCCAAGTGTCTGCCTCCTCAGAGCCCTGACTCCCAAGGGGCCCACCAAGGAGAACAAAGGACCCCAGTGTTCATGGAAAGGCCTGAACAATGGGGAGACTAATCTTGAAAACTAGACATGGGCTGTTTTACAAAATACACATTACCCCAAGGAAGAGACATTTGGACCTTCGTTCATCGTCTGCGCACTCCTAATTTACACGCACTCCACGAAGCTTAGAAAGAACAGATTAAAAGCAGCAAGATTTGAAGAAAGAAATGAACCAAAGACAAAACGGTGTTAACAGGTGGCACGGGAACCTCTGGGAGGGAGACCAAAAGGAAATTACAAAGCAGACCCAAAGCAGGCTTTAGTGTCAGGGGAAGTGTTTCCGCCCACTTCCACAGTGAGTGGGAGCCCCGTGTGTAGGAGCTGTGATGAACACGCAGCCAGCACGGGGAAAGCCGGAGGGAAGGTGAAACTGGGAGCGGAATGCAGCCTAATGAAGAAACAGAAGCACAGGTGATGAAAACAAAGATGTTTTTGGCACAAGGAGGTAAAGTTAAACCACCTGGAACTTACGGGAGCATGACGGTGCTGAGCACAGGATCTAAAACAAGGATTGCACCTTTTCTTTTTCTGCCCTCGCAGTGAACTCCCTAAAGATTTCCCATGGGGCACACTGATGACAGCAATCCAAGCTGGACACAGTTGTTCTCAACCCCCACTGTCCACATGCAAATAGATATGCCTCTTCTTTTGCCCCTTCCCAGGACATATGGCAATGTCCGGAGATATTTTTGTTTGTTACAAGGGAGAAGGGTGAGTGGGTGCTACTGGCATCTAGTGGAGAGAGCCCAGGGATGCTGCTCAACATCCTCCAGTGCACAGGACGGCCCTCCCCACAGCAAAGAGTTCTCCGACCCAGGGGATCAATAGTGTCAAGGTGGAGAAATCCTCATCTAAACCAGAGCAAAGGCAGTAGGTGCGGATTTGACACCAGAAAGAAAGCTGCCCTGGTACCATCACTTACTTACCTGCTGTGTGACCTGAAACTTTGGTCTCCTCCTCTGTACAAGGAGATAATCACTCCCAACCCCTTACAGCTATGCTGGGGATTCATAAGACCTGGTTTTTGAAAGTATTTTAGCACTGCAGGCCTCACTCCATCTTCACTGCTCCCCAGTGCTCGCAAGGCCTCTGATTTGCACTGCAGGGAAGGAGGAAGGAGGTGGTGAGGGGAAGCAGTGAGGTCTGGTGGGGTGGAACAGCGGCAGCACTAACAGGCCCTGGATCCTGGGTGGTCCCCGCTGAGGATTCAGACTCCCTCATAGGATGCTCAAGAGGGACATGTGCCTTCTGAGGGAGCTTGAGGGGCTTCTCCCCAATGAGCTGTGCCAAGATGACCGAGGTTGAGTATGAGATGGGGTCTACAGGAGATGGCCTTGTGACCTGCCTCAAAACCCAAGAGCCACTACCATTATTATAACAACGAGAACACAATAACAATAGTAAGAATGGCCGACATTGATTCAGCACTTACATCTGTACCTGGTCATGAACTAAGCCCTCTTTTGTTGTTGTTGCTGTTGTTGTTGTTTTGAGACAGGGCCTTGCTCTGTCGCCCAGGCTGGAGTATAGTGGCACAATCTCAGCTCACTGCAACCTCCATCTCCTGGGTTCAAGTGATTCTCATGCCTCAACCTCCTAAGCAGCTGGATTACCAGTGTCCGCCATGATACCTGGCTAATTTTTGTATTTTTAATAGAGATGGGGTTTCACAATGTTGGTCAAGCTGGTCTTGAACTCCTGACCTCAAGCGATTCGCCCACCTCAGCCTCCCAAGGTGCTGGAATTACAGACGTGAGCCACCATCCCTGGCCACTCTTTGTAGCTTATCAGTTTAATCCTCACAATTGACGTAGAAAGTGGGTACAATGATTATCTCCGTTTAACAAGTGAACTAAAGTCGCTTGCTCAAGGTCTCACAGCTCAGCCAGAACTAGGTTTTGCACCCAGGACTCTGACACCATAGTGCACAGCCTTAACCACTACAGCACCCTCCTCCCAAACCACACCCCTTCCATCACCACCCCTCTTCATCACAACCTGGACTCTCATATTCTAGAAGACAGCAGGAAAGCAAGCGGAATACACAGTATAATTCTATTAAAATAATTAATGTGCATATACATACCAATGCAAGAAGAAAATTTCCCACAATACTCACTGATTGTTATAACAGTGTTTAATGATGAGTAGTAGAATTACAAGGCTTTTTATTTCTTTATAGTTTTCTAAACTTTTCAAAGTTTTTTTTAACAATACCAATTAATAAAAGTAACATTATAAAATATTTATAATGCTTGTTTTTTTAAATTTTTTTTAGCAAAAGTCTGCCAAACAACCTGAAATTATTAATTGTCTAAACCAGAGGTTGGCAAACTAGGGCCTGAGGGCAAATCCAGCCATCTGCCTGTTTATGGAAGGTTTTACTGGTATACAGCTACGCTCATTCACTTATATAAATGACTATGACTGCTTTTGGCTACGACTGAGTTGAGCCAGGCATGGTGGCTCACGCCTGTAATCCCAGTACTTTGGGAGGCCGAGGTGGGCGGATCACAAGGTCAGGAGTTTGAGACCAGTCCAGCCAACATGGTGAAACCCGTCTCTAATAAAAATACAAAAATTAGCTGGGTGTGGTGGCACACGCCTGTAGTCCCAGCTACTCGGGAGGCTGAGACAGGAGAATCGCTTGAACCTGGGAGGTGGAGGTTGCAGTGAGCTGAGATTACGCCACTGCACTCCAGCCTGGGCAATGAGCGAGACTCTGTCTCAAAAAAAAAAAACAACAACTGAGTAGCCACCTGTAGACACATGGTAACGCTACACCCGGTTTCTAATCTGACCTAGAGATGATTTTCTGACTCTCGTACCTTTAAACCTTTCCTCACATGTCTCTACTTGTTCTGCTACAGCCCAAAATGGATATTCTAGGAAGCTAATGGAACTGACGCTTACGGCCCCTCACCTCACAGGACCCTCCTTAGAAAGTGTACATATTCTCTTGTGTTTTTGTAAAATTTGAAAAGGGATATTTAAAAACTCTTTTTCTTTTCTTTCTTTTTTTTTTTTTTTTGCCCAGGCTGGAAGGCAGTTGCACAATCATGGCTCACTGTAACCTCAACATCCTGGGCTCAAGCTATCCTCCCGCCTCAGCCTCCTGAATAGGTGGGACTACAGGCGAACGTCACTACACCCAGCTAATTTTCTTAATTAAGTAATTAATTATTAAGTAGAGACAAGTTCTATTTATGCTGGCCAGGCTGGTCTCAAACTCCTGGGCTCAGGTGATCTTCCTGTCTCTGCCTCCTAAAGTGCTGGGATTATAGGCATGAGCCACCACACCTGGCCTTACAATTCTTTTTCTTGAAAAGGTCTCCCCAAATTATGTAAGTTTCAGACTCCTCAAAATGGATCTGCCTATATCTAAAGCCTAGACACTTCACCACCCTTGTTATATTTTCAAGACCACAACGTGTTCAGTGGTAAGGAAAGTCTTGTTCCCACCGATTCCCAAGCAGCACTGGCCATGATGAACTCGTGGATTTCCAATCCCCAGATGGCCGAATCTCACAGACGGAGACCCCAAGGGTAGGGGGTCCACCTGGGTGTGCCCTCACACCCACCAGGAAGTTCACAGAGCAGACCAGTTCCCTAGAGGACCCAGTGGCACTCACACCCACCCAAGGAAAAGAGGAACATGCACAACTATCACACAACTACCTTACTGCCATTTGTGACCTCTCCTGAAATCCACCCTCCAATCCAATGTATTTCATGATACAGAGCCTCTGACATCACAGCACGTCCAAGTGGCAAGATCCAGGAGGGTGGTCTGAAACTGCTTTCTAAACGGTAGCGCCACTTGCAAGAATGACAAAAAGGAGATCAAATCACAAAATGCCATGCACATGTTTTATTATTTTAAAGACCCCTCCAATGTGTGGAGAGTTTTTTAAAATAACTACCGTTAGGATGGAAAATTTACATCAGCTGGTGCCGAGCACAGTTGTCAAACCAAATGCCCACCCACTCCTCTGAGTCGGGTGCATAGTGTTCTTCACTCTCTTGCTCTTGGTCCCCCCCCAGGTCTATTCTTATCTCTCCTTTTCCCTGGTGTGGGGGAGGGGGCCTTCTTTGTTGAGCGCAGCTGGCGGTTATGATAAGCAGGTGTCAGAACTTTGAAAATGACCTTGCCCATCAGCTGGTGGAAACCAAGAAGACAAGGAAGTCACTGTGTCACTGCTGGGTCTCAGCCCCCGAAACAAGACACAGTGAGAGAGAGAGAGGAAAGCTTTCTCTCTCTCTCTCTCTCACACACACACACACACACACACACACACACACACGCATCACCAAACAAAATGAAATGCACATAATATCACCACTAAAGAGCAAAATAAAAACCCAAAGGTGAGGATGTGTTGAAGTGTTTCCTAAACAGCAGAGGTAAACAAAGGAGACTGATGCTTAGAAAAATCCAGGGAAAGTCTGCATTCTACGCATGGAGTTGGCAAATTCCATTAGGAGAGTCGGCAGATGGGGGGAAGGGGAGGGATGTATATTCACCCAAGGCTGATTCCATCGCCCAGAAAGCCAGGGCCATGTAAATGGCTGTTACTGTACCAGTCCCTGGAAAGCTTCCAACACCCAGGACATGCTCTGGGAAGAAAGAGAATGTCCACTAACCCAGTTTCTAATTAAATGTGGGTTAACTGGCACTGCTCCCTGCAGCTCAAGGGGCCAACCGAGAGATGAAAGGAGCGTTTTTCAAAATGAAAAGGCCGAGCACACCAAGCCAGCGCTTTTTGTTTCCGCACATCCTTTCAGTTGCTCAACTTGACCCTCTGCTCGTTGAGCTGACTCCTTGGTCCTTGAAGAAACAAGCCCTTCCCTGCCCCCACCAGCTCCACGTCTGCAAGGACAGAGTTGCCCCCTTGGCACACGGTGGAGTGAATGCTGTTCCTCCTTTCCCATGATGTCGTCACTGCTGCCCAAGGATGAGTCACCGTGAAAGCCACACATTGTCCCCAGTGGACAAAAGGCTGGACCCAGGAGAGCGGCCCATTAACGCTTCTCCAAGAACTAACCGGCCTCTTTCTACATCCAAAGGATGCTGCCCGATGCTGGGAAACTGTTAGTCTTCTCTCCCAGCTCCCATTGCTAACATGAATAGGAAGAGAAACGAGCTTGCAAAAAAACTTCAGTGATATGCAAAGGGTATATGCAGCAGTTACTCTGTGAAAACCAAGGCAAAACTTCATTCAAGATGTTTAAAGGCCAGGGGCAGTGGCTCATGCTGTAATCCCAACACTTTGGGAGGCCAAGGCAGGTGGCTCACTTGAGGTCAGGAGTTCGAGACCAGCCTGGCCAACATGGTGAAACCCCATTTCTACTAAAAATACAAATATTAGCTGGATGTGGTGGCACATGCCTGTAGTCCCAGCTACTGGGGAGGGTGAGGCAGGAGAATCACTTGACTCTGGGAGGCTGAGGCTGCAGTGAGCTGATATGGTACCATGGCACTCCAGCCTGGGCAACAGAGCAAGGCTCTCTCTCAAACAACGACAACAAAAATAGTTTCAAGGCCAAAGAGGAATATAGATCAATTTGTTAGTAATAGTAATGTCACATTTACTGCACATCAACTAAGGCACTGGGCTAAGGAAGGGTGTTATTTGCACTATCTCATTTTATCTCAGAATTACCCTATAAGGTAAGTCCTATAATTAGCCTCATTTTACATGCAAGGAAAGCAGAGTAAAGAGAGATTAAGTAACTTACAAAAGATCACACAACTGGCCAGTGGTATACAGTCAGGATTTGAACCAGAGCAGTCTGGCTCCAGAGCTATGTTCTTAAATACCATGCTATTATTAATTGATAAACTAATCGATAATTATTAAAGTTATGCTAAAGTGTTCACATTTGAGGGAGGTTGTAATGTTTTATCTTTATGTCATATCTTACCATCCCCACACCAAAAATGCCACAACCTGGCTTTTCTCATTTAAAGACAGCATCTGCCAGGCAGTGTGCTAAGCCTGTGACACTTATCATCTCATTACTCCTCACAACCAATAATTTGAGGTTGGTGCTAATATTATTCCTTTTACATATGAAGACACCGAGCTGCAGGGGAGTTAACATCCTTTTCCAAGGTCATAAAACAAAGAAGGAATTTGAACCCAAGAATGTCAGATTCCAGCATCTATATTCTTTCTATTATATATGCCATCTCTTGCAGAATTTCAAGATTTTCCAGAAAAAAAAATTAAGAGTATCATGAAATGAGGGGTGAGAATGACTTCGTCCAATGATTAAGTTACCTGGATTCACTGGGTAGCAGGGACCACAGTGGGTGTACCTGGCCCATAGAGCGGGACCATCCGCCTGGCCTCCAGCCTACATCAGTTGATGGGTGACCTTGAGCAAACCCCTTCTCTCTCTAGACCTTGGTTTCTTTATTTATAAAAGAGGAACAAGAGAGCAAGGGGACCTTCCTGAGCCTTGGGTAGACCAGAGGCACTCCCAGAGGGCTCTGTAGGTGGCTATTTCTCCTCCATGGATGGAAGCTTTCCACCTCCCTTCCCAGCACAATTCTTCAGGATCAGGTTTCTCATTTTGTCCCTGGACCCAGGTCTGTAGACCCAAGTAGGCAATGGCAAGAAAGTCACAGCCCTTCTCACCCTCGGTGTGTTCCTAGGGAGGAGAGGTGGAGGGGAGGGAAAGAAGAGGGGCTCGAAAGGAAGCTGAGATGGGGGCAGAGTGCTTGAACAAGTGCTACACCCGAACCTGGGAGGTGTAAACATATGCAGAAGCTCACTGAGCTTGCCCCTTAGGTTGGCACATATGTCGGACATATTTATACCTCAATCAAATTAAAAGAAAAAACACTATTTGAAGAGATGCCACATCAGATCAGGCAAGATTTTGCCAAATTAAAACTGCTATGCCAGGCACGGTGGCTCATGCTTGTAATCTCAGCACTCTGGAAGGCTGAGGCAGACAGATTGCAAGGTCAGGAGTTTGAGACCAGCTTGGCCAATATGGTGAAATCCTGTCTCTACTAAAAATACAAAAATTAGCCAGATGTGGTGGCGTGAGCCTGTAGTCCCAGCTAATCAGGAGGCTGAGGCAGGAGAATCACTTGATCCTGGGAAGCGGAGGTTGCAACGAGCCAAGATCACACCACTGCACTCCAGCCTGGGCAACAAAGCGAGACTTCATCTCAAACAACAACAACGAAAAAAAAAGCTTTGCTATTATAAAGGCTCTATATAAAGTATTTAATATCTCATCCAAGACACCTTTCTCAAGGCATCTACCTTCTAAGTTCATTATGAAAAGGGAACAATACAGAATTGACAAGAGGAATTGTTGTATGTGGCCGAGAGGGGTATGGGTGAGCCTGGGGAAATCTTTTCTTTAATAATCAAGCCTCAAGGTGCACAGATGATGCTTTAACTCTCTATTTCTTTCTTTCTTTTCTTTTTTTTTTTTTTGAGACTGAGTTTCGCTCTTGTTACCCAGGCTGGAGTGCAATGGCACGATCTCGGCTCACCGCAACCTCCGCCTCCTGGGTTCAGGCAATTCTCCTGCCTCAGCCTCCTGAGTAGCTGGGATCACAGGCAAGTGCCACCATGCCCAGCTAATTTTTTATATTTTTAGTAGAGACGGGGTTTCATCATGTTGACCAGGATGGTCTCGATCTCTTGACCTCGTGATCCACCCGCCTCGGCCTCCCAAAGTGCTGGGATTACAGGCGTGAGCCACCACGCCTGGCCCAACTCTCTATTTCTATGCCTAATTTGTTTACTTAATTATTTTGAGACAGAGTTTCACTCTTGTTGCCCAGGCTGGAGTGCAATGGCATGATCTTAGCTCACTGCAACCTCTGCCTCCCAGGTGCAAGTGATTCTCCTGCCTCAGCCTCCCAAGTAGCTGAGACTACAGGCATGCACCACCACGCCCAGCTAATTTTTTTTTTTTTTAAAGAAAAAAAAGAATGAAGAAGAGGAAGAAAAAGGAAGAGAAAGAGAGAGAGAGAATGGGAGTATTGCTTTCTTGCCCAGGCTAGAATGCAGTTTAGTAATGGGTATTGAAAACCTCTTTTATACCAATAATTATACTTAATGATGTAGACAGGAAGGAATAAGGGAAGAAAATAACAAACAAGCAGCCAACCAATATTTCATTTAAACCTATGAAATGCTATGCAATTACTGAGGAGTGATTTACTTCCAATTATGTAGTCATTTTTGGAATAGGTGTGAGGTGGTAATGTATGTTTTGTGTATTTGAAGTGGAGAGTTCTATAAATGTTTATTAAGTTTACTTGTTCTGGGTCTGAGTTCAAGTTCTGGATGTCCTTGTTAATTTTCTGTCTCGTTGATCTATAGAATCGTTAGCTCTTCTTGTTACATTGATCCTTTTGCCATTATGTAATGTCCTTCTTTGCCTCTTTTGATCTTTGTTGCTTTAAAGTCTACTTTATCAGAGGCGAGAATTGCATCTCCTGCTTTTTGTTTATTTGTTTATTTTTACTCTCTGGTTGGTTGGTAAATCTTCCTCCTTCTCTTTGTTTTGAGTCTTTGTGTATCGTTGCATGTGAGATGGGTCTGGATGCAGCATACCAATGGGTTTTGGCTTTTTATCCAATTAGAATATATATGTTTAATACTGGCATTTGATGCTAGCTGGCTGTTTTGCCCATTAGTTAGTGTAAATTTTTCATTGTGTTAATGCTCTTTGCTTTTTGATATATTTTTGGAAAGGCTGATATTGTTTGTTCCTTTATATGTATAGTGCTTCTTTCAGAAACTCTTGTAAAGCAGGCCTGGTGGTGGTGAAATCTCTAAGAACTTGTTGGTTCACAAAAGATGTAATTTTTCCTTCGCTTATAAAGCTTAGTTTGGCTGGATATGAAATTCTGGGTTGAAAGTTCTTTTCTTTAAGGATGATAAATATTGGTCCCCACTCTTTTCTGGCTTGTAGGGTTTCTGCTGAAAGATCTGCTGTAAGTCTGATAGGTTTCCCTTTATGGATAACCTGACCTTTCTCTCTGGCTGCCCTTAGTATTTTCTCCTTCATTTCAACCCTAATAAATCTGGTGATTATGTGTCTTGGGGTTGGTCTTCTTGAAGAATATCTTTGTGGTGTTCTCTGTATTACCTGGAGTTGAATATTACCCTGCCTTGCTAGGTTGGGAAAGTTTTCCCGAATGATATCCTGAAGAGTATTTTCCAACTTGGATTCATTCTCTTCATCACATTCAGGTACGCCTATCAAATGTAAATTAGGTCTTTTCACATAGTCCCATATTTCCTGGAGACTTTGCTCATTGCTTTTTATCCTTTTTTCTCCATTCTTGTCTTCTCGTTTCATTTCACTGAGCTGGTCCTCGACTTCTGATATCCTTTCTTCTGCTTGATCAATTCGGCTGTTTAAACTTGTGCATACTTCGTGAAGTTCTTGTGTTGTGTTTTTCAGCTCCATCAATTCACTTATATTCCTCTCTAAATTGTCCATTCTCGTTAACATTTCGTCAAACCTTTTTTCAAGGTTCTTAGTTTCTTTGCATTGGGTTAGAACAAGTTCTTTTAATTCACAGAAGTTTCTTATCACCCACCTTTTGAAACCTGCTTCTGTTATTGGAACACACTCGTTCTCCATGAAGCCTTGTTCCGTTACTGATGAGGATTTGCGATCCCCTGTAGAGGGAGAGGCATTCTGATTTTGAGTATTCTCTGCCTTTTTAGGCTGGTTTCTTCCCTTCATTATATATTTATCCCTCTGTCGTCTTTGTAATTACCGACTTTCTAACTAGGTCTCTGAGCGGACGTCACTTGTTGATTCCCAGCGCCGAAATCTAAGCAATCCACTGTGCCGGCCAAAACAGCGGTGTTAAGATTGATGGTGCTTTTCTGCCCAGGAATCTCCGGACTCTGCACCAAGAACTGCCGCACTAAGGCGCCAGCAAAACCGCCGCGCCAGCCACAAGAGTCGCCCTGGCGACCCGTGGGGCTCCTCCGCTGGGAATCTCTTGGTCCGTGAGCAACAAATATTCGTCTGAAAGTGTGGCGTCCTCTCGTTCTCTGCGCTTTCACTGGAAGCTACGAGCCCGAGCTGCTAGTGATCAGCCATCTTGGATCTCTCTCCCCCCAATTTTTTATTTTTTAATAGAGACAGGGTTTCACCATGTTGGTCAGGCTTGTCTCGAACTCCTGATCTTGAGTGATCCACCTGCCTTGGCCTCCCAAAGTGCTAGGATTACAGGTTTCTACGCCTAATTTAGTGGAGCAAATAAAGCCTGGAACTTCAGGTAGGGACGTAAAATCCTGATTCTGTCACTGATTCACAAGGCCCTGGGGCTGAGTCAGAAATCACGGCTCCCTGCCAACTCCCTTCTCACCTTTGAAAAAGGACGGTGAAGACCACAAAGGAAAGGTGATCACTGGCTCAGATGGTGTGAACATCTGGGGTGTCTGCCACCAGCATCCAATTCCCTGTGTGTGGGTAACAGCACCTGGCCCTCCCACTAGGGGAACACCCCACCCTCACTCTCCATCCATGGGTTTAAATGAGGCTCCATCCTCTACCACCAAGTTCCAGAGTTCCAGGAAAGAGCACAAGGCCCATGGTGTAAACAAATCTGAGTTCACTCAGGAAGTTATGCTGGAACAAGTGGGAATGATGAGCTTTCGCTCCACAGCTGGGGTCAAATGCCAGCCTGGAGTTGCCAGTATCGCAGAGAGGAAACCTTCCTGAGAATAATGCCAACACAGAAGAAAGCAGAGCCAAGAGAAGGGCAGAGTGACAGCAAGGCCTAATCACACTGAGCCCCTGGGTCCCGCCATGGCTGAGGCTATCTACTCTTGGGCTTCCATTCCTGTAAGCCATTACATTCCCTATGCAGCTTAGTCCTGACTGAACTGTATTTCTGTCACTTGTAACAACAATAACATTTCCTAACTAGCAAAATCATTGTATAGAATCCTAAGTCTCTTAGTTACAAGGGATACTGGAGGCTGTCCACCCAGCAGCATTTTGCAGATACTAAGCATTCAATAAATGTAAGTTGATCTAATGGATGAATGATTTGTTCATTCCCTCTAGCTTCAATGCCTCAAAATGAAGGAAAGCTATCCTTTCAGTATTAGTCTAAGCCACAGGATAAATCAAGTTCATCTTCATGGAGTACTAATTTAAATGACAGAAACTAGCTCCATGCTTGAAAAGCACAGCTGTAACCAAACACAGACACCTGTGGTTCACCCCAGGAATGAAAGGATGGATCAACATTAGGAAATCTACCAGTATAATTCAGCTCATTACAGAGTCGAAAGAAAAAACAAAAACAGATGTCTCCTTAGATGCTATTCTTATTAAATTCCAACATATATTTCTGATTGAAAAAAAAACCTCTTAACAAAACAAGAATGGAATGAAACTTCCTTAAGCGATATATAGCTCAAACTGAAAGCCTGCCTCACATTTCCTAGGGAAACACTAGCGCACTCCCACTGGAGTGGATACAAAGAAAGAAGGACCCTACATACCACCACTAGTTAACATTATTCAGGAAGTGTTTACCAATCCAATTACAAGAAAAAAAAAGTCATACTGATTAGAAAGGAAGGAAAAACAAAATTGTATTAATTTGCAGATGATATAATTATATGTCTGGAAAAATCCCTCCCCACAAAAATATAATAAGATCTTCTAATACGGATCTTATAATAAGATCTGTAAAACTATTAGAGCAAATAAGAAAACTAGATAATATTAATCAACGTGAATAAACGAAGTTGGCTGGACATGGTGGTTCAAGCCTGCAATCCCAGTGCTTTGAGAGGCTGAGGCGGGAGGATCGCTTGAGTCCAGGAGTTCAAGACCAGCGTGGGTAACACAATGAGACCCTGTCTCTACGAAAAAATTTTTAAAATTTAGCTGGGCATGGTGGCATGTGCCTATAGTCCTAGCTTTGAGGCTGAGTCAGGAGAATTGCTTGAGCTCAGGAGTTTGAGGCTGCAGTGAGCTATGATCACCCCAATGCACTCCAGCCTGGGTAACAGAGTGAAACCTTGTCTCAAAAAAAAAAAAAAGTTAATCAATAGTTTTCCTATATACAAAAAAAAGAAGCATAAATAAATACATGCTAGTGATCCAGCTAACATAAATGATTATTCCAGAAATTCATTCCTTCTTGTGCTCTTCCACATTTCCTCTTCTCTACCCGTGTGAATGTTGGTGGCATGCTTGAAACTCACAGCTGTAACCAAACATAGACACTACCAACCAGGCACTCATCTTGTCTAGGCTTAACCATCTCTGGTGACTGCGAACCAATCTCCTGAGACTGCCCTGTCCAGTCACTTGGGGAAGCCCAGCAGGTCCCCGTCTTTGCCAACACAGGAAGAGAGGACCCATCTTTCAAGACATGACTCACAGTAGCAGGGTTGATCAGATTGGTCCACACATGCAACCGTCTCATCACCCACATCTGTACTGACCTGCATGCCATTCTTCATGCAAGCTAAGCCCCTGGGCCTTTGCACATGCTGTCCCTGATGCCTGCCATGATTTTCCTCAAGAAGGCTGCAGGGCTTGCTCTCTCCACATTCAGGTCTGGGTTGAATGCTATTCTCTCAAAAAAGCTCTCCCTGTGTCCCTATCTAAAACTCCACCCTCTGACGCTCACCCTATCACATACTCTATCTTTCCCCATAGCATGCACCACCAGCTAATCCTGCTTCATACATCTGTTTATGGTCTGTCTCTCTCATCAGAAGGTAAGCTCCATCAGGGCAGAGACCACCACATCTGCAGTACCCCTACCCCAAACGCAGTCCCAGATGCACAGAAGGGGCTCAACAGATGTTGGTTTTATAGGTGGATGGATGGATTTGTTCAGTCCCCAGATCCACTCTCAATCCTACCACCTGAATATTTTTCACGATTTCACCTCTCTCTGTTGGTTAGCCAAGCTATCCTCTTACTTATTCTCAACAGGTATTTATGACCTCCATTGTCTTTCTCCCAGATGGCTACAATACCCCTAGTTGGTTACTCAGCCCTGAGTTTTGCTTCCCTCCAAATCTTTTCCCACTCTAGCCAAAGGTCTTTTCTCAAAATGCAGATTTAATCAGATTTAAGAGGCCACTTAAAACACTTCAGTGGCCTCTTGGGACCCTTAGGACAGAGTCTAAGCTCTTCACTACCAAGGCCCAAGAGGACCCAGTGCTCCCAGCCCAGAGGCCTCCCAGGCCCCTGTCGTATGCTATGATCCAGTCTCACTGAGCACGTCACATCTCTGTGGACTCAGGGCCTTGGCGCACACCACCCCTTCCATGTGGTTTGCTCTTTACCTGGCTATCCCTCACAAATGCTTCCATTTTCTGTCTGTTACCTCCCATGGGGAATGTTAGGTCCACCCCAAAAGGACCACAGATCCTCACACTTCCCTGTCACATGCTCACTGCCCTGGGAATGGCTTGTTTAGGTCTGTGTGCTCCTGGACTATAAGATTCACAAGAGTCAGTCTGTGCCATTCACAGCACCCAGGACAATGCCCCCAGCACTGAGCAGAGCCTCAAGATAGACTTCTCTGACTTTAATTTAAATCGAGGCTCACTTGAAGCGCATGGAAGGGGAGGAACTGGAGGACCAAGGTAAATGGCACTGCAAAGACACACCCAGACAAACACAGAACGTGGATCTGTCTCTTCAAAATGCTAGTGCCCTGGAGGGCAAAAATAAAGGAGGGTTCTGTTCTTGATTGAAGGAGACTAAAGAGATGAAATAATCAAATACGGTGCTTTCACCAGGACTGGGCCGAGATGGGATGGAGAAAGGAAAAGAGCTATCAAAGGGTTTCAGGGCAATGGAGGGAATCTGGATCCTGAGTAGGTGAGTCAGGAGACAGTATTCATCATAAGACTTCAGAGCTGTGAGAAACCATCACCATCTTTACATTGACACAATGTTCCACGATTTACCAAGGAATTTCACATGACCTAATCCCACCCGCTCATCTCAGAGATAAGGAAACTGCACTCAGAGGAATGGCTAGACTCTAACCCTAATGCAGTGGGGTGCTGAAGTTGGCACACACTGGGAAGAGTGATTGTACACATCTCGGTACCTCTGTGTTAGCATGTTGAAGCTGAAATGCTAAAAGTCTGAGCTTTTTCCCCCCAGAAAGCTCGTTTGCCCTAACCTTTACCCTAACCCTGTCCTGAAGCCAGATGTGAACCTAGGCCTCCCTCCAGCCATTCAGGGCTCCTTTCCAGCACCCCTGTTTTTGCTTCCTCTTTAGTCTCCTGCCCCTAAAAAACCTATGCCAGACTGCAAAGTCCTCCAGGGCAGGGACTGTATTAGATTGTAATGATGGACCCTACTGACCGACGTACCCCAAGCCCAGCACAGGGCCTGGCACACAGCCTCGATAGACACTCATCATTAGAGAAGAAAATTCCTCCTACTCGGGCTCTGCTCACAGGTGGGACAAAAGCCACCTTCAGCTCAAGCCCTAGAAGTACTCCTAGGGAAAGCCTTAACTCAAGTTCCCATGCTCTTCTCTCACCTAGAGAACAGAATTCTCAAGACTCTCCCAATTCACACCCTAGCAGAATACCCCAGACAAAGCCAGCACTTAATCAAGACATCTCAATAACCTGTACCTTATGAGCCCAGTGAGCCCATAACAATGAAGGAGGCAGGGCACAGTGGTTCACGCCTGTAATCTCAGCTCCTTGGGAGGCCAAGGCAGGAGGATCACTTGAGCTCAGGAGTTTGAGGCCAGACTGAACAACATAGTGAGATTCCACCTCTACAAAAAAGTTTAAAAATTAGCCAGGTGTGATGATGCAAGCCTGTAGTCCTAGTTACTCAGGAAGCTGAGGTAGAAGGATCACTTGAGCCTAAGAGGCTGAGGCTACAGTGAGTCGTGATCATACCACTGCACTCCAGCCTGGGTGACAGAGCAAGACTGTCTCTTAAAAAAAAAAAAAAATACAAGGTTCGGATGCCCCACCCCACCCTTGCACAGCTCTCTAAGCCTAATACTTAACTCCTAGAGTTGAAAAAGTTGATTCACCTCCAGAGAAAGTGTCATACTGTCACCTGGCAGGAATTTTCTATCAGATTTCCCAGGAGGGAGACTCACATGACGTATTTGGTTTCCACCCAGTGAGAGCACGGCATGAGGACAGCTGCTGTTTTGCATGCCACCATCCACCCCACCTAGGCAGGGCCAGGGGGCTTCCTCTTCACCAGATGAGTGTGGGCCAGAGGCAAAACCCCTCAGAGACGTTCTTTTCCTACCTGTTGTGCTACACGGTGCCGCCTGAGAGTGCTGCGCCCGTCGGAGGCCGCGTAGTGTGTGTGTCTTTAAATACTTCTCGATTGTGTCCTAGGTGCCAGACACTGCCAGGCCCTTAAGCCTTTCTTGTCTCCTCTTACTATATTCATCTCTCCTTCGAGACTGTAAGCTGCTTGAAGGCAAGGTCCATGTCTGGCTGTAGCCCCAGAGTGCCCAAAAGAGTGCTTAGCACATAGTAGGTACTCAAATGACTGTAGAATGCATTTTTTTAATGTGATTACCCTATGCTAGAGATTGTCACAGAAAAGTAGAGGGCATGCATTCTGAGAACTCCTCCTTGGCTCTGCAGTTGGTGGGAGAATAATTTACAAACTGATAACAGACTAATGCCACGTGCTAGACACTGGCCAGATGCCCAGTGACGGAGCTAAGCATTTCTTACCATACTGAATCCTTGCATAACTCTATGAACTAAGTATCACCGTTATCCGCCTTTCACAGATAGGCAAACTGAGACTTGGGAAACTTCAACAACTGGGCCAGGATACTCACCTCCTCCCCTAACACCCTCCTGGCAGTTCCCCTTGTCACTGGGGCCACCCTATGAAAAGGTGACTACCTGGAGTTAGAAACATGCTGATCGGCTCCCAATGCCCACCCTTCTGCACCTCAATGGACTGCCTGGGATGAAGCCCACTCCCACCCTTGGAGCAATCATAGCAGCTGCTCCGATTCTGCAGAGGGGCTCCAGTCTGCAGGGAGCAAGTAGGAGGAGGACCCAGCCAGACAAGAAGCAGGTGGGGTGGTGAGAAGGCTGAGGGCTTTCCCTGGGAGTGTCAAAGGTGCAGGTGTAGGCCAGGTCCAGTGGCTCATGCCTATAATCCCAGCACTTTGGAAGGCCAAGGTGGGTGGATCACATGAGGCCAGGAGTTCAAGACCAGCCTGGCCAACATGGTCAAACCCTATCTCTACTAAAAATACAAAAAAATTAGCCAGACGGGGTGGCGCACACCTGTAATCCCAGCTACTCAGGTGGCTAGGGCAGGAGAATAGCTTGAACCCAGGAAGTGGAGGTTGCAGTAAGCTGAGATCAAGCCACTACACTCCAGCCTGGGCGACAGAGCAAGACTCTGTCCCAAAAAAAAAAAAAAATCAAAGTGCAGGTTTAAGCCCAAGCCCTAGAATTACCCGTGACATTGAAGCAGGTACTTTAGAACTCTATTTCCTCACTTGTAAAACAGAGATGAACAATATGTGTTGTTCACCAGGCTGCAATGATGTTTGGAGCCAATGTATATTAAAAAGCCCCTCGGGAGGTGCCCCAAATCAGCGGGCATTATAATTTGCTGTGTAGAGGATTAGCCATGCTCACTGGAGGACCAAGGAGCTTCTTTAGTGACTTTGCAGCAAATCTTCCAAGATGTGTTCTAATCCATGCCTTTGGCCATTACAGGGGCAGATAATGGTTGGTGAAAACACACACACACAGACACACACAGACACACACACACACGACAAAATAGGACCAAGGTTTAGGAGACAAGATCTGGGGCTTAACTCTTCTACTCCTTGGCTATGTGACCACAGCTCCGCCCTTCACCTCCACAACCCTTGGTTCCTCGTCTGTAAATAACATCTACTTATCTCATTGTCCTGATCACATAATTGAAGGACTGGGTGAAGGCTCAAAGACCCAATCCAGCACATCCCTGGGGTGACCTCTACAGTAGCAGACGTAGGGGGCTGCCCTCCCTAAGACACCTCTGCATGCAAAGGGGCACTTTATAGGCTCTGATGAGGTCTGCAAAAAGGGCCCCATTTAACTGAGCCAAAGCCAGCACTGGCCAAACAAGTTTGGCAACAGACCCAATTTTGTTCCTCTGCCATACCTAATAACGTAAAGAGGAAACCATATTCTAAGGAACAGACCCTGGGAATGCTGATGGGATCTCCAAGAAGACAGCTCAGAGAGGTGAAGTGCCTTGCCCAGGGTCACAGAGTCCAAGGTCAGGAGAGTTTGCAAACCTCAGGCTCTCACTCTCCCTTCTGTTGGGTTTCTGGCTTCTCAAGGTCAGCAGCTAAACCTCCGAAGGGTGAGGGAAGCAGAGCAGGTCCCAAACAGCCTTTTGGACAGTGAACAAACAGCTAATAAAAATCAATGACCAAAACAGCCCTGGCCTAATGCCAAGATGGGAGCTGATACCATGGATCAAGGAGAAGAGAGCACCTAAGAGCAAGCAGCAAAACCACATGTCAATAGGGAGGGCTTCGAGCACTGTACAAACCAGCCTAACCCTGCAGCATGAAAACCACATGTGGCGCCAGGGCAAATTGCAATTCTGGGTCAAGTCCTTCATGTTGCCATCTACAAATCAGTCTGTTTTCTAGGCAATTCAGTCCACCAGAGCCACACACGGGCAGGGCCTGGGCCAGCTGTCAGGCATCCCTGCACCAAACAAGCCCCTTCCTTCCAGGAGAGTAAAGTCTAGCAGAAGCGGGAAGGAGGAGGTACTCAACACAGACTGAATAGGTGAGCAAACCAGGGGAGATTTTTATTTGGGAAAAACAGACATATATGTATACAGGGTGAGCCTGGAAGACTCTGCAGGGAAAGCCTAATCCCTTATTTGAGCATTTTCCTAAAGTGCTGAGGACCACTGAGCAATAGAATGATTGTTGACTGACTGACCAAATGAATGAATGAATAAATGACCTAAATTAAACCTTTCCATTTCTCCATCATGGGTGAAGTCCTAACTATTCAACCATTTCACCATAGGTCCATTCATAGGAATAATTTACAAGAAGGACAAGGGCTTCTTCCCCTCAAAACTCTCTCCTTTGCACCCAAGGAAACTGTTCAGAAATTCTGCTTCTGTTGCTACACAGCTGAGGAAACTGAGGCACAGAGCTGTACTATCTGCCTACAGTCACTGATGCCCACAGAAAACTGCACTCTCCAGGGTATTTATCTTCTAGAAATCCTATATTCTTGGGCCCCTAAAGTGTAAGTTAGTATTCAGAAGTAGAAGTAGTAAGAAATTATTGCTCAGTCAATAAATGCTATGCAAATAGTTCTCCTCACAATAAAGTCACTTGGTTAAAAGACAGACTGCTCATAAATCACAGGAACAAAACTGTAGCTCTCAAAGGGAAGTATGGCCCGTGGGCAGGGATTCCAGGGAGCCGCAGTCCTTGAGGGAGTGGGATTGGCCCTGGCTGATCTGTGGTCCTTCCAGCTGGTCAGCTCTGTCTCAGTACCTCATCTCAAGGATCCTGGTTACTCCACCCCTTTGGTCTAGAAATATTAGTAAGTACCTACTGTGTGCCAAGCACTTGGTAAATAATGGTGAATACAAGAGGTGATACCTGGCCCCATGAGGTTTGCAGTCCAATAGGTGAGAGAGACACTAAAAAGATAAATACATATAAGATGAGAAATTGTGTTTGCTCCTTACCATTTCTGAAACATAAGTCTATCACTCTCCTGATAGGAAAGTCTTTCTAGGTTCTTCACTATAAAAATAAGCAAACAAATATGAAAACTGCTGCCTTTATTGGGTACTGACTATATGCAAGAGCTTTACAATGGTTAACTCCGAACATCCCCAATGACCCACTATGGAAGATACTACTATTATCCCCACTGACCAAAGTAGATTCATGGCTTTCCCCTTAGCCACTGCTCATAGTGTGTGCAACTACCTCCCCCCACAGACACCAGACTCCGAATTCCCTATGAATTCATATCTTACTCATACTTTTGTCACTGGTGCATACAATACTATTCAATCAATGCCCACCAAATGAACAATCAATTAATCATTCAATGGGCTAGTCTCCTGCAAGATATTAACCACTAATCAGCTGTAGTTTTGGAAGAAGAGCAGATCAGTTCCCTAATAATTACACAGGAGGTAGCTGTGATGTTGTAGAATGAGCCAGAGCCAGCCCCTGGAGATGTGAGAGCATGAACCTGGCAATCATTTCATCACTCTGGGTCTGTCTGCTTAAAACTGTAATGAAGAGTTAAACACAAAGAATCTAGGATTTCTTCCGGCTCTAAATTTGTATGTCTCTGAAATATATAATAAGATGATGGGGGCTGAGAAAGGCATCTGAAATTGCACTCTGTCTGCAATTTCTTGATCTTAGAATAAGACCAAAAGTTAAACATGTTAGGGTAGGTTGATTAATTAGGCCTAGGGAGAGCGAGTGAAGTGCTTCCTCTCCCTGCACAGCTCAGTGGGCACATTTCTCCTGAGCAAGTATGTGTACTCCCATGACGAATATGCTAAACCTGTAGAACCCCTTTGCAGGGAAACATTTTGGATGGGCATGGGTGAGGCTGCCATCCCTAACTGTACCCAAGACCAGTGGTGCTGGTGTTATGCAGGAGCCCATGCTCACATGCTGGACGGGGACAAAGCTACCACTTTCAACTCTGCTCTCCTCTGGAAATACCACAGATTCTGAATAACAAATGAGTGTGGTCAAAGCAATTGCAAACATGGGCATGATGGCCCCAAAGCCATGCTCATTAAATAGAACTCAGCACTCAACAAATGTTAGTCTGTTTGTTACTCCAAGTAAGAGCACTGGGTAGAAACCAGGGCTCCATGGTGAGAAAAGTTTTGCTGTTTTCCTTTTACTATTTGGATTGGTTTTGAATACATTTCTGTCTGTTGCCTAATGGCCACAAAACGGGAAGAAACAACACAACTCCCTACCTAGGAGGATCACTGTGAGAATTAAATGAGAAAAACAGGCCAAGTGATCCAGGCAGAAGCTGACATAGTAAATACTCAAACTGTTGCCAACGCTGATGGCAGTGGTGATGGTAGTGGTGGACATAAAAGTAGGGAAATCCAGCTGAGGGCTCTTTGAAGCCCCTCAGGGTTAGAAAGAGAAGCAGATTATCCTGGGCTGGACTCTCTTGGGGGATTACAAGTATACTCCTTGGGTGCTTCTCAGAAAACAATGCAGCAGCAGCACCTGGGAAGGGCGGGGCTCCCCAGATGCCCTAGGGCCCTGGGACTCTGGATAGGTGGATGGGTCCCTGTGGGGACAGAGGCTTGTGGCACCATCAGGAGATGAAGCCAGGCAACAGAGTCCTGAGAAGATGAACTTCCTCAGAGTTCAGAGGAGGTGAAGGAAATTACAACCGCAGAAAGACACCATCATTCACCCAATAGACTAGCAAAATTAAAAAGCAGAAGATCTCAGGCATGGCAGGACAGTGGGCAAATAGGAGATCTGGCACCCAGGTGACAAGCAGTGCCCTTTGGAGAATGAACTGTGAAGTTTCAGATCTTACAGGCATACACAGGATGGCCCAGCAACCAATCCCTGGCAACCTCCCTAGAGAACTCTTGCCCATGTGCTCAGGAGGAACATACCAGAAAGCACGTCACCACACTACCATAAGGGCAAAAAACAGAACCAAACTAACTAGCACCATCAGGGAAATGGCCCAATAAACAGTGGGATCCTCATACTATTCACTTGGCTGCAGTATAAAAACAAGGTAGATTCACATATACTGTCTTGAAAACATTTTAGGACATATTATTGAATATATAAAAGGGCTACAAAATAGGCCAACAAGCATAGTATGACTGTACATATTTAAAACCAAGAAAGAAAGAAAGAAAGAAGGAAGGAAAAAAGGAAGGAGGGAGGGAGGGAGGGAGGGAGGGAAGGAGGGAAGGAAGGAAGGAAGGAAGGAAGGAAGGAGTGACTTTTGTTCTATGTATCTAGATAACTAACAAAGTTATGGAAGGAAATGTACAAAGTCGACCCCAGTGGTTACTTCTGGGAAGGACAGGGGTGAGGTAGGAGCTGGGAATGAAAATAAGAGTCAACGGGGATTTCATCTGTATTTTTAGCAAGGAAAAGATATCTACTTATTTCTAAATAAAATTAATTTTAGGCCGGGGCTGGTGGCTCACACCTGTAATCGTAGCACTTTGGGAGGCTGAGGTGGGTGGATCACCTGAGGTCAAGAGTTCGAAACCAGCCTGGCCAACACGGTGAAACCCCGTCTCTACGAAAAATCAAAAATTAGCCAGGTGTGGTGGCAGGCACCTGTAATCCCAGCATACTGAATAAGAAAAACCCCCTCATACTGAAAAATGGCATTCATCACTCTGTCACCAGGCTAGAATATAATGGTGTGATCGTGGCTCACTGCAACCTCAACCTCCCGGGCTCAAACAGTCCTTCCACTTCAGCCTTCCAAATAGCTGAGACTACAGGCACACATCACCATGCCTGGCTAATTTTTTTTTTTTTTTTTAAGTAGAGCTGAGGTCTCACTATGTTACCTAGGCTGGTCTTGAACTCCTGGGTTCAAGTGGTCTTCTCTCACCTCAGCATCCCAAAGTTCTGGGATTACAGGCATGAGACACCGTGCCTAGCACTATCTCCAGATTCTTGATGGCCTCCGATGATTTAGGCAGGCTTAAAGGAAGTCCTCTGTTGCATTCAACTGTTGCATGCAAAAATTTTTAAATTTTTAATTATTTAAGTTATTTAATTATTTTTACCTTTCCTTGTTTTCTTCCATTCCTCTATAGATGCATTGATTCATTGCTGTGGAACTGTCCATAGACTCAGTATGGCAGGCTCAGGTCTCCTTTCTTAAAAAGCAAAACAACCAACATTTATCATCTGGGTACATGTATGTTATAAACACACAAAGAGCTGCATTAGATACAAGGGGAACATATCAAGGGTTACCCAGTGTCCACCAAAATCCAATCTTTCCTACTTCTATAATTATTGAAGTTTTATCAGGTACCACATTTTCTTTTCCTTTTTTTTTTTTGTTTTTGTTTTTGTTTTTGGAGACAGAGTCTCACTCTGTCACCCAGGCTGGAGTGAGGCAATACGATCTCAGCTCACTATAACCTCTGCCTCCTGGGTTCAAGCGATTCCTTTGCCTCAGCCTCCTGAATAGCTGGGATTACAGGTGTGCATCACCACGCCCAGCTAATTTTTGTATTTTTAGTAGAGATGGGGTTTGACCATGTTGGCTAGGCTGGTCTTGAACTCCTGACCTCAGATTATTCACCCACCTCAGCCTCCCAAAGTGCTGAGATTACAGGCATGAACCACCGCGCCCAGCCAGGTACCACATTTTCCAAGCATCCTTGCAGGCAGATATAGCCAAAAGTCTGGGTTCCCAAGGGAACATGAGAAGTGATGTGTGCCACTTCTCGGTCTAGATCTTAGGATACGAGCACCCTTCCCACTGGCTGGAACCCAGCTCTGCCCATGCGATGATGACAATGCATTTAGAATGCCAAAGCAACAAGAGAGAAGCCACCTGGGCCTGTGACTGCATCTAGCACAGCCACCCCGTCACCTTAGAACTATTACCTTACAGAGAAATTTTTTTGTTCTTTAAGTCATTGTTTTATGGGCCCTATTTTTATGGCTGATGAACTGTCATCCCAGCTGGGAATATGATTCAATATCCTCACTAGAGTCCTTCTGTGGGTGGGTTTGGTTATTTGGAGCTTGGCACATGCTACGTATGTAGAGACAGGTGAGACCAAACTCTTTTTGGCCACGATTTTAGTGAAACTACCTGCAGCTTCATGAGCGCCTGGTGCATAGTAAGTACCCAATCAGTACTTAATGAATGAGGGGATGTTAATAAGCAGGTAATGTCTTCCAGTGCAAAGACTCTCAAGAGCAAGGCACTGGGCACAGAACGAAAAACACATTGAATGAAGAGGGCATCTATAACTGTGAGCTGTGAGTTTCGTGTCACAAAATGACCACTTGGAATGATAAAATACTATTCAGATGCATGACACTCAAGTTTAATTAAGTATTCAAGCAGGTGTGCTTAGGAGCAACAGAGGCAAGGAGTGAGACAAGGGAGAGAGACAGGCAGCGTGCACGAGAGAATGTTCCAGTGGCGTGGAGGATTCCTCCCACTATTCCGCCTCCTGAACATCGGCCCCAGGATGAGTCTGAGCCATAACTCTGAGATCCTTCGTCAGTCTTGGGCACTGCATTCCTCACCACTCTGGGTGTGGTTTGAGCATCAAAAAATAGATATTCTTTGTACCACATGGCCCCAAACACAAACCTGCTACTTCATTTGGTAACCAAAGAAACAGCCATCAGTTTCAACTGTAGAACTGGTTGTGCAGATCATAGTGAGGGATAGTGTGTTGGTCTCCAGCCTGTCATCTCCCAGGCAGGGGATCAGGATAATTTGGACCACCCATGCTCTTCTAAGCTTGTGCTGGCTGAATGGTCCAGCACCGCTGCATCCGCTGCTTTGACTGCTGAGAATCACAGTCCTGCTTGGCCACATCTCCAGCACAACCCCCTCCATCTGCCCTACCACAGGCCTGGCCTTCTCCCAGATTAAAGCACCATTTAGATAAATTCTCCAATCTAGGGGAGCAGGACCACATACCTGGGACCCTTGTACTCCAAGGCATTAGAGAGTCAGTGTGCAGGAGAGTCCCCAGCCACTGCTTCCAATGCTGGTCTTTAACTTGCAAAGAGGACAACCATCAGATATTTTTAGCATCTGGATCCCTGTCGGAGGCCACTGCTCTGGCTTCCATCAGAGCTAACTTCATCAGCTGAGATGCGTGCATTATGGAGGGGCCCAGGATAGGGTGAGAGTGAAGATGTGGATCCCGGATGGAGAGATGGAAGGGTGGTGGGACTTGAGTTCAGAGTCCCAGAGTTGCCACTGCATCACCCCCGCAACGGGGTAAAGAGAAATTGAGCAGCCCATACTTGGGTCATTTCTGCAGCTGTGAACACCTCAACCTACCTCATTTCGGCCTAGAAGCCAAATGTGTTCAGTGTCCCAAGCTCCTCTGCAGCATGTAACTGCTGCAAGGGACTTTACACCCACATTCCAAAATGAGCCAACCACAGGGCTCTCCTGAAAGCCACATTTCCCAAGGAGTCATGAGGGGTCACAGCCTGCCTTTGAGGGCCCACTGGGTAGTTCCACGTCAGAACTTTAGGTTTTTCCTTTCCAATATTCTGTAGACAGGCACCAATAAACCATCACCCTTCAGTCTGTGGCTCCGTGGCTAGGGGCCGGGACTAGGGGCAGGAGTCTCTGTGCCCCAGCACTGAGGGATGCCTGAGGGCCTGACACTGACACTGACATGGATTGTTGCATCAAATTCTCACACCAGCCCTAAGAGGCAGGGACTGTAACTACCTCACTTGAATCAGAAAACTGGGCACAAAGAATTAAGACTTAGCAAAGGCCACACAGGTAGCAAATAATAAAGCTAAGACTAGAACGCCAGGCATTTGGCCTGGGAGTCTGCGTTCTTCCTGACTGCACGACATGCATAGGAAAGTTTGGTGGTTGTTGAATGAATGAACAAATGAATGAGCAAACAAAACATTTCTAAAGCGATTTCAGGAATGGGGTAGGGAATAGTGTCTCAACGAGGCCCTGGGGGTTATGGGGTTGATCGTGAGCCTAACCTCATCTGCCCTGGATGTCAATCAGGAGGTAATACTCTCAGACCCCTCTCAAGGCTGAGTGTTCAGCCCCAGGAACACTCTAAACCCCAGGGGGTTTCATACCATTGTTTTGTTTGTTTTTAAGACCGAGTCTTGCTGTTGCCGAGGCTGCAGTGCAGTGGTGCAATCACAGTTCACTACAGCCTCGAACTCCTGGGCTTAAGTGATCCTCCTGCCTTAGCCTCCATGTTAGCTGGAACTACAGGTGCACACTACCACACCTGGCTCACTTTTTTATTTTTTGTAGAGACAAAGTCTCCAATTCCTGGCCAGGCTGGTCTCCAATTCCTGGTCTCAAGCAATTCTTGCACCTCAGCCTACCAAAGTGTTGGGATTACAGGCATCAGCCACCGCCTCAGACCCATACCATTGCTGGTAATGACCACAGCCACTGCTGACTCAGTGCCTTCTATTTATAGGCAGTAAAGTCAGGACTCTCACACAGACCTCCTCTCATCTGCCCAGAGCCCTGCAGAAAAGCCAAGATTATACCCATTTTACAGATGGCAAAACCAGATATCTGAGAGGGTGTGACTTGCTTATAGTCGCAGCACTTAAATGAAGGCTGATGAACGGCATGGGCTTTTTCCCCACCACACAATATCCACCACATGCCTTGGTTAGTCACAAAGTTATAAAGATGAGATAAGCACTGTTGTGATTCTTCAGGTGGAAAGTTTCATGTTAATCTAAAGTTCATCAGTATTTCCCGTGCCAGTCACCTGCATGGAAGAGGAATTCCAGTTCTCCCTAGCTAAAAGCTCTGGCACAATTACTGTGTCTTCTCCCACCTCTGCTTTAATCACCACATCTCATTCTCTGAACCAGACCCTCCTGCTTTCCTCATTCCTTTCCTCAGCTGGCTGGATCAGCACTCACTGGTATTTGCTGATACCTCCCGCATCAAACTCCTGCAAGGTACAACCATTTCCACTGGACAGCAAGTCCTGTTAATTCTTCATTTAAAAATCTCTCTTCCCAGGAAGCACCAAGTGTTGGTGAGAACGTGAAGCAACCAGAACTCTCATATACCGCTGCTGCTGGGAACATAAATTGGTCCCGCCACCTTGGAAGACTGTGACAATGTCCAGTCAACCTGCATTTGCTCCTAGGTATACACGTGCACCAAGAGACACGTTCTAGAATGTCCTCAGTAGCAGCATGCGTAACTCCCCTGCGTTTGTCTCTTACTGCTGCTGTAACAAATCACCACACGCTTAGTGACTTAAAACAGCACAAGTGTGTCCTCTCACAGCAATGCGGGTCAGAAATGGGTCTACGTGGGCTTGCGGGACCGCATTCCTTCTGGAGGCTCTAGAGGAGACTCTTCTTTTGCCTTTTCCAGCTTCTAGAGGTCACTTTGCATTCCTTGGCTTGTGGCTTTTTCCCTTGTTTTCAGAGCCAGCAATGGTATCTTCAGATCTCTATCTTCTCCTACCTCTGCTTTAATCACCACATCTCATTCTCTGAACCAGTCCCTCCTGCTTCCCCCCTATAAGAATCCTTGTGACTGCATTGGTCCCTGCAGGATAATCTCCCCATGTCAAGATCCTTAAAGTTGGGGTGGGGTGTGGCGGCTCATGCCTGTAACCCCAGCACTTCTGGAGGCCGAGGCAGGCAGATTACAAGGTCAGTAGATCGAGACCATCCTGGCTAACATGGTGAAACCTTGTCTCTACTAAAAATACAGAAAATTAGCTGGGCGTGGTGGCACACACTGCACCTGTAGTCCTAGCTACTCAGGAGGCTGGGGCAGGAGAATTATTTGAACCCGGGAAGCGGAGGCTGTACTGAGCCGAGATCGCACCACTTCACTCCAGCCTGGGTGACAGAGCAAGACTCCATCTCAAAAAAAAAAAAGATCCTTAAAGTCATCACATCTGCAAAGTCCCTTATGCCATGTAAGGTAACACAGTCCCAGGTATTACTGGCAAATAGTACCTGTGACCAGGGATTAGGTCAGAAACATCTTTTGGGAGGGCCATGATGTGACCTACCACAAGCCCCAAATTGAAAGCTACCCAAATGCTCATCAACAGTAGAATTAATAAAATCAGTGATGGTGATTCCCAGCAATGAGAATGAATGACCTACAACCACATGCAGCACATGCAGCAACAAGAAAGACACTCAGAAAACGATACTGAGCTAAAGACGCCAAACACAAGAGTGTGTGCTCTCCAAGTCTGTCTACAGAAAGTACCAAAACAGGTAAAACCATCCCAGGCTATTAGGAGTTAGGACAGCAGTCCTAGTGGGGGAGTGGTGGCTGGAAGAGGGATGACGGGGCTTCTGGGTGCTGGCAAAGTACTGTTTCTTAATCCGTTTGTGAAAATCCATCAAGCTAGATGGTTATGGCCTGTGCCCTTCTCTGTGGGTATGTTGTGCTTCAATAAGAGGCTTTAAGAAACGGCTCTGCCTGCTTCATCCCATTTCCATTCCACAGGCCTGTGTCCTTTCACCTCTGAATGAAGCAGACCCCAGCTGACCTCCATACCCACCACCCTGCCAACCACTGCCCACCAGATTGACCTGGAACTGATCAGCAACTGACACCTGCTGCACAGTGCCCTCCTCTGTCTCTCCTTCACTCCTTTACCTGCCTCTCACATACAGCGAACCCATCTATGAGGCCCATCTCCTCCCAAGAGCTCCCCACTCCCCACCAACTTCTGTAGAACTTGAAATAAAAAACCACATCATTTGGACTTCATTATGACTGTCACATACTGATTGTGAATAGGACCAAACGCCTAGTCTTGTCTCCCAAAACAAACCACAAATGTCTCAAGAGCAGAACATCTCAAGGTCTTGCACATTCCATTCTGTTCCTAGTTCTGACTGCATGTGAACTTCTAGTACTAATGACTAATAGCTACTACTACTAACAAGAGCCTTCACTGAGCGCCTCGTATGCGTCAGACTCGGTGCTCCTCGTGAATGATCTCATTTCCTCTTCCCCCACCCTATGAAGCGGGCGCTATCACAATCCCTCTGTTGAACAGTAGGAAACTGAGGCACAGAATGGTTAATTAACTTATTCAAGATCCCAAAGTGTATCATGGTAGGGGAGGGACTTGAACCCACACAATCTGATTCCAAAGCCCATGCTCTTAAGCCAGACCCCACTCTGCTTCCATAACAACCCCACCCTAATGGGGTGTTAGGCATACAGTTGGTGCTTAATAAACACTTTCACCTACTTGATAACCAAAATACATACATACTAAGAAAAAAGTCTTCATAAGTGCACAAACAACAAAATCAAGACTCCATCAAATGAGACGTTTTCATCTTCAGATCTCAAAAGGGGCCATGACCTCCGGGGAAATTTACAAAAGCTCTGGGTGCTCCTTGCCCTGCCTCATGCTTGGCACTCACAGCTTTATAAACTTTTATCAGCAAACAACAGTTGTAGGTGTCCTCCAGGCTTTTTTATCTGAGCAGGGAGAGAGGTGGATACATTTTTTCTTGCTGCCTGCCAATTTCAGGGCCATAGCCAATGTCAGAACTAAAGAATGGTTGGAGGACTCAGGCTGGGACCACAAGGTCCCAAGCCACCTGCCCCAGATGACCTCACTTCCCCAGTGGCCAAGAAACATGACCCAGGGCCCTTGGCTAAAAACAAGGCCACCACCCCCAAGGGCCGATGTGGCCACTAAACTGAACCAGAGATAATGACACGGGCAGCCGAGCCATTAGGTCAGTTACCAAACAGTGCTCTGGCCAGTGTGGACACAGCAGCACATCTGTGCCAGCTTGGCATTGTTTCCAAGCATCACTATCACCCTGAGTCCTCCCACACATGGTCTTGAAGCCTCTACATGGATACAAATGAAAAGTTCCTATGCCCCAGGAGCATGAAGACTACTATGAGGAGACATACCCTGAGAAAAACAACCAAACTGCCCATCATAAGGCACTGGAGAAATAATGACTGCTTGGTATAGAATATGCAACAGCTAAAACGACAAAGCGGGTCTAGAAGCACTAGCACGGAAAACACAGCTCAACTCAACATTGGAGGAAAAAAGCAAGAACAGAACCTAAAGTCTAACGATGTTTCTAGTAAAAGAAAAACCCCACATATTTCTAGACTTCAGCTATACGAAGCAGTGGTGGATGACAGCCAGCACACACCAGCTTGAGAAAGCCAATGGTGGACACCTCTTTCCAACTCTGTTCAGTCACGCCGGAGTTCGTTGGCCATGGTGGGAGTTTTACACCACGGAAATCAGAAAATGCTGCAAATCGTGGCTCCCCGCTCTCCAACCCATCCCCAAGAGTTGACTGCTAAACATGTCCCAGCATAACACTGTATGTACATAAATATATTTTTTAAAGTTTAGAAAACACAACCTCAAAGTTATTTTTAAGTGTCTGTCTCTGTAGTAGGATATGGGACTGGTGGAGATTAAGACAGGCTTCGGTTACAACAGTACCACTAGCATTTTTACAAGAACAAAACCAACAAAAGTGTTTATATATGTTAGGATTGCTAAAATTGTTTCAAATTAAAAAAAAAAAATCAAACTCTGACCATTACAGTACAATGTGATAAAGCTGTAATGATGGGATAGGGATATACAGTTGTAAGAGGAAGAGCACCAAGTCAGCCTAAGCATATCATGGAAGGCTTCTCAGAGGAGGTGATGCCTGGGCTGAGTTTTGAAGGGTGAATAAAAGCCTACCAGGCCAAGAAGCCAGGGCTGCTCTGGATAAAAAGCACAGCATAAGTAATTAGCAAGGAGAAGAGAGAGATTACAAGAGTGAGGAGGACGGTGACTGAAAGTATCAGGAGGGCTGGGGCAGCGCAGGATGTCATCACAGCAGGTTGTACACCCCTGCATGAAATGAGATCATCCATGTCCAGTGTTTAGCCAACAAGACGTACTTAATGGTTAGCGTTACCTATTTCTATTTGCGTTTCTACTCTATCTTTCCTGGACGTCAAACACTGTGGAGGTTACGGTAGATTGTTGGGGCAAGAATTTGGAAGTGAGGTTCCCATGACCATCCTCTGAGAGACGTTCTGTCAGCTCCAACACTCACATCACCCCCTTGGATTTTCCCAGAGTGTCCTGAAAATGGGCTTTGGCACCTCCTTAGTGCTCCTGCCACACTCCTCCTTCACCCAGTCCCACCAAGGCATACACACGTGTCTCCCCAACTGCACCAGGCTGTGTGGCACCCTAACTGAGCACACTGACAAATGCGGTACTTGTTGAATGAATGAACACATTCAGTGAACTGTGTACTCTTCCACTTTAATGAAAGATGATGTGAACCTGCTGTGGAATCAGGACACCCACACCATGGAGGAGTCACCACCAGCTGAATAAAGTCATCCACATGGGGGGATGACCATCCCAGAATCATAGAAAAAGAAGGCGTCAAGAGGCAAAACTGCACAGTACCCACCCAAGTCCATAAGTCACTATCCCCCAAAGGAAGATGCATGTCGGGGACACAAGAACTTGTATTCTAAACACAGTGTCAAGATACCACAGTGGGAAATGGATGCAACAGGTTAATGACGGGATCGTACTTGCTCCAACAAGTATTTTCAGCTCCACTCCCACTAGGCAGCCTACAGGTTCGGCACTTGGCTCTCCTTGTGGTTTAACTAAGTTCCAGTGTTCACTGCTTATGTACAGGCTGGTACTGTGGGCATGGTCTCCATCACAGCTCATTTGGGAAGGTTTGGGGAGAAGGTTAGTCAGTCCTCAGGGTCACATCACAAGTCTCCAGTCTTCCCAGTGGAAAATCAGATCCCAGATCCCAGAATAGGAGGCTTGGCGGGGATACCATGAGCGGTCAACCCCTGCCTGGTTCCAGGATGCCTGTGCTTAGGCCAAAAGGTGTTCCAGTTTCAACCAGGTCAGCTCATCTTTTGTGTGATTTACAAGCTAGAGTTCTTGGAGGAGTTCGTATACTGTCAAGTAGTTCCAGTGGAACAAAAATGTTTTAAAACCTTGCTTTATATAAAACTATTGGCCGGGCACGGTGGCTCACGCCTGTAATCCCAGCACTTTGGGAGGCCGAGGCAGGATCACCTGAGGTCAGGAGATCGAGACCAGCCTGGCCAACATGGTGAAACCTTGTCTCTAATAAAAATACCAAAATTAGCTGGGTGTGGTGGTGGGCACCTGTAATCCTAGCTACTCGAAAGGCTGAGGCAAGAAAACTGCTTGAACCTAGGAGGTGGAGGTTGCGGTGAGCAGAGATCATGCCACTGCACTCCAGCCTGGACAACAAGAGCAAAACTCTGTCTCAAAAAAAAAAAAAAAAAAACGGACACCATTGGCATGTCTCTGAGCATGTCTCTCTCTGGGTCTCTTCAGTAACGTCTTTAGTGAACACTCAGTATGTTTCTCCAGCCTGGGCAACAAGAGCAAAACTGTCTCAACAACAACAAAAGACCTACTACCGTCAGCCTGTCTCCCTCTGGGTCTCCTCAGTAATGTCTTTAGTAGACACTCAGTATGTTTTTGTTGGTGGACAGAGAACATGCTTATGGATTCACAGAGGACCCAAAGGTAGGAGGGAACAGTGGTCAGAGCCAGCCTGGGGTCCCCCATTCTGTGCTGCCCGCTGTATGACAGACATGGACACAGCAACGGGTCGTCTAAGGGCTTCTAATGCTCAACCCACTCAGCAATGTTGTAAGGAACTCAAAGAAGAGGAAACCAAGGCACAGAAAGCACAGACTTGCCCATAGAGCTAGTGAGTGGAAGAACCAGGGCAGAAGCACAAAAACCAAGGATCTTCTCCCCCAAACAGAGGTTCCCAAAGGGAAATGGGAGACATGCAAAATGGCCCTAAAAATGGTCTGGTGCCAGTTTTTCTAATTGAGGTTAAAACTGGATCCCTTAGGCAGGGAAAGGTTTTCTGACCTGATCCTTCACCAACCAGGGCATTTGTTTAAATGAGCATCATAGAATCAACACGCACCACACTCACTAACTCAGCTCCAAGTGTGGTTTGTCTCGTTATCATTTGTTACTTACAAGATCGAATGCTTAAGTACAGCCCACCTCATGCCCAGAGTGCTTAGAAATGCAGAAAAATAAGGTGAGCTCTCTTAGAAGCCCAGTCCTGGTTTTTTGTTTGTTTGTTTGAGACGGAGTCTCCCTCTGTCGCCCAGGCTGGAGTGCAGTGGTGCAATCTCGGCTCACTGCAACCCCCACCTCCCAGATTCCAGTGATTCTCCTGCCTCAGCCTCCTGAGTAGCTGGGACTACAGGTGCACACCACTATACCCAGCTAGTTAGAAGCCCAATTCTAAATAATGCTTTATGAAATTATACCTAGCTGGCCACTTAGAGACAATTTGCAATTCACTGAAATTTTTGAGGCTCTAGTTAAGGGGCACAGATGACCAGGATTTATCAATGACCTGCTCTCCATCTGCAAAATCAAACATTGTTATCCACATCTTAGAGAAGGAAATAAACTACAGCTTTAAGCAGCTTGGCCAAGGTCCATCAGCTGGAACTGGACAATAGGACTTGAACAGCTGGGTCTGTCTGACTCCTGGGTCCAGACCTCCCAAACTTCCAATATCTCATAGGTTCTGGCACCTGAGTAAATATGCAGCCCAACTCCCCCACAAAACAAAAGTCTCTGGCTCGTTCTTAGCTCCATCTCTGTGCTCTGATCCAAATGTCAACTGAGAAAGATCCTGCAAAGGGAAGGACCAAACTCAGTCTTCTGACACTGGAGGGAAAATTCTAAAGTTAGTAAGAAAATCCTGCAGAGTTCAAAATTCCCCTGGTAAACCTCTCGGGAAGATGCGTCTTAGAGAGCCGTTCACCCTCCCTTGAGGAACCCAACTCAGTTCTCCCACAGTGCTAGAGCAGGTGACTGTGTGTTCAGCCGCACTGCAGGTAAAGTCAGCAGTCAGAACCAAAGGAAAACACAGACCCCTAACCTCCAGACTTACACGTAGAGCTGCCCTGGTTGAAGCACTCAGGATGTGGGGCCCGTATAAGGAGACCAGCAGATTCACCACCCCCAATCTCCTGCATCCTTCAGAACATACACTCATTACGTGGAACAGTGAGATTAAACAGTTGTTTTTCTCTTTTTTTTTCTAAGAGATTCTAGTTTTGTTTGCATAAACTAGATGCAAGAGAACTGTGATTCCATAATACCATAATTACACAATGACAAGATTTTACATAAGCTATTAAAACATCTATATTGTAAAAAAAATTACAACAGAGAGAGCAAATGGAGGTCTTGGGTTCCAAAATTAGACAACTAAGCCCTGGCACAGTGGCTCATGCCTGTAATACCAGCACTTTGGGAGGCCAAGGTGGGCGGATCACCTGAGATCAAGAGTTCAAGACCAGTCTGGCCAACATGGTGAAACCCTTTCTCTATTAAAAATACAAAAAATTAGCTGGGCATGGTGGCATGTACCTGTAATCCCAGCTACTCAGGAGGCTGAGGCTGAGGCAGGAGAATCACTTGAACCCGGGAGGCGGAGGTTACAGTGAGCTGAGATTGTGCCGCTGAGATTGTGCCACTGAGCTTCAGCCTGGATGACAGAGTGAGACTCCATCTCAAAACAGAACAAAACAAAACAAACCACAACACTTTGTCTCAAAAACAAAAACAACAAAGTGAAATTATTGGGACTTTAATTCATTCAACCTCTGCTACTTAGCAGCTATGAGATCTCAGAAAGGACTTCTCTATGCCTCAGTTTCCCCAACTGGAAAGCAGGGGTCGCAATGGTGTCCACCTCATAGGGCTATTATGGAGATCCAATGAAGCAGTCCAAGCAAAGAGCCCAGCACAGTGCCATGCAAAGGCTGGTGTCCCTTCGCCCTTTATAAAAACAAACCAAAAAAGATGGGAAAGCAGAGGGTCTCTTGAAGCAGTTAAAAAGCCTCTGGAGATCCCCCAATGGCACGTTTCAGAGTCAGTGTTATATTCAATGCTGGGATTTTGGGAGCTTGGTGTAAGAGAGGAGACCTCTGTTGGAATGAGGGGAACCCAGGGCAGCTGGGTTAAAGGAGCAGGAGATAGAATCTGAAGGCTTCCAGAGCTGGGATGCTGAGCAAACAGGAGGGTGAGAAGAAGTGGGAGAAAGATACATCCAGAGATTACTAAAATACCCATGAGGAACAATTCCAGACCCACCCAGAAGGCAAGACTGTACAGGCATGTGGATCTCCAGAGGCAGTAAAGCTCAGCCACAGTCACAAAGAAAGTGACCTGACTGATAGTAACCCTTAGATGAGCCTTTGCACACTTCAGCCCCTTCCTGCTGGCCCAGACATGCACAGGCCTTCAGAGCATCCAGCCTTCCCTCCCACTCCATCCAGCACCAGCACCACCCCGCCCTAACTCCAGACACCAAGTTCTGGATCTGCTTTGTGAATCCCTCCAGGATTCCAGGTCCCAATCCTCTTGCCCAAGAGACACACGCCCACAGTGCACACGAGAAATGACAATGAGAAATGAGCATTAGGGAGCTCAGCCAGCCAAGTCACATGTCCACCATCAATTTCCATTCCGCCAGCTGCTGCAACTTCACTGACTGCTTGGGAGGAAGAGAATTAACTGGGGAGGCACTTCTTCCAGCATGATGAGACCTCTATCACCCAACAGATTTGCACATCAAGGGCAAGACCACACCTTCTACAAAAGCCATCCAGCAATGTGCAGGAAGCAGAAAGACAGGGTGAAGGAACCCTTCCATTTGGTTATAATCATTCGTCTGTGTCCAAGGAGAGGCAGACAATGGAAATGGGCAGATGCTTCCGGAGGCAAAGCCTTGCACTTGAGCCCTGCACTCTCTCCCCACAGCCCCCACTCCTTAAAGCTGGCTGGGAGAATGAGACCACAAACCAAAGCAAATTGGAGACACAGGCCCCCACACTGTTAGAATTTTGGCTATGATAAAGATACTTGACCTTGTGTAATTACTGGTGGCAGCAGAGACACACACAAATTCAGAACCCAGACACTTTAACTCCTACTAATTGCGGGAGGGGAGCAACCATTGCCACTACCCAGAAACCCCACCTGGTGAGCTGGCACCAAGAAAACCAACTTCACCCAGCAAGGCAGGACATGCCAGGGCCTGTGGCTGAGGACGAGGATATCAGAGCCAGCAGGACACACAGCATTAAGATTCTACAGGTGTCCTGACATGGCTGGGTGGAATCACTCAAGCAGAAAATCATGCTCTGCTCAGCTCAGACCTTCTGAAACAGACTTGCCAAGGCTATGCCAAACATATGCCAAACTACGAATCTGAACTTTAAAGATCCCTCCCAGGAGCTGGGCACTGTGGCCCATGCCTATAATCCCAGCACTTTGAGAAGCTGAGGCAGGAGGATCACTTCAGGCCAGAAGTTCAAGACCAGCCTGGGCAACATGGCGAGACCCCATCTCTACAAAAAAAAATTAGCCAGGTATGGTGATGTGTGCCTGTAGTCTCAGCTACTCAGGACTCTGAGGTGGGAGGACTGCTTGAACTCAGGAGTCTGAGGTTGCAGTAGGCTATGATTGTGCCCCTGCACTCCAGCCTGGGTGACAGTGAGATCCTGATTCCAAAAAATAAATAAATAAGAATAAAATAAAATTAAAATCCCTCCCAAGTGACTGAGGCAGCCAGCCCAGCACTGGGCTCCTCTGGAAACTGGATCAGTCCAGCCTGCTGGGTTTATCTGTGGGAGATGTGAGGCCATACAGTTGTTAGTGGTTCATGCATTCCAGGGTTGCGTATGTGTCTGGCTGTAGAAGACACAGCTCCGGCCCTACAGGGATGCAGAATGTTCTAAGCAGCTGAGTTCACCTGGGGAATCGCTCAGAAATGCAGATGTCTAGGCTCTACGACCTAGGATTGGAGTTCCAAGGGGCTCAGGATCCAGTGGGGAAACAAAAGCAAAGTCTGACAAGAGGAGAAATCAGAAACTACGATGGCTGGGAAGGCGGTTCCAACAGAGAAGCTAGGTCTGGGGGGACGAGGGTGGCTTCTCAGCACAAGAAGGGAAAGACATGCCCTGCCCAGCACCTGCTGTGTGCAGCCCCTTCACTGCCGTCAGCATCGTCAACATTCGCAGGAGCCTGCAAGGGCACTATGTTAATCCCCATCTTACAGATGAGGACAGTGAGGGTCAGGGACTAGCAGCTTCAACTGCAGGGGCTGGGATTTGAACCCTGGCAGCCAGAGGACTTGCTCTTTCTACTCTCAGCCCCTCTCCTCCTGAGGCCCAGGCTCAGAACACCCCTATCCACCCAGATTTTGAATCTAGAGACCTGCAAGCTGTCCTCGACCCTTCTCTCATCTTACCCCTTAGGTCTATTCAGCAACTAAGGCCTGACCATTCTCCCTCCACTTCCTTCTGTCAGACCCTGCTGCTAACACCTTCTCCGTTACCACCTGCAGTATTGAAAATACAAGCCAAGCTGGCCACGTCATTCCCTGGCTTAAACCTCTATAAGGGTTTCCCATAACTCTAAAAACACAAATCTTCCTCCCAAGTTTACCTCAGGGCCTTCCCACAGGTTGTTCCCTCCCCTAAATGCTGTTCCCTCTCACTCTCTATTCTCAGGACTATCAAAACTAAGTTGGGTCTCCTGCCTCCACCCTGAAAGGCCAAGGCTACAGAGCAGGGATAGCTCTATGCTGCCCACGGCTGAGACCCAGGAAACACAGTGGCAGGTGGGTGGGGTGGGTGGTAGGTGGGGGAAGAGAGAGAAAGAAAGAGAGAGAGAGAGAGTATTGCGGGGATAAGTTAGGGGGTGGGTTGTTGACTGACTGAGGGATACTATAGGTGGTCTGAGATCCAAGTATAGTGGTGCGGGGAAAGCCACCATGGTTAGAGGCTGGGCAGACAGGCTGGGGCCAGACTGGGCAGGGAAGGCTGTGACCACCACAGAAAGGAGCAAGGATGTTTTAACCCTGGGCCATGAGCAGCTGAGGACAACTGTGGACAACTGTGGGCAGCTGTAGAGACTCACGAAAGCCGGAGAGTCACACCATCAACTTCACATCCATACAGTATTGATGGAGCCGTGCTCATCTCTTTGAAACACAATCTATCGATAACCACAAAAGTTTTAAATCTGCATGCCCGTGGACCCAGCAAATCCAACTCTACCAAGGATACTCACTGCAGCAACCTTCCCTATCAGCAAAAGCAAGGAGTGGCCTCAATGGCCATCCAGAGAAAGAATTATGGCAGACAAGTCAACAATTCCCTTTTCCAACCTTTGGAGTTAGAGATGTTTCAGAATTCATAATCTGTCTGCATTTGAGAAAGGTAATATGGAGTATGTACAGGATGCCATGTCAAACCCCAGCAGGGCCAGGCACAGCACCCCAAAATCTGGTACATAAATATTGCTACAGCTGAATGTGTAACTAACAACTTCTGCTACATACCATGAGTAATCTCCTATTAACTCGAGCCAGGTTTAGTCATTAAATGAGTTTGCACCAACCAAACTGTTTTTATTTTAAAAAGTGTAGTGTTCTGAGGTGGGCGGATCACCTGAGGTCGGGAGATCAAGACTAGCCTGACCAATGGGAAGAAACCCGTCTCTACTAAAAATACAAAATTAGCTGGGCACAGTGGCACATGCCTGTAGTCCCAGCTACTCGGGAGGCTGAGGCAGGAGAATCGCTTTAACCCCGGAAGTGGAGGTTGCAGTGAGCCAAGATCACACCATTGCACTTCAGCCTGGGTAACAAGAGCAAAACTCCATCTCAAAAAAAAAAAAAAAAAAAAAAAAAAAAAAAATAGTGTGGTTTTCTTGATTTTGTAACTGCGAATAAGGATTAGAGGATGGAATACTAAAAATACTAACACCAGTGAACATTTATTGAGCCCTCACATGTGCAGGTACTGCTCTTGGTGCTTTGCAGAAACTGGCTCATTGGCCCACCACGGGCACTTATGCACTTTGTTTTTCTAGCACATCTAAACACCCTTCATCAGGCCAGGCATGGTGGCTCACGCCTGTCATCCCAGCACTTTGGGAGGCTGAGGTGGGTGGATCACCTGAGGTCAGGAGTTTGAGACCAGCCTGGCCAACATGGTGAAACCTCGTCTCTACTAAAAACAGAAAAATTATTAGCACACTGGTTAAGCATAAAAAAAAAAGGGAAAAAAATTTTTTTTAATTTAGCTGGCTGTGATGGTGGGCACCTGTAATCCCAGCTACTTGGGAGGCTGAGACAGAGAATTACTTGAACTGGGGAGGCAAAGTTGCATTGAGCCAAGATCACGCCACTGCACGCCAGCCTGGGTCACAGAGTGAGACTTCGCCACAAAAAGAAAAACAAAAACCCACCCTTTACCATCGCCACTACCACCAACATGTATGAACATCTATTGAGTGCCAACTGTATGCCAGGCACTCTTCTAAGTGCTTTATGGTACACTAAAGACACAACAACCCCAAGGGTGATACTGTTACTATTCTTGTGTTGTCTAGATTTATCCCTAATTTATTATTGATTATCCAATAAAGAAACCGAGGCACACACTGCCCAAGTGTGCTGCTCCTTGTTCTTGTGCCTCTCACCCTCACCTCCTGCAGTGCCTATACATTAGCTGGTCCAACCTCATGCCTGAGAACTCAGGCATTCTGCCTCCAGAGTCTACATTCTTTTTTTTTTTTTTTTTTTTTATCAGACCAAGTCTCATTCTGTCACCCAGGCTGGAGTGCAGTGGCGCGATCTTGGTTCACTGCAACCTCCATCTCCCGGGTTCAAGCAATTCTCCTGTCTCAGCCTCCCGAGTAGCTAGAATTACAGGTGCTCACCACCTCACCTGGCTAATTTTTGTATTTTTAGTAGAGTTGGGGTTTCACCATGTTGGTCAGGCTGCCTTTGAATTTCTGACCTCAAGCGATCCACCCATTTCGGCCTTCCAAAGTGCTGGAATGACAGGCATGAGCCATCGCACCCGGCCAGAGCCTACACTCTTAACCCCTACACTTTCCTCATCTTCTCTAGATAAAGCGGCTTAAAGCTTTTATGGAACATGGCAGGACACAGAGACATAAATAAAATTCACCACATGCTTGTGTGGAGATCCACAACCAGGGCACGTGGGCTGTCCCAAGGCAGCCAGCACGCAGGCCTGGAATTGAGGCACATCCTTCTCCTGGCAGAAAGACACCCAGCAGGAGCACCCAAGCAGGGAGCCAGAGACCATCTAGAGCACAAACCACCCCCAGGGCACCACAGCCCATCCAGCTTGGAGATCTGCCCCAGCAGACTGATGGGGCTGCCCCGGGCCATTGAGAGAAACAGGCTTTAATTCGTTGAGGATCAGCCCAGGGTGTGGGTGCAGATGATGTGCCCAGGCAAACAGAAGCAGATTTGCCCTCCTCACTGGGTCCCCTCCACCCTATCCACCACCACCATTTAATCCCTGGCTTCATGCAAAGCTGTCTGTCAGGCAGGTTCCCATAAGGGGAAATCCGAGGAAAGCAAATACCAGATAAATGCACCCGTTCCTTAAACAGCACCAGAATTAAGAAAGGCCACCCTCCCTCTCAAGCGCCTGCTCTCTTCAAGATAAGGATTGTGCCAGGGACAGGTGACGGCTAGCACTCGCTGCCGAAGGACACGCGGGTAGGTGAGGGCAGGGAGGAGCTTCACAGCAGGAAAACCACCTGCCTTTTCCCAGCCCTCCACCCCGCCTTCCCCTATGGCCTACCCTGCCTCTGGCGTTTTCATCTCCCCAACTTTCTTCCAAGGGCTCTAGAAAAGCTTCCACGTATTTTTTTTTTCCCCAATATAAACACCAATAAAGTAGTCTGCAACATCCATCAAGTGCATCAATCTTAAGTGTACAACTCAATAACATTTTTAGATATTTATACCCCAATGTGATCAGCAACCAAATCAAAAACATATAAAACATTTCCTGTCTCCTAGAAAGCAAGCTTCCTTACGTTCCTTCCCAGGTAACTGCCTACCCAAAGGTAACTGCTGTCTTGACTTCTAGTGGCATGGGTTCATTTGCCTATGTCAGAAATGTACATAAATGGAAAATCATATGGTCTAGACTCTCTGTCCCTGGCTTCTTTCACTCATCACTATTAGGAGTTTTATCCACGTTGTGGCATGCAGTAGTAGTTCCTCCTTTCTCACTGCTGAATGTATTCCATTGTCTGGATATACCAAATTTGCTTATCCCTATGGTTACTGATGGGCATGTGGATTGTTTCCACTTTTTAGTAATTATGAACAAAGCTGCTGTGAACATTCGTGTACAAGTCTTTTGGTGCTCAGAAGCATTCACTTCTCTTGGGTATATATCTAAGAGTGGAATTGCTGCAGCATAGATAGGCACCTGTTAAGTTTGGGTAGATGCTATCAAAACAATTTTCCAAAATGGTTGTACCAATTCATACTCCCACTAGCAGTGTATGTGAGTTCCAGTTGCACCATATCTTCACCAACACTTTGTGAGTCTTTTTAATTTTAATCTTTCTGGTGGGTACAGAGTAGTATCTTCTTGTAGTTAATTTTTCATTTATCTGCTGACTCCTGAAGTTAAGCATCTTTCCAAATGTTTTTGTGGCCATTTGGATATTCATTTTGGTGCTATGCTTGCTCAAGTCTTTTATTCTTTTAAAACTTGATGGTCAGGTGGGTACAGTGGCTCACACCTGTAATCTCAGCACTTTGGGAAGCCAAGGTGGGTGGATCGCTTGAGCCCAGGAGTTTGAGACCAGCCTGGGCAGCATGGCGAAACCCCATCTCTGCAAAAAATTAAATAAATAAATAAATAAATAAAAATAGCTGGGTGTGGTAGTACATGCCTGTGGTCCCAGCTACTCAGGAAACCAAGGTGGGGGAATCGTTTGAGCTTAGCAGGGTGGAGGTTGAAGTGAGGCAAGATTATATGACTGCACTACAGCCTGGGTGACAGAGTAAGACCCCATCTCAAAAAAAATTTTTTTGTAAATAAAATTGTGTTGTCTATTTCTTATTGGTTTGTAGAAGTTCTTTACATATGCTGGATAGAAATCCTTTGTCGGCCAAATGTATTTTAAATATATTTTCCCTGATTGCAGCTTGCCTTTTCACTCTCTTAATAGTGTCTTCTGATAAAGAGTTTTATTTGTTTGTTTTTTGGTTTTTTTTGAGACAGTATTGCTTTGTTGCCAGGCTGGAGTGCAGTGGCATGATCTTGGCTTACTGCAACCTCCCCCTCCCGAGTTCAAGCAATTCTTCTGCCTCAGCCTCCTGAGTAGCTGAGACGACAGGCATGCACCACCACGCCCAGCTAATTTTTGTATTTTTAGTAGCGACAGGGTTTCACCACATTGGCCAAGATGGTATAGATCTCTTGACTTCATGATCCACCTGCCTCGGCCTCCCAAAGTGCTGGGATTACAGGCGTAAGCCACCATGCCTGGCCAAGAGTTCTTAATTTTAATGAAATCTGATTTATAAGCTTTTTCCTTTATGCTTTTTTTTTTTGAGACAAAGTCTCACTCTTGCCCAGGCTGGCAGGCTGGAGTGCAGTGGCGTGATCTCGGCTCACTGCAACCTCCACCTCCTGGGTTCAAGTGATTCTCCTGCCTTGGCCTCCTGAGTAGCTAGGACTACAGGTGCATACCACCAAGCCTGGCTAATTTTTCTATTTTTAGTAGAGATGGGGTTTCACTATGTTGGCCAGGCTGGTCTCAAATTCCTGACCTCAGGTGATCCACTGCCTTGGCCTCCCAGAGTGCTAGGATTATGGGTGTGGGCTACTGAGCCCAGCCCCTTTATGCTTTTTGACTTAAAAAACCTATGCCTAGCCTGATCTCATGTAGATATTCTTATTATCTTCTAGAAACTCCATTGATTTGCCTTGCACATTTAGGTTCTCAATCTATCTTTAATTATTTTTGTATATGGTGTGAGGTAGGAGTGGCTGGGATATACATTTAGGGTAAAGTCCTGTCAGCTGTGACCACAAACCAGGCACATAAAAAAGACTAATCTCTGTTACCTCCAGAAGAAGGTGCAGCTTCCCTAACACCCCAATCCTTTATCGGGATCCTCCGGAAGCTTCTGACTCTACCTCATCCCTGAAACCCAACAGAATTCCAATACATATCCCTACTGTGTGAGAGAATTTTAGGACACAAACTCCCACCTTATATAAAGCTTCTTCAACTTTCCATAAGTCCATTTTGACAACTGTTCATGAGTCAACATCCTTCTAAAATGCAAAATGATTAAGTAGGAGTATGAATAGGGACAAGGTAATAACAGCACCTTGTTGTTAGATCTGCTGGGCACTGTGTGCCTCTATGGGCTGGGAGTTAGGGAGGCCACAGAATACAAACAGACACAGCCCCTACTGTCACCATGCTCACAGCCTGGGGAAGAGACCAGTAAAAAACGACAGTGGAGAAAGTATGCAGGGAAAAGTAACCATGGGGAGCTTCCCTACAATATTTGAGCCAAAAACCTAGATGTGGGAGGGAGCTGGCCCTAAGAGAAGGGGCTAAAGCATTCTTGACAGGAGGAACAGTAGACTCAGAGGTTGAGCAAGCAAAGAAAGGGATTGGGGCATAGCTGGAACATCCATGAGACCAGAAGGCATGATCAGGAGTGGAAAGGGCAAAGAAGAAATGTGGATTTTTTTCTAAGCAGAATTGGTTATCCTTTCTTTTTCTTTTTTTAGTTTTGTTATAGAGACAGGGTGTTGCTATGTTGCCATGTTGGGCATGGTCTCAAACCCCCGGCCTCGGTTATCTTGAACAGGCACCACGAGGTCTTCTATGAGGTTGATGCACCACCAAAGACTATGGGATTGAAGGGCATTCAGTCAACTGGTCCACCTTGAAATCCTTCTGTCCCTCCATGGTTCAAGCAGGCAACAAAACACAAAGGCTCCTCTTGGCCTTGACCATGCAGGCCTACACACCCACATCTTTTCCTTTAGGTCTAAACACAAGCAGGCTGTCACTCCACCTGCCCACTTGGTAGTACCTCCAGCTGAGGACTCTTAGTCTTATTATGATCCTGGGTAAAATGGGGTCTACACGGCAGGTTTCTGTATTTTTTTTTTTTTGAAATGGAGTTTCGCTATCACCCAGGCTGGAGTGCAATGGCATGATCTCAGCTTACTGCAACCTCTGCCTCCTAGGCTCAAGCAATTCTCTGTCTTGGCCTCCAGAGCAGCTGGGACTAACTGTGCATGCCACCTTACCCGGCTAATTTTTATATTTTCATTAGAGACGGGGTTTCCCCATGTTGGCCAGGCTGGTCTTGAACTCCTGACCTCAAGTGCTTATCCTGCCTCGGCCTCCTAGAGTGCTGGGATTATAGGTGTGAGCCACCGCACCTGTCTAGGTTTCTGCATTTCTGCTCATGATTTCTCAGCACTCATCCCAACTATAATTTTACTTGCATTCATGTGACTATTTGATTAGTATCTGTTTCCTCAGTGAGTCTTATCTGTTGACTCTGGTAGGGTAGAGTCTGAGCCCGTCTTGGCCACCAAGCCCTCCCCAGCACCTAGCACAGGGCCTGGCCCAGGGTAAGTCACAGCCCCCACCCCCACCCCTACACAAACTTTTTTTTTTGAGATGGGGTCTTGCTCTGTTGCTCAGGCTGCAGTGCAGTGGCACCGTATTGGCTCACTGCAGCCTCTGTCCCCCAGGTTCCAGTGATTTTCCTGCCTCAGCTTCCTGGGTAGCTGGGATTACAGGCATGTGCCACCACGCCTGGCTAATTTTTGTATTTTTAGTAGAGACGGGGTTTTGTCATGTTGGCCAAGCTGGTCTTGAACTCCTGACCTCAGGTGATCCACCTGCCTCAGCCTCCCAAAGTGCTGGGATTACAGGCATGAGCCACCGCGCCCGGCCAAACTTTTTTAAATGTAAAAGTTTAAATACATACAAACATCGAAACAATATAAGGTACCCCCTGTGCCATACATCATACAACTTCAGTGGTCAACTCATTTCCAATATTATTTCTTCTACACCCCACCCAGTGAAGTGAATTCCAGCCATTGTTATCACTTGATACATACTTGAGTGATATAGAGTAAGTTAATGAATGATTGCCTCCTACTGTAACAGATAAAGTGGGGGCTTATTTCCTGCTCTCATTGATTTTGCTGTCGATACTAGACAGACAAGGCAGAGCTGAGGAGGGGCCACCTAAATGAGTCAGTCAGTTTCGCCACCAAGTTAGCAACTCTGATAAAATTTCAGATGTAACTGAAACTATTGTCTAAAGTGACTTTCCTTTTCCCCATACTGATTGGGCTTTAACTCTTCAGTCCTGTCCTTGCCATTGCCACATTCACCAAGAGCTGACTGTAAAGGAAGAGAAGGTTGCATATTTCCCACAATCTCTTTCAAACCAAAATCTTCAAAGAGGGCTAGGCAAGATGGCTCGCGCCTGTAATCCCAGCACTTTGGGAGGCCGAAGCAGGCAGATCACGAGGTCAGAAGTTCGAGACCATCCTGGCCAACATGGTGAAACCCTGTCTCTACTAAAGATAAGAAAAAATCAGCTGGGCATGGTGGCGCACACCTGCAGTCCCAGCTACTCAGGAGGCTGAGGCAGGAGAATCGCTTGATCCTGGGAGGCAGAGGTTGCAGTGAGCCAAGATCATGTCATTGTACTCCAGCCTGGGTGACAGGGCAAGATTCTGCCTCAAAAATAAATAAATAAATAAACCTTCAAAGAGCAAGTTTCTTTCCATAAAATAAGACATGTCACCTTTTACACAGAGAAACAAGGAATGCCATGGAAATTACTATTACCACTTGCTCCCTCAAGGGCCAATCTTTAGTACCCCTATTTTGTCTATTTTCACATTTATGGGAACTTGTTCCAAATCAGTCTGGTCTTTTTTGAAATGCCATTACAGTTTGACATACTTTGGACAAAACTGTCATAGACGGTGACACTCTCAGGGTCCAGCACAAGGAGTGATACTCGTACCCAGTGGGTTTGTTTGATGTCACCTGCCCCTCAAGGTCCCAAAAGAATGCATAAAAATAACAACTTGAAGTGCTCACATGCAATCATATTTAACTATGCCTTTTTTACTGTAAAAGATATTCATTACTTGTATTTTCTAAATTTTTTCATAAGCACAAGGAAAAAATGTTAAGCCTTGTCTTTAAGCCTAGAGCAAGGGCGTCCAACTTTTTGGCTTCTCTGGGCCCTATTGGAAGGAGAATTGTCTTGGGCCCCACATAAAATACACTAACACTAATGGTAGATGATGTACTAAAAAAGAAATGCAAAAAAAATCTCATAACGATTTTTAAAAGTTTACGAATTTGTGCTGGGCCACATGCAGCCCACAGCCCACATGTTAGACAAGCTTGGCCTCGAGATAAGTCACATTTTGGAGTCTATTATTCCACGTGTGTGTATGAGTGGGCGGGGGAGGGGGCGGTGAACAGCATGATTACAAGTCCAGGCTCCTTCATCAGTGATAGGTTCAAGTCTGGCTCTGCTATCCGCCACCCATACAGCCTCAGGCAAGCTGCTTCCCTCCATAAGCCCATTTCCTCTTCTGTAAAGTGAGACTGAAATGACTGCCTCATGGGGTGACAGTGAGGCTTTAAAAAGATGAAGTGAGGGACCAGGCGTGGTGGCTCATGCCTGTAATCCCAGCACTTTGGGAGGCCGAGGTGGGAGGATCACTTGAGCCTAGGAGTTCAAGACCTGCCGGGGCAACATAGCAAAACCCCATCTCTAAAAAAAAAAAAAAAAAAAAACTTGAAAATTAGCTGCGCTTGGTGGCGTGCAGCTACAGTCCCAGTGGGAGGATCTCTTGAGCCTGGGACGTTAAGGCTGCAGTGAGCCATGATTGTGCCATAGACTCCAGCCTGGGCAACACAGCCGAGATTCTGTCTAAAAAAAACAAAAGAACTTAGCCCAGGGCCTATATGCAGCAAGTGCTTAAACAGTGTAGCTGCTGCTACTTGTTCTCAAAAAAGAGCTGCAAAAAACTCTAGGTTCTGCAGGAGAGAACCTGCCCAGAAAGTGGGTACACCTGTCCCCAGCCCCACAGTAGGAGTCGGAATCAGGGACTGGAAAAGATGGGGTTCCTGGAGGAAGCTCACAGCAGCAGCAGCCTCTGAGTCACAGCTCAGCCCCTCCCTGGCATATCCCTTTGTTTGCTGGGAGTGGAGCTGTGACTCACATGGGCTCTGGTCCTGGGCTGGGCCCATGTGACCCAGGGTTCTGACTGCCCTGCCCACAGGGTCACTGAGAAAACTCTCTGTGCAGGCTCACATTTCCCTCATCTCCTCCCTCTCTTCCTGCAGTGTCAGACCTCACAGGGAGCCTCTGGTGTCTTGTGGGTAGTTTACCAGCCTCCGCGCCACACACACACACACACACACACACACACACACACACACACACAGGGGCACACACACGGGCACACACAGACACATACGGACACACACACGGGTGCACACACGGGGAAACACGCACACACGAGTGCACACACGGGCACAGAGGCACACACAGGCACACACACGAGCACACACATGGGTGCACGCACACACACGGACACACACAGGTGTACGCACACACACGGGCACACACTGGCACACAGGCACACACACGGACACGCACGCACACACATGGACACACACGAGTGCACACACACACACACAGGCACACAGGTGCACGCACACACACGGACACATGGGTGTACACACACACGGGCACACACATACGCACGCACACACATGGACACACACGAGTGCACGCGCGCATGCACACACACGGGGGCACACACGGGTGCACGCACACACACGGGCATACACACACACACACACGGGCACACACCACCACCGCTTATTTTTTGACCTGTGCGTTTTTTCATTGTGCTACATTTTGATGTAACTTCAATCTATAAAGAAAAAGTCCAGGAGAGTCACTGTAGCACACTCCAACTCCTCTTCCGCTTTTTTTTATTGTGGTAAAATATAACATAAAACATACCACTGTCACCATTTTCAAGTGTACACTGCAGTGGCATCAAGCACATGCTCCATGTTGTACAACTCTCACCATTATCCTTTTCCAGAACTCTGCCCTCCTCCTAAACAGAAACTGGCTATCCATTCAGCAGTAACCCCTCCTGCGCCTGCCCTCGCCCAGCCCCTACTGTAGCAATAATTTCTCTCTCTAAACTTGCTACTACTCCAGGTACCCCTGTGAGTGCCCTTTTATGACTGGCTTTTCTCATGTAGCATAATGCTTTCATGGCTCAGTCATGTTGTAGCATTGTCAAACATTCCTTCTTTTTTTTTTTTTTGGCTGTGGGGTCTGGCTCTGTCACCCAGGCTGGAGTGCAGTGGCACAATCTTAGCTCACTGCAAGCTTACACTCCTGGGCTCAAGAGATCCTCCCTTCTTGGCCTCCCAAAGTGCCAGGATTATAGGTGTGAGCTACCCACTCAACCAGAAATTCCTTCCTTTTAAGGCTAAATAATATTCCATTGTATACACATACTGCATTTTGTTAATCCATTCATTTGTCAGTAGACATTTGGGTTATTTCTACCTTTTGGCTATTGTGAATAACACTGCTGTGAACACGGGAAAAGCCAGTATCTGTTTGGGTCTCTGCTTTCATTCTTTGGGTATATACCCAGATGTGGAATTGCTGGGTCTCTGCTTTCATTCTTTGGGTATATACCCAGATGTGGAATTCTGGACTATGTGGTACCTCCAAGTTTAACTCCTGTCACACTTTTAGGATTCTGGCAGCCACCACAGCTAACTCTCAATGAGCACTCTGTCATCCTGTGTTACTCACCACTCTAAGAATTTTTATTAACTCATTTAGTCCTGAAAACAACTCCCTGAGGTGGGGTATAATAATCTGCATCCCCATTTTACAGACGAAGAAACTGAGGTGAGACAGGTCCTCCTTCTCAGGTGGCAGCATCAGCATCTGAGCCCCCAAAGGTTCAGATTTAAATTGTTACTCTGGTTGTGACACAAACAAGGTGCTGCTCTGCCTACACGCATTTTCTGTCCTGAATAATGCCTTCAGGAGGGTTTCCACATTTTTCCTTGCTCTGGACTAAAGACCAACTGAAAAAGGAGAGTGGGGTGGGGATGCTCCACTGGACTGAGTCAGTCTAGACTCCATCTAGATGGGTGAGAAAGGGGATTTGTAGGAAGGTCCCTGGAGCAACTCCAACAGTCATGTGACCGGATCCAAAGACTATGTGCTCCACCCTCCCCTCCACTGTCACCACGCCACATGCTGGGCCAGTCCTCACTGCTCTAGCACTGGGTGAGTGCCTTTAAGCACCTTCTCTGCCACTTCTGAGTGGGTTAGGATGACCTCGAGGAAGCCCACGGCCTGGCATGGCTGGCTTGCATCTAGCCCTGGACCCACCACCACAGCCAGGGGGAGGGAACCATCATGGGCCCAGCCTGAGCCACAGCCCCGACTCCGGCTCAGGCTGGGCTCAGGAGCATGGGGGAGCCTTTCAGGGAAGAGGGAAGGAAGCAGGGCAAGTGCCCAGCACAGATGCTGCGTAATCTACAACAGCAAAAGATTGGAAGCTGCCCAGTAGTACTGAACAAAACAAGGTCAAATAAAGTCAGCAAAACACTATGTCGCTGTTTAACAAGCAGGAATATCTGGTGGGAACACCAGGACTCGCTTTTACTCTCTCTCTGCCTACACACACACACACACACACACACACACACGCACACACTCCCCAAACATACACATACATATACATACACATATGTAATAATTCACAGGTAAGAAAAAGATAGGCAAGAATTACATCGTAATAGAAGAATCATAAATGGCTTTTAATCTCTGTTTACCAAACTTTTCTTTACAGGTTCAACAAATATTTATTGTCTGTGCCAGGCAAGGTGCTGGCGTTATGACAGGGAACACACAGAAGGAAAATCCCTCATGGAATTTACGTTCTATTGGGGGAGGCAGATGACAATCAAGATAAATAAGCAAAATACACCTTATATTGGATATCAATAGCGTAAGGAGAAAAAGCAATGAAGGCAGAGGGGAAGTTGGGATGTAGTGGTAACAGTTTAGATCCGATGACCAGGGAAGGCTGAAGGAAATGAGAGACCAAGCTCTGCGGACATTGGGAGAGGAGCATTTTGGGCAGTGGGAATAGCAGGTGCAAAGGCCCTGAGGCGCCCACGGAGGGAACAGCATGGAGGGGATGTGGCTGGAGTGGGGTCATGAGGGGGAAGAGCAAACTAAGAGAGGAGTCAGAGAGGAAATGCGGTCAGATCGCATGGGGCCTTGTAGCATCCAAGTGCTTTGGCTTTTGTGGCAGTGAAATGAGAACTATTTGAGGGCTTTGAGCAGAGAAGTAGCCAACCCTTCAGAGGATTCCCTTTGGCTCTGAGTTGAGAACAAGCTGAAAGGAGGTAAGGACAGAGGCTGGGAGGCCACAGTCATTCAGGTGGGAGGGGAGAATGACCTGGAGGGTGGTAGGAGCGGGAAGGGAGCAGCGGCCACGCTACAGATACATTTTGAGAAAATATACAGTGGGGTCTTTTGACAAGTGTGGGGAAGAGAGATGCAAGAGTCAAATATGATCCCAGGTGTCGGGCCTGAGCAACCAGGAGGTTGGGGTGCTCCTTAGCAGAGATGTGGGAAGAGGGTCAGGAGGGCGAGGCATTTGGGAAGCCAGGTAAGAAAAGGCTTCAAGGAAGAGAAGATGAGCAACTCCATCAAACACTGCTAGCAGCCAGGGAGGATGGCACCAGAGAACAGGCCACTGGGATGAGCAACCAGGCACTTGCTGGAGACCTTGGGAAGAGCTGTTTGGGGAGAGCGGAGCGGGAGCCAAGCCTGCCTGAAATGAGAGGCTCAAAAGAGAATGGGATAGCAGCATTACTCATGATAGCCAAAAGGTGGAAGCAACCCAGTGTCCATGACACATGAATGGTTGAACAAAATGTGGCATATGCATACAATTGAATAATATTCAGCCTTAAAAAGGAAGGAAATTCTATGCCAGGTATGCTGGCTCATACCTTAATCCCAGCACTTTGGGAGGCCAAGGCAGGTGAATCGCCTGAGCTCAGGAGCTCGAGACCAGCCTCGGCAACATGGCAAAACCCTGCCTCTACCAAAAATACAAAAGATTAGTCCAACGTAGTGGTGCATGCCTGTGGTCCCAGCTACCCCGGAAGCTGAGGTCAGAGGATTGCTTGAGCCTGGGAGGCAGAGGCTGCAGTGAGCTGAGATTGCACCACTGCAGCAATCAGTGACAGAGTGAGACTCCTTCTCAAGAAGAAAACAGAAAACCAAAAACCAAGAAGGAAATTCTTCCTTTCTTTTTCTTTTTTTTGAGACAAGGTTTCCCTCTGTTATCCAGGCTGGAAGGCAGCGGCATGATCGTGGCTCACTGCGGCCTCAACCTCCCTGGCTCAAGTGATCCTCCCACCTCAGCCCCTGAGTACTGAGATTACAGGTACATGCCACCATGCCCAGCAAATTGTATTTTTTTTGTAGATGGGGTATCACCATGTTACTGGTTTTGAACCCCTGGGCTCAAGTGATTCACCCGCCTCCTCGGTGCTGGGATTATAGACATGAGCCACCATGCCCAGCCTAAAGGAAGGAAATTCTGACACGTGTTACAACATGGATGAACCTTGAGGACATCATGCTGAGTAAAATAAGCCAGGCACAAAAGGACAAATGCTGCATGATTCCACTTATATGAGGTATCTAGAGCAGTCAGATTCAGAGACAGAAAGTAGAATGGTGGTCGCCAGGGGCTGGGGGCAGGAGGGAATGGGGGTTACTGTTTAATGGGTACAGCGTTTCAGTTTTACAAGATTAAAAGCTCTGCAGATTGGCTGCACAACGTCAGTACACACAACACTACTGACCTGAAAACTTAGAAACAGTCAACACAATACATTTTGCTTTACGTGTGTCTTATCACAATTGTTTTTGAGAGACAATGGAAGGCAAAAAATTAGAGTTAGCAAGTCCAGACGATTCTTTCAAGTTTTGCTCTAATCTGAAAAGAAACAGGTGTATAACTGGAGGGAGAAGTAGGGTGGAGAGAGAGTTCTGTCGTTTTTAAATTGGAAGAAATAACTGCATGTTTATTTGCTGATGGGACTGATCCAGGCCATATTCTTAAATGTTGAAATTACTTGCAAAAGGCTGAGTGCGGTGGCTCACACCTGTAATCCGAGCATTTTGGGAGGCTGAGGTGGGTCAATCACTTGAGGTCAGGAGTTCGAGACCAGCCTGGCTAACACGGTGAAATCCCATCCCTACTAAAAATACAAAAATTAGCCTGGTGTGATGGTGTGCACCTTAGTCCTAGCTACTAGGGAGGATGAGGCAGGAGAATCACTTGAGCCTGGGAGGCAGAGGTCGCAGTGAGCCAAGATTGTGCCACTGCACTTCAGCCTAGGCAACAGAGTGAGACTTGATCTCAAAACAAAAAAAAAAAAGCAAACAAGCAAAAAAAGAAATTACTTGCAAAAGAAAAATTGTATTTTAGGATGATATATTCTGGAACTAGTGGTAATATTTGCACCACCTTACAAATGTGCTAAAAGACTGATTGGATACCTCAAGAGTCAATTTTATGGTATGTTAATTATACCCCAATAAAAATAAAATAAAAACTATAATAAATATTTAATGTCTTCTGAATATCATGTTCTCATACAGGCTGAGTTCCCACCCAGACAGCCCCAGATACCAATAGTTTCTGCAGCCACTGACCCACCACAGCTATGTGGTAGCTTGTGGAACAGGAGAGGCAAGGTCATCCACATTATGGCTGAGTCACAAATGCTGAGTCACAAATGCTGCATTAACACACACAGCCCCCCACAGCTAGATCTACGGAGCATGCACCAATTCGCTACAGATAGATGGCATTACTTAGGCTCATGAACTCTCAGGTCTTCAGTCTTAAAATGAAATCTAAGAGCTGCTCACAGTTGCTCACACCTGTAATCCCAGCTACTCAGGAAGCTGAGGCAGGAAGATCACTTGAGGCCAGGAGTTTGAGACCAGACTGGGCAACATAGTGAGACTCTGTCTCAAAAACAAACAAACAAAACCCTAAAATGTAAGAAAAAATCCTTTCAATCAGAACAAGAAACTCTGCACCCCCACTGCCAATCTGCCAACCCATGCTGTCCACCTGTAATTGCAAGAGAACAAGCGAGGGACTTATTTTGCAGTCAGTCAGAGGGGAGAGAGTTCTTTCCGAGATGTTCTCCTACCTGTACCAACAGTACACTCCCACTTCCAACCACTGCCTTTTTCCTTTCTTCTTTTTTTTTATTTTTCCGAAACAGAGTCTCACTCTGTCACCCAGGCTGGTGCAGTGGCATCATCTTGGCTCACTGCAACCTCCACCTCCTGGGTTCAAGCTATTCGCCTGCCTCAACCTCCTGAGTAGCTGGGATTGAAGGCGCTCCCCACCACACCTGGCTAATTTTTTGTATTTTTAGCAGAGATGCAGTTTCACCACGTTGGCCAGGCTGACCTCAAGTGATCTGCCCGCCTCAGCCTCCCAAAGTGCTGGGATTACAGGGCTGAGCCACGGCATCCGGCCTTTCACCTTTTTCCTTTCTTCTGAACACCCTCAAACAGTATCTTACCCATTGTGGTGATTAATTTCATGTGTCAACTTGGCTAGACCATGGTGACCAGGCTATTTGGTCAAACATTCTAGATGTTTCTGTGAAGGTATTTTTTAGATATTAACATTTAAATCAGTGGACTTAGAGTAAAGCAGATTATTCTCCATAACGTGGTGGGCTTTATCAAATCAGCTAAAAACCTTAATAGAAAAAGACTGACCTCCCTGAGTAGGAGGGAATTCTGCCCAGATCGCCTTTGGAGTCACTGCAACTGTTCCCTGGGTCTCTGGCCTGCCAGCCTACCTTGCAGATTTTGGACTCACACAGCCTCCACAATCACATGAGCCAATTCCTTAAAATCAACATCTCAATAGATAGATAAGTGATTGATTGACATACTTCCTATTGGTTCTGTTTCTCTTCAAACCTAACACACCCAAAATAAGTGATTTTCCAGTAGAAATTGTCTGTGAGGACCTGTACTTGCCTGAAATTTCAAGTCACCAGAAGAATAAAAACATTAAAGGCCGGCACAGAGGCTCATGCCTGTAATCCCAGTACTTTGGGAGGCTGAGGCTGAGGGATCATGAGGTCAGGAGTTCGAGATCACCCTGGCCAAGATAGTGAAACCCTGTCTCTACTAAAAATAAAAAAAAAAAATTAAAAAAATTAGCCAGGCGTGGTGGGACACACCTGTGGTCCCAGCTACTCGGGAAGCTGAGCAGGAGAATCACTTGAACCTGGGAGGCAGAGGTTGCACTGAGCCAAGATTAAAAAAAAAAAACCCACTTTGGGAGGTCGAGACAGCTGGATCACCTGAGGTTGGGAGTTCAAGACCAGCCTGGCCAACATAGAGAAACCCCGTCTCTACTAAAAATACAAAAAATTAGTTGGGCATGGTGGCACATGCCTGTAATCCCAGCTACTCCTGAGGCTGAGGCAGGAGAATTGCTTGAATCCAGGAAGTTGAGGTTGCGGTGAGCCGAGATCATGCCATTGCACTCCAGCCTGGGTGACAAGAGCGAAACTCTGTCTCCAAACAAAAAAACAAAAACAGAAACCCACAAAATACAGCAACCTAGAAAAGAATAACATTTGTCTGTACATTGATCAAAGCCATCGTAATAGATATATTTGTTTTCAAATGCAACTTTAGGCTAGGTGCACCTATAATCCCAGCACATTGGGAGGCTGAGACCAGAGAAACACTTGAGCCCAGGAGTTTGAGACCAGCCTGGATAACAGTGAGACCCAGTCTCTACAAAAAATTTTAAAATTAGCCAGTATGGTGGGATGCACCTATAGTGCCAGTTACTCTAGAGCCCAAGGCAAGAGGATCACTTGAGCTCAGAGGACACCAGATAGGCATAAGGTAACTATCATTTCACCAAACAATTCAGATATGCGCACATGCGCGCGCGCGCGCGCACACACACACACACATCAGGTTACCAGGTTGCAGTCTATTTTTTACAAGAGATAACAGTCAAAAACATAGGAGAAGCCACCATACTCCACCACATAATAAATGCTCAATAAAATCTGGTAGCATCATCAGTCTTATCTCACTCTAAAAGGTAATATGTAAGGTAACATGTTCATTTTCTTCACTAGCATTTATTATCACAATAAAATCAAGCTGCTAAAGCATTCGTCAGCGCGGCCGCTCACTTACTGCAGTGCTGTTTAAGAGTCCCTGCACCTCCCTAAATTCACTTGCCAACTTTCTCTCCTCAAAAGGACTCAGGCAGTCATTTAAATAATTTCTGACTCACAATGCTGGCCAAGGATTAGCGAAGCCCAGCCCAGCCCAAAACACATGAAATGTGAGTGATTTGTTAAGAAAACCACTTGAGCTTGCACGACTGCACAGGGCTTTTATAAAACCAAAGCCATGCTTGAGAGAAACAGTCCTCCCCACCCCCTTGGGAGATGTGTCATAGAGAGAGGTCACGCAAGGTCAGCCAAGCTGCACCTTCTGAGACTGGGCAAGAGCTGAAGCACCAAACCCCAACTGTGTAACATGCTTCCTTGTTTTGGGGTTAGGTTGTAGCACTGTGTTTTTCCCCTAACTTTCCATGTGCACACACATGCACACACCCCCCTCACTAAAGGATGGAAACAAAATCCCTATGAACCGCCTGTTCCAACAACTTAAGGGAATCTGCTAAGCAAAAGCTCTGAGATTTTGAAGACCTCAAAACACATATTCTATTGCATATAACTTTCTCCCCTCCCAGAGACAAACTAAAAACTCAGTCCAAATTAGTGCTTTTTAAAATTGCTTTTTGAAACAACTGCAATAACGCTAATCTGTCTCTCAAACACACACACACACACACACACACACACACACGTATTGTTTGTTTAAAATGGGAGCTCCTCACCCCAGCTGAGTTGAGGTATAAATGAATTTGAAGTTTCAAGTGTAGTTTCCCAGGTTGTTCTTTAAGTTTGGAGAACAAGATTCCAAGTGATACAAATATAGGCGCTTCATTTTTTATTTCTTCTTTTTTGAAAATAAAATCACGTATTTGTTCTGTGCCAGAGCATTACATCTGGAACACATAAGTACGTGTCAGGGTGTAAACTAAGCCTTATTTTCTCTTGAGACAGGGTCTTGCCCTGTCGCCAAGCTGGAGTGCAGTAGTGTGATCATGGCTCATTGCAGCCTCAAACAACTGGGCTCAAACTATCCTCCCACCTTAGCCTCCCAAGTATGTGGGACTACAGAAGTGTGCCGCCACAGTCAACTAATTTTTTTTTTTTTTTTGAGATGGAGTCTTGCTCTGTCACCCAGGCTGGAGTGCAATGGTGCAATCTCAGCTCACTGCAATCTCTACCTCCCAGGTTCAAGAAATTCTCCTGCCTCCGCCTCCTGAGTAGCTGGAATTAGAGGCACACTCCACCACGCTTGGATAATTTTTGTATTTTTTTAGTAGAGACAGGGTTCCACCATGTTAGCCAGGCTGATCTCCAACTCCTGACCTTGTGATCTGCCTGCCTTGGCCTCCCAAAATGCTGGGATTGCAGGCGTGAGCCACCGCACCCCACCTAATTTTTAAATTTTTTGTAGAAATAGAGTCTCACTTTGCTGCCCAGGCTGCAAACTCCTGGCCTGAGGCAACGCTCCCACCTCCGCCTCCCAAAGTGCTGGGATTACAGGCGTGAGCAACTGCAACTGGCCTAAACTAAACTTCTAATATGTGATATTACTCCCTTTTTATTTTTATTCCATTCTTCAAACTATGATGTGAGTGAATTGGTGGGGAGGAGCAAAGATTGTTTTAGTAGCAGAACTCTTTCCTCAAATGAAATCCTATCCCTTTGCCCAACAGATAAAACAAGTTAAAATGGAGCCTGACTCCAATTCTCCTACCACCACCTGGTGCCTCCAGGGCAGTGGGGCTCCCAATTCCCACCACACTTTCAAGGCATGAAGCAAGGGGTTATGGGAGTATCTAAGAGATCTCTATCCCATCCTTAGCATGAAGCAAAGCCAGATCTGTCATATGTGTGACCAGCACCAGATGCACTCCCATTTCACAAATTCAGGAGTTAAATGTCTTATCTAAGCCTTAAATCAGACACGATAGTATACTGTGTTACTTTCTTCCACAAGGAATAGAGGTGCTTACATCCCTGGATTTTCATCTGTGCACCTTGATGGATGGGTCTCAGAATGGCTACTCAGGAGACTCAATGACTAGGCAAACTGATTGAGCAGCAGCCCCAGCAAAAAGGAAATCAGGTTCCATACTTAATATTGCTAAGATGGCAAAACTCCCCAAGTGATCTACAGAGTCAATACAAAGTCCATCAAAATCTCAACTGCCTTTTTGCAGAAACTAACAAGCTGATCCTAAAATTCATAGGGAGACCCAGAATAGCCAAATAATCTAGAAAAAGAAGGACAGGCTGGGCACAGTGACTCACACCTGTAATCCCAGCACTTTGGCAGGCCAAGGTGGGAGGATTGCTTGAGTCCAGGAGTTTGAGACCAGCCTGGGTAACATAGCCAGACCCAGTTGCTAAAATAATAATAAAAATAATAATTTAACTTAAAAATTAGCTGGGTGTGGTTGCATACATCTGTACTCAAGCAATCCTCCCACCTCAGCTACTTGGGAGGCTGAGGTGGGAGGATTGCTTGAGCCCAGGAGGTCAAGGCTACAGTGAGCTGTGATTGTGCCACTGCACAACAGCCTGGGTGACAGAGCAAGAAGCCGTCTCAAAAAAAAAAAAAAAAAGAAGGACACAGTTGAAGGACTTGTACTTCCTAATTTCAAAACTTACTACAAAGCTATAGTAGTTAAGACAGTACAGACAGCAATACTGGTATAAGGATAGACATACAGATGAACGGACTAGAATAGAGAGTACAGAAATAAATGCTTACATTTATAGTAAATTGATTTTTGAAAAGAGTGTCAAGACAATTTAATCAGGAAGAAGAGTCTTTTCAACACATGGTGCTGGGACAAGAAGATTTCCATATGCAAAAAATGAAGTTAGACCCCTACCTCACACCACATACAAACATCAGCTCAAAATGGATCAAAGTTCTAAGTCTAAGAGCTAAAACTATAAAACTCTTATAAGAATATATAGGCATACAGCTGGCATAGTGGCTCACGCCTGTAATCCCAGCACTTTGGGAGGCTGAGGTGGGCAGATCATGAGGTCAAGAGATCAAGACCGTCCTGGCTAACATGGTGAAACCCTGTCTCTACTAAAAATACAAAAATTAGCTGGGCATGGTGGCAGGCACCTGTAATCCAAGCTACTTGGGAGGCTGAGGTAGGAGAATCACTTGAAACCAGAAGGCAGAGGTTGCAGTGAGCTGAGATCACACCACTGCACTCCAGCCTGGGCAAAAGAGTGAAACTCCATCTAAAAAAAAAAAAAAAAAAAAAGCATATATAGGCAAAAGTCTTCATGACCTTGCATTAGTCAAATGTTTCTTAGGTATGACACCAAAAGCACAGGCAACCCAAGAAAAATAGGTAAGTTGAACTTTACCAAAATTAAAACCTGGTACTTCAAAGAACACCATCAGGAAAGTGAAAAGACAACCCAAAGAATGGGCAAAAAATATTTAAAAATCATAGCTGATAAGGGACTGAATTCAGAATATATAAAGAACACTTACAACTCAATAATAGAGAGACATATAACCCAATTTACAAAAGGATAAAAGACCAAATATACATTTCTCCAGAGAAGATATACAAATGGCCAATAAGCACATGAAAGAATGGACATCATTAGCCATCAGAGAAATGTAAATCAAAGTCACAGTGAGATACCACTTCATATCCACTTACGATGGCAATAATCAAAAAATGGATAATAACAAGTGTTGATGAGGATGTGGAGAAACTGGAACCCTCATGCACTGCTGGTGGGATTGTAAAACACTACAGCCATTTTGGAAACAGTTTGACAGTTCTTCAAAATGTTAAATACAGAGTTACCATATACCCAGCAATTCCACTGCTAGGTATATATTCAAGAGAAATAAAACCATACGTCCACAGAAGTTTCTACACTCTCCCCTCTCCTGGGGAGTGGGGAGAGCCAGGGCAGGTAAGAGAGGAGAAATGTATATGGACAAAGAAAACAATCTTGGACATAACTAAATGGGAAAACATTATTTGTTAGCACTGTCCAGGCCAAATAAAGAATTAAAAAATATATATATAGGCCAGGTGCAGTGGCTCACGCCTGTAATCCCAACACTTCAGGAGGCTGAGGCAAGAGGATTGCTTGAGCTCAGGAGTTCAAGACTAGCCTGGGAAACATGGCAAAACCCTGTCTCTACCAAAAATACAAAAAAATTAGCCAGGTGTGGTGGCACACACCCGTAGTCCCAGCTACTAGGGAGGCTGAGGCACAAGAATCACTTGAATCCAGGAGGCAGAGGTTGCAGTGAACCAAGATGCCACCACTGAAATCCACCCTGGACAACAGAGTGAGACTCTGTCTCAAAAAATGAAATTAAAATAAAATAAAGAATAAAAATAAATGAAAAGAGGCCAGATGCAGTGGCTCATGGCTGTAATCCCAGCACTTTGGGAGGCCAAGGCAGGTGGATCATAAGGTCAAGAGTTCAAGACCAGTCTGGCCAACATGGTGAAACCCCATCTCTACTAAAAATATAAAAATTAGTCCGGCACGGTGGCAAGTGCCTGTCATCCCAGCTACTCAGGAGGCTTAGGCAGGAGAATTGTTTGAACCCAGGTGGCAGAAGTTGCAGTGAGCCGAGATTGTGCCACTGCACTCCAGCCTAGGCAATAAAGTGAGACTCCATCTGTAAATAAATAAATAAATAAATAGAAAAAGAAAAACATTAGTTGGTAAGCAATACATACAAAATAAGCCGACTATGTTAGTTTTTAAAGATACTCACAGGTACCCATGCCTATAAACAAAAACAAGAGAAATCTATGCCCAGTGAATCACAAACAGTCTCTCTGGAAGCAAGCCTGGGATGGGAAAGGTGGAATTTGTTTACTTTTTTTTTTTTTTTAATCTCAGCATATGATACCTGCAATTATTTTATACTCTACAACTTCTGATGTGTTTACATTTGTGTTCAGTAAGAATATAATCAGGATTTCTTCTTTATGTTTCTAGCCAAAAGGAAAGGAAAGAGAGAGAAAGCCACTGGAGGTGGGCAGTGTGGGAAGCTGTGAAAGTGGCCACGCATGAACCAGCACCCCACGTAGTGGGAACAGCAGGAGCGAAGATGTGAACCTCTGCAGTATCTGGGTGACTGTGGGGTTTGGTTCTGTTAGAGCATCCAGGATGACTGGTGGTGGGGTGTGGCTGAAGATGAATCAGAACAGTGCACTCAGCAGCCAGGTTGCAAGAGTGCTGCATGCCCCTCAGGGATCGACTCCAGCCAAGTGCCCCGGCCTCCTTTTCTGGAGCATTCGGGTTTTGACTTGGGCCCCACGTCCAGTTCTGCCTTGACTTGTAGGTCCACCTTGGAAAATCAGGAGACATCTGGGAAATGAAGGCACTAGACTCTTCCAGACTCGTTCCATGGCTACCCAGAGGCCTTGGGTCACCCACTCAACATCCCAACAAACCCCACTGTGCACCAGCATTATGCCAGCATCCAGGTGTTCTGCCAGGAGCAGCCTCTGCCCTCCTAGAACTGACATTTCATGGGGATGTGCAGCCAAAGTGAGACCTGTCAGAGATATTTACAGACAGCCATCTCCCTTGACATTGCTGCATCCCAAATAAATCTGGGAAGACCTTCTTCACCTCTAGCTCTCCTGATACAGCAAAGCAGTTGTGAGCAAGTTATTCATAACTCCACACCTCAATTTCCTGATATGGAAGATGGCGATAATGAGAGGACCTGTGCCACAGGATGGTTGTGGAGGCTGTATGAGGATACAGGTGCTGAGCCCAGCAGCACAGGGTGCAGCCATTCAAACCAACTGGCATTTATTGAGGGCTGCTTTGTCAGGTCCCTCTCTACAGTATATTCCAACACACACATACACACACAGCTGTAATCAATGGGAATCCTATGAAAGTCTGGCAGCTGTTTGTCTGGGCCTTTGCACGAGCTATGTTCTCCCTTCCACCCCGGGGGTGACTCGTAGCCATTCCTTTCTGCATCTTCTTAGATATCACTTTTTCCAAGAAGCCTCCCTGTCGCACCACTTCCCCAACATCACAGATAAAGAAATCAAGACTCAGAAAGGCTAAGTTACTGGCACAAGGTCACACAATCCAGATCTCATACTCTCAGCCCCCTGGGAACCTTACACTGTATTAAATGACATCAGTCGATCAATCAATGGAAAGAGTGGGAAGCATGCATCTCCTCATCACCAGTCCTATACATTTTCATTTCTTCGGGTTTTTTGTTTTTGTTTTTGTTTTTGAGACAGTTTTGCTCTTGTTGCCCAGGCTGGAGTGCAACGGTGCGATCTTGGCTCACCACAACCTCTGCCTCCTGGGTCCAAGCTATTCTTCTGCCTCAGCCTCCTGAGCAGCTAGGATTTACAGGCACCCACCAATGCCTAGCTAATTTTGTATTTTTAGTAGAGACGGGGTTTCTCCATGTTGGTCAGGCTAGTCTTGAACTCCCAACCTCAGGTGATCCACCCACCTCGACCTCCCAAAGTACTGGGATTACAGGTGGGAGCCACCGTGCCCGGCCCATCTATTTGTTGTTTCTGTCAAAGCCCAGTAAGTAACTACTTTCCCTTTATGTGAGTGCCACTAGGTGATGAGGTGAGGTAATCAAATGACACAGAAGAGGAAGGAGTCCACCGCCAGGGAAGGTACAGTGGAGCAAGTCTTAGAATGTGCAGGATTATAACTCCAGCAATGACCCCTAGGCTCATGTTCATTCCCCAGGTGGCAGTTTCAGAACACATCATCGCTCAGGTCTCACACTGCAAAGGTAGGTACCAGCCTTCTAGTTGACAATCAGAGCACACAATGCCAAGATCTTACTCCAGCCACCTGCCAGGACCTGGGTGACAGGAGGAGAGTTCTGCATACATTGCCTCATTTCCCTCCCCTTCTGCAGTGAGATAGACCACGTCCAGTGCTCAAGAGATGACTGGCCACACTGGGGAGTTTGACCACAACCTTGGGCTCCATATGCATGGAATGAGGCTGCGTCCCCATTCGTCTGAGTTTCTGCCCCAATGCTACCTCCTCAGAGAGACCTCCTCTGACGGAAGCCAGCTCTGCCTCCATCCCATCACTCTGGATCTCCTTCCCCAGCTTCATCTCCATTACACTGGCCACTCCCCCTCACAGCTTATTACTGATCGCTGTTGTTTACTGTCCGTCTCCACCACTGGGATGTAAACTCCACAAGGGAGGAATGCTGTCAGTTTCCTTGACTGCTGTGTGGTCAGCACCAGGGCAATGGCTGGCACAGAGTAGCCCTCTCTCCATAAATGTTTTTGAATAAATGAAATAAATGAGCTAAGTGGCTAAGACACATGTAGATATTACCTCAATTAGTAACAGTCTTGCCAGTCTTTTTTCCCTAAGAAAATAAAAATGGGTCTGGCATGGTGGCTCATGCCTGTAATCCCAGCACTATGAGAGGCCGAGGCAGGTGATCACTTGAGCCCAGGAATTCGAGACCAGCCTGGGCAGCATGGTGAGACCCCATCTCTACAAAAAATACAAAAATTAGCTAGGCATGGTGGTGCATGCCCATAGTTCCAATTACTCGGGAGACTGAGGTGGGAGAATCGCTTGAGCCTGAGAAGCAGATGTTGCAGTGAGCCAAGATCACGCCACTGCATGCCAACCTGGGCAAGAGAGCAAGACCCTATCTCAAAAAAGAAAAAGAAATGTGTACCCATTTTTATAACTGAATAAACAATTTTCATCAAGGTAAAGAAGAAAGCAAAGCTTGTCACAAAACCTCTCCACAGCAGACCCCACTCCACCCACCATGCTGGTACTATTCCATGAAGAAACTTAAACTGACTCAATAGATTAGATGCATATATTAAAAATCTCATTTTCAGGCCAGGCACGGTGGCTCACACCTGTAATCCCAGCACTTTGGGAGGCCAAGATGGGTGAATCATGAGGTCAGGAGATCAATCGAGACCAGCCTGGCCAACATGGTGAAACCCATCTCTACTAAAAATATAAAAATTAGCCAGGCATGGTGGTGAGTGCCTATAATCCGGGCATGGTGGTGGATGCCTGTAATCCCCACTACTCTGGAGGCTGAGGCAGGAGAATCACTTGAACTCGGGAGGTGGAGGTTGCAATGAGCCTAGACCACACCATTGCACCCCAGCCTGGATGACAGAGCGAGACTCTCTCTCAAAAAAAAAAAAATTTTCAGCCAGGCGCAGTGGTTCATGCCTGTAATCGCAGAATTTTGGGAGGCCAAGGTAGGTGGATCACCTGAGGTCAAGAGTTCAAGACCAGCCTGACCAACACAGCAAAAACTCCATCTCTACTAAAAATACAAAATTAGCCAGGTGTGGTGGTGGGCACCTGTAATCCCCCCAAAAATCTCATTTTCACTTGAGTTTCAACCTGTGCAAGTGAAGTCACACAAATTAAAGAATATTTTTATAAATGATTAAGAAAATGGGTCCAATATTTAATTTTCTTTCTTCTTTTTTTCTCACTTCAGTCAATGGGTGTTCGTTCACTCAGGATAGTTATTGGGCACCTGCCATATGCCACGAGCCAGGAGTCAGTAATGAACAGGACAACACACCTCTGCCCTCTTGAATCCTGCATTCTTCTGGGTGGATGCACACAACCCAGAAATCAATGCATGAATAAGATCATCCCAGGCAAGCGCTATGAATAAAATATAATGAAAGAGTGTGACAGAAACTAACGGGGGAAGGAGCTGCTTTGGACAGAGTGGTTAGAAAAACCATCTGTAAAGGGAAGACATCTGAGCAAAAGGGCAAGAAAGTTCCTGACATGGAAGAAATGATGGAAAAGCATGCTAGGTAAAGGGAACAGCAAGAGCAAAGGTCCTGAGAAGTCTTCTGAAAACCTGAACTCAAATTTTCATGAATTGCATCCCAGCCTAAAGGTCTCACCACAGGCCAACCGTCCCTAACCTCACAGCCTGCCTCTCTTTCCCCTAATTAATCAAGTCAAGGCTGACCTGTATTGCCCACTGAAAAGTGTGTTCTGGGAGGGGGCCCAAAGGGCAGCCCCCAATTTTTAGGGACTTGAGATGTAACTGAGAGCAAGAACCTGCACGTACGTCCCTACCAGCAGTTCAGAGTTCACTTTTCTGGGCCACCGGCCTCATGGAGAATACAATGTAAGGGGAAACCTCTAGAAAAATAAACAACTGTGCTTCAAGAGCCTCATATACATTTCAAGAGGTTCCCTAGGCCTCCATGTTCAGAACTCTTTATTTGTGGAGTTCCAGAAGAGAAAAACTAAATTGCCAAGAAGAAAAACACCAAATGGGCGTATCCCAGGGAAACTCTACAGATGGTAGGAGCAATCTGCTAGAGATGAATGAATGGGGGAGAAGGAGACAAGATCAGGTCCCTGGACCCTTAAATACACTCACACACTCACAGAGACTAGACTGTGTCAGCCTGTCAGGGGACACAAGGCCTAAAAGAATCAAGTGGAATCTACCAGTCCCTCCCCAACAAGAGGCAAACACCCAATCACACCCCAGAGCTTCCAGAGAAGGTACAAGACCCCATTTCCCAACAATGTCTTTGACAAAGGTCATCTCTAATCCCACATTCTGAGATATACTTTGCACAAGGCTGGTTAGCCATAGGAGGTGTTACAGCAAAGCTCAAATTTCCCAGTGCGGAAGGGAACACCATGGCTACGGTGTAAACACCACCAGCTCCGTACTAGAAGAAGGGGAAGGAGCAACAGCCTGCATACCCACCTCATTGAGAAGCTCGGGCTGTGCACGCGCTGTCAGATGTAAGTGATAATAATCACAAGAGCCCCTAACACAGAGGATTTACCCTGTCTCCGTCAGTATTTTAAGCACTTTATCCCTATACAACTATTTAAGGTTTGTAGTGTCATCCCCATTTTATAGATGAGAAAACTGAGGCATAGGTAAATGAAGTAACTTGCCGAGGACTACATAGCTAAGACAAAGACCCAGCGAAGCTCTCTTCTTCCACACCCCAGGGAAGAGAGTGGTTATACCTGGTAGTGCACGAAACTCTTAAAAATAAGTTTCTACCGGTACATTTAAGGGCAACTACCGTCTGGCAGTTCTCCCGTTCTCACCAAGTGCGGGAAGCAAACTTGGGCCAGGGAATAAATCCAGCAAGCCGAGTCCTCTAGGAACAAGGCGCTCTGTTTCCGGGACATTCAAGCACAAGATGAGTCCGCTGATAGTGCGAGAGCAGCTCTTCACCACCGCAAAGCCCAGGGGAACCAGTTTCCACCCGGTTCGATCAGCTTCCAGCCTCGGAAAACGCTCACCCGTCTCTGGCACCCACGTTGACCTTAACCCCTCGGCGTCCGCCACCCTGGCGTCCTATTCCGGGATCTCCTGGCCGCTCGGTTTAAAAGATGCAGCCGCTGGGATAAGGGCCTCAGGCAGGCTGGTACGGCGCCCGCCGCCCGGAGCGCCCTGAGCCCGGCTCCCCGCCGCGAAGTGACCTGCGGCCCTGTGATCCGCCACAAGCAGCGCCCGAAGCGACGCTGACCTGCGGGTGCCCCGCTGGGCTGGAGAAGAAAGTTGGGCGAAAGGGGCGCGTCGCAGGACAGGTGGCGCCTCCCTCCCCGGAAGTGGCTCCGGGAATTTTCGCTCCAGGGGCTACCCGGGGACCAGAGTCAGGGTCCCCAGCAGGAGCGGCGGCTGGTCGGAGCTGGCGGTGGCACTGCCCACCTGCGCTGCGCCCAGTGCGCCCCCGTGCGCTCGGCGTACCCCAGACCAGGGAGCCCTCAGGGCCTGCCGGGGGCGCCGAGACCTGACAGGGTAACTAAGAGGTGGGAGTGGGGGGTCCAGCTCGGGAGACGGGAGCAAAGGAGGGACCAGTCCGGAAGAGGGTCCCACTCCGGGGAATCTAGCGGGGGTGTCCTGCCAAAGGGGTGTCCAGCCGGGGAGGCTCTAGACGGGGAGCGGGGATCCCGGCCGCTTCCCGCACTCACCTCGGCCCCGGCGCTGGTTCGGCTTCTCCCTGCTGGAGAGCGCACCAAGGCGGCTGCAGCTGCGGCGGCGGCTCCCCGGGGCGGGGCGGGGCCGGGGGCGGGGAGGCCGGGCCGGCCACGTGGGCTGGAGGCGGGCTGGGGACCCCTGCGGGTGCCGCAGCAGGGAGGCGCAGGACTTGGAAGTGGCCACGGTACCGCTCGGCACCCCTGCTCCCCAAGCCCTGCCTGAGTCTGCGGGAAGGCCCGAAAGAGGAGAGTGGGGACCCCAGGACATCCCTCCCCCGCAGCCGTCTAAACCAGACTCAGGCGGAGATAATTGAGCGAGTCCGAGGACGGGTAAACAGCCCTGGCCCTCGCTCCCTCAAGAGAACGCGCCGCGGAAACCCCGAGGGCAGGTCGAGGTCCGGGTACCCGAGTGGGACGGGACTCTCGTGCCGGGGTGGGAGAGGCTGCCCTAGCGGGCGGGGGCCAGAACTTGCACACGGAGCCCCCACCCACCTCTGGGCTGATCTTGGGCGTGTCAGGTCTTGCCCAAGCCTCGCTTTCCTCGACGGTGGAGGTGAGAATGAGGACGAGCCTCGAGTTGCATGAACCCTGGCGCCTAGCAGGTTCTCAATCGCCGGTTTGCAGGTGGACGCCGAGCCTGAAAGGCCTGGGTCGAGCATGCGGAAATAAACGTGGGACTCCAAAACGAAGTTTCTGCGGGCATTCATTCATTCAACAGATGAACGCCTAAGGTCCTCACCACCTATTAAAATCAGAAATAAAGAGTGCCCTAGACTGTAGTTACTGGACTCTTCAAGGCAGTGTAAATCCTGACGCTAAAAATCAAAAATTCATCAATTGCTCACATGTGGTGCCAGCGGTGCATTTTAGGTGCTTGATGGAAATTACCATTAACGACAGCCTTTAAGGTGTAGGGTCTGCGCGGCCCACTTCTCAAATGAAGAAATCAAAGTTCAGCGAGGTGAAGCCAGCCCCCAGAGCCCGAGGATCACAGTCTGGCCCCTGTTTGCAGAGGAAAGAGCATCAGTCCAAGGTACTAAGGCTCTTCCCCAGGTGCAGGAGGTGGGTGAGGGTTGAGAGCTCCCTGAGAGGCCACCTGTCCTGACAGCAGCTGCTGGGATGCAGATCTTCCAGATTTACTTTGCAGCAATCTCTGCTATCTGTTGCAGGTGCTTAGCCCCGCAGTGCTGGGTGGCCTCTTCCTGGCCGGCAGCCCACGTATTGGGCCAGAAACTGGGCATTTTGAGCAAACCAACATGTATTCCAACAGCTGCAGCTTCATCCCACTACAGCTTCTAGAGGGTGCCTTGACTCCAGACCCAATGCATTATGACCCACCAGTTTCCTGTTCAGGGAACACACTCTCCCCAGTACTCCATTTCCAAGGACAACCCCTGTGTCCAGACCCCTAGTCCTCAACCTTTTCCCCAAGAACCCTTTGGTCATTCTCCTTCCTCCCGAATGCACAAGATCCATACAACAACCAGCCGTGTTTATCAGGTAATTATATTTATTAAGCAAAGAGCTTCTCCTCCCTCTGAAGTCCTTGCTCCCTCATCTGAGCTCAGCAGTTGCTTCGGATCTACCAGCCAACACCTGGTGCTCTACCCAGGCAGCCTTGTCAAAGAGAAAAGTTTTCTTTGCATTAGATTCAATTTAACAATTATTTGAGCATCTACTACATGCCACACACTGTGTTAGGCTCTGGGGACAGCAGTGACTAGGATACCAAGATAGACACAGTCCCTGATCTCATGGAGGGTACGAGCTGATGAGGGAGACAGTCAACTGACCCCTCAGCAGGCGGCTAGGGAGCAGGACGTGGTGACAGACACCTGGAAGAAGCACTGGCCCAGGCAGAGGGGAGGCCTCCTGTGAAAAGGGGGCTTGGGCTGAGCCCTGACAAGGCAAGGAACCAAGCAGGAGAAAGGTGAGAAGACAAAGTGTGGAAGCTCAGAGGTGGAAGAGCACAGGCCACACTCTGCAAGTCCGTGGACAGGGAGGTAGAGGGAGAAGGAGGCTGGAGGGGCCTTGATGGCCAAGGGGAGACATTAGACCTTGTCCACCAAAAGGTTCAGGCAGAGGCACAACAGGATGGAAGCTACAGTTTGAAGACATCACACTGGCTGCCGAGTGAGAGATGATGCGGCGAGTGAGTCTCCTGTACACAGTCAGAGGCACTGTGCCTTTTTATTATTACTAAAGGCAAATGCCTTGACTTCCTCTGTTTTATAATTCAGGGTTTCCGGAAAGCAGGACACATCTGCAAGCAGGATATTTAGATTAGCAACACAGCAATTTGACCCACAGGGTTTCTATGTGCAGCTCTCCCGTCCGTGCCATGCTTAGCTCTAAGGTGGGCTTGGGGTTGGGGAGGACTTCGTTCCTAGACTCAGACTGAGAGTCTGTGGTAGGAGAGATGATACACCCAAAGACAGTCCTTTGTTGGGGTGAGAGAGGGGATAGGCAGGAAATGTGAGTGCTATCCACAGAGTTTGGAAACTGAAGACTCCAGAAGCCGCTGATGGTCAGTTGTCATCTTTTCTCCTCGAAATAGTCGGTTTATTCATAAGGGCCCATTCCCATTCCTGAGTTCAGCTCCCTCTCCCCGAACTACAACACAGTATGAGAAGGCCATATGCAGTGGCTCACACCTGTAATCCCAGCACTTTGGGAGGCCAAGGTGGGAGGATCACTTGAAGCCAGGAGTTTAAGACCAGCCTGGGCAACAAAGTGAGATCCCTGTCTCCACCAAAAATTTAAAAATTAGCTGGGAATGGTGTTGTATGCCTGTAGTCCCAGCTACTCAGGAGGCTGAGGCAGGAGGATTGCTTGAGCCCAGTTTGGGGTTGCAGTAAGCTACTATTACACCATTGCACTCCAACCTCCTGGGCTGACAGAGAAACCTTATGTCAAAAAAAAAAAAAAACAAGACAGGCTAGGATGGGATCAGGGTAGTTACTTCACAAAATCATCAATTGCGGAAGCCAGGGTTTCTGCAAGAGACCCCCACCTTGATGGACTGAGGATAAGCTATGACTGACACCAGGCAGAAAAGCAATGGAGAGAGGCTGGGGCAAGGGGCTGGGTAGCAACTTCAGGGAAAGCAGCCACGGGAGAAAGCACAACCAGGGTCAAGGGCGGGACTTTGAGACCACAGGCCCCAGCCACCTAGTAACCACCGGACACCTTTAACACTTGCTGAGTGTCTGTCGTGTGTAACCTTACATTTAAAACCCTCTGCTTCTGTAACACTACTCATTGTAAAGCAATATAGAAAATACCAGAGGAACAAAGAGTAAGAAAACCCACCCACAATCACACCCCCAAGCGGTAACCACTGTTAATTTGTGTCCTTTATTTTTCATTTAACATATTGTGAACTCTTCCCTTTGTTATGAAATATTCTTCCACAACATGATTGCTTAATACCATTTGGTCCATTGTATGCATGTGTCCTCTTATAATCAATCTGACTGGTACTTGGTTTGTTCCTCATTTCTTATTACCAGGATAATGCTTAGTAACAAATTTTTTTGTTTGTTTTTTGAGACAGAGCCTTACTCTGTCGCGCAGGCTGCAGTGCAGTGGTGTGGTCTCACGGCAACCTTCACTTCCTGGGTTCAAGGATTCTCGTGCCTCAGCTTCCAGAGTAGCTGGGATCACAGGCACCTGCCACCATGCCCAGCTAATTTTTTTTTTTTTTTTTTTGAGATGGAGTCTTGCTGTCACCCAGGCTGTAGTGCAGTGGCACGATCTTGGCTCACGGCATCCTCTGCCACCTGGGTTCAAGCGATTCCCCTGCCTCAGCCTCCTGATTAACTGGGACTACTGGTGCACATCACCACGCCCAGCTAATTTTTTTGTATTTCAGTAGAGATGGGATTTCACCACGTTGGCCAGGATGGTCTCAATCCCCTGATCTCGTGATCAGCCCACCTCAGCCTCCCAAAGTGCAAGGATTACAGGCGTCAGCCACCATCCCCAGCCTGTATTTTTTTTTTAGTAGAAATGGGGTTTCGCCATGTTGGCCAGGCTACTCTCAAACTCCTGACCTCAAGTGATCCACCCACCTTGGCCTCCCAAAGTGGGGATTACAGGCTTCAGCCACCACTTCTGGCCTGAAAATCTTTTTTCTTTTTTTTCAAGGCAGGGTCTCAGTCTTTTGCCCAGGCTGGAGTGCAGTGGCACGATCTCAGCTCAGTATAGCCTTGACCTCCCAGGCTCAAGTGATCCTCTCACCTCAACCTCTCAAGTAGCTGGGACTATAGGTATGCGCCAACCATACCCAGCTAATTTTTGTATATTTTTTTGTAAAGACAGAGTCTCGCTGTGTTGCCCAAGCTGGTCTCAAACTCCTAACCTCAAGCAGTTCACCCACCTCAGCCTCCCAAAGTGCTGGGATTACAGGCATGAGCCATATCCAGCCTCAAAAATCTTTGCACAACAAATGTAAACACACATTTTGGTTATTTGCTAAAGATAAAATCCCAGAAGTGAAATTACTGGAAGAGACATTCAACTCTCTGCCTGCAGCAATGCACTGTACAGGTGCTCCCCCTTCCCCATTTCTTGGCATTTGAAAGGTGTGGAGTGTCGAGTTGATGAAGCAACACTAACCTGGTGTGGTCTTACCCAGGGGATGGTGACGCTTCTGGGCATCAGTATTACTGTTCAGGCCTGAGCAATGCTCTCCAAGTGCTACTAAAAGGCTTCTTTGGAAGCAAGTCCTTTCTGCTTTCATAATCTGGGTTACAGGAGAACGGCTGAGTGGGGGAGTGGAAGGACAGAGAGAGGGTGTGGAGTGGGAAATACCTGAGTTCAAATCCAACTTATGCCCTGTCCCGAGGTGAGACATGACCTAAACTCCAAAGGCCCTTTGGGAGGGTGAGGGGAGCTCAGGTGTTGTCCAATGCAAGCATCCAACACACAGGGGTGATTCTGATACAGCTCGTGTCACTAATCAGACCCATGTCAATAGTGAACTATTATCCATTCTGGAGACAGGAACCACAGGGTGTAAAACCTTGAGATGACAGAGCCTTGTGGGGGAAATTCATAAACCAGCACCGTCGTTCTCCACTCTGGGATCATGGTAAATGGATGGGAGCCTCAGTTTGCAAAGTGAGGCACAGATGCAGTTTTCTCCTGTAGGGAACCTTTTAAATGTACTATCATTATTTCTTGGCCAGGCACAGTGGCTCGTGCCTATAATCCTAGCGCTTTGAGAGGCCAAGGTGGGTAGACTGCTTGAGCCCAGGAGTTCAAGACTAGCCTGGGCAACATGGTGAAACCCCATGTCTATGAAGAATACAAAACTCAGCTGGGCATGGTGGTGCATGCCTATAGTCCCAGCTACTCAGGAGGCTAAAGTGGGAAGATCGCTTGAGCCCAGGAGGTTGAGGCTGTAGTGAGCCATGATCACACCACTGCAAATCCAGCCTGGGTGACACAGTGAGACCCTGTCAAATAAAAAAAGAAGAAGAACTCACTATTATTGCCTATCTTGATGACAGCTAAAACAGATAGCAATGTTTCTGAGCACTTGTCAAGCGCCAGGCACTGAGGGGGCTATCCCTGCCCCCACCCCCAGCCTGCTTTATCCAACCCTATGAGGCAGGTACATTTTTTACCCCCATCTGGCTGATGAGGAAACTGAGAACCAGGGAGATGAGGTGACTTGCCTCAATGACTGCCCAGTGGTAGGGTGGGGTGCAAGCTGGTTAAAGCAGTAGAATCTGAGTCCAGTCCAGATGGAAGTCCTCTGCAAGGGATATGGCCTGCCCTCATGGAGCAGAATTCTAGTGGGCAAGAGATTCCATCGCTTAATTACACAAGCTAAGTGTTCCTGAAGACACATGTCATGATCTAGACTGGAGGTGTTTAGTGGTCAGGGAAGGTCTGATTACAAAGGAGGGATGGAGACTGAGAGAGGGTGATTCAGGTAGAAGAAACAGGACATGCAAAGAACCCAGTGCAGGAACACAGGAGTGAAGAATTTCAACCGTCTGGTAAGGTCAGAGAAAGAACGGACACACAGAGGAGAGGTCAGCAAGGCAACACATAAAAACTTTGGTATTCACCTCCAGGGCCACTGGTGGTTTCAAGCAGAAAGTGACATCTGATCAAGTACCTATCTCCCTTGAAGGCCATTCCCAGCTGCCCTGTGGAACTGAGACCTCCAAGAGGCAGGAATTCCATTTCAGTTAGCTATGCCGTAAGCTACCCAGGCCAGGGCCAAGGGAGACATTCAGGGGAAATCCCATTTTATAACTGTGCACCTCCTAACCTGCCCCCATGACTCATCCCTATAGGAACAGGGGCTTTCCGTGTGCCACACTTTGTGCCCAGAATTTCACCCAGCCTCACATTCAAACCTCACAACAGCCCTGTTAGGTACCGAACTATTAACTGTATTTTTGTTTTATTTTGTTTTGTTTTTTGAGAGTCTTGCTCTTTTGCCCAGGCTAGAGTACAGTGGTGCAATCTCGGCTCACTGCAACCTCTGCCTCCTGGGTTCCAGTGATTCTCCTGCCTCAGTCTCCCAAGTAGCTGGGATTACAGGTGTGTGCCACCGCACCAGGCTAATTTTTGTATTTTTAGTAGAGACAGGTTTCACCATATTGGCCAGGATGGTCTCGAACTCCTGACCTCGTGATCTGCCTGCCTCAGCCTCCCAAATTGCTGGGATTACAGGCGTGAACCACCACGCCCGACCTGTTATGTTGGTTTGAGACAGAGCTTTGCTCTGTCACCCAGACTGGAGTGCAATGGTGCAATCTCAATTCACTGCAACCTCCACCTCCCAGGCTCAAGTGATCCTCCCACCTCAGCCTCCTGAGTAGCTGAGACTACAGGCAGTGCCACCAGGCCCAGCTAATTTTTGTATTTTTAGTACAGACAGTGTTTCAACATGTTGGCCAGGCTGGTCTCGAAGTCCTGACCTCAGGTGATCCACCCACCTCAGCCTCCCAAGGTGCTGGGATTACAGGTGTGAGCCACTGTGCCCCGCCCTATTAACTGTTTTATAAATAGAGAAACTAAGTTCTAAACAGGGCAAGCCACCTGCCCAGGGAAACACAGAAAATGGCAGACTGAGATCTAAGTTTAAGATGCCTGAGACCAAAGCCTGCCGCCACTTTAATCACAATGCTAATTATCATCATCTCACGAATAATAATACACAATTATACACAGGCATGCAGGACATTGAAGCACATCTACCTGCAGAGATACAGAACCAAAGGCAAGACCGACTGTATTGGCATTCAGCTGCCAGGCATGGTCCTGCCTTTCTTTGCTACAAGTTTCCTCTGGCCTGGCCTTGCCCAACTTGGTAGGGAAAGTCTATGGTTTGTTTTGAGGCTGATGCCTGCCCACTCCCCGGAATGTCTCTGACCAGCAAGAATGGAAAAGACCAGGCAGAGCCATCTCATTCTAGAAGACCATTATTTGATCTCCCATCTCCCTCCACTAACTTGTAAAACTTGGAAAATTGCCCTGACCTCACACTGATGGTTTGAGAAACAACCCCTGCCTTTCTTCACATCCTGAGCAGATCGTGCTCATCCGCCTGGCACAAGTCCTGAGAAATGCGTCTCTATCAGGATTAAATGGCAACCAGGACAAAAGGAGTCTGAGGAATGGAACATTAGCAGATCTCAAGGTGCACGGTCAACTGTCACAGGCCATGTGTGGTCAGCTATTGGGAACCCCAGAGCTAATGTCTTAATTTTGCCAAAGTAAGTTCCTCTTCAACCCTCACCTCTGCAACAACTAGGCATGGACCCACCCTCCCACCCTCTCCCCCCACTTTTTTTTGTCTGAGACGGAGTCTTGCTCTGTCACCAAGTTGGAGTGCAGTGGTGCAATCTTGGCTCACTTCAACCTCTGCCGCCCGAGGTTCAAGCAATTCTCCTGCCTCAGCCTCCCAAGTAGCTGGGACTGCAGGCACACGCTACTACGCCAGGCTAATATTTTGTATTTTAGCAGAGACAAGGTTTCACCATGTTGGCCAGGATGGTCTCAATCTCCTGACCTCATGATCCCGCTGCCTCAGCCTCCCAAAGTGCTAGGATCACAGGCATGAACCACCATGCCTCACTCTCTTAGCGGATAGAAATGATATAACTTAGCACCCAACAAAGTGCTTGTCTTAAAGCTCCTTGTGGGCATGGAACTGTCTCCCATCCATCTCCATACAGCCCTCAAAGAGCCCCAGACCTGCTCTACCACAGGATAATTAACTACTATTCACCAAGTACCTGGCACTTGCTGAGCACAGCCTTGGGTACTTTATATACTCAATCTCATTTAATCCTCACAATCACCCTTTGTGGTGGGTATTAGTCCCATCTTACAGATGAAGAAACTGAGTTTCAGAACATTTAGATGACTTGCCCTCAACTCTATACATAGGAAGAGGTGGAGTCAGGAGGGCAGGGGTCCTGTGCGTACTGTGTCCATCACCGTGTCTGTGTCCCAGCACATACTTTGGAATTAACCCTGTTAAGGCAGTTGTTTCATCTACAAATGCCAAAGATGGTGCAAGGTCCCTTCCAGAAAGAGTTCAGGGAGCCAAGCTCACGGACCTTCCATTTCTTTTCCTTAATCTCAACGGCCGCATTTGAATTTTGTCATTGCAAAAGTTCTCATACTGTGTTTGCCTCCATCTTTCCCCTTCATTGCATCCTCTAACTTATCCTATTCTTGGGCCTCTTATGATTTCATTCCTTGTAGACAGCAAGGACAGGATATGCTGAGGGAGGAGTGGGAAACACGTTTATTGAGGACCCACTGTGCCCAGGACTACAAAGATATATTTTATGTCTCCTCCCTCCTCCACCTGCTTAGCTTATCACCTGTAGTTTTTATTCAACTAAAGCAAAAAAAATTTTTTTTCTAATTAGATCCTGCAAGAGGAAATTGGTCTTTGCTCGTGTAATGCTGGTATTTCCAAAACAAAGCAAAGACAGTGACAGGGTCCCACAGATGTTGGGGACTGTAAGAACTCTAGGCAGCTGTAAAAACAGACAGCTTTCTAACGTCACGGTAAAAATGAGAGCTTCTCTCTTTTTTTTTTGCTAGGCTGGACTGCAGTGGCATGATCTCGGCTCACTGCAAACTTCACCTCCTGTGTTCAAGTGATTCTTCTGCCTCAGCCTCCTAAGTAGTTGGGGCTACAGGGACACACCACCATGACCAGCTAATTTCTGTATTTTTAGTAGAGATGGGGTTTTACCTTGTTGACCAGGATGGTCTCGATATCTTGACCTCGTGATCAGCCTGCCTCGGCCTCCCAAAGTGCTGGGATTATAGGCGTGAGCCATCGCACCCGGCCAAGTGAGGGCTTCTCATGCTGTCCCAAGAGAACACTAATAGAAAGTACTAGCTGCAACGTGTTTTTGTTTGTTGTTTTACTTTTTAATTTTAACTTAAATTTTTTTGAGACAGGATCTTGCTCTGCCACCCAGGCTGGAATGCAGTGGTGTGATTATCATTCACTGCAGCCTCAAACTCCTGGGCTCAAGTGATCCTTTCACCTCAGCCTTTGGAGTAGCTAGGCCTACCAGCACACACCACCATGCCCAGCAAATTTTTAAATTTTTTTGTTAAGACAGGGTCTTGCTTTGTTGCCCAGGCTGGTCTTAAACTCCTGGCCTGAAGTGATTCTCCTGTCTTGGCCACCCAAAATGCTGAGATTACAGGTGTAAGTCACCCTGCCTGAACTATTTGTATTTTTGGGGCCTCAGCCTGCTGAGTAGGTGAGTCTATAGGTGTGCCCTGCCAAGTCCAGCTGCAACTTTTATTTTAATGAAAGAAAAGGAAAGAGAAATTCATGTATTGCAGTGTCTGCCTAACGAGATCCATTTGCTTCAACTTTGTTTTTTTTTTTTGAGACGGAGTTTTCACTCTTGTTACCCAGGCTGGAGTGCAACAGCGCGATCTCGGCTCGCCGCAACCTCCGCCTCCTGGGTTCAAGCAATTCTCCTGCCTCAGCCTCCCGAGTAGCTGGGACTACAGGCGTGCGCCACCATGCCTAGCTAATTTTTGTATTTTTTAGTAGAGACGGGGTTTCACCTTGTTGACCAGGATGGTCTTGATCTCTTGACCTCGTGATCCACCCACCTCGGCCTCCCAAAGTGTGCTTCAACTTTGAACCAGATTTATACTCAATATTTGCAATGAGAAAGGAACCAAGTCACTCAAGCTTCTTCCTTCCACTTAAACTATTACTGAGGGACAGAGCAGCCTGTTGATCAGGAATAATGATGCTTCAGTGAGAGACTTCAACTCCAGTGCTGCCAATTCCTTGTTTGTGCCCTTGGCAAAGCTATACAATTTCTAGACTTCAGAATCTCAAACATGAGGCTGCTGATAGTACACTCCATAGGGGGCCATGGTAAGAAAAAACACGAAGAACACTAAGAGCAGGAACCAGCCCTGCTGACATTCAGAGGTTGGCAATCATCACTTCCTCTCTGCCATTCATTTTATGGGAAAGCTCTCTGTTGCCTTTGACCACACATTTTTGAGTCTATCCCTACCTGGCTGGCTAGAACTTTACTAAGGGGATACCTGAGTAGTCTAGGTAGGGTTTGCCTCAGCTCATATCCTGGATCTGCCATTAGCCAGCTGTGGGATCACAAGTCAGTTAGAGACTCTCTGAGCCTCAGTTTTCTCATCTGTAAAATAGGAACAGTGGGATTGGCCACCTCTCAGAGCAGCCATGAAGATAAATGAGATGATGTATGTAAAGCACTTGGCACTCCTGGGAAGAAAAAGAATTGACAGAGAGTATGGGGGAAAAGGAATTCAATGGGAGAAATGACAAGGAGCCTCCTGGGTGACTCTAATGAAGAAATGAAGGCTATGCGAAGGTCAGAAGCCAAGAATTTGTGCTAATTTCCTCCTCTCAGAAACCAACAATGCTTCCCTCAGAGCTGTTTTCTTTGGGGGTTTTGTTTTTTACTACTCCCTCTGTTTTCCTTGGGATCCCCAAACGGGGTGGGTTGTAGGCCCCAAGCACATTAACATCCCAGTGAAGTATGAGAAGGAACAAGTAAATAAGGAAAATCCAGTTTTTAAAATCTATTATGCACTGGGCGCAGTGGCTCAAGCCTGTAATCCCAGCACTTTAGGAGGCCGAGGCAAGTGGATCACAAGGTCAGGAGTTCGAGACCAGCCTAGCCAAGATGGTGAAACCCCATCTCTACTAAATATACAAAAATTAGCTAGCCACATTGGTGGACACCTGTAATCCCAGCTACTCAGGAGGTTGAGGTAGGAGAATCGCTTGAACCCAGGAGATGGAGGTTGCAGTGAGTGGAGATCGCCCCATTGCACTCTAGCCTGGGCAACAGAGCAAGACTCCATCTCAAAAAAAAAAAGAGGGGAAAAAACCTATTATGCTCCCAAGACCCCAAATTTAGACTATAACCTGCTCAGGCAATGGCCAAAAGCCTGTGTTCTACATCCTTGCTATTTGTTAACCCTCACTGTCCTCCTGTGGACACTGTCATTTACTGAGCACGGACTACATGCCAGGAATGCACAGGTAGCACTGTACATTCATCATGTGGTTTAATTCACCACCCTCTAAAGCAGGGCCTCTCTATGGATGAGAGGCTGAGGGCAGAGTCTGACAGTCAATGGGGCACAGTAACAGTAGCAGAGGCCAGGCTCACATCTGTAATGTCAGCACTTTGGGAGGCTGAGGTGGGAGGATCGCCTGAGCTCAGGAGTTCGAGACCAGCCTGGGCAATGTGGAGAGATCCTATCTCTTAAAAAAAGAAAAAGAAAAAAAAAAGTCAGCAGAGCTGGGACCTGATCCTGAAGGTGATGGATATCAAGAAGTTAACTTGTAGAGCATGGGGGCACAGGAGAGGAGAATGTCCATGAGGACTAAGCGGGTATCTCTTTTTCTGTCTGAGTGACAAAAAAAAATTTATGTGCAGCCCCCAAATCTCAGTGGCTTCTTTCAAATTTCTAAAAAGAAAGCCCATTTGTTCTGAGAAGTCACATTTCTTTCTGACATAAGTAACCCGGTTGCAGCAGGGAGTCCTCCTGATGCCACACAGGTAATGGGCAACTGACTGCCTGTGGAGGCGAGGTAAAGGTCTAAGGCAGCAGGGTCCTGTTCTCTAAAGGGCAAGGAAGACTGGCCACCCCTGGCTGCCTTGTCCTGAGGCAGAGCCCTCTGAAAACTGGGCTGGGAACCCCAGCCAGTCAGGAAACAAGAAAGGTGTGCTAAAAAATGAACCACTATAATCTTAAACATTTTATTTAATGCAGAAATTCTAAGGTACAAAAACATTTTGTAAATGTCAGCTGTGATCTACTTTCACCTATTTACAGAGTTATGTACAAATCAAATAAGTCATTAACATTTTCAATGTCAAAAATACAGCACACTGCTACAGTTCCATCAGTGCTCACTATCCCACCAGATCCCAAAAGGACAGACTTAAAGATGAAACAGCCATCAATAACCACTGTATTCCACAGGCTTTCTCCCCTAGGACATAGTAACAGGGAGTTTCCACAGGGAAAAATTCTCTTTTAAAAAACAGTAAAAATAGGAGTTACTTACTGTCTAGATGAACACATTTGGTTTTCACAGAAGCTTTTGCTGCTGTCCAGACTCATCATGCTTTTCTCTTTAGAGAAACATACCGAACTTTTTAAAAAGACAAGCATGTTAGTGTAATCCAGTGGCAATTTTTTGTCTAACAACTGGAGCAGCTAATTTCGTCTACATCATGTACAAATGGAAGATTCCCTCTGAATCTTCCTGAAACTTTATATGATATAAACATCAGATATGCAGTCGTAACTGTTTGCTTTTGTGAGACTTCTGATTGTGCTTGGTCAATTGAGCGTAGAACATAAACAAGATCCTCGAGGTGTCTGTGGTCTCAGCTGAATTTTAAAGAGCAAAAGAGCAAGAGGGAAGACAACCGGCCAAAATTCCCCAGACATCTTCACTGGAGGATTCAAATGTCTTTGCAAATTAGCCCTCAGATGGCAATGGGAAAGTGGCACTTAGCAACAACTGCTGTTACCTTTCCAGTGGTTAAACAGAAGTTTGCACCATTTAATATTGTGAGTCATGAAATAAAGGTGATGTCTATAGAGCTGTGTAAAAACAGGATCTAAAATTGGGAGTGGGGGGTAGCTGCCACTCAGAAGGTAAGAGCTGGTCTCAACAGGGTATCTCGAAGGAGCTCAGGAATGACATTAATACATCAGGAATAAGCACCAAGTGTTTGATCTCAGGAGTAAAACAAACACCAGATATGACAATGACTATCACCTAGGGAAAAAATGTGGTAGTCATATAATTCTCAATGAATATAGGCAACATTCCATTTAGTAAAAGTGCCATTTTAAGTGGTAAGAGGAGCTGGGCGTGCAATAATTTCCCCATAATCCCCACCCTGAGCCTGGTCTTCACAAGGCACCAATGTGAGTAAGGCACCAACATTCTGTTTGGGTAACTAAACTGAGTGTGAAGCTGAGAAACATTATAGCGGTGAAAATTATTAGGTCCCTGGAAAACAAGAGCCATGAAGAATGGTTTAAGTGGGTGGAATTATTTATCACTGAAATAAAAACACCAGGGGGATGACTTCACTGTGGTTTTTAAATACATGGAAGGTGACCAGCTGTTCTTTCTCCACTACATGCCGAACAAAAGGAAGCCGGCTTGAATTTCTGTAAGACATACAAAGAACTGTCTGATCAGCAAAGTAGGTTACAGAATCTCCTTCTTGGAAAATACAGAGTATCATCTACAGCCATATGTCTGGAATAATTCAGGCACAGCCCCGTCTGACACCAGGGGGAGAACATGCTAGATAATCTAAACTTTCTCCAGTCCCTAAACTCTGAAACTGGAATCAGAGCTACTGGCTTGCAGTCAGATTTCCTTTTGTCTATTTTCACCCTGAGCCTGGAAAGGAGGTAATATGGCAAGGATGACCCGATACCCTACTTGGACTCCTAACCTTCTGTATACTGTTTCACACCTCCAAAACAGAGTCAATTCACAGATCACTTAAAACGGAAGAAAATGCAAATACCTGGCTGTAATGGATGCCAGGAGATTCCCTGCCTTACTCACTACAGATCCCTGCTTTCCTGATCACGTCTTGGCCTATGCTCAGAATCGCACACCATTTAAAAAAATTATTATGCCAAGAGCTAAAACTATAAACAAGTTTAGCCCTTTAGGTTGTGGAGTTTAAGTGAAATTGTTCCTAGCATTTTTTAAACTGAGAGAGCATAAATTTGATTTTGAAATTAACAACTGGCTTGCCTTTAAGACAACGTGAAATGTAAAGATGCAATCAAGACATGTCCAATGAGTTCAGAATCACATCAAATTTCTTTGCAGGAGAGATAGGAGAAAGAAGCAATCTAGCTACTGGCTGCATTTAGCAACAGCATTTTCTGTTGGCACCATCTGTAATTACTATGGATGCCTTTCACTTCAAATCTTATAAAGCAGAGGTGACAAACTGGTTGTCAGTGGAGCAAATCAAGTCCATCCACGTCTTCTGCCGAGTCTAAATGCACTTAAATTTTTTAAACTTACTTGCCAATATTTTTTAAAATCGGAATTTTTCAAATAAAAATCCAGATTGCCGCTTCTCTTGAAAAATGAGAAGATCAGGAAATACTTCATAGCCACAGTCAGCTGGAAAACGGCCCCCTGTGGGTGGAACAGGGACGCTTCAGTTTGCCACAGTCACCACCATTCCCTATTGCTCTCTGACACTGACAAAGTATATTAATTATCATTTATTTATCATCACACAGCTGTTTTCCTTAAACCTCACCTGCTATACTGGTGACTCCTGAAGGCATAAGATCTACTAAATAAGAGCAATAGTAGTCTAGTAGTCTTCACCAATAGAAAATAAGACTAGGAGCCTTCACATTGGCATTGTCCATTTCTCTTCAATAAAGACAGAATATTTTCTCCCTTCTCAGGGAGCCAAGTTAGTGTTGAAGTTGTGGGGGTCAGAGTTTTCTTTCTTTTGGGAGGAGGGTGTGTCATTTTTCCTCCAGGAATAAAATTGATCCTCTTGCCCTTTATTTATTTTAAAGGAAAAGATGCTCAACTCTGAAAAAAAGACTCTCAAAATCATGTAACCCCACATTTTTGGAAGGACGGTCTTCCTGTTTATTTGCACCGAAGTCAGGAGACCCTAGACTAACAGTTGGTATTTTTTGAAAAGATACTTGTGGCTATGAAGTTGTAAGACTGAACTTTGACAAACATATATAAACTTAAAGATCCATAACTTACTACACATTGATCCCAATGATGTCGCCATTGCTAAAGACATTTTACTGAACTTCTGAGACTGTCTTCAGTTATTGCTAACGTGTCAATCAAAAACTCTGTCTCCTAACTTTATGGCCTGATCTCATTTTTGGCTCAAAATAGTATTATCCGGCTGGGTCACCATCTGAATACCTGGGCCTGGACTAGAATTACTTCTGATTCCTTCTGGAGATCAGTTGCCTCAAAGGCCCAAGACAGCCCTCTGGAGGAGCTTCTGTACCCTGTATGGCTGAGCTGGGTCTGTTGAGGTGGTCTCTGTTGCTTGTAGCCAGTCTCTGAGAAGAACACACCTTTATCTGAGTTTTAACCTCCTTGATCACTCTCCTGGCAAAGCTGACTATATCAGATGATAAGTCCTTTCTGTAGAGCGTTGGTAAATTAAGATGAACAACTAGCACACTACCTTCAGCTACCTGCAGGCTTCTTGGTTTCCTGGAATCCTGGATTTGCCCCTGGTCTCCTTTCTAGAGGATATTGTCTAACCTATCCACACAAGCCTTTTACTCTCAAGATCAAGGTCTCTCATGGAGATTATCCCTATTTTCCATTTCTTGTTTCCGCAATATCTAAAGGCCTGTGACTTGGCAGAACCTTTTTCTGAATTTCACCTTATTATATCCATTGTCTGGGACAGTTTCTGAGTCAAAAAATGCAGCTTTGCTTAAAACAGATGTTTTGCCTTAATCTGCAGGAAAACAATTTCCATTTCTAGCATAATGGGGAGAGTAGAAAAAGTGAAACTAATGAAGCAAAACTAGGAAGTTGGATTTCTCAATTTATTCTCAGGCAATCACACTGTCGTTTCATTACTTGGTATATTAAGAGTTTGATTTTGTTGATCAGAAACATTAGTATTTCAACATAAGTATTAAAACCCTAAATCCAAACTAAAATATCCCCTGATTTTTCAAGTAGCACTCCCTTTTTCCCTTCCATTTTCATAAGGAGTGCATTCATGTAGCAAGCTCTCTGCCCACACCCTTGGAGCCCAGTTAATGCTTCTCCTCCCAGTCCTCCATTCTCTCCCTAAGGCCACTTTCTCAGAGATGCCTTATTTCATGAGCAAAGCTGAATATCCTAAAAGTGGTTCCTAATGGTTCCTTTGGGACAGGAAACATCTCTTGGCCTCAATAAGAAATCTCTCATAATGTTCCAAGTGGATTTTCATATGTTAGCAAGTTTGGACTAACCAATCTCCTTCACAGAATGTATGCCTAGGATGAAATGGCGGGGCAGTCATGTGTGGGTAGGAGCTCTGCACTCATTCCAGATTTCACAGGAACATGAAATGACTCTCCTCTGAGTTGCCTGGTTTTATGGGGAGATAGTCTTGCAGCTCACTGTCTCTCCCTCAGAGCAGCTGCAGGAAATTTGATGCCACAGAACAGACAAGCACGTTCTTCTCCCAAAAGCTGCCAGCTGCCTTTACAGAGTAGTGAGTATGACATTTGCATCAGAAATATACACAAACCTTTTCTTTCCAGCAGGGGTGCAAGCCCCCCTTTCCCCACCTGCCAAGCATGTGTTTGGAACGGAAAGTCCTGCCCCATCCCACCTCCCACCCTGCCTCAGGGTGTTTCTCAGCATACTCCTTCATGTTGGTCCTATCTGACGAAGGAGTGAAAACCACAGTCCCTGGGGTGAAATGCTGAGAAAACAGGCTGGCAAAATCCAACAGCACCCATGAGAAAGGTAGTGAGAGATATCCACACCTGCTGTAAGGCATAGGGAGAAGGGTTTCCACAGGTGAGACCAAGACATCATTCACTACACACATGCTAGTCATCAGATGAGATGTGAACAATTGTTTTTTCTTTAGAAATAGAAACTCTGTAGAAAGTCATTCATAAAAATGGAACATTTACTTTTGTGACTGCCTCCTCCATTCTCCCTTCTTAAAAAGAGGTTTGTCATTAGTCAAAACCAGTTCAGCAGATTAACTGGCCATCACCTCCACACACTGCTATATTTCAGTGAATTCTGATCTCTAATATTCAGGACACAACTTTAGACCAGAGACTAACCAAAGCACGAACTGCAACTTCCAATAATTCAGACCAGCTGGGTAGCGGTCTCTTAAGAATAAACTTCCAGACACCAACATCTGAGATACAGCAATAAACGTAACCCATGGAACAGCAGGCAGATCTGGCCCCTGCATGATGCCTACTCAGACCAAGAGGAGGCTGCCTGTGCTGAGGTCCTGGGGCCTTCTGCATGTTGACCAACCTATCTCAGATGGAATGGTCAAGATAATCGGCCAGGCCCTGTGACCTTCACTTCAGTCAGTCATGCCACCCAGTAACACAAAGACTCATTTCATAAAAGGTGACTGTATATTCAGTCACTTTCTTGACTTTTGACTCAAAGCTTATTTAACACCTATGGCAATGTTAATTCTACATCAAAAATAAATGAGGACATTTTCTGCAATACAACACGGATTCCAGATAGACTGGCACTTGATTTCTGTGGCTGTGATGATGTTAAAAGTGCCTTTTTTCACAAAGCATTTCAAATCAAGGTAGCCAATAGCAAACAGGCAAAGTTTGCAGAGCTCAATGAAGTCTGAATGATCAGTGCAGGTATCTTCCTGTTTTTCTTTACATATTTCTTCCCTACCTCCCACGACTGGCTCTGATCCAAGGATTAACCAAATGTTGTTGTCAGACCTTAAGGACATGCCTTTCAGATCTCCATATCATTTTAGAAAATTGGAGAGTTTGCCCAGATATCTGGTAGAGGGTTGGGGCAAGGGAGAACAAGTACTGGCCAGCATTTCACTCCAAATATCCTTGCGTGAAACCTCAGCTCCAGCCATGCAACCAGGGAGATTAGCTGGGGAATCAGAGGGAGGCAGCAGCTAAAGTGGCAATGCTTAGACTCTTCCATTTTGTTACAGAGAGGCGACCACGTGGAGTTCATCAGTGCAGCTGCGGCAACCAAGTTCTGCTTTGCATGCCCCAGAAGAGAGGAGCTTGGAAGGAAGGGCAGGAGGTTCCTCCTCACCTAAGGAGAGAAGAGAGTACAGAGTCACATTATCATTGCATTTCACTGGGCTGGGTGCTCATGCCAGAATGTGGCTGGATCTGGGTTTGGTCTATGGGCTTTGTATAAATGAGGCAAGAATCCCAACCTGCTCAAGATGGTGCACTCTCATCCTCCTAACAGGCTCTAGTTCCCTTAGTTGAGGAAGAAAAAGATCTTTCCTAAAAGTCAGGGGTTTGTATGCATGACTCCAACCAGTTACAGACATGGTAAGGTGCAGCCTGAGATGGCATCCAGCTGATGCTCCCTGGGGAAGCAAGCCCTCCTACAGAGCCCTCATACCTGAGACCCTGTGCTGAGCTAGGATAGAGAGAATACTGTACCCATGAACCCCAGGCTCAATGAATGTAGCTTTAAAGAAAATGGGGGGGGCAGTGAACACTATAGGTCTAAAAAAGGCACGTGTCCACAAACTGTTATCCAAGACCCTTGGAGCCCAATGTGTTTTGGTGTTCTGATGTTTCTGGAGTTTAGAAACGTGATACAGTGCATACACTGTATGATGAACAACACCCCTTGCAGGGTCTGGGCAGCTCACCATAATTTGGCATTAGTATTTCTGCAACTCAAACATGGGAGTATTCCCATCACCTGGGATAAATCAAGACTACCAAACGAGCTGTGTTCTCATCAGGTTTCATTGCTCAGTAAATTAACACCAAAATTGGAAAAACGCTTTGACTGATTACAGAAGCAAGGCCGAAGGCTGTGGTCTATTAGGACCTGGCCCCAAAGGCACCTTACCCAGGCCTGAAGAGGAGGACACGCTCTCTGTCAGCGAAGACGTTTCTGTCTGGTCTGTCGAGAGTCCTTCCATCAGTGGCAGAGACAGCTCAGATGAGGGCACAGACGAGTCATAGATGCCTGAGTCCCGCGGCATGTCTGAGGGGCTGCCGGCTTTCACCGTGTGCAGCAAGGGCTGCAGGGCGGCACCACCGTCAAGGGCTGGCCGGGCCTCCGCGTCTTCGTCCAGGGCCTCATGCTGACTCTCGAGGTGGGAGTCGGCTGGCCCAGTTGCCCCAAAAACGGCCGCCTCTCCCTTTAGGCAGAAATCGCTCTCAGGCCCTGGTTTGCATATGACATCATTTAAAACCAAGCCCGAATCAAATTTCTCCAAGACTGGCTCCCGGTAGCACAGTGGAGGAGGATGAAAGGGAACGAACTGCTTTTCGAACCAGTCAGGCTCCTCGTCGATAAATTGGTGCATGTTGCAAATGGCGACGTACAGGGACCGGCCCGACTTGCTCCGGAAGTAGTTCCTTCTGCTGCCATGTCGCCCGTGCTGCCCCGGCTCCCGGAGGCCGTGGTCTTGCGAGTGCAGGTGGGAACAGAGCTGGGGAAGATTGTCCATGAGTTTGTACTTGGTACTCAGGTCTAGGACACCAGGGACGTCTCCCTCACAGGAATAATCAAAGTAGACAGCGATGAACTTGCTGAGTGCTGCGGACGAACTCTGCTTGGCCTGGCGGAGCTTTTCGGCAATGGCTGACACCGCCACCAGGAAGAGCTCTCCTTTCCCGGAGCCTCCGCCACCTCCTTTGTGTTTGTAGTTCTTCTTGTCCACAAAGTACTTCATGCCTTTGGAACAAACCACAATGATGAACTGGGATTCATGGATCTTCTGGATGACCCATTCTCTCTGCCCTTCCCTACAGAGGCTGAAGTCTTCCCACAGGTCCAGAACCACCTGGAAAGAGAACAAGGCACCTTACCCATACAGAAGGCTCAGGAAGAGGCTCAGGAAGTAACAGGAAGGGGAATGTCAGAAGGAGGCCACCTCCTCTGCCCCTTAGCCCTTATTAGCACAGCTATGTGCAGGCTCCAGGTTACCCCATACAATGGAACAGCTAAGGTTCCGTGGGTGATGGTCATACCACCCTAGTCCCTCTGCAAAGACTTGCTATCCATCAGTTCATTTTAGTATCACATGGAGTCATTATCACTCCTGCCCTACAAGTGAGGGGACGGAAGCACATCACTTGTGGCACCTTGCCCAAGTTACACCCTACATAGGACATCCTCAAGGAAGCAAGAGGTGGCAGAGAGCACAGGACAGAGAAACTGAGGTTGGCTGATCTGGTGAGTGAGATGCCTGGATTGGAGGGGCAGATCCTGGAGAGAAGGCTGGCAGGCTCTGAGAGGAGGATGTGGATGAGTGACTCCAAAGTGAGCTGGAAGATGAGGCTCAGGCCTGGATGCCAGTCACCCACAATTATAGGTGACTCACATCCAGAGAGTGACTGACAAAGAGGACCATGCTCAACCATGCTATTTACCCGTTGGTCCAAGGCTGGAGAGGAAGCTAGTGAACTGCACTAACATGGTCATTCTGAGTAACTCACTTAGGAGTGACTAGCACCTTCCTCTATGGCTTCACACAGGTCTACAGGACTACATCTCTACAAGGCTGGTAACTGACAAGGTTTTACCCCCAAAGGGGGTCTTGGTAGGGAGATTATGGGGGTGGGTGACAAAGGAGAGAAACCCAGACATGTGTGGCCCCTCAGAGGACTTTCTCAGACCACTTTCATCTAATTCTGCTGAAAACATCTCTTGGTGGTTGTGTTGGTGTCTTTCCATCTGTAGTTCAGATATTAATTCCCAATGGCTATGACCAAACACAGCAGCCCCATTCTCTTGCATTCTGAAATGACTTTGTTCTCTTCTCCTCTAAGATGTTACCAAAGGGGAAAAAGCCCCAACATCGATCCACTTGCTGAAAATAACCCTGAACTGTCTTATACTTTCCTTAATTCTTGCTAACATCACACATGCTAAAAGCTCAGTGGAAGTATAGATCAAGGTTTTGTTTTTTGTTTGTGGGTGTTTTTTTTTGTTTTTTTTTTTTTTGAGACAGAGTCTTGCTCTGTTGTACAGGCTGGAATGCAGTGGTGCGATCTCGGCTCACTGCAACCTCCGCCTCCTGGGTTCAAGCAATTCTCCTGCCTCAGCCTCCTGAGTAGCTGGGATTACAGGCATGCACCACCATGCCCGGCTAATTTTTTTTTTCTTTTTTTTTAAATTTTTAGTAGAGATGGGGTTTCACCATGTTGATCAGGCTGGTCTCAAACTCCTGACTTCGTGATCCGCCCACCTCAGCCTCCCAAAGTGCTGGGATTACATGAATGAGCCACTGCATCCGGCCATATCAAGCATTTTTTAAATGTTCCTGTCTTTGACCCAACAATTCCATTTCCAGGAATCTTTCTTGGGAAATCATCACAAATGGGACAATATTGAACATTGAGATGTTTAATTTGTATTTGTATTAACTCAGTTATGGCAAATCAATATGGAGGCTCATGTAGCTATTTAAAATTGCAATTTACATATAACTAATAGTGTAAAAAATTATTAAGGGATGACAAAAAATTATTTAAATCAGCCCCAAAGGCAAAACTGTATGTGTGAGTTCACCTATACAGAAAAAGACTGGAAGGAAATAAACCACACGTGAACTGTGGGTTCCTTTATCTCAGATTTTCCTTAATCAGGTTGGAATTCCAGACAATGTTTTATTTATCATCCCTTTTTAGTTCCAAATTTTCTACAGTAACTATTACACTAATAACTGGAAGAGCGTTTTCCCCAGAGGCTGAATAGTTGCAGCAGAGCAAACTTGGTTGCCTGTGGTATCTGAAAACTGTGTGCTATTGGCAAGAGCGCAGTTAATTTTCAGCACATGCTGATCCACCAGTCTCACCAAGGTCACGTGGCTGGGGGGCAGGGAACTGGGCCAGAGTAATATGTTATGCTGACACTAGGGGGCAGCCTCACCACATGGAGAGGTTCTGAAAAAAATGAGAGTTTCAGACTTACTCTAAAAATACACACTATGACATTATAGAAAAGCATATTAATAACATATTACATATTAATAACTTAAGAGAACAGCTAATAAACCAGAGCAGATCATTTGAGTGCTTGACACAATATTGTTTTCCGGGCGTGCTCCCTTCCTACTTCCCTGTTTTCTCTGGCCAGTGCCCTCTCCTGCATCACCAGTTTCTCCCTCTCCATGATTCCGCCAGTCAATGGTCAAACAACTTCACAGAGCCCTTTGTTTATCACTTCTCCCTAGACCTCAGGATCCCCTCTAATGGCAGCCACATCCTTCATTCCCCTTCTCAGCAGAACTCCTCCAAACAATTGTGTGACTTCACTGCTTTACTTGCCACTCTGTTTGACCCTCCAAATGGGGCTTCTGTCCTGAACATGCCCACGAAGATGTCCTGTGTGACATTCCTTAACCTCAATTGCATGTTTCTATGGAAGCTACTGGTCTTCCTAATGCCAGGGAGGTGCCACTCAAGGCCTTAAAGCAGGAGTGTGTCAGAGTTACAACTGAGTATCATGAAATATTTAGTGCTAGTGATGAGTAGGACGGACTGAAAAAAGTGTGAGACTATCCCCAGTTTGAAAGCTGTGGCACCAGTCAAGGGCAGGTGTCACCACAGGAGGCCCAGAGGAGAGGAGAAGGCAGCAGGGAGAGAGTACGGGGCAAGTGTCTTGGCTAGGATAAGAGAAGGAACTTTAGATTCCGCACCTCACAGCCACAGAAGTCCTGCAGGAAGTAGGCGAAACACTGGACAACATTCATGTGATTCTGGCCATCTTTACTGGAATAGCAGAGAAAGACCTTTGGCCGCGGCCGGAGCCTCTCTCTCGGGAGTGCTGCAGTGTATGTGGAAGCCTCAGAGCTCTCTTCATCTAAATGTGAATATATATTTTCTAAATTGGAAAAGAAGATAGAGTTGATACCTACACGTAATGCTTTGTTCTGTTCCCTAAGACTTGGAACCCAGTGCTGTCTTCAAGAAAGAACAGTTGACATGTCTACCTAGAGCAGTCCCAGTCCCCAACTCGATCAGCCCCTTGGGTCATCACTTGGAATGGGACAGCTGATTTCTGCAGTGGAGCAACAAATGGTTAAAAAAAAATTGTTCTTCACCTGAAACTGACCTTGGATAAACTAAGAAATGCTGTGGGGGCCACCCTGGTTTGCAGAGTGCCCAGAACTGACTGTTACAGCCAAGTGCACCTACTAGACCAATCAAGCAGTGGCAGAGCTGGTATTTTTTACAAGTTTTTATTGAGGTATAATTTATAAAAGTAAAGTATATAAACTTTAAGTGTACATCTCAGTGAATTTTTATGGAAATACACAACTGTGTAACCCTCATCCAGAACAAGCTATGGATCATTTCCAACTCATCAGAAGGTTGTCTCATGCTGACTTTTGTAAATGATCAAGTCCTGCCTATATCCTTACTCATACTTCAGGCTTCCTTTATGTCCCTGAATTTACTATCCTGTTTGAAAATAGAATTATGGGCCAGGTACAGTGGCTCATGCCTGTAATCCCAGCACTTTGGGAGACTGAGGCAGGAGGATTGCTTGAGCTTAGGAGTTCAAGACCAGCCTAAGCAACATAGTGAGACCCCATCACTACACACACAAAAAAATTATTATTTAATTAGCAAGGCATGGTGGTGCATGCCTGTAGTCCCAGCTTCTCAGGGGGCTGAAGTGGGAGGATGGCATAAGCCTGGGAAGTCGAGCCTGCAGTGAGCTATGATTGTGCCACTGCATTCTAGTCTGGGCAACAAGCAAGACCCTGTCTCAAAATATATATGTGTGTGTGTGTGTGTGTGTGTGTGTGTGTGTGTGTGTGTATGTATGTGTATGTATATATATATATATATATATATATATGGATGCCTGTCTTTCTAGTGGCTCCTGAGGTTAAAAGCCAAATATTTTAGTTCTGGGAACTGAATAGGATATGAGGCTTCCCAGGTGCCAGCCTGGAGGACCCAGGCCCAGTCTCCTTCTCTGTTGGCAGCAACCCCTGGTCTGCCCCTTGTTGTGGGGAGACACAGCACTCAAAGAGATACCTTGTTGCTTCTTGCGGCACATCACAGTGAAGAGCGTCGCGAATGCCGATATGACCACCAGTGGCACTGTGATGGCCACGGCTCTGATGGGCCCAGCCCACGGGGAGTGCACTGGGAAATTTCAAAGGGAAAGCTTTAAACTTAAGCAGTGTAAAAGTTCAAAGAGCAACAACTGTTTTTCTTTTTAAACATAAGCCACATAACAGGTTCTAGGACCTTCCAACCACCTTTCTCTAGTGCTGGTTTGGTGATTATAAAAGGATTCAAAGGTTCATTTTTTAAGAGTTGCAAAGAACTATTCAACAGTTAAGAGTCAGGCTGGGAGATTAAATACCTTTGAGTGAGAATTTTGCCTAAGGAAACCTCCCCTCCCACCACTTTTCTTCAGAGGACAATTGACTATTTATCCAGTCCCAGCTATACACACCAAACTGGCTTTAATCTTCCAGGTATCCACATTAGAGTGGAAGGAAAGTCAGATTTGATGGAACATCTTTTAAGAGAGAGGAGCCGAATTTTGTTTTGTTTCTGTAAACTATGAAGTATAAAGAATATCAAATACCTTGGTCTACAGTAGTCTAGGGCCAAAATTTCAAACAAACAAAATACCTACCTGGCTTTAAGGCATAATGCATCACTTTTCTTGTTGTGTTAGTGTCATCCACCAGCTGCAAAACAGAGGTTGCTTCATTTTTTTTTTTTAAGTGATATATACCAGGTAAGTAGAAAAAAAGGTAATTTCATTCATTTTTTCCATCAGTGGGCAGTGCGGGAAGGGGTGGAAAGCAAGTAGAGGAGAACGGCTGAAGGAAAAGAGCTTCTGGAGCCTGTAATCATCTGCCAGGCTGAGACTAGGCATCATGTATACTCAGGTTCATCTCTGCTTTCCCAACTCTAAACTCTAAACTTCATCATGTTTTCTTTTATTAATAAAAAGGCTATGTATTCATTGAAGAAGTCAGCTGGTGAGTCCCATGTTCTAATCATGTTCAATTAAACTGACATCCTCCCACTGATTTTACTGAGCCTCCATTAATGCTTTAAGAAGGTGTGTCAGTCTAAAACCAACACTGCTTCCAAGGAATGCAAGAACTGGGTGTTTCTACCAAAATGTTAAGACATGTTGGTTGTCTTGGAATGGTAGGACTATGGACACATTGTTAATTTCCTTTTCTGTTTTCCTTATACTCTAATATTTGTAGTACCAATTTGATACTGGAAAAGAAATCTTAAAAAGGAAATGAAACATTACATTTACATGTTCTCTGAAGTCGTGTTTAGAACTCATTTATACTTTCATAGATTAGCAACAGAAACAGAGAACGGTAGGCAAAAGTAATGGGCATAACTTATTTTGCTGTTTTCATACAAAAACTAAAAAATTTTAAGCCAAAATCTTAAAAATATATCTTTGTAGTATGAAGGAATACTAGAGATTTTAAGCCATAGTTATATACAGACCATATGATTACATAAAAATATTTATTAGAAATATTTAATGAAAAGATCAAAGATCAATTATACATAAACGTTTTTTAAAAGCATGTTAAGAACCATATAAAAATATGACTGCACACCTTCAATGGCTTGAAATTTTAGTGTTGTAAACAGTTGGAATTCTGTATGAACTGGGTTCATTCTATAGTATTAATAGGGCTTTCTTGTGTTATGCATACCTCAATTATATAATCCCCTGGAGAAACATTTTGAAGGAGGCAGCTGGTTGTCTCTGTATTTTGCTCCTGCAACAGACCAAAGAACACTTTAAAAACTCACCTCTTAGACAAAGGTCATCAGGACATCTCTTCTCCCCCAGAGCTGGAGGAGACTTGCCACCATTCTCAACCACAGTTTTCACAAAAGGTGATTAGGTCAGAAAGCAACTGTGTTTATCTGCCACATGTTATCTGAACTTCCCTTTGATAAGAGGCCCAGGACAGCCCAGGACCCCGGCCATAGTCTATGCAGCTGGTGGCACCTTCAGCAGGAATATTTGATTTGAAGACAAAGAAACTAGTTTGAATAACCTTTACTTAATAAAAGGGTGGGGAAAGAAATTACCAGTCTGTGTTTATACATATTTTTTTGGCCACAATTTTAACATGGGCAGAAGGTCAAAGACCTTGATGGAGATGACAGCCAACAAGGAGAACAAGCAGTGACAGAACCCAACATACACAGGAGCTTGTCTAAGGAGGTACTGGGCTTTGTCACCACAACCAAAAATTCTATTGGTACCCACAGTGGGTGATCGGACAGTCCTTTGAACATCCATGAAACGGTTTCCACTCTTCTGATCACCCCAGTTTAAGAACTTGGTTACTCAATGTCTATTTAACCTTGGCCTATTTGTAAAATCAGTAGCCACTGAGTTAACAGTGGCTTGGCTCCTAGATCTGGTTTTTCCATTTACTAGCTGTGTGGCCTTGAGCAAGCCCGGTGACCTCCCTGAGCCTCAGCTTTCCCATCTGTAAAATGGAGATGACAACAGCCTGTTTCACAAAGTGGTGTGGCTTCAAGGAGCATAAAGCTCAGGGCCTGCCACACAGTGAGCACTTGATGAATGTTTAAAACATAAAAGGACAAGCCAGGTGTGGTGGTTCATGCTTGTCATCCCCGCACTTCAGGAGGCCAAGATGGACAGATCACTTGAGGTCAGGAGTTAGAGACCAGCCTTGGCAACATGATGAAACCGTCTCTACTAAAAATACAAAAATTAGCTGGGCGTGGTGGTATGTGCCTATAATCCCAGCTACTCCAGGGGCTGAGACAGGAGAATCGCTTGAACCCAGGAGGCAGAGGTTACAGTGAGCCAAGATCACATCACTGCACTCCAGCCTGAGTGACAAAGCAAGACTCCATCTCAAAAAAAAAAAAAAAAAAAAGCGTGTGTGTGTGTGTATCTATGTATGTGTGTGTGTATATATATATATATATATATGGACAAATGAGAAATACTTAATTCTTGTTTATTCCTTGGCAATACTGTTACCAGGCTATATCATCACCAGGACAGCTGGGTTATAGATAACTAGGGAGAAAAGGACAGTGGCAAGACGGCCCTGAGACATGCCCAATGATTACATTCTCAAGTATTTACTGACCACTGAAAAGAAACAAAGTGGTGAAATTTTAGTGTTGTAAATTTCTAAAACACCACTTCTAACCACTGAGAGCCAACAAAGCCTAATGCTCACATTAATCAACCCAAATTCCAGTGGCCCAAGGCGGGGCTCACTTTGAAACATACAGTGTTCCTTTATGTACACCCAGCAGCTCACCTGCTTACAGGTCTTTCGCTTGAAAGGTCCTTCGTGCTTGAGCTTGTAGTGAAGATAGAAGAAGCGGAAGCCGAAGTTGTGCGGTGCGTGATCGAAGGACACCTGCATGTCCAAACCATGCTGGCTGATATTCAGGTTCCGAGGCTTCCAGACTGGAAGGAGGTAGGACCCAGAGTGAGCACCCAGAGGCTACCCCAATACCATCACAGTGGCAACACTTTGAGACTTGATAGATAAGAACACTATTACTTACAGGGTTTACAAGCCAGGTTGTCCGGCTGTAACAACAGGTCACAAGCTATTAAGACAATAAAGACACATGTTTTTAGTTTTAGGACAGTTTAGCATTTTATTCTCCCAACAACCCAATGAAATATAAAGATACTGTGCTGCGTGATGCTAGAAAAGGTATAAAATACATCAAATTCAACGATGATTTTCACTACTGTGCAGGTGTATCTTATGAAAATTTAAATGGTACAATATAAAAATATTAATGCAGTTTACTTTATGCCACATAAATGGTAACATGTAAAGTCACCCAGATTCTAAAAGCTTGTCAAGTATTACATAATTTCAAGGCTGGTGGCCAAGGGCAGCCGAGCTATGTTCTTGCTACGGTCACATGGAGGCTCTGTTTCAGCTGTAAACAGAAATGATGCCAGCCCCTCCCCACTGCGGAGATGTTTAGGCACAAGAGAACTTTGGAGTGGTCCTAGTAGCTGCTATAGGATTATTGTAACCTTCACTAGTATTCTAATTTAAAATGCTTCTGATGGTTTCTCCAAATGACATGCAGGCATAGAAGTAGTGGTGTCAGCACTGAAAACCAGGTACCAAAGCCAATAGCTTTAAAACAGAATCTAAACGCAATAAAAACACAATGAGAGAGGCCAAACAGCTAGTCCACTGTGTCATACTACTTGCTAACCCAGGGAGAGTCTCCATATAATGCCAAGAAAACTGAAGGCAGCATTAAAACCACAGTGCACTGAAATGGTGATAAATGTTTACATTCCAGGAACACACACCCTGCCTCCACCTTACCCCCCAAACAGACACATTGATTCTATGCCAATGGGAAAAATTCATCTTAAATTACACTAATTTTGATTTAGGTGAGGCTTTCATAAATACATTCTTTGAATCTTCTATCTGGTTATTATGTGCAAGTCATCCAGAGATGATGTAACATACATATGGTCTTTGCCTCATGAAATCTTATTTTAAGAAATGAGACCAATTGTTAAAATAACTTTAATGCATAGAAGACAACCACAGTAAGAATTCTGCAGAGGGAGACACTGGTGTAGGCTTGAGTTGAAACAGAAACATCATAATGGATGAGGACTGCAACCAGACCTCACAGGAGGGGATGTCAGACAGGACAGACCACCCAAGGCCTTGAATGACAGAAAGACTGATCAGGAAGGCAAGAAGGAGCTGCTACTGGTTGCAGGATGAACAGCCACCAAAGTCTGAAAGCAGCGCTGGGTCCAGTGGCTTGTGCTTGTAATCCCAGCACTTTGGGAGGCCAAGGCAGGCGGATCACCTGAGGTTAGGAGTTTTGAGACTAGCCTGACCAAAATGGAGAAACCCCATCTCTACTAAAAATACAAAATCAGCCGGGTGTGGTGGTGCATGCCTGTGATCCCAGCTACTCAAGAGGCTGAGGAAGAAGAATGGCTTGAACACAGGAGGCAGAGGTTGCGGTGAGCCGAGATCGTGCCATTGCACTCCAGCCTGGGCAATAAGAGCAAAACTCTGTCTCAAAAAAAAAGAAAAAAGCAAGTAGCAACTCAGAAGATTAAAGAGATACCCTGTACAGAACAGAAGGTGATCGACCCAGCACAGTTGGTGGTTGAGCTCAGAGCATGGATTCCAGAGTCAGACTTCTGGGGTTCAAATCCAACTCCCTGTAAGCCCTTCACCTTCTCTGTGTGTGATTCGACATCTAGTAAGTGGAGATAGTACGATTAAATTCTTTGTAGGGTTGTCACAGAGGTTGTTTGGAGTTAATATTTGGAATGTATTTAGAATAGGGCCTCGCACATAGACATTAAATAAACAGAACTTTCTAGAAAATAATTTTTTCTTAATCTAGTCCTAAAAATGACAGGCCACCCTCCTGATAACAGGTAAAAGATAGAATTATTTCATGCTCCTGTCCTTTACCACAAAATCAACACACTTTTTATTCCTGTTTTTTTTCTTTAATCCAATTGTTTTGATACATGGCTCTTTTTTTTTTTTTTTTTTTGAGACGGAGTCTGGCTCTGTTGCCCAGGCTGGAATGCAGTGGCGTGATCTAGGCTCACTGCAACCTCCCCTCCCAGGTTCAAGTGATTCTCCTGCCTCAGCCTCCCAAGTTGCTGGGACTACAGGCGTGTGCTACCACACCTGGCTAATTTTTGTATTTTTAGTAGAGACAGGGTTTCACCAACTGGCCAGGATGGTCTTGATCTCTTGACCTCATGATCCAACTGCCTCAGCCTCCCAAAGTGCTGGGATTACAGGCGTTAGCCACTGCACCTGGCCCCATGGCTATCTTTTTTAACTAGAAATGGAGTCTTGCTATGTTGGCCAGGCTGGCCTCAAACTCCTGGGCTCAAGCGATCCTCCTGCCTCAGCCTCCCAAATAGCTGCAAGTATAGGCATGTGCCACAGTGCCTGGTTAATGCATGGCTGTCTTAGTGGTAGTCACAGCATCCTTAAAAATATCAACTGTCAGGTCTGTTCTATAAGCCAGGAGTAGATATACCTGGTTAGATGAACAGTGTCTGTACCTAACCTTAAATCTATAAAGTGCTTTTCTGGATGCTTTTCTCCTTGCCATGCTTGTTTCATACTAGTATTTGGCATGTTCTTTTTTTTCTCCCCAGAGACAGAGTCTTGCTCTGTCACCCAGGCTAGAGTGCAGTGGTGTGATCTCGGCTCACTGCAACCTCCACTTCCCGGGTTGAAGTGATTCTTCTGCCTCAGCCTCTCAAATAGCGAGGATTACAGGTGCCTGCCACCACGCTTGGCTAATTTTTGTATTTTTAGTAGAGACAGGGTTTCACCATGTTGGCCAGGCTGGTCTCAAACTCCTGACCTTGTGATCTACCCTCCTTGGCCTCCCAAAGTGCTGGGATTACAGGCGTGACCCACTGTGCCTGGCCTTGGCATGTTCTTGAACACATTTCTGCAGAAAGGTCATTAAAACCAGGAGAAAAGGCTTCTCATGGGAACCAGGCAGGAAAGACCATACTCACCTCGTGTTCTGAAGAAAAAAGGGTGGTAATTGCTTTCATTTTTAATGGAAGGAAAAGGGACCACCTTTACAAAATAATCCGTTTCAAATTTCATATTCAGGAAAGGTTGAGATTCCATTCCCTAAAAGGGAACAAAAACACAGTGACATCATGAAGAAATTACCCACCCTCCACCTACACAAGGTCTTTGCTCCTACCCCAGCTGCCACCCAGACAGAACTCCAGATCTGTAGGACATGTTCCGGGAAGGCAGGAAGTCGGTCTAGTTGCTGGACCAACTTGAGATTTGGATTGTTTAACCATGAAGACGGACAATGCAGTCTGTTTTTTGGCAAAGAATCCATGGCTTGTTAATATTGAATCTCAGAGTTGGGGGGCAGGGTGAGCCCACATACACTCTTCGGAGCACAAAGACACCTTCCAGGATTGCTGCTCTAGCAGTAACCCAAGAGGCGTGTTTACACAGAGAGGTGCTGAAGAGTTTCCCTGGGAGCGTGGAGCAGGCTCAAGGTGCTGCGGTACCATTCTTGCCCACGCTGGCGGGTGGGGTGGACCCCACAGCCCCTCCTTCTCAAATTTCAGACTTTGAATAGACCATTCAGGCCCCCAGAACAATGGCATGTCTTCAGGAGCACATTCCCCAGTGTGACTTACAGTTCTTTTGAAGCTACTGTTGAGCTGCTTCGGATCCTTTAGAATCAGTTGTTGGCACTGTCTTCCCTCCGACTTCAGCTCCTCCAGTATTACCCGAAATCCTTTCAGGAATTCAATGCCTAAGCAAAGCAGAATGCTTTTATTAATAGTGAACCAATTACTTCTGAACAGATTCTCCTTCCTCCAAGATTACCGTCTTCTCTACCTACACACCAGAGTTAAAGGAATTCTAACTCTGGCCAAGGTATCTGAGTCTATAGAATGGAAAAAACATATCCCCTGCATTCCTCTGGTAAAGACCAGGTGATTTTCTCCATCCCACTATTACTAATTAATCCCTAATCCAGCCAGCTATTTCATAAATACCCATTGCCTCTCTGGCATTAGGGTTCAAATATTTAGACTCCAGTTACGATTTATCATAAAAAGCCTGAAGTGGAATATATAATTTCTAGATCATTACACAGAGTACATTCAGCTGATAATTCCCAGTGTTGACTAGGGAATCCCCCAAAACCATGTTTCCACTTCAAGTTTTAGCTCTATATTTTTTGGCACGTCTCACTGAGCAACATACAAAATTCCCAACAAATTGTGTCTGGACCCAAGGGGTTCTGAGGCTTGAGATTAAATAGCTTAGGGGAATGCCTATGTGATTTACAAAGCGGTTTTTGCTCTAATCATGCCTGAAAGGCAGACACCCAAGGGCTGCCCAGTGTGTGCTCTTCATACAGCCTCTGAGGCCCCGAGACACCCACAGCGCCACTGAAAGGCGCCAGCCCAGCCTCCTGCCACCTGAACTCCCCCCACTGCACGTCCGACTAGATGCTTTCAAAAGGATTAAGCTCTGATGGCCATAAGAGCCAGCACCGGGGCTGTGTATCCCACGGAGACTGAAGTGGTCCAACTGCAGCTGGAGAGCCCCAAAGCCTGCCGCAATTGGCGAGATATCGATTTCACATTCTTTCTGAACATTTTCAACCCTTCCCCTCCCAGGACAAAAGTAATTACACAGGATGCAATTAAGCAGGTGGGAAATTTATTGATGATAAAGGCCAGGAAAATCTTGTTCTCTTTCAAATAGGTTCTCCAATCCTATAATTATTTGATGAAGAATACATATTTCATGGTGGGAAGGGCAGAGGAGCAACAATTAAAGCTTCACGTTTTAGGGTTTCAGAGCATTATTGTGCAAAGGTACAGACTCTGCCATGTTGTATTTCAATTACAAAGCTTCCTGTTGGGATGAAAGCCAGCTGACCAACCACCAGAGATTCAGACAAGGTGATGACAAGGTCGTTAAACCAACAACTATTTAGATCTCACAAGACTTGCCTTTTGAGATACAAAAAAAAAAAAAAAAAGGTTTTGTTTGTTTGTTTGTTTGTTTTTGTTTTGTGAAATGGAGTCTTGCTCTGTCTCCCAGGCTGGAGTGCAGTGGCACGATCTCAGCTCACTGCAGCCTCTGCCTTCCGGGTTCAAGAAATTCTCTTGCCTCAGCCTCCCGAGGAGCTGGGACTACATTCACATGCCGACACACCTGGTTAATTCAAAACAAGTTTTTTTAAACAAATCCTCAGTATTAATACTAAGATTTAATTTATGCAACATTCCCAGAATGACTATTTAACAAAAGCCAGGTGATTAATATGATTAACAGTCATACATCTCACAATTACATAAAAATTCATCAGCTGAGGTGGCAAGGGGTGGTTCTTGTTCTTCTTTTTAAAAGATTAGCCTAAAAACCACCATGCCAAGGTTCTGGGGCTGAGGGAAGAGGCAGAAAATGTAATTCCTTTATCACTTTGACACATTATAGTACTATTAACACCTTGTAGTTATGTAATGATTAGCAATTTTATAGAGCAGCTTCCCATGAAAGAACTTATTTGCTCTCTCTCTCATCATTTAAACTCATCAAATCCTCCCAACAACCAGAGGAGGAAGGTGTTATTATCCCCATTTTACAGATGAGGAAACTGAGGTTTATAGCAGCCAACTGGTTTGCCCAGGGCCACACAGAAATAAAATGGCAGAGGTGAGATTTGAACCCAGGAAGTGGCTCTCAGCCAGTTCTCTTAACTCATATGCTTTCCTACCTTCCAAGAAGTGTCCTTGATAGAATGTAACAGAAACTCTCCAGCCACCCCCACCCATAAAGTATCATCCAAGAAAAGCACAGACTTCCGCCTGTTCCGTGTCAGTTTTCCTGCCATCAGCTCACATCTCTTACTATCATTCTAATGAGGCGGCCTGCAATTCGTCAGGCTAACTCCTTAACCATTTAAGCCTTACATGGAATGACCACTTCCCTTTTATCTACAGAAAATGTTTTTAATCTTTAAATGTTAAGATAATATTATTTTTGGAAACCCCAGTGGGTTAAAACCCAAAAGTATTGATATGGAGAAGTGGTTCTGCCCATGGGTTTGCTCCATTCTCCCTCTCCTGCACACAACCTTCCTGCAATCTGGTTCTTCTGAGATTTATCCTGTTCAGATTAAGAAATTCAGACTTTATTTTACTTCTCCCTTGGCCAGGATTTTACAGATTTGTAAGATCAGGTGGTAGTGTCAAAGCGGCAGGCCCAAGAACCAGGTTCTGATCATGGTAATAGCAGCCACTATTCTTTGAGAGTGCTCCAAAAATGTACCATGGGTGTCTCTAACTGTGAGGCAGTTCTCATCTCTACTCTACCTATAGGGAAGTGGGGGCTCAGTGAGGTTCAATATCTCATGTGAAAGATCAATTCCGGGGGTTCAAATCCAGGCCTGTCTGAACAAATGGTCCCTCCCACGTCTCATGCTTGGCTAACCCATTCTTTCCTGTGTATCTTCAATTCATTCAAGAGGACAAACAGATTTAGCCCCAACCTGAATCTAGCCAGATAATACAGGTTTGCTTTTGTCTTTAGTTTAAGGGTTTTTTTTTTAATGTATTTGTTTATTTTTGAGACAGAGCTTCGCTCTTGTTGCCCAAGCTGGAGTATAATGGTATGATCTCAGCTCACTGCCACCTCTGCCTGGCGGATTCAAGCAATTCTCCTGCCTTAGCCTTCCAAGTAGCTGGGATTACATGCATGCACCTTTACGCCCAGGTAATTTTGTATTTTTAGTGGAGATGGGATTTCACCATGTTGATCAGACTGGTCTTGAACTCCTGACCTTAGGTGATCCACCGGCTTCGGCCTCCCTAAGTGCTGGGATTACAGGCATGAGCCACCACACCCAGCCTGTTTTGTTTTTTAGAGACAGGGTCTCGCTCTGTAGCTCAGGCTTGAGTGCAATGGCACAATAATCATAGCTCACTGCAGCATCAAACCCTGGACTCAAGTGATCCTCCTGCCTCAGCCTTCCAAGTAACTAAGACTACAGGCTTGTGCCACCATGCCAGGATAATTTTTTAATCTTTTTGTAGAAATGGGGTCTCACTTTGTTGCCCAGGCTAGTCTCGAACTCCTGGCCTCAAATAATTCTCCCATTTTGGCCTCCCAAAGTGCTGAGATTACAGGTGTAAGCCACCATGCTTGGCCTGCTTTTTTTGTTTGTTTGTTTCTTTTCCATTTTGTTTTTTTGGCTCACACAGAATTTAAATAAAAATTCAAGCCAGGCACGGTGGCTCATGCTTGTAATCCCAGCATTTTGGGAGGCTGAGGCAGGCGGATCATGAGATCAGGAGTTCGAGACCAGCCTGGCCAACATGGTGAAACCCTATTTCTACTAAAAATACAAAAATTAGCTGGCCATAGTGGTGGGTACCTGTAATCCCAGCTACATGGGAGTCTGAGGCAGAAGAATTGCTTGAAACCAGAAGGCAGAGGTTGCAGTGAGCCGAGATCATGCCACTACACTCCAGCCTGGGCGAAAGAGTGAAACTCTGTCTCAAAAAAAAAAAAAAAAAAAAAAAAAAAAATCAATTTGTTGCCAACATTTAAAAATTTATTGATTTCATTGTTTTTCATGAACACCGGGATTTTCCTGAAAAATCACAACATGTGCCAATGCTGGGCTGGCATGTCTCTGTGTCCGCAGAGACTGCTAATGCTGAATGGCCATTATGACCATGGATGGGCCACGGGCTTTCCTGGCACTGCTGCCCTCGCACCCCTGACTAGTGCTGAGGCAGAGGCCAAGAAGACCTCAGTGCTATTTATTACTTATGTAATATTATTTTTCAAGCCCAAGTGAATAACAATAACAGTAGAAGAAACAAAAGACCATGGGGCACAGCCTCAAGCCATGTGTATGCCCAGCAAATACATGCAACAAAGTTCAAAGTGTATCTGTGCCAAATCCAACGTAAGCCTCACTCACATCAAGACCTGCCTGGTTCCTGGAAACCATCACGTGGGAGCTTTGCACTGGGCCCTATCCACCCAGGTCACCACTATGCACTCAATTTTTGACTACTCACCGAGGGCCCCTGGGGACCAAAGAATGGTGACTGCCACTTGGTCATGGCAAGCATACTGGCTGATGGTGATGTTCTGCGCGTCAGCAATCACGTGCTTCCCCATTGGATTCAAGTAAGTGGTACAGTCTAGAGCGTGGGGAGAATGAGAATAATTAAATTTAAAATTTCATTTTTATTTTCAGGTTCATTATCAAAATAAACAGGGCATGTCTGAAGGTGGCCAAATCCGTTCTGTTAAAGACGTGTGCCTCAAAAGCCCAAATAATACATCAGAGGTTGACTACTGCTTGGAAAACTGTCAGTTACTACACAGGGATGATCTGTAGCACCACCACCACCACCCACTCATCCCATGTTAAATGCCAAGGCAGTGTTGGGAGGATCTTACACAGTGTGGAGTCTGTGTGTGTATCTGGCATGAATTTTTTCAAACCTAAATCAGTAATTATTTACATCAAGTCAACCAATTTTCAACATTTCAGAGTGATTTGAGGGAGCAGGGGCTAAGGGGGGATAGCAGGGGTTGGGGGAATTAGGGAGGGATAACATTAGGAGAAAAATCTAATGTAGATGACAGGGGGAATGGATGCAGCAAACCACCATGGCATGTGCATACCTATGTAACAAACCTGCACGATCTGCATATGTACCCCAGAACTTAAAGTATTTTTTTAAAAAGCAATATATAGTAAAAAAAAAAAAAAAATTATTCCTAGATAGTTTATTCTTTTGGGTGCTATTGTAAATTAATTTTTTTGGTTTCCTTTTAGGACTGTTCACTGCTGGTTTATAGAAGCACAGCTGATTTTTGTGTGTTGATTTTGTATCCTGCAATGTTTAATAAATTTAATAATTATAGTAGCTTTTTGGCAAATTCTTCGAGATCTTCATATAAGATCATGCCATCTGAGAATAAAGATAGTTTTAATTCTTCAACAACAAACAAAGTGATTTGAAACAAAACAATTGCTAAATAACTTGGGCATTGTTTGTTTTTAGAAAAAACCCAGAGGGCCAGGTGATTGGGGGAAAGGAATTAACACTCAGATGTGAATTCATAGGAGAGTGAGTCTCAGCAAGACTCTTAACTCAGTTAGCACAGGGTACTAACTCAGTGACCAAGTGATAAGGATGTTAACTAGCATTAGTCAAAGGTAAAATTTTTGTTCTGAGACATCGTGTGTCATCAAAGACACCAGAAACCCCCAGTAAATCCAAGGCACCCAACGTTGCTCAAAAAACAAAAACCACACCAATCTTTGATTTTGTCTGAGGCGGTTACTCACTGCCACCTGTCAATGTAGCCATAGTAGCTGAGCTGCACCACCTGGTCTTGCTAAATACACCTTCAAAATCTGGAATTTTCCTTAAAAAAAACAATGCCAAAATCTTCCGGCAAGAATCAGGCTGTGACTTCAGCGAATGGCCATGAGCTGTTCTGGCCACTCTTGCAGGGAGAACCATTCGCCATCCCCAGCAGACACCACTCATAATTCTTATGCTGCTTCATCACCATTTCTTTCTCAGTGATCAAACCTGAACACCCTCTCTTTTAGTATCTGCTGCAAAAGATCATCAGTTCCATCAAACATCCAAACCTGTCCATTACCCCTCTGAAGCCAGGGTGTTTTTCTTTCGGGTAAGGCATTCCAGGGCACTTTGTAAGAAGCTCTGTGAGTCTGCCTTTTTCTCCCTGTAGACGTTACTGCACATTTCCCATTTTTATGACTAAAAATGTTCATTGGAGACACTTAAAAACCACAAAACACTATAAGAAAAATACAAAAGGCATTCATAACCTCTTACCACACAGAGGTGTGATGAACATTCTAATGAATACCCTTCCAAGCCTTAATATGCACATAATATTCCTCCTTTTAAATGTATTAAAGCATAACATACATACACTAAAATGCACCCCCCACACTTGTAAAACTCCATCCTTCATGCTGCCTGTGTTCTGCTTTATTGCCTGACTACATTAGGCACACTCTCTTACTCCACTAAACTACATCTGCTTAAAAAAGTTATATTGGGACTTCATGTTTGGATCCCCTTCCACGAACACTCCCTTCGTGGAAGCTGTTTTTCTCTCTCCTGGATTTTCCCTCTGGAGTCCCCTTCCATGAACATTCTCTCTTGGAAGCCTGTCTTCCCCTCCTAAACTCCAGCTCTCTCTATTCCCTTCCACTCAGTGTGGAAGCTGCTTTCCTCTCCTGGATTCCATCTTTCTGGATTTTCTCACTCAAAGAATTTAAAAAAATTTTGATGGAACTTAAAAAAAAAAATTTATATTTACCTTTCTTTTCTTTCTTTCTTTTTTTTTTTTTTTTTGAGATAGAGTTTCACTCTTGTTGCCCTTGCTGGAGTACAATGGCACGATCTCAGCTCACAGCAACCTCTGCCTCCTGGGTTCAAGTGATTCTCCTGCCTCAGCCTCCCAAGTAGCTGGAATTACAGGCATGTGCCAACATGCCCAGCTAATTTTTGTATTTTTAGTAGAGACAGGTTTTCTCCATGTGATCAGGCTGGTCTCAAACTCCTGACCTCAGATGATCCACCCATGTCAGCCTCCCAAAGTGCTGGGATTACAGGTGTGAGCCACCAAGCTGGCCCATATTTACAGTTCAATATTACTTCTTTCAAAGGATGCTAATAATTAATATAACCAAATTCTACTTCTAGTGAAAATTCACTCTCAAAGCAATCAACACATGTTCTCTGGGAGAAGAAGAGATTTTAGAATAGGAAAAAATTTATAACACCTGGTTTAACACCCTCACTTTACAAATGAGGAAACTGCACCTATGAGAGATCAGCTCTTACCACTTGTATCACAGCACAGAGCTTATTGCTACCAACGTGAGTTCTGAATCAGAGGTGTTCCACCTGCAAAACTCCTGGCTGAAACCAGCTTCCCAAAATAAAAAAAATTTAAAAATTAAAAAAAAAAAGCAAAATCCTGTCATACTCATCAAGTTCAAATATTTTGATTTATTGTAGTCTATAATGAAAGAGAAACCTTGGAATCAAACAGCTCTGAAAAGACGCATGAACAAGAGCAAATCATGGTTGTTGTTGTCATTGTTTTCTTTGTTCATTCCTAATGCCAAAATTAACACTGTTTGGGTTTCTGTAAATACAATTACGAAATATAAAGTCTAAGAATTTTTTTTTTTGTTTGAGACAGAGTCTTGCTCTGTCTCAAAGAGTCGCCCAGGCTGGAGTGCAGTGGCATGATCTCAGCTCACTGCAACCTCTGCCACCTGGGTTCAAGCAATTCTCCTGTTGCTGCCTCCTGAGTAGCTGGGACTACAGGCACATGCCACTGTGCTCAGCTAATTTTCATATTTTTAGTACAGACAGGGTTTCACCTTATTGGTTAGTCTGGTCTTGAACTCTTGACCTCAGGTGATCCACCTGCTTCGACCTCCCAAAGTGCTGGGATAGGCATGAGCCACCACACCCAGCCAATATAAAGTCTAAGCATTAAGAAAATTTAATATAACCTACTTGGGCATACTGCACCCTGCCCCCCCGGAATGTAAAGGAAAAAACATGGAATTCAAGGCCAAAGGAGGCAGAGAGACTTGTAAAATTTAATTTTGACTTAATGGAAAGACATTTTTTTCATTTATAACATTAAATGACACAGAAATAGAAAAATAGGATTTTTAGTAATTTTGTTGAAAACCCAGTAATTGGTTCTTAGTTATTTCAAACAAGTTACTTCAGTTGACTAGTAACTAGTCAACTGAGCCATAACAGGAACTTCCTTGTGGAAGACAGAAATATCTTTTTCAATGGAAAATATGAAATAAGTTTTTCTACACAGCCTGGATCCAATTATTAGCAAGTTCAAAGTTTTGGATTCTGGTTACAAAAACTTTATGCCCAAATGACATTTTACCAAAATGCAACTGAGCTTCAAATGTTTCAGGAGTCAATACAAGCTGTGAATTAAATTCTAATTAAATGTTGAGGAATTAAAAAGAAAGTAATGACTAAGAGACAGGCATAGGTATGTGACCAAATATTTGGTATCATGAAGAAAACAGCAAGATACTTTAAAATTTTACAGATAGAGATCCTCTTTCACAAACCCCCCCTTTATTTTTCTGAGATGGAGTCTTGCTTTGTCACCAACCTGGAGTGCAGTGGTGCGATCTGGGCTCACTGTAATCTCTACCACCTGGGTTCAAGCAATTCTCCTGCCTCAGCCTCCCGAGTAGCTGGGATTACATGTATGAGCCACCAGGCCTGGCTACTTTTGTGTTTTTAGTAAAGATGGAGTTTCATCATGTTGGTCAGGCTGGTCTCGAACTGCCAACCTCTGGTGATCCGCCCGCCTTGGCCTCCCAAAGTGCTGGGATTACAGGCATGTGCCACCACACCCAGCTTACAATGTAACAATTTTCAGATACAAATGTGTGTGTCAGATTCACACCCACAGTTGCTGGCATGGCTATTTTAGGCTAACCAGTGAGGACTTTTATGTGTAACTCAGGCCGTTCACATTGGTGGTATGTATATGTTCTGAGTAAATGCTGAGATGCTAATGAAAGATTGGCACATCCATGATACTTGATTCAGCTAAGTAAAGACAAGTATAAGGGATCTTTTCTTTGAGTTACAAAGTGAACTTCTAATATGTGCTCTTGGTTCCAGCAGATCTTACATTACATTCAAGAGTCCGAAATTTTCCCATCAGCTGCAAACAAGCACTTGTATCTCTAATTTAATATGGGGTTTGTGGTCAGGTGCGGTGGCTCATGCCTGTAATCCCAGCACTTTGGGAGGCCAAGGTTGGTGGATCATGAGGTCAGGAGTTCAATACCAGCCTGGTCAACAAGGTGAAACCCAGTCTCTACTAAAATACGAAAAATTAGTTGGGCGTGGTAGCTGTGCCTGGAATCCTAGCTACTCAAGAGGCTGAGGCAGGAGAATCACTTCAACTCAAGAGGCAGAGGTTGCAGTGAGCCAAGATGACGCCATTGTACTCCAGCCTGGGAAACAAGAGCGAAACTCCGTCTCAAAAAAAAAAAAAACTGTTAGAGAGTAACCACAACTTTTAAAATCCTGCTTTAGCAGTGATTATTCCAAAGGCCTTAATGCAAATAAGCCCTTTACTTACATTGATTCATAACCCTGTCCAAGAGATTAATCAGATGCCAGAAATCACTAAATATGAGTCAAGTTCCTTCTTGTAATTTTTACTTATAAATTATGGCTCATAAAGCCAAAATGGTCACAATTCTATACAACTACCTTTTTTGTGAATGAAAGAAGGTGCTTAGAAAAAGTACCCCCATGCCCTTAGAAAACAATTCAGAAAGAGTCACCCTTTCTTGGGAGAAAGGGCAAAAATTGGTGCTTGTATTCCAACTCCAATTGGATTGACTTCTATATTTATAGATATCAATTACTAAGTGTACACTGTAGCTCCCAGGTTGAGCAGTTATAAGCATGACCTCATTTAAACCTCAAAATGATGCTAGAAGAAGGAAACTAATTTTTATTTTATACGAGAAAACTGAAGGCTGCAAAAGTCAAATCACCAACCACAGCTCATAGAACTGATAGGTGGCGCCAGGCACAGTGGCTCACACTTGTAATCCCAGCACTTTGGGAGGCAGAGGCAGGCAGATCACTTGAGGCCAAGAGTTCAAGACCAGCCTGGCCAACATGGTGAAACCCAGAATCTACTAAAAATATAAAAACTAACCAGGCATGGTGGCATGCATCTGTAATCCCAGCTGCTCAGAAGGCTGAGGCATGAGAATCACTTGAACTCAGGAGGTGGAGGTTGCAGTGAGCCAAGATCACACCACTACACTCCAGCCTGGGTGACAGAGTGAGACTCTATCTCAAAAAAGAAAAGAACATTAAAAAAAAAAAAAAGAAAGAAAGAAAGAAAGAAAGAAAGAAAAGAAGAAAAGAAAAGAAAAAAAAAACTGATAGATGGGGAACTGGGGTTGGAGCCCAGGTCTGGTCAGCAATGACCAACCAACTGCAGACCCCTGGCCAATCTGAGACCCAGATTCACACAGATTCACCTTGTGTGAATTTCAAACAGATTCACTCTGTGTCAAATTTTAAAAATAACTGCTGTTATTAAAAAATGTTTACACAAAAGACAAATTTCCCACTATTCTTGGAAATCAATTTGCTACCTTCAGTGAGAATTCCTCATGGCCACAATATTTGGAATTAAGGAGTCAATGCTACCCTCAGAGTAGACAGGAGCTATCCAGTTTGCCATAGTCTCCACCATTCCCTAGCACCCTGCACTGGGGCAACTTTATGTGTTCCCCGCTGGGCCATACTGGCAGCTATGTCCTTAACAACAAATGCAGATAAACCCCAAGGAACATAGGGAGGGTCTCCATACACACCTTTTCTAAACACTATGGAAGACATTTGACCTGGTCAAGCTCTCAAATACTTGAGTGGCTTAATTGAGACTGAGCTGCCTTAGCTGTTGACAAACCTGAACAGGTTCAGAAAATTCCTCAACTCCAAGATTGCAGCATCCTTGATTAAGCATGGCTATGTAATCTTTAGATGACTCAAAGGGCTCCATTCTTCAGCAATAAAGGTGGTTACTTACTGTCATACTTGAAGGTGATGTTGTGCAGCCCACCGTTTCTGCTGGCCAGCCCCACTCCCTGTGGGAAAACAAGAGAACATGATGCAGAGTGAAGCCAATTTGCTCTTCCAGCACAGATCCCCATGGAATCCAAACACAGGCAGTACTGCTGAGACCCAGGGTCATGCCAGTCCCCAGGCATTGTCCCACCACTCTTTCTGCCCACTTCATGGTCCCCCACAGCTGCCAGACTCCCACCAGCCCAGGAGATTCCTAACTGCCAGGCCAGAGGGATCATGAGCACTTACTTCCCCTAAAACAATAGAGGCAGGCTGTTCTATGTTTAGGGGTTAAATAATAATTCATTAACAGTAAAATTGGGAGAAAGACCAAGAGCTGCCAGATGGAACCCTTCCAATTAGATCCACTTTGAGCACTGATTGGTTATAAAATTCGCCTACTCCAGACGTCCTCATCCACAAGCGCTATTAAGCCACGACAGATAGGCAATTCCTCAAGTCTAGGGAAACCGGTTTCTCATTCCAAGACTAGGAAGGAGTGTGGGAATAAGCTGTTACTTTTAATGAGAAAATTCTTCACTGCATCCATACCTATGCTTGGAATACACAGGGTGGGTCATAAAAGAAAAAGAAAAAAGACTTTAAAAGGCTTCTTACTCTTGGTGATGTGGCCGTTAGCCATCTGCACTCTTAATAGCAGGGCTAACAACTGTGCCAGACTTCCTACTTTAATTACAGCATCCACAGAGTGAGCCCCAGATCCTCCCGTTGACCCCGCCTTTTCCTAACCCACCACTTAACCATCATGAGAAAAAGCAGCTACAGATCTACATACTCCCATTTAACTGTTTCTGTAATACTCTGCAAATGTGCCATTTAGCATTAATTGCAGAATTCTCCAAAATATGTTAATTCTGAAATACTAAATGATGGGAAAATATTCCAGCCACACAGCTAAAGTTTCCACTTAACAAGAAGGATGTTGGAGGGAACCATATGCTGGCAGCCTGGTATTTAACGGGCAATTGTTATACTGAAACACAATATGGAGAACACTTCTGATGGAGCCCAGGGTTTTAGGTCACAACCACAAGACATCCATATGCCACAGGCATGTTCACGCTGCTTATCCTAAAGCCAGGCACACCCACTGAAACTGTATCCCTGAACCCAGATATACATGGGCTTTGGGAAAGCACAGCTGGGCAGAAAGAGGCACATGGACACACCCACACCCATCCCCAATTCTAAGGTGAAGAATAAGTAACAGAAAACCTAAATCCACATGGCGCACCAGCCCACAATCTACTGGGGCTCCCCTTCTTCCTAGCTCACCTTCCTTCTCCAGCTTTCCTCCTTCTAGCCTTTCTTCTCCTCATATACAAGATTCCAGAATTCACCACCTGAACTTTGGAAAATTCTATTAACTTATTAAAATCCTAAGAGTGTCTATAACTGCTTAGGGGCAAGACCACAGTCTGTGCAACTAAAGGCTGCTCAACCTACAGATGGCAAACACCAGAGTAACACAACCAGGTAGGAGCCCAGGAAAAAGACAATCCAATCTCCCACAACCTTTGGCCTTTGCCCAAGACCAAAGCTCAAGCTCCCCACACCACACCCTTCTGTGCTCTTATAAACCCCCAACACATAAACTCACTCCCCATCTATTAGGGGCCAGACATCATGTTAGCTCCAATGGCAAACAAAACAGCCGCTGTCCCCACCCTCATGAAATAAATTAACATGGAGTTCATTCTTTCAAAGAAGAGTAACGAGGCACGTGGATTATACCCTAGGCATGCAGATAAATTTCAAATCATACCCTGGCCCTCCAAGAATGCCCAGTTTAGATGGCAAAACAAGGTGTATATATAGCAAGGGTAAAAGAGCCTGGTGTAAGTAAGTACAGCATACGAAATGCCCCAAGACAGCCCTTGAGTAAGGATGAATGAAGGATGGGTAAGACCACAGGTTCCAAAAACTTAAAAGGGGGAAGGATAACTAGGCTAGAATGAAGAGGAAAGCAGAGCAGCATCATGGGAGGAAAGAAAACTGTAATCCAGAAGCCAAGGTTAGTACCTTAATCCTCCCATCCTCTACCAGATGCCCTATGGCAAACCACTCTACTCTAGGGGTCCCCAACCCCAGGGCCCTGGACTAGTCCTGGTCCTTGGCCTGTTAGGAACGGGCTGCACAGCAGGAGGTGGGCAGCAGGTGAGCGAGCATTACCACCTGAGCTCCGCCTCCTGTCAGATCAGCAGTGGCACTGGATTCTCAGGAACACAAACCCTATTGTGAACTGTGCATGCAAGGGATCTAGACTCTGTGCTCCTTATGAGATTCTAATGCCTGATGATCTGAGGTGGAACAGTTTCATCCCAAAACCATCCCCTACTGACCCCCCACTGCATGGAAACGTTGTCTTCCATGAAACTGGTCCCTGGTGCTAAAAAGGTTGGGGACCACTGCTCTACTCCACTGGGTCTGGGTCCGGGTCTGGGTCTGGGTCTCCTCAACTGCCTTTTTTTTAAGATTTTACATGGCTTCCCTCTAGGAGGTGGTTTTGAGGAGGATCAAATGAAGCCTGGTACAGGATGGACTTTTGAAAAAGGAAACATATTCCATCTAATACCATGCTCCCTTGTGCATAGGGACCCTGGTGACCAATCAATCACCTTGTCAGACTTAATCAGCTTTTTTTTTTGTTCCAATTTCCCTTATATTTCTTTTGTTTGTTTCCTCTATATTCCTATTGCAATATGTTATTCACAGATATTTATTGGGCAATGGCCAATGTACTGTGGAAAGGAACCCAAGACAGTGAGGCGTGCCATGACAGGCATGCAAGAACCCAAATCCCTCCAAACAGAGTCTCAGTGGTGTGTATGGAGCTGTTCAGAGCAGGGCCCGGTGAGCTGGCCTGGAAGGACAGTGAGGGTTACCTGTGACATCCATTCACTCTCTGCTGAGCATTCCATCTTGGCTTAAGACTCACAAAGCTGGGCACTCAGCTATGAACCAGACCCAGGACTTGACCTCAAGGGGCTCTGGCCACATGCATTTTTGCCCTTGCTCCCCTGCTCTGAACCCTTCACTGGCTTTCTGTCCCTCCAGATCATTCCTGATGTGACACCTGCCTACCTTCCCAGTCACTCCCCTTCACAACTTTTAAACTGTTTGACACTGCAGTTCTCCTTGGAAAATGTCCTCGGGCATGCCTGCATTCTCAGAATCCCCTCCTCTTCTCTTCCTATCATTCAGGTCCCACTGCCCTAGTGGGCTGCTTGCCGCATCACACTGTGTTCCTGACACATCGGTCTGCCTGCTACTCACTTGATGGGAGCACGGTAATTCATTCCCACAATTTGAGTAGCATGGCACTTTTAGGGATATAGATGCAAAATGATAATTCCAATTCCACAGAAAATCAGAGATCATAAGACCCTGTGGCCATCCAAGCCTGGTCATGGTGCTCAGAAGCAGGAGACATCATCCCAGGTATCAGTTCTTACATGAACTTTAAAAGACTTTTCGGCCAGGCATGGTGGCTCACGCGTATAAACCCAGCACTTTGGGAGGCTGAAGTGGGTGGAGTCAGGAGTTCAATACCAGCCTGGCCAACATGGTGAAATGCCGTCTCTACTAAAAATACAAAAAATTAGCTGGGTGTGGTGGCAGGTGTCTATAATCTCAGCTACTCGGGAGGCTAAGGCAGAAGGATCACTTAAACCCAGGAGGCGGAGGTTGCAGTGAGCCAAATTGTGCCATTGCACTCCATCCTGGGCAACAAGAGTGAAACTCCATCTCAAAAAAAAAAAAAAAAAGACCTTTCACTCCTGGAAGTTCTCAAGTGCACAGCTTCTCAGCACATGCATGGCAGATGCTCTATCAGGCTGTCCTTGGCTCAACACCCAAATAATGCTTCAGCTGCTCTAGAGCCCTCAGAAACCACCTTAGCAATGGTATCCCAGGCAGGCCCATGGTGCACTTCTATTTTCTTTACACCTCATGATAGAAAGAATCATAGCCCCCTAAACATGTCCACAGTCTAGTCCCCAGAACCTGTGACTATGCTATTTTACAGAGCAAAAGGGACTACAGAGATGTAATTAAGTTCAAGTATCCTGAGATAAGGAGAGTATTCTGGGTTATCTAAGTGGACCCAATAACCACAAGAGTCTTTATAATAGAGAGACAGAAGGGTCAGAATCAGAGAAGGACATGTGACAATGAAAGCAGGAGAGAGAGAGAAAGAGATCAATTTAAAGTACTGGTTTTGAGGATGGAGGAAGGAGGGGCTAAGGAGCCACAGAATGCAAGCAGCCTCTGGAGACTGAGAAAGGCAAGGAATGGATCCTCCCCCACAGCCTCCATGAGTCAGCTCAGCCAACACTTTGATTTTAGCCACATTAAGATCCATTTTAGAATTATGACCTCCAGAACTATAATAAACAAAGGTTTTGGTAATTTATTACAGCAGCAACTGAAAGCTAATATACACTCATATAATTTCAGCTGCAATATGGATAAAATAGATCTCTATGTCACACACACATGGCATGTGCTGTCATCCCCCCACCCTGCCCCCAACACCCACAACTGATCCCTTGTCCCTGCATTCTCCCCAGTCCAAGCTTCAGGCAGCCATAGAACATGGACCCATCAGAGCTGCTGCTTAAGATTCTGCTATCCTAGATGCAGGCTTCTGTGGGCTGACCTGGAGTAGAGAAGTGGTTAAGACAAGGGGTTTTGGAGTTATGCAGATGTGTGTTCAAACTACCACCTTTCCAGCTGTGTGACTCTGGGTAAATTTCTGAGCTTCCCTGAGCTATAAAGTGTTTGAATAGGCTGGGTGCAGTGGCTCACGCCTGTAATCCCAGCACTTTGTGAAGCCAAGGTTAGTGGATCACCTGAGGTCAGGAGTTCAAGACCAGCCTGGCCGATATGGTGAAACGCTGTCTGTACTAAAAATACAAAAATTAGCCGGGTATGGTGGCGGGTCCCTGTAATCCCAGCTACTTGGGAGGCTAAGGCAGGAGAATCGCTTGAACCTGGGAGGCAGAGGTTGCAATGAGCCGAGATCATGCCATTGCACTCCAGCCTGGGAGACAAGAAAAAAAAATGGGTTTGAATAAAATTTTGTGAAAAGCACTGTATGAGATGACATAAATCAAGTGCTCAGCATAGCAACTGATACACAATAAACTCAGAAATGTTACGTCATCCTTCCCAAGAAGGTTACCGCCTCAACAAACAGGTGAGAGCTATACTTTAGGACAAGTTACAAAGAGATACATGAGCAAGACCAGAGAAAGCTCACAAGTGGTGCATTTCCTAGGTATGATCTGTCTCTTGCATTCAGAACCTTGGAGGATTGTGGAAGATAAAACAGACAGACAGGTCAGGGCAAGGTGGTGGAAAGCACTGATCACCAAACTAAAATGCATTCAACAGATGGTCACGGTGGCCCAGTAACCCCAGTTCTGTTAAGGGTATAAGTTGGATTGGAAAAGGAGAGGCTGAAGACAGGGTCCAGGAGGGTAGCCCTTAAAACCCCTGCCTACAGTCCTGGGCCCGGCACATAGTCAGCCCTTGATAAGTATAAGTTTCTGCCTGAATAAATGAACGCAGAAGCCAAGTAATATACCCCAAGAACCTACCTTGGTGTTACACAGTGATTTATGGGCTTAGAATGAGGGCCTACACTAAGAGAAGACAGTTAAGGCAACTTACAAAGCTGTTGACCAGCTTTGTAAACTGTTCTTCAGGAAACAATCCCAAGCTTTTAGCTACTATACCCTTTTTGATATTTAATGAGCTGATGATTAAAAATACTTGTTTGTTGCCCATTACTTAAAAACTATAAATGCCAATGCAGTGGCCTCAGGGTGCCACATTCTTAGTTAATTAACCACCTCCATTTGCTGCACTAACGGGTAGCTTTTAATTTGCTCCAAAGGGAGCTAAGCAGCAAGCCCTGGGTGCCTGGAGCACTGCTATGAAATTCCTTTGGTTGGTGCTCTATGGTCAGTAGGGACGGAAGCAACAAATGGGAACATAATGGAGAAAACATCTTTAACTCAGGAAGGGAGGGGAGGATAACCCTTAAGTGCTCTAAAGGAATAAAATTCAAAAGCTAAAAACCCACACCATGCTCCAGCCATATGGCAAAGAAGCAAAGGGCTGGATACAGCAGAGCAGGATCCACAGGCAGCAGCCGGGGCAGCCATGAAGGTGATCAGACAGCCAACTTCCTGAGGGGCCTTCAGGGATTCTAAGTCATATGAAGACACCAACTTCCCAGAGCAACATTTCCAATTCACCTCCAGCATAGCTTAACTGCCATTTTAGAAAAATGCATTTTAAGAAGAACTGTGCTAAATATAGCTCCCCTCTTCCAGTGGAAGGCAGGCCAAACTTTCAAGTTAAGTAAGGAATTTTCAGAAAGCCAGTAATGTTTTAGTGAACAGAGTTAGAGTGAAATTTTAAATAAGAGCATTTGTCACAAAGAACTGAGAAGACGGGTTTGTTTTGTTTTTTGGTTTGTTTTTTTTTTTTGAGATGGAGTCTTGTTTTGTCGCCTAGGCTGGAGTGCAGTGGTGCGATCAATCTTTGCTCATTGCAACCCCTGCCCCCTAGGTTCAAGCGATCCTCCCACCACCATCCCCAGCTAATTTTTGTATTTTTAGTAGAGACGGGGTTTCGCCATGTTGGCCAAACTCCTGACCTCAGGTGATCCACTCACCTTGGCCTCCCAAAGTGCTGGTATTACACTGCGCCCGGCCAGATGGGTTTTTTAAAGGCAAACCTGGTAACTAATTAAAACTAAGGCCAACTCATACTTTTTTCTTGGAGACAGAGTCTTGCTTTGTTGCCCAGGCTGGAGTGCAGTGGTGCAATCTCGGCTCACTGCAGCGTCTGCCTCCCAGGTTCAAGCAATTCTTTTGCCTCAGCTTCTCGAATAGCTGAGATTACAAGTGCCCACCACCATGTCTGGCTAATTTTTTGTTTTTAGCAGAGATGGGTGTTTCCCCATGTTGGTTAGCCTGGTCTTGAACTCCTGACCTCAAGTGATCTGATCGCCTTGGCCTCCCAAAGTGCTGAGCCACCATGCCCGGCCATATTTTCTATTTTTCTATAACGTTTCCTCCACCTTGGGTTTCCAGTGTGTAAATAAGAAGCAGAGAGTGCTGTGAGGCTTAAAATTTACAATGGAACTAACATCTTCGTTTGTGACCAATGGACATGAGACAGGTGAGAGGAAGCAGAACATGGAGCCAATACTCTATGTCCATTCAGATGTTTTCATAAACAAAGACAGATGCCACTTACTTCAGTTCAAAACTTTAACAACAACAACAGAAAAAGTCAGCAAAAGCAGAGAAGCCCCAGGTGATGTCAGCTGAAGAGAATGCTGCTGAACCCAAAACACGGGGAAAATAAATCACAAAGCCAGCTTGGGCCTGAATCTATTCAAGATATTTCCTCCACATTCCCAGGAGCTGTTGTCTCCTTGTCTCTCAAATTGAGATGCAACCAGCTTCAGAAATGAAGGATGCCAGCAGTCTGATTTGGAGGTGAGGTCTTGGATGTGTAGCAAGGAACACACAAGCTCTGGGGGGATGCTGCTGGGTTCCCACCAGCAATTACCACATTGGCCCTAAAAGACCCAGAGATCTTAAGCTAATTAAATATTTGCTTGGGGAGGTAGGAAATCACTCCTCCAGAGCATGGCCTGTGCACCAGACCAAAGCCGTAATCATGATTCATCTCTGACATGGTGCTAATCAGCACACACATGTTCCTAATTTTACCCTCTCCAAAGGAAAGCTGAAGGGACATTGTTCCTGAGCTCTAACATGGGACTGACCCATGCCAAGTTACCATGTGTCCTGCTTATCAAACTGAAAGCTCTAGTTTTCATCCAAGTTTCTTTTCACTATCCCATCCCTCCACCCACTCTGCCCCCTGAAATCCACCCACTAAAGATGTGTTATTAAGACATTGGCGTGAGTTGTTTCTCCAATAGCAACTTCTCTAAATGATGGTGGCCTGAATGGAACCATATATATTTTTAAATGTCCTTCCCCATGCCTTACTTTATGATTTTCTTACTGCTTTGCCACTGAGAACTAGCCGTGCAGTTAAAGCCCAGAAGTATCAACACAGACAAATACACATACAATGCATACAGGCTAACTTTCTCCCTGGGTTGAAAAACAAGGCAAAACAAAGTTGTGCGGTCTCTTTAGTTTTCACAAAGCAAAAACTCAAGTGCTTTTTCCAGTTAGTCTGTTAAGGATCTGGGCCGTGTGTTCTCCCATAGCTGATACTCAAACAGACAGGATTGTTCCATTTTTCCAATTCCGAAAACGTTAGAAACAAGCTATAAAACATGCCTCTGGATGGAGAGCCAGACCTTTCCCTCTGCTTCGCACACCACTCCCATCCACTCAAATGAGAACCGCATGTTAGAGAACTGGCATCTTTAAGGTAACAGTCGACCCATCTGTAGTTTAAAAAGCATACACAGACACAGATTAACTGGCTTTCCATAAATACTGGAAGAGGAAGCAAACAACCACCCAAATACCCACCCAACAAATGGACTGCTGACTCACTCTCACTTAGCTGTGAAAGGAACAGTTACAAAGACTTCACTTCAGAAGCCCAAAAAGTCTCTTCCTATGAGGGCAAAATAGTGATTAGACAATAGAGGAAAAGTTAAAGCTATAAACATGATTGTTATGCCTAAGCTAAGAGGAAATGTTCAGATCAAAACACAACTACTAATGAAAAGCCTTAGGACCACACAGAGAGGTGCACCGAATTGTGCCGACTTCAAATACCACCGTTTCCGAGGCCTGGGGACTGAGTCTCCAAATACTGTGTCACATCTGGAATTCTGCTTTTACAGCACAAATGCCTGTAGAAACGGGGGATTGTGACGTTGCCATGGGGACCCAGCCTCCTTCACCCCGGCAGGTCCCCAGCAAGCCCCACACACATGCTTCCTTCAAGGTGGATTTCGCATATTTGGAAATTATGGAGGACCGTCCTTTTAGGTTTCAGTGTTAATGGAAACATTACAGGACATGCTAGAAAGCAAGGCGACCCCTTCTGTCAGCCGATTAAGTCTGTCCACATGGTGGTCTCAGAAAGAAAAACCTTAAAATAACAGTGGGAAGCAGCAAGTCAGCATTGGACCCTTTTTCAAAATTTGTGGCTTTCCCCTACTTTCTCTAGGAAGGAGACAGCTTCAAGCATCCTTTTAAATTCTCCTGTTCTCTAGCTGCAAAAATCCAAGTGAGTCAACCTGTCCTCAAAACTGCCTACCATTGGTAGCCCATGGGAGGACTCCAGGCTCAGGCTCCAGATAGCCTCGCCTTTGCTGAACTGAACCTCTAATTCCACCCCACAGGGCTACTGGCCCAGGCAGGGTGTCTTTGCTTTTAATTACTGATGACTCTGTTGTTAAGAGGAAAAGGTTTCTAGAGTCTTTGGAGAATCCTGTGAAAAACATTCCTTACCCAATTTCCCCCAGAAACATTTCTTACACAATTTTGGGAGGTTCCCAGAGTTCATGAAGGCCACTCAAGGGCCTCTGAGGGGTTCAAAGGCCCCAGGTCCAAAGCCATGTTTAGACACAAAGAATCCAGAGACCCCACTTAGAATTCAGAGGGTACATTTTGGCTTTGCCAGTTTCCTGGGATGCAGACCCTCCAACTGACCTCTCCAGGTGTGGATTCAGATAGCCACATAAAAGTCTCCACACATATACCATAACCACCTTTGGGTGACCCCAGATGGTTCTCACTGTCCTCCAGGAGCCAATATTTTCCCATTCATTCTGACTAGAATGTTCCAAGCTAAAGCCAGAGTAACTCTTCTAATAAGCATCTGCCTCTCTGCAAGGTTTGGCCTTTCCCAGAAGCTTTCCAAGGGTAGAGGGAAGGAATCAGCCCAGAGATGAAGCCACAGTCACCAAGCTCTGACAGGCAGATGGGAGGAGAGGGTAAGGCCTCCTGGTTCACGGCCCTGCCTGGCCCAGGGTGACACTCATGGTGTAACCTCCTGATCAAACCATTTCCATCTAGTCTCTTAGATACCAAGTCCTGAAACATCCCCCTGAGATGCAGCCAGGGTTTCTGAGTGCCTTTGAGTGTGTGTGTTGACTGTCTGTGCACCCAGCCACACAGCCAACAACAACAACAAAAAAGCACCAGGAAGTCAGCAGTGCCGGCTCCAGGTGTTAACACTTAGCACATCCTGCCCAGCCCCCTCCAGCTGGAGGCCGGCCGCCTGGGAGCCGGACACAGCAATTAGGCCCTTCCCGGGCCAGGCGCCTTTGTCCCCTCGCTAACATCATTAGTGTCTGACTTCCTGTGCACAACAGGGCCTCCCGGGGGGGCAATCACCGGCTGACCGGGGCAAGGCATTAGACTTCCTTTGTCAAAGACCCTCAAATGTTAACAAGCATGTGAACAAGCTTCTCCTCCCCCATCCCCTCCCACCTCAGCTGCTCCTCCAGCCCACCACTCTCAACTGTCTTGGTTCTCCCCAGCTGTGGGAATCTGAGTTACTTGGGAGAAATATCAAGTTCCAATGCCCAGCGAGCAGCACTGCCTTTCTGCAGAAAGAGCCTCCACACCTGATTTCCTAGAACATTTCGGTACAAGCATGCAACTCACACTTGCTGAGTGCCTGCTGGTTACAATGGCTGTGTAACCACTGTCCTGCCTTAAGTAGGGTGAAACAAAGAAAGGTGAAAGTATTCAGCTAATAGGAGTCCCAGGCTGTGCCACACCCAGCCCAGTGCCCATCAAGCACAGGCGCAATTCGAAATGCTCACAGACTGAAATGCAAAGATGGCCTCAAGATGCAAGGACTTGCTGAAGGTTTGAGTGATATCCTGAGGCCTTCAGACAAACACTGGTGAGATCTGAAAATGGGGTGAGTGTGAGTTGCTATATAGCTGCAATCCTACCATCATTCCTCTCTTGGCAATACTATCATCACCAAGGCCCAAATCATTTTCCTCTCATTTACCCCTCATACCAGAGGGTTGCAGCTTTTTATATGGGTGAGAGCTGTGGTGCACATGTGCACACACATTGGCACACAGTATTTTCAGGAGGCTTCTGGATCCCAGAAGCCCCCCAGAGCTCTCACCTGCTTTATAGTCCAACTCTACTGAATAGCTTGATAGCTTAATGCTACATCTGTTGAACGATAGAGAGTGCTTTTACTTTGGTGATTAAAAACAAAACTCAGGCCAGCCACAGTGGCTCACATCTGTACTCCCAGCATTTTGGGAGACAGAGGCCAGCGGATTGCTGGAAGTCAGCAGGTTGCTTGAGGCCAGCGGATTGCTCAAGCCCAGGAGTTTAAAGACCAGCCTGGCCGAAATGGTGAAACCCATCTCTACAAAAAGTACAAAAATATTAGTCAGTCATGATGGTACATACCTGTAGTCCCAGCTACTCGGGAGGCTGAGGCAGGGGGATCCCTTGAGCCAGGGAGGTTGAGATTGTAGTGAGTCAGGATCACACCACTGCGTTCCAAACTGGGTGACAGAGCAAGGCACGGTCTCGGTCTCAAAAACAAAACAAGGGCCAGGCTTGGTGGCTCACATCTGTAATCCCTGCACTTTGGGAGGCCGAGGCAGGCGGATCACAAGGTCTGGAGTTTGAGACCAGCCTGGCCAACATGATAAAACACAGTCTCTACTAAAAATACAAAAAAAAAAAAAAAAAAAAAAATTAACCGGGTATAGTGGCATGTGCCTGTAATCCTAGCTACTCAGGAGGCTGAGGCAAGAAAATCGTTGGAATCTGGGAGGCGGAGGTTGCAGTGAGCAGAGATCGTGCCATCACACTCCAGCCTGGGTGACAGAGTCAGACTCCTCAAAAAAGACCACCACCAACAACAAAATAACAAAAAAACAAAACAAAACAAAAATTCTAATGGGGGAGGGAAGTGGTTGAGGTAAAATCTCCATCTTAAATAGAATTCTTGGATTTGTGCCATCCAACTGTAATCCTTTATAGGCAGTATTTGTTACAACTCAGTAATTGAACACTGTGTCCAAGATGTTGCGATTCATGAATTTTACAAAGTAGCAACATAAAAGGCAACCACTTATGCTGTTAAGCACATAAACTCACCAAGAGAGAAGTATCTATCACTTTTCAGATCACAGGTGACAACAGTCATGTCTGCAGCCAAGTCAGTTACACTGAATCAAGATAAAAAGTGAACTAGGATGTGGCTAATTATTTCTTTTTTTTTTTTTTTTCCATCATTGACTGTGGAGGAAAATACTCATTAGTATCCACTAGATGAAGAAAACAGCTGATTTTCCCACTCCTGCTCAACTGCCTTTGCAGAGTATGGTATTTGTGGTCAACACACAAAACTGAGTTAGGTTTTGGATATATTTTTAAATATCTGTGTATGAGCCACTGTGGAGGATAATCTAAAATTCCAACTTTCCAAAATGAATAATCTACACCTCTGACTGCTACTCCAGCCACAGCAAAACTCATTCCACTTCAAAATTAAGATGTTGGTATAAAGCAAAGGACATCATCACTTACATGATGCCAAGTTCCCCACAAGTTTATTCTGATGAATGTTACAAGTTTCAAAGAGAAAAAAATTCACTGTCAGTTCCGACTTTTACCTTTTGCCAAACTAATTTTAAAATAGCAAGCAATCGGAAGGATATATTCAAACACTAATGATCTCTGTAACTTTACATCTCTCTACTATTTGGATGGAAGCCAGCAGTCTGTCCTTAAACTATAAGCAATAAATCTAGAAGACTCTCTTTCCTAGTTTCCCAAAGATAACACATGGAATTTCCATTAAAGCACACACACACATGCCAACACACATACACACACAATGACACACCAATTAAATCACTGTGTGACATTTAGCCCAGGAAATAATTACATTTGCCAAGGAGTATACAACTTTGTTTTAATTTCCTTGAATGGCTAGAATGTCATTTGGAGAAGGAAGGCAAAGAATAACATAAAAATGAAGTATTGATGTCTTGGTCAATTTTACATTTAGATAAATGGGTTTTTTTGTGGGTGAAGAAGGCAGTGGAGTGTTCCCAGGAATTCAGGACTCCCTGCACTCCCTCTCCAAGGATTTCTGGCAAGGAGTGGTACAGAGATGTCAATTATTAAGTAAATCCACTGTGAGGCAGACACAGCAAATGGAACAGCAGATAGGAGCATAATTCCACCCCTAAGGAAGTGGCCCATCAGGGGTGGAAATATGGTGGTGAGTTCCCATTCCTCTCCTATAGGGCTGCAGCAAGCAAACAGCAAACACAACCTGGTCCCTTCACCTGTTGACAGGAAGAAATCAGTGTATCTTGCCCCTTCATTAAGGCTTCCCATAATGAAATGTTTACAAAATCAAAGTAATATGGTGAAATTAAATTAGAAACCTATAACATTTTGTCATGAAGTTAGCATGAAACAGAGGCTCACCCGAAAAAATTAAAAGCAGTGATTAATTTTTTTTTTTTAAAGGAAGGTCCAAAGGTTTTGGCCAAACTGATTTTAAACTAAGAATGGGAAGCTCTTTCCTTTCGCTGCTGTGGCTGCAGCCATGAGTATGCTCAGATTTCAGAAGAGGCTCGCCTCTAGTGTCCTCTGCTGTGGCAAGAAGAAGGTCTGGTTGGACCCCAATGAGACCAATGAAATCACCAATGCCAACTCATGTCAGCAGATCCAGAAGTTGATCAAAATGGGCTGATCATCTGCAAACCTGTGACTGTCCATTCCCAGACTTGACACCAGAAAAACACCTTGGCCTGCTGGAAGGGCAGGCACATGGGCATAGGTAAGTGAAAGGGTACAGGCTGAATGCCAGAGAAGGTTAACTTGGATGAGGAGAATGAGGATTCTGCGCCGGCTGCTGATACCGTGAATCTAAGATTGTTCACCACACATATCATAGCCTGTACCTGAAGGTGAAGGGGAATGTGTTGAAAAACAAGCAGATTCTCATGGAATGCATCCATAAGCTGAAGGCAGACGAGGCCCACAAGAAGTTCCTGGCTGACCAGGCTAAGGCCCGCAGGTCTAAGACCAAGGAAGCACACAATCACTGTGAAGAGCACATCTAGGCCAAGAAGGAGATCATCAAGACTTCGTCTAAGGAGGAAGAGACCAAGAAGTGAAAGCTCCCCCTTTGTACATACTGGCCTTAGTGATTACACAGATCAACCATTAAAATAAAACAAGCCTTTATCTACCATAAATAAACAAACAAACAAACAAAGAATGGGGGCCAGGTGCGGTTGCTCACACTTGTAATCCCAGCACTTTGGAAGGCTGAGGCGGGCAGATCACGAGGTCAGGAGTTTAAGACCAGCCTGACCAACATGGTGAAACCTGGTCTCTACCAAAAATACAAAAATTAGCCAGGCATGGTGGTAGGCACCTGTAATCCCAGCTACTCGGGACGCTGAGGCAGGAGAATCACTTGAACCCCGGAGGCAGAGGTTGCAGTGAGTCAAGGTTGCACTACTGCACTCCAGCCTGGGTGACAGAGGAAGACTCTGTCTCAAAAAAAAAATAAAAGAATGGGGGCTGGGTGAGGTGGCTCAAACCTATAATTCCAGTACTTTCAGGAGGGTGGATTATTGAGCCCAGGAGTTTCAGACCAGCCTGGGAAACATGGTGAAACCCCATCTCTACCAACAAAAGCACAAAAATTAGGCAGGCATGGTAGTGTGCACCTGTAGTCCCAGCTATTTGGGAGGCTAAGGTGGAAGGATGGCTTGAGCTCAGGAGACGGAGGTAGCAGTGAGCCATGACTGCACCACTGCACTTCCACCCTGAGCAACAGAGCAAGATCTTGTTTCAAAAAAACCAAACCAAATGTAACCAAAACAAACAAAGAATGGGGAGCTGGGTCAATGTGAGGCCAAGATGTCAGGTGAGCAGCACTGCTTCTAGGGACACAGATTCAGGCATTTCCTGAAGCACTGAGGAAGTAAAGCCCCAAAGGCACAGTGGGTTCAGGGCAAGGCGGGGCAGGAGGCTTGGAGGAGGCAGAAGACCAGGCCAGATGTGCCACTTCCTGTCTGCCACTTCCCCAACTGCCTGCGAAGTGGTGGGATACTCAGTGATCCCCCAACAGAGATTCCCTGAGAGTGGGTTTTCAAGCTTCTAAAAGTGTAGACTTTTCTTTTGAAGAGGGCTTTATTATTTTTGTAAAGATAACAAGTTCAAGGTAAAAGAAAATTAGGTACAAAGAAGAATATGAAACTTCTCCCACACCATCATTTTGAAAAAGACTCTTCCAGATGGTCTTACTGCCTGCATCACATGGACTGTGACTGGACATAAGTTAATCCTAATATCATAATATTTGCTATGATAAATCTCCACCAGCTATCAGTTAATGCAGTTCCTTTTGGGTGAAATATGTAGGATCTATGGGGGAAATAACAAAAAGAGCTAACAAAGTGAGTTAGGACCACTGGGCAAAATTCTTTCTAAGGGTCTTGGCAACTCTCATCAACCATCATTTTCTACAAAGAGAAAACACCATTAGCAGGAAGTAGTACAGCAGGCCCTGTCACTTGCTCCAGAGCCAGCTGTGTACATGGAAAAGGCAAGAGGATCCATGTACTGACAAGGCTACTTGCACAGTACACACATGTTGATATGTTGGTAGGTGGCCTATTGATATAGGTATCCTAAATGCTGTTCTGTAGGGGAACCAAATTATTATAATTTATCCTGTATGTTTCTCTAAAATGATATAAATATAGGGGATTTTATTATTAGATGACTGGTCTCCAGTGAGTAACAGAACTGTGTAAAATTAAAAGGGAAATTGACAAATCCAGGAAGCAGATGACAATGTCTTCCTCTCTCCAGCACAATAATCACATTACAGCCCTGTGGAAACCTAAGAGCTCCAACTCTTTCTAGAGAGTCAGGGCGGCTTGATTCTACAGACCAAGCTAAGGAGATAAAACCACTCACTGGTAAAAATGGTAAATCCCATTTTGTGATTAGAATCACATGTAGCTCAGGTGTTGAAGAGGAAAGAATGAGCTCTGCCTCAAAAACAGCCTGGCCAGGCATGGTGGCTCCCACCTGTAATCCCAACATTTTGGGAGCCCAAGGCATGAGGAATGCTTGAAACCAGGAGTTCAAGACCAGCCTGGACCCCATCTCATAGACCCCATCTCTATGAAAAATAAGAATAATTAGCTAGGTGTGGTAGTGCACACCTGTAGTCCCAGCTACTGAGGAGGATCTCTTGAGCCCAGGAGGTTGAGGATGTAGTGACTGCATCACTGCACTCCAGCCTGGGCAACAGAGCAAAGCTCTGTCCCAAAAAAAAAAGAAAAGAAAAGAAAAAAGACAACCTTAGCCTGATCTAAAAGCAATATTTAACTGCACCTTGAGATTCTCTCCTCCTCATTTATTCATGCAAAACCTCTGCAAATGCCCCAGGATTTATCAACCAGATGTCTCAAGAGCTTGAAATATGCTTTTGCACTTGGGAATGCCATTTTGAGTGAGAATAAGGCTAAACCAGACCCCTGCCTCTAGTTTATAATTAGTTTTGGAAAACAAAGCTAAAAGACACAAAACTACAGTAGATAAACTACACTGTCTAGAATAAATGGGTTAAGTTATGCCACTGAGCTCCATGTGTAATAAGATTCCAGTGAAGAGGTAGTTGAACAGAGGAAGGCTAGCCAGGGAAGTGTCTTCAGAGGAGGCATGTCAAGCTTTGGGGTAGGGGATGGGAAGGAAGATTCTTTCAAGCAAACACAGACTGAGGAGCTTATGCTACCATCTATACCACCTGGTGCCCAGCACATGGTAAGAATTCAGGAAATGGCTGCTATTTCTCAGGGATGACACAGAGCCTTCTTGGTCATCCAGAATAAACACTTCTCACATCCCAGAAAATGACCAACACACCGTCACTGCTTCTGTGTTAGACACCCCTAAATGGCCTGAAAAGATGAGCACCATAGGGCTGAAATGGCCAAGTGGGTTCAGCTTTGCATGTGGTATGTCTTGGAGACAGGCAAAATCCAAATACAGTGGTCCTTAGAGATGTGAGCATAAGCCTAGATTTGGCAGGCAGAAGCACAGGGAAAAGGTCCCTGATACAGGCCAAGGTGGCAATGGAGTAGGTGGGGAGATGGGGAAGGAAGAAGAAAGAGGCAACAAAACAGCAGCTCAAAGGATGAATCCAAAGAATCCAAGAATTGAACCGAGGGGATGAGTCAAACCCCAGGGCCTGGAGAGCAGAAGTGCCACTTATGAAACAGAAGACTGGGAGAGAGATCCAAGATGGCTGATGATTAGCAGCTCGGGCACGTACCTCCCAGTGAAAGCGCAAAGAACAAGAGGACGCCACACTTTCAGACGAATATTAGTTGCTCACGGACCAGGAGATTCCCAGTGGAGGAGCTCCACGGGTCGCCAGGGCGACTCTTGTGGCCGGGGTGGCGGTTTTGCTGGTGCCTTAGCCCGCCAGTTCTTGGTGCAGAGTCCGGAGATTCCGGGCAGAAAAGCACCATCAATCTTAACACCGCTGTTTTGGCCGGCTCAGTGGATTGCTCAGATTTCGGCGCAGGGAATCAACAAGTTGGACGTCAGAGACCTAGTTAGAAAGTCGGTAATTATAAAGACGACAGACAGACAAATATATAATGAAGGGAAGAAACCAGCGTAAAAAGGTAAAGAATACTCAAAATCAGAATGCCTCTCCCTCTACAGGGGATTGCAATTCCTCATCAGTAACGGAACAAGGCTTAATAGATTACACGTGTGTTCCAATAACAGAAGCAGGTTTCAAAACGTGGGTGATAAGAAACTTCTGTGAATTAAAAGAACTTGTTCTAACCCAATGCAAAGAAACTAAGAACCTTGAAAAAAGGTTTGATGAAATGTTAACGAGAATGGACAATTTAGAGAAGAATATAAGTGAATTGATGGAGCTGAAAAACACAACACGAGAACTTCGCGAAGCATGCACAAGTTTAAACAGTCGAATTGATCAAGCAGAAGGAAGGGTATCAGAAGTCGAGGACCAGCTCAGTGAAATGAAACGAGAAGACAAGAATGGAGAAAAAAGGATGAAAAGGAATGAGCAAAGTCTCCAGGAAATATGGGACTATGTGAAAAGACCTAATTTACGTTTGATAGGTGTACCTGAATGTGATGAAGAGAATGAATCCAAGTTGGAAAATACTCTTCAGGATATCATTCAGGAAAATTTCCCCAACCTGGCAAGGCAGGGTAATATTCAACTCCAGGTAATACAGAGAACACCACAAAGATATTCTTCAAGAAGACCAACCCCAAGGCACATAATTGCCAGATTTATTAGGGTTGAAATGAAGGAGAAAATACTAAGGGCAGCCAGAGAGAAAGGTCAGGTTACCCATAAAGGGAAACCTATCAGACTTACAGCAGATCTCTCAGCAGAAACCCTACAAGCCAGAAAAGAGTGGGGACCAATATTTAACATCCTTAAAGAAAAGAACTTTCAACCCAGAATTTCCTATCCAGCCAAACTAAGCTTTATGAGCGAAGGAAAAATTAAATCTTTTGCGAACAAACAAGTACTTAGAGAGTTCACCACCACCAGGCCTGCTTTACAAGAGCTTCTGAAAGAAGCACTATACATATAAAGGAACAACCAATATTAGCCTTTCCAAAAATATATCAAAAAGCAAAGAACTTTAACACAATAAAAAATTTACATCAACTAATGGGCAAAACAGCCAGCTAGCATCAAACGCCGGTATTAAACTTATATATATTTTAATTGGATAAAAAGCCAAAACCCATCGGTATGCTGCATCCGGGCCCATCTTACATGCAACAATACACAAAGACTCAGAGAGAAGGAGGAAGATTTACCAATCAAACAGAGAGTAAAAATAAACTAATAAACAAAAAGCAGGAGATGCAATTCTCGCCTCTGATAAAGTAGACTTTAAAGCAACAAAGATCAAAAGAGGCGAGGAATGACATTACATAATGGCAAAAGGATCAATGCAACAAGAAGAGCTAACGATTCTATAGATCAACGAGATAGAAAATTAACAAGGATATTCAGAACTTGAACTCAGACCCGGAACAAGTAAACTTAATAAACATTTATAGAACTCTCCACTTCAAATACACAAAACATACATTACCACCTCACACCTATTCCAAAGGTGACTATATAATTGGAAGTAAATCACTCCTCAGTAATCGCATAGCATTTCATAGGTTTAAATTAAATATTGGTTGGCTGTTTGTTTGTTATCTTCTTCCCTTATTCCTTCCTGACTACATCATTAAGTATAATTATCAGTATAAAAGAGGTTTTCAATACCCATTACTAAATTGCATTCTAGCCTGGGCAAGAAAGCAATACTCCCATTCTCTCTCCCTCTTTCTTTTCCTTCTCCCTCCTCCCCATTCTCTCTCTCTCTTTCTCTTCCTTTTTCCTCCTTCCTATTCTCTCTCTCTCTTTCTCTTTAAAAAAAAAAAAAAAAAAAAAAATGAAACAGAAGACTGGAGCTGCAGTCTCAAAACACACATCCATTTCTAGATGGAAACTGACTCCCTACCCCTAATACAGATGGAAGGTATTTAAGAAGGAAGAAGGTGGCCAGGCGCAGTGGCTCACACCTGTAATCTCAGCACTTTGGGAGGCCAAGGCAGGCAGATCACAAAGTCAGGAGGTCAAGACCAGCCTGACCAACATGGTGAAACCACTTTTCTACTAAAAATAAAAAATTAGCCAGGTATGGTGGTGGATGCCTGTAATCCCAGCTACTTAGGAAACTGAGGCAGGAGAATCACTTGAATCCAGAGGCGGAAGTTGCAGTGAGCCGAGACTGTACCACTGGACTCCAGCCTGGACAACAGAGTGAGACTCTGTCTCAAAAAAAAGAAGGAGGAAGGTGAGTCCTGGTCACCACCCACTTCCAATTTTCACCTTCTCTTCCCTCCATGACAAAAATTGTTACTAACTTTTGGTATTAGGTTAGTCCACAGAGGCCTAAGTTGGGAGTCTCTAAACTTCCCGTTTCTCCCACAGGACTTTCCTATCTGCATTCAGATAAACCAGTGTCATGCTTCCAGACAGAGCTCACTAAATACTAAAGAGATAAGAAGACACAAAAGCAAAGAGGCCCATTGTTAGCTTTTACCAAATCTTCATCAACTTCCCTACAGATCAAAACCACTAAATAAAATCTTTAAAAATTTGACATTGGCAGCTGGGCGTGGTGGCTATTCCTGTAATCTCAGCATTCTGGGAGGCCGAGGTGGGTGGATCATGAGGTCAGGAACTCAAGACCAGCCCAGCCAAGATGGTGAAACCCCATCTCTACTAAAAATATAAAAATTAGCCAAGTGTAGTGGCACATGCCTGTAATCCCAGCTACTCAGGAGGCTGAGGCCAAGAATTGCTCAGGAGGCAGAGGTTGCAGTAAGCTGAGATTGTGCCACTGCACTCCAGCTTGGGTGACAGAGTGAGACTCTGTCTCAAAAAAAGAAAAAAATTGACACTGGCACAAAAGGACAGAAAGGACAGTAGGTATGACTACATTTATATGAGATATTTAGAGCGTCAAACTCATAGAGACATGAAGAGACAGCCAGGGGCTGCGAGGAAAGGAGAATGGGGAGTTATTGTTTAACGGGTATGGAATTTCCATTTAGGAAGGTGAAAAAGTTTCACAGATGGATGGTGGTGATGGTTGTATAATATTGTGAATTTACTTAAAATCTTTTAATTGTACACTTAAAATAGTTAAAATGGTAAATTTTTTGTTATGTATATTTCAACACAATAAAGAAAAAAAGAAAAAAAAAAGTAAACTGATGTAGGAAAGGAATGATAACAAAACAGTGTTAGGGCCACATATGCAGGAAGAACTAGAGACTAGAGGGTGGAAGACTAGAGTCAGGTAGACCAGATAGCCAGCAACCACTGTAGCAGCCCACATGTAACATGACAGGGATGGCAATGTACAGATGAGGATCAAAGGAAAGGTCTGAGAGGCTTTTTTATTCTTTTTTGAGAAGGAGTTTCATTCTTGTTGCCCAAGCTGGAGTGCAATGGCACGATCGCAGCTCACTGCAACATCTGTCTCTCAGGTTTGAGCAATTCTCCTGCCTCAGCCTCCCAAGTACCTGGGATTACAGGCACGCACCACCATGCCCGGCTAATTTTTGTATTTTTAGTAGAGACGGAGTTTCACCATGTTAGCCAGGCTGGTCTCAAACTCCTGACCTTGGGTGATCCACCCACCTCGGCCTCCCAAAGTGCTGGGATTTCAGGTGTGAGCCACCACACCAGGCCTGAGAGGCATTTTTAAAGAAAATACAGCAGGACTTGGTAACAAATGCAATACAGAGGTGATGATGAAATATTCAAAGGTAACTTGCAGGCTCTTATTTGAGAAAGTGGTAAGATAGTGATTTTAAGGCAATAAAAAGAACACTGGAGAAAGACGGTTTTTTTAAGAAAAAGTAGGATGCAGAAAAACAGTGAAAGTGAGGTACCTACTATCTTTTTACAATATCATATATTTTCAGGGGAAGAGAGGGACGTAGGATTAAATGGCAGGAAGTCAAGCATGAAGTTGTGCCACAGAACCTTAAGGACAGACAGGCTAATTCATAAGAGATACAAAAAATTAACAGAAACTGTAAAAAAATAACAAAAAAAAACCCGGAACTGGGCTTTGTCAGACTACCCATAGGGCACATATGGAGGAAAAAGATTGAAAAACTGAGGTTGGCAAGGCAGGAGAATGAAATATAATTAAAGAATATTAAACAGGCTACAGTAAAAGAATCAAGATGGATGTTTTCAACATGAAAACTATCTTTTTTAATGTTTTTAACATTTTTCCTTTGTTTAATTTTTTTATTTTGAATTTTTGTGTAATTTTGAACTATGTGTATATTACATATACACTTAAGTATATATTATTTATGGGGTATATGAGATGAAAACTTCCTTTTTTTTTTTGAGACAGAGTCTCGCTCTGTCTCTCAGGTGGAGTGCAGTGGCGTGATCTCAGCTCACTGCAGTCTCTGCCTCCTGGGTTCCAGTAATTCTCCTGCCTTAGCCTCCTGAGTAGCTGGAATTACAGGTGCACATCACCAACCCCAGCTAATTTTTGTATTTTTAGTAGAGACAGGGTGTCACCATGTTGGCTAGGCTGTCCTCGAACTCCTGACTTCAGGTGATTCACCCACCTCAGCCTCCCTCCCAAAGTGTGAGGATTACAGGCGTGAGCCACCTCGCCTGGCTGAAAACCTCCTTTTTGATTATATAAATCTCTGAGAAAATAATTACACTGCTAGATCATTTAAAATAGCTCCACCTTTTTTTTTTTTTTTTTTTTTAAGACAGAGTCTTCCTCTGTCACCCAAGCTGGAGGGCATGGAGTGCAAAGTCATGATCTCAACTCACTATCTCAACTCACTGCAACCTCCACCTCCCAGGTTCAAGTGATTCTCTGGCCTCAGCCTCCTGAGTAGCTGGGACTACAGGCGAACACCACCACACCCAGCTAATTTGTTTGTTTGTTTGTTTGTTTTTTAGTAGAGACAGGGTTTCACCATGTTGGCCAAGATGGTCTCGATCTCTTAACCTCGTAATCCACCTGCCTTGGCCTCCCAAAGTGCTGGGATTACAGGCGTGAGCCACCGTGACCGGCCGGCTCCTCCATATTAACTCCTAAGTTTTCTGTTGTTATTCAGATTCAACTCCTGGTTTTACAGAAAAAATAGAAAACATATTATTAGGCCCATTTAAATAAACTGTTTTCATATGTTTGAAACTTTAAAAAAAAAATTGCCACTGGCACTGGAAAAAGGTACTGAAAAGACTGCTAGTTCACTGTCAGGCTTCTGTGTACAGATATCGAGCCAGGCACCTTGGAGGCAAGGCTGTGCTGAGAGCTCATGATTCTGCCAGGACAGCTGTCTAATCTCCCACATTATGGAGAAGAACACAGAGAACCCACATCATGATGTTCCCCAAGATCTGCTCAGCACTTCAGTTTGAACCACTGTTAAAATAATACCTTTTTGCAGTTTTTGAAACAATGCTACCTGGAAAATATAGAGATAACCAACACTGAACTATGAGTTCTAAATCGGGTCATTTTTTTTAACCAGATACTCCTAACCAACTGGTCTAAGAGCTAGCATTTAAAATAACTGGCCATTTCCCAGAACTCAAAGAGAAATAAAAGTTCAAAAGATTGGCTAGAATGGTATCAGCAGGACTTAAAAGTTATTAAATAGTATTTCAATTCAGGCAAACCCTTTTTGTTCAAAGCTCACAAAAATGGTGAATGTTTGAATGAGGACACTAATACAAGTATTAATTTTCAGACCATCCTGTTTTGGACATCATTCAACATTTGCTACCATTTGACAGATGTACATCCATAACCCTGAAAGGTTTAGTGGTCAGTTTTGGCATAATGGATAACAACTTTCTTTCTCAAAAGTAGGGTGAAAAAGCTGAGGTATGGTCATCTCTGAAATTTGATAGATCTCTGAGATGAGGTCTACTACAGGAATATTATACTTCTAGAGTTTATCTCCAGACACCCAGAACAGGTCTAGGGAAAGTAATATTCTAGGAAACAGTAACTGTTACACTAGTTCAACGCTTATCACTATGAACATTTATACAGTAGCAGAGCTGTGACTGACCTTCATAACTTTTTTTTAAATTGGAGACAGGGTCTCGATCTGTTGCCCAGGCTGGAGTACAGTGGCACATTCATGGCTCACTGCAGCCTCAATCTCCTGGAAACGATCCTCAGCCTCAGCCTTCCAAGTAGCTGGGAGAACTACAGGCATGTACTACCATGCCTGGCTAATTTTTTAAATTTCACTCTTTGTGGAGATCGGGTCTTGCTATGTTGCCCCATCTGGTCTGAAACTCCTGGGTTCAAGCAATCCTCCTGCCTCAGCCTTCCAGTGTGTTGGGATTACAGATGTGAGCCACCGCATTCAACTGACCCTTATAACTTAACCACACTATACTGATGTATTCCTGACAATATAACTTTAATTCACAAACATAATTTTTGAGGGCATAAAAAAGAACTTCTGTAACTACCAGTCCGAACAGAACCATGTCATCTTACAGTTCCCCCAAATAGCAAATGCCTCTGTATTTCATCTTTAAAAGCTTGACACTCAGGACTTATTTTTCAGGGAATATGTAGCTATTTTTTTGTAATATTAGCAGGTTTCATTTCTGAGGAATGGGAATAAATGTTAAAATACTCTTTCTTCTCTAATGTATTGTTTGAATTAAAAATACTGTATACAATTGAACATAACCCTGAGCAGAACAACTCGTGATTATTAAACGCTACTTGTCACTTCAGATTAGAAATTTTTGAAGGTCTGTCTATGTTTTGTATATTATCTGTAAACAAAAACTGCTAAATGTTATTACTTAATATTTGTTATAATAAACATTTCTAGGGAAAAAGAAGCTTGACACTTTAAGTTTCTTTTGCAATTCTCTGCATACTAGAACACCATGCCAACATCCTAATAAGACTGGTATTAATGAAAGATCAACCTCATTTTCTTGGCAACAATAGGCTTATAGAAGAATCACCTAAGAGAAAAACAAACACTATCTGATAAGGGAAAGATGGATTCTGTCTTCCACCTCAGGCCTTGGGCTCTAGGACCTGGAACACTGTTATCCAATTGTATCTGCATGGTGTTCACCACGTGGGCACTGCATGGTAGAGGAAGCAGAGCAGAGAGACAAGGACTAAGAGCAGCCCCTCCCCCATGGCCTGAACACTCTTACGGCCACAGGGGAAAAAAAAAATTCAAAAAGGGGCATATGGAGCCTTCCCAACTCTCCCTTTCCCACTGACACCAAAAATAACCAACCATAAACTTTTAGCACCTCTCAAAGACTTCAAGAGAGGCATAAAGGACACTGCTTTGGCCTAGCTAAAGATTTTCAAATCAGATTTTACTGTTTTATTAAAATAATGCAAGCATAGTACTTACAAACAAAGGAATCATTTCAGTTTTTGCTTGGAAAAATGGGAGCCAATACATTCCTTCTGGGAATTCAGGGTAAAAGTTTTACAAAAACAGTGTCCAGATGTGCTTAAAAATTCACTCTGTTCTTTCTTTTGGGGAGGAGTGGAGGGAAAAACAAAGGCTAGGAGAGATATTTTTATTAAAAATTGAAACAGTTATTGGTTTTTCTTGGCTCACCCACTAACCTGCTCTCCATTGACAAGCAACATGGGAGCACCTGAGGCAGAGGCTCGTGGCATCTCTCCCCCTCTGACCACCCGCTCTGAACTCCCCTGCTCTGGTCTCCTGGCAGGGAGGCAGGGCCTGGCTGACCACAGTGTTGGTGTCGCCAACCTGAGCCTCAGGAACTTCTCTAACTTCCAGAACATCCTCAGTGGCAAATGGTTCCACCAGGTGGTGATGAAAAGTTGGGGGGGTGAGGGGGAGAGAAGGGGAGACTTTGAAGGCCAAAAATTCTCAACTGAGAATCAAGCATTTCTTTATGAAAACAACCACTCTGGGGATAAACCTTCATTTAAAAAAAAAATTTTTTTAACTGGAATGTTTTGTCAACATCACATCCCAGTTTTAACCTGGAAGCTTTGCTGAGATTTGAAGCTTCCTCAACCCAATGATTTCATTCCCAAAGTCCTTTTTAACTACAGAGAGATTTAAATAGTCTGTTATAAAGTTTCCCTTCATTTTCAGAGGGGTTGATGCTGGCTCTGAGTATTGAAGGTAAATGAGTGTTTCAAACGGAGCATAAATAAAGTAGACAGAGAATCAGGCATATATTATGAATAAAAAGATAATCCTAATAATAGTTTACATTATCACAAACCAAAGTTTATATGAGCAGTTAAGCCCCCTTTCAAAGTAGAGAGCAGCTGCTGGTACGGCAGAGGAAAATGGCATGTCAAAAATTTGACCTACCTTAAAGTGTGTTTAACTCTGCTGTCAGCCACTGCTTCCTTCTGCCACCTTACACCAGGATGGAGGCAGGGGCAGTATCTTTTTTGAAGTGCTTTATGTGCATAGGCACAAAAGTGTCTCAGTGCTGGAGGAACCTATCTCCACTCTACCTGGACAATCTCAACAAAGGCTACATCACCCTCATCAGCGAGGGTAAAAATGGGGACTCCCTCAGAGGAGCCAGCCCTGAAGGTACCCTGCTACTGCCTCCCTAGAGTGAGAGGAACATCTCCAGGGTCTACAGCCTCAGTCCCTGTAGGCTGCCAGTACCCCTATCAGAAGTAGGCAGGAGGCTAGGGAGCTGTGCTTACACATAAATCTGCCAAGTCACAAGTCCCCCAGGCTTCACATGCTCCCAAAAACAACCACTTTAACCCAAAGCCCCCCCCATGTATAAGATGCATATCTGCACTCAATAGGATAATCCTGCCCTTCTTCATAGAGCTCCCAGGATGTGCAGAGTCTAGGGCCAGGCCCTAGGAAAGATAAGGGCCATGTACCTAGGGCAGTGCCATTCAGGTAGAAGAGACATACCTGGGTTTTCTGAGTGAAGACCAGCCGAAGGGGCACCTTCTGGAAGTGGCCAGCTTCACAATTCCAAATTAGAACACAGTGTTACAACTTGAGTCAATTATGTGGAGTTAAATATTTCTGTACCTACAGGGGCAAGAGGCACATCAGAATCGTGGAAATAGTCCACGCCCTTGGTCTCCTTTTTCAATTTCCACAGATATTAGGCCCATTTCAAGATGTTCTCACCAGGAGTCAAGAGCTTTCTGCAAAGGTGGCTGAAGCTTCAATCAGCCCACGGCAGAATGAGGGCAAAGAGCTCCTAGTAACGAGTAGACTCCAAGGAAAAGATCCTCTCTTCTTCCCTTCCTTCCCTTCTGTCATAGCAGCAGTGTGGCCCCCGCCACCTGAGGATATGAACATTCATGCAATGAGTGACCAGCACTGGGGAGAATCTCAAAGGCTTCTGCAAGCAAAAAGGACTGGCCAGCGGGCCCAGCTTTTTGCTGGCAGAGGACCACGAAGTATAAGCCACAGAATAGGGACTGTCAAATCACAGGGTGTTGGATAAAGGCTCTTAGAAGGTGTTCACAAGCAAGCTATGAGGTGAGGATATTCAGAGGTATGAGCTGCACATACCATGCACATTTCAGTCCTTTCTGCAGAGGATTAAGACATCCTTTGCTCTGCCATTGCTGCAGGTGGAAGTGCTGGTTTAAACCACGGTCCCTTCCCACAACAACTTGTCATCACTCCTGTCTAAGCTCAGTGTGCTTCCAGAGGGTATGACCCCTGGAGATAAGGTATTTCATCAAGTCAGCCTTGTTGGTGCCCTCATGCTCTAGGGCCTGTTATCACACACAGTTGCCCTTTTGGTCTCTGAGTGACCTCTTCCCTAGCCGCTCACCATCTTTTCCTCCTCTGGCTTGTGTCACAGACCCTCTGGAGGTGTCCATCTTCCTGACAGCCTATCAGGCATTCTTGGTTCCTCTTCTGCCCATGACTGGATGCCAGTGCAAGTCATCACTTTATCTTCTTAAAGCTCATCTCTGCTTTTATATTCTCTGTCTCCCTGGTTCCTTTAAGTCCATCCACTCATGTACTATAAGTCCAGGATCTTCACTGGTGTATTAAGGGTAGTTCCGGCTCACCCTTGTTGAGGGGAAGGAATTGCTTTTACAGGATTCTTCCAGAAATGTTCTTATCATATCCAGGGTCCTTCTCAGAGGACCTGCTAAAGCAATGCCACTTCAACCAGGGCAGGTGGACAATCACTCAGGATCAGTGTTCTCGGACTGAGAAGGAAACCCACAGAACAGCAATGCCGGCATGAGGGGCAAGGCAAGGACCTGTGGGTGGCACAGGGCTCAGCCGGGGTCCTTCTCCCCACTGTCTTCAACCAGAGCTGCTGCACTCTTACCTGTTTTATGTTGGGGTTTCCAGGATGGAGTCATTTTTAAAAACAGGTAAGGAGGCGCAGTGCCTCACGCCTATAATCCCAGCACTTTGGGTGGCTAAGGCAGGCAGATCACTTGAGGTCAGTAGTTCAAGACCAGCCTGGCCAACATGATGAAACCCTGTCTCTGCAAAAATACAAAAGTTAGCCAGGCATGATGGCAAGTGCCTGTAATCCAACCTACTCGGGAGGCAGAGGCTGCAGTGAGCCAAGATTGTGCCACTGCACTCCAGCCTGGGCGACAGTGTGAGACTCCATCTCAAAAAAAAAAAAAAAAACAGGTAAGGAAAATGTAGGTAGGTGTGTGTGTATGTGTGTATCACTGTTCTGACCTCCAGCTTTCCCAACAACAAGACACCTTTGTGTAAATGGGAATAAAGAGGTATAAAAAAATCAACGACTCAGTTCTGCAATTACCCATATGCAGATTAACTGTCAGACTATTTCTACATCTGTGGCTGCCTTTCCTCTGCCCTCGCTACCACCTAGCACAGTACCCAAATCCTCTCCAACCCAGACAGTGGCTGATAGAAAGGTCTCCGGGACTGTCAACACCCCAGTGTGATTCAGAGCTCCCAGGGAGTCTGAGGCGAGGTTCCCTTGTTTATGGATTCAGTGATTGATTGGGCCCTAAAAGCTCCTGGCTCAGAAGACTAAACGGGTTGTAATCAATCATTAACAATAGTGTTGATGTTAAAAACTGGGAGATGCATGGGGTCTTTGGCCATGTGGATGAGCTGAGTGAGCACATATGAATTGTGAAGGATGGGGGCAGGTGGAAACATGGGCACCTCCATGTACACAAGCAATACAGGCACATCAAAAATGACCAGCAGAGCCCATGGACCACACATTGCAAAAATAAAGCTGTGTTTCAATTTGAAAAATAAAAACTATATAGAGGACAAATGCTTTCCTTGTATTAGAGAAATATCTGCAACAATGGCTACAGGCTGGGTGTTCTTTCCCAAGTGTGATGAAAAACAGACACCCAGGTGCAAGGGGCAAGAGTCTAGGTGGCAAAAGAAGTGGGCAATTCAATAAGGACATGGTGTGGGTAGAACAGGACAATTACACCCTCTGAATTAAAGGTTCAAATCACCTCAATTAAAATAAGAGTTAAAATCTTAAGAATAATTCCAGTCTAACTGTCCCATTTTACAGGTAGAGGAAACTGACAGCCAGATGGGTTACCTGCCCTGCCCACAGTCACAAGCAATCAGCCTGAGATGCTCGCAGTAACCTCAAAGAGACAGCCTAACAGGGTGGCTTCTAGGCCAAGATCTGGATTTTTAAAAACTCCAGTAAAACACAATTAATGTGTATTCTCTTTATGGGTAATGTGTGATCAATCCAAAGACTTTGGGGAAAGCGTGCGCGCGCACGCACACACACACACATACACACACACTCTCACACATGCACACACATACACAAAAAGGAACGAAGGTTTGCTGGCCAAATTGGCAGTACAAATAGAATTTCCATGATAATATTCAGATTCAATTATTTTCATAATATGCTGGTAAGTCAGGAAGACTCACTAATCAATAATTCATATTTAGACTTACTAATCAATAATTCTTATTTTAAATTCTTATTTTAAAACCTTATTTATTCACTTAAACATCTTCCCTAAGACTCTCTACTAAGCAACCTTTCACCCACACCTAGCTTTAATATTACTAGACTTAAAAGCACTAAAACATACTCAGAAGGTAAATCACCAGGTGAAAGATTTAGTTAGTCCTTCTCTAATAAATCCAAAATCAAACAAGTGCAAGCTACCAGCCAAATAACAAAGGTAAAGAAAAATTATAAATGTCAACGTGTGTGTGTGTGTGTGTGTGTGTGTGAGTGTTTGAGACGGAGTCTCTGTCACCCAGGCTGGAGTGCAATGGTGCAATCTTGGCTCACTGCAACCTCCATCTCCTGGGTTCAAGTGATTCTCTTGTCTCAGCTTCCCTAGTAGCTGGGATTACAGGTGCCTGCAAACCACGGCCAGCTAATTTTTTTGTATTTTTAGTACAGACAGGGCTTCACTATGTTGGCCAGGCTGGTCCCAAACTCCTGACCTCAGGTGATTCGCCCATGTCGGCCTCCCAAAGTGCTGGGATCACAGGCGTGACCCACTGCACCTGGCCAATAAACGTCAATATTTTTAGGATGGAGAAGAATGAGTACATGTATACTGCCTATAAAAAGACTACAGCCAGTCACTAAGCAGTCACCATGTGGCCAGGCACAGAGCTGGATGTTTTAAAAACAGTATCTTGCTTACATCTTAAAACAACCAATAACCATGGGAGATGAACTATTCATAACACATTTTACAGATGAAGAAATAGCCTCAGAGAAAAATTTGCCCAAGGTCTAAATAAATGGTAGCAAATGGTGGAGCTGGGATTTGAGAAACAAATCTATCCTTTTCTCAAAACACAATTCATCTCAGTAAACTGGTTCAGTCATTACACAGGGCAAGCTGGTAAACATGTACGTAATGTAATGAGAGCCACAAATCCTTTGACCCAGTAATTTCACTTTGGGGAATACATGGCAAGGAAATAAACCAGAACAGCAAGGGAGATGAGCAGGAAACCCATCTGTGTGAAGATGTTCATCGTAGCAGCTTTGTAACAGTAATAACTTGGAAACAGCCCAAATGCCTCATCCAATGTGGGATGAGGACTGGCAAAAAGGGGAGGGGAGCTTACAATATGAAAATATCATATGGCCACTAAAAGTGACATGTCTGTGCACTACATCAATACATGAAAATACCTTTGGAAAACAAACATTAAGTTAAAAATAACCATAAATAAATAAATACAGTGATTAAAGCAGCTGTGCAACAAGATCTGTTTGTGTGTTCAAGGGTGGAAGAATCAGTAGGTAATGGGAGCTTAATATTTAGTAAGCTTCATTTTTCTTATAAGGTTGAAGTAACCAATTTCTAAAGGCAACACAAGGAAACTCTCCTTAGAGATGCTATGATCCAGAATGTCCTCTTCCTGATCTAAAGAAGCCAAGTTTTCTTTTTTTTAATTTGAGATAGAGTCTCACTCTGTCACCCAGGCTAGAGTACAGTGGCATGATAATGGTTCACTGCAACCTCTACCTCCCAGGTTCAAGTGATTCTCCTGCCTCAGCCTCCCAAGTAGCTAAGATTACAGGCATGCACCACCACGCCCAGCTAAATTTTGTATTTTTTTAGTAAAGACAGGGTTTTACCATATTGGCCAGGCTGGTCTCAAACTTCTGACCTGGTGATCTGCCTGCCTTGGTCTCCCAAAGTGCTGGGATTACAGGCGTGAGCCACCGCACCTGGCCTAGAAATCAAGTTTTCATACAAAAAATAAAAAAGGCTGGGGGCAATGGCTCACACCTGTAATCCCAGCACTTTGGGAGGCCGAGGCAGGTGGACCACAATGTCAGGGTTCAAGACCAGTGTGATCAACATGGAAAAACCCTGTCTCTACTAAAAATACAAAAATTAACCTGATGTGGTGGCAGTGCCACCTGTAATCCCAGCTACTCGGGAGGCTGAGGCAGGAGAATCCCTTGAATCCGGGAGGCAGAGGTTGCAGTAAGCCAAGATTGCACCACTGCACTCCAATCTGGGCAACGGAGTAAAACTCAAAAAAAAAAAGAAAAAAGAAAAAAAGAAAAAAGAAAAGAAGACCCACTAATTTTAAAGCCACCTCCCCACCTTTTAGGCTTTCAAGTCAGTCCTATTTTCAAATCAGATTAACAAAACCTAGCTCATGAAGTCTTTTGTTATTCATTTAGCAAATTTATTTAAGAACACATATGTTTACAAATTGGAACATTCTTTCTGCCACCATTTGGTTTGTACTAATAAAAGTCCACACTCCCTGAATCTCATTCTTTTATGACACATTTGGAAAAGTAACACTAACATAAATCAATGAGGGTAGAGGAGGTGAGTTTAAGAGTGCCTGAACACGGCCGGGCGCGGTGGCTCAAGCCTGTAATCCCAGCACTTTGGGAGGCTGAGGCGGGTGGATCACGAGGTCAAGAGATCGAGACCATCCTGGTCAACATGGTGAAACCCCGTCTCTACTAATACAAAAAATTAGCTGGGCGTGGTGGCGCGTGCCTGTAATCCCAGCTACTCAGGAGGCTGAGGCAGGAGAATTGCCTGAACCCAGGAGGCGGAGGTTGCGGTGAGCCGAGATCGCGCCATTGCACTCCAGCCTGGGTAACGAGCGAAACTCCGTCTCAAAAAAAAAAAAAAAAAAAAAAAAAAAAAAAAAAGAGTGCCTGAACACAAGCCAAGGTGGAGGTCATGTGCTCAAAGCATAAAGCAGGAAGTTTATGCCTAATTGCCTTTTTTATACGCTCTCCTTCCCCAAAAAGGAATACAATACACCCAAGCAGGTTATTCATGACCCTCTGTCTAGGAAGGCAGGTGGGCCCAGTGAAGCCCAGACACATCCTCACCTCTCTCCTCTGGGCTCACCTGGCCCCTCCGATGGTTTCCTGTATATCCTATCACGGCAGAGGAATGGGAGCATAATTCAAGAGCATCTCAACTAACCTCTGCACCTTTTAAAATGAACTAGGTTGGAAAGTTGGGGAAAGAAGTGGGCCAAAGATGAAAAAGCAGATTCCTGGCCAGGCGCAGTGACTCACACCAGTTGTCCTAGCACTTTGGGAGGCCAACGCAGGTGGATCATCTGAGGTCAGGAGTTCGAGACCAGCCTGACCAACATGGCGAAACCCTGTCTCTACCAAAAATACAAAAACTAGCCAGGCATGGTGGTGGGCACCTGTAATCCCAACTACTTGGGAGGCTGAGGCAGGAGAATTGCTTGAACCTGGGAGGGGAGGTTGCAGTGAGCCAAGATTGTGCCATTGCACTCCAGCCTGGGTGACAGAGCGAGATTCCATCTCAAAAAAAATTAAAAAAATTAGCCAGGCACGGTGGCACATGTCTGTAATCCCAGCTACTTGGGAGGCTGAGGCAGGAGAATCGCTTGAACCTGGGAGGTTGTAGTGAGCTGAGATTGCACCATTGCACTCCAGCCTGGGGGACAAGAACGAAACTCTATCTCAAAAAAAAAAAAAAAAAAAAGCAGATTCCATCACTCGGCAGGATTGTCCTCTGCTTGGGCAGATCTCAGGTCAGTCTTCATTCCAAGGTTCCTTCTTCTCTGTACTTACCCACCCATGTTGGTAAGTCCTGCCCATGTTTCCATTTTGCCCTATGTTTGGAATGACTATTTTCCCTCAAGCATAAAGTACCATGGTGGGCATTCTGCACAGAACCAAAGCTCCATGATATCACCACGTCTGTCTTTGAGGGTGAGCTGTCCAATAGGACAATAGCCTCTAGCCATGTGTGGCAATTTAAATTTAAATTAAGTTTAAGTAAAATTAAAAATTCAGTTCCTTAGTTCTGCTAGCCACTTTCAGGTACTCAGTAGCCAAAAGTGGTTTATGGTTACTGAATTGAACAGTGCTGGGAAGAACATTTAGTGTCACAGAAAGTTCTGTTGGATAGCACCAGGCCGAAGAGTTCAGCATTTGCCAATGCCTGTCTCTGCAATAACAGGTGACACTCTCATACAGCTGGACAGCTCTTCCCAACTGTCACCAGGCACCACAGGCCACCTCAACTGACACCTACATAACTTGGTTTCACCTAGGCAGCATTTTTTTTTTTAATTACACACAGTAAAACTGACAGTTTTTGGTGTACGGGTCCATAAGTTATATGCATATATATGTATGTATCCACTGCTATAACTACAGAACAGTCCCATCATCCCAAAAAATTCCCTTGTACTGCCCCTTTGTAGTCAAGCCCTCCCTTCATCCCTCCAAAAACCCTGGCTATCTCTAATCTGGCAGCTTTTTTAAAAACTCAGATTCCTGGCCTTCCCCTGGAAATCCCACTTAAGCAGGTCTGGGGTGAGGCCCGGAATCTCCCCCCACCAAGCCAAGAATGCTCCTCAGGTGATTCTGGTATTCAGCCAGGTTTGGGAATCTTTGGGGTAATTGCCTAATCTGAGTTTAATTTAATTATCTGCAAAGTGCTGTCTAGTCTCGCTGTCTTTCCACCCCCCATTAGTTGCTTTGTTGCACATGGCAGACATCCATCTGAGACAGGGTGTTTGGAAGGCAGGGCAAGCCCAACTGCTGGGGGCACGGGCAGGGTAAGAACTCTGCAGCTCCGGTTTCTGGTGAGGAGAGGCCTCTCTGAGTCACATGGACTCTCATCTTAATCCCTTCCTTGCTCTTAGTCCCATGGAATCCTCATCTGGAAAAAAAGGGAACCACATCAGAAATAATCGTCTACCTCTGAGGCTTGCTGGGAAGTGATGATTTAGATAACACATTGAAAGGCACTGGGCAGCCAGGACGAAAGGTACACTGTCCTGGATATGTCATCGCAACACCAGATTTCCTCTGGCTGGAACTCTCCTCACCCTATTTACTTGATGGATGTGGGAGATCGCGCCTCGAATTACAATAAAATTGCAGACTTTTTAAAAACAAACAAAAATTCAAAATATTTTTTCTTCCTAAATTCATGATCCCAACGGTGAGGTACCAAATTCTGTTTTTAAGGGGGAATTCAGAAGAGTCAGCATCTTCTCAGAAAACCTTCCCCCTGCTCAGAAAGTAAACAATTATGAAGGGGGCCAAAACTTGAGTTTAGTCATTCTCCTCTGGCTAGCTCCTGCTCTGCTGAGGATTCCTGGAAAACACTTTGAAAAGTTTAAGATGATCAAAGAAAAGGCACGGCCAACACAAGAAATGCTATCATTTAATATCACATGTTTATTTAGCCCCTCCAAGCCAAAGAGGGAAGATTGTTTGAAAGGGAGAGAATGCCTGCTTAATCAACTAAAAATGCATTCATTACTATGCTATTCACTGCGGCTTTCCTGAAATCAGACACTTTTGCCCCTAGACTATAAGACTGAAGCGATTTGAAATGAAAATATTTCCTGTCCACTGCTTGCCAGTTTCTAGCCCCAGAGTGATATAACAGATGACATCCAGTACAATAAATGCTTTTATTAACCATAAATTTGAGACTGCTTTAGGGATTTGAAGTGTTGGGTTTCATGCTGAAAAAATGTAATGTTATCCACAGACCATCAGTGAGTAACAAAAACAGAGGCACAAGTTATGCTACTTTGATCAAATTATGGCAAAAAGAATTGTCTTTTGCATTTAAAATAGTAGTTGCATTCAGGGCATATCTTCAAGGAGCACCACAATAGTTTAATCATATGTCTCGGAGAGTTTCATGGAAATTCATCCTGAGTACAGATTTATAGAACCAGCAGCTTCTGTTAAACAGAAAGGAAGTTGAAAGTGTTATAAGGCTAAGAGGGCTGAGAAATCAAAATACTAAGATGGGACCCCTAAATCAGGGTTTCTCAATCTCAGTGCTATTTACATTTTGGGCCAGGTCATTCTTCGTCGTGGAGAGCTGACTTGTGCATTTCAAGATGTTTAGCAGCATCCCTGAGCCCTTCCCATTGAAAGCCAGTAGCAACCTACCCCCATTGTGACAAGCAAAAATGTCTCCAGAAATTCCCCAAGTCAAGGTTGAGGCTGCAGTAAGCTGTGATCATACTGCTTCACTCCAGCCTGGGTGATAAGAGACCCTGTCTCCAAAAGAAAAAAAAAAGAAAAAGAAAGAAAGAAATTTCCCAAATTACCCCCAATCAAAAACCACTGCTCTAAATCAAAGTCTAGGCTTGTTTAGCAAATGCTGCCTACGTTTTCTACATCCAAAGGAAATGTCAGAGCCTGGGAGCTGCGCAGCCTCAGCACTCTGCCCCCAGTGCCTCCCTCTACACAAAAATGGTTAACCCTAAGTGATCTCTGAAATCAAAAGCACCTTGCACTCCCTCTTCTACAAAACTAAAGGTAGCATAGCCATAGAAACGAGAACTATCTTGGCTGTGACCAGAGCAAACGAGACCAAGCAAAGACAAGCTGCCCTCCTGCCCCTCTGCCCCCCACCAAAGCACACCCTCACCCAACCTTTGTGTCCAGCGTGCATTCCAGCCCAGGAGCTCCGGCCCGCTGGGCAGAGGCTGCACACCATTCCTGCCAGCATCTAAATCGCTGCTTTCTGGCCTTTCACTGTCAGGCCACAGAGGGGACTGTGGACTCGATGCCAGAAAAGAAAATGAAAAGCAAAGCTGAACCTCTGTGGACCATTCTCTGGATGCTGAATGTCCCACTATTACATCTCGGCACGACATTTCATGGCCAGCAGGGGAGGAGGCCCAGTCCTGAAAGCTGAACAAACGCCGGGCACACAGGCCTGCCTGCACCCTCGTAGTCTCTCTGGACTTATGAATAAAAGATGGAGGTTTTGTCTCTGTTGTTTCCCTGGTACCCTGTAAGAATAACAACTTGTCGCTTTTTGACATTTTAACTTAACTTTGAAAAATGACCAATATTAACTTTACATGTCTTGGCCCTTAAATGTGGAGTGGAGTAAAACAGAAGAAAGAAAAGCCATGTAATTAGGTAAAAGACAATAATTCAAGTTAAACTAATGAAACTGTCTGTAAGGGACTCTAATAAAATAATTTAGGTAACATAGAATCACGGAACTAAAAGGCTAGAAACTGACTTGGAGGATATGTTTTGAGTGAAGTAGCCTTTACTAGAAATAAAGTTCAATGCTTTCTTAGCACAAAGAAAAGAAATGGCTGAATTTCGGTGTGAAGAAGCAGTCAACCGTAAACCTGCCCCGGCCAAACAGGGGTCTTTAATAGGAACCCACTCCCAGTCTCCGAGGGAGACATCTACAACTGCAACAAGCCCATGTGAATAGCAAAAGCCTTGAGCATTCTTGAGAAACAGCACTCCTAATTTTGAGAGAGCATGATTGATTTCAAATAGTCTTTAAGGAAAGAGTTCATTACAGGATAGCACAAACCCTGCACTTTCCTTAGACTCTCAATAAAGTAAAAGGGAAGCCTTCATGTAAAACACCGCATTTTCAAAAAGACAAGTAACACAAGACCAAACTGGGTACTACCATTAGCCCAGATCTCTAACACAACAATTTCACACAGAAAAACCAAATTTTTCCTATTGTTAAAACTGTATCCACATTTGTTACCAGTTGACATCTAAAATCCAACTAAGTCACAGTATCAGCTTTAGAGGGATCCTGCCAAAATATTTCATTTGACCCTATTCATGAGGAAACAATCAAAAATTCAAATTGTGTACACACGTGGCCTTGACTCTTCAGAAGCTGTAGGCTATAAAGGACCAAAAAATAGGTGGAGAAACTGTTCTGTATTAAAGGAGGCTAAAGAGACAGGACATCAAAAAGCAATGAATGACTCTTGTCTGCCCCATAGAATGTGACACAGAAATTATGAATGACATTAAATGGACAACTGAGGTAAGTGTAGCAAAATGTTACAAACTGGTAACTCTAGACAAAGGGTTTGAAATGGGTGTTCCTTTTACTGTTATTTCAATTCTTCTACATGTTTGAAAATTTTCAGAATACAAAGGACGGGAGAAAGAGCACAGTAATGGGGAAGCCCCACCTGGGGCTGTAAGGGACTCTAATATACAGGTGACTAGTTTTTTTTTTTCTTTTTTGAGACAGAGTTTAGCTCTTGTTGCCCAGGCTGGAGTGCAATGGTGCGATCTCGGCTCACTGCAACCTCCATATCCCAGGTTTAAGCAATTCTCCTGCCTCAGCCTCCTGAGTAGCTGGGATTACATGCATGCGCCACCACGCTAACTTTTGTATTTTTAGTAGAGACGGGGTTTCTCCATGTAGGTCAGGCTGGTCTCAAACTCCTGACCTCAGGTGATCTGCCCTCCTCAGGCTCCCAAAGTGGTGGGCTTATAGGCATGAGCCACCACGCCTGGCCCTGGTGACTGTTTATTATACATTATATATGTACATGTTATACACTATATACGTTAATATATACATTTTATACATTATATATACCTGCATTTTGTACAAGTGACTAGCTGCCTGCTTGTGGGGTTGGGATGGCAACAACTTCCTGTATAGTTTCAGAAAATGTATGCCCTAGGCAGGATGTGGTGGCTCATGTCTGTAATTCCAGCACTTTGGAAGGCCAAGGCAGGAGGATTGCTTGAGGTCAAGAGTTCTAGACTAGCCTAAGCAACACAGTGAGGCTCTGTCTTAAAGAAAATGTTAAAAAATAGCCAGACTTGGTGGCACACGCCTGTGGTCCCAACTACTCAGGAGACTGAGGCAGAAAGATTGCTGGAGCCTAGGAGTTCAAGGCTGCAATGAGCTATAATTACATGACTGCAGTCTAGCCTGGGTCACAGAGACCTTGTCTCAAAAAAAAAAAAGTGTGTGTGTGTATATATATATATGTCATAGATCCATTTAAAATCTCCTGTATGCCGGCCAGGTGTGGTAGCTCACGCCTGTAATCCCAGCACTTTGTAAGGCCGAGGCAGGTGGATCACGAGGTCAAGAGATCGAGATCATCTTGGCCAACACAGTGAAACCCCATCTCTATTAAAAATACAAAAATTAGCCAGGTGTGGTGGCACGCGCCTGTAGTCCCAGCTACTCGGGATGCTGAGGCATGAGAATCGCTTGAACCTGGGAGGCAGAGCTCGTAATGAGCCGAGATCGCACCACTGCACTCCAGCCTGGCAACAGAGCAAGACTGTCTGAAAAACAAAAAAAATCTCCTGTATGTCTTTCCCTAAACTCTTCTCCAGCAATTTATCAGTCTCTCCTCTAACCAGAATTCCTACTAATTTAAAAACTTTTTAGAACTCTTTAAAATCCACTGGCCTGCTGCCCAAATTCTCCCCCATTATCAACCCCTATCCTTTTTTAATGAGATAAAAGCAATGATTACACTAGCCTTGACCAACTCGAAAACTGTACTTTTTAAAATGTGTGACCCTTTAAGTAAAAGGAAGAAAGCTCAGTAGATGGGAAATGTGCTCAATTGAAAAGACGTGGGAGGTAGAATTTGTCTCTCAATGACTTCAAAACCCAGGGAAGAGAACAATGAGAGGCGGCCTGTCCAGAGCAGCACTATAAGGGCCAGTGACAGCCACCGTGGGCAAGCCGGCACTGGGAACTCATAGCTCCAGAGGCCCTGAAGCAGTCTTCCACCAACACAACCAGATGTTACATTTTTTCTGCTTAATTTTGGTAAAACTCCATGACCTCCTTCTCAAATTAAAAAGGCAATGCCATTTTTTTTTGAAAGCCGCAGGAGCTATCTTTAGTGAAGCCTTCTAAGGATTTCATTAATTCATAGCCAGCCAACCAGGACTTTTCCCACAGTCTCCCACAAAAAAGCCCGGGAAGTCACTGATTGCTTGGCTGGATCTGAATATGAGCAGAGGTAAGATCAGAAATATCTAGTTCCTCCCACAGGGAGGCAAGGCATGAAAATCAAAGCCAGGCAAAAACTCATTTCCACAGCTGGCTGGCAAATCCACAGCCCCGGAAAGAAGGCAAAGAGCACCTCTGATTATGGACAGAACTTCAAGTGGCTTCAGAAAATGAAACGCATTCACCACTAGAGGGGAACGAAGCAAACAAAAACGAGACCTGCACCCTGTTAAAAAGACAAAAATTTCATACAAACTGAGGGCCGCTGCCAGGGAGTGAGATTTGTTTCGTTCACATCGTTTCAGAAAGTCCAAAACCAGGATGCTTAGTTAGTGCTCAGCAGTAACTTTTTACATTTTTCTCATCCACAGTGCAGGGCAAACATGGACAGTCCAAACAACCCCCTCAAGTAACAGACACTCGGCCAGGTGTGGCTCACACACAACACCAGCCCACACTCTTCCTCTGTCATGAGTGGGAACATAGCTCAAAGCCCAGCCTCTAATCAGTATGTGGCCCCTTGCAGGAGTGCCAGTAACTGTGGTGTGAATGAATACATCAAGCATATCTTTTTTAATGCTACTTTCAGCACTAACCGCCACATGATTAGCCAATGTTAAGAAAACAATTTCAGAGGAAATTTTTTTTTTTTTGAGATGGAGTCTTGCTGTGTCTCCCAGGCTGGAGTGCAATCGTGCAATCTTGGCTCACTGCAACCTCCACCTCCTGGGTTCAAGTGATGCTCCCACCTCAGCCTCCTGAGTAGCTAGGATTATAGGTGCGCATCATCACACCTGGCTAATTTTTGTACTTTTAGCAGAGACGAGGTTTTGCCATGTTGGCCAGGCTGGTCTCAAACTCCTGACCTCAGGAGAACTGCATGCCTTGGCCTCCCAAAGTGCTGGGATTACAGGCATGAGCCACCACTCCCTGCCTAGAGGAAATTTTTATTACAATTGCTAGACTGACATGTCATCTCCTCAGAGAGGCCATTGGAGAGCATCTACTTGCAAATATCCATTGCTCTTATCACCTCATTTTAATTTCCCATAGAGCGCTTAGTCATTTAAGAAACATGATGGAGAACCTACTATGTGTGAGGCACTGTTCTCCTGATGCAGAAGGGAACAAAACGGGTAAAGGTCCTGCCTGCATGGAGCTGACACTGCAATGGGGAAGAAGCATGGAGAGAGAAAATACTATATATGTCCCACGGTGAAAAGTTCTGCAGAGAAAAAGGGAAGAAAAGAGGACAGAGTGAGCAGCAAGTTGCTATTTTAAACAACGTGGTCAGGTCTGATATTTCATTATCCTATTTGTCTCCCCTACTAAAATCTAAGCTCTGGCCAGGCACGGTGGCTCATGCCTGTAATCCCAGGTGGGCAGATCACTTGAGGCCAGGAACTCAAGACCAGCCTGGGCAACACAATGAGACCTCATCTCTAAAAAATTAGCCAGGCTTGGTGGCACATGCCTGTGGTCCCAGCTACTTGGGAGGCTAAGGTAGGAGAATTGCCTGAGCCCAGGAGTTCAAGACTGCAATAAGCTATGATCACGCCACTGCTGCACTCCAGTCTGGGTGACAGAGACCCTGTTTCTGGAAATAAAATAAAATCTAAGCTCTAGAAATCACACCTAACACACAGAATGCACCAATATACAGTCAGTGAATGAATGGCCACTAAGTGTCCCTCTTATCAAACTGTTCACCTACTGGAGAAATCTTCCAAGCTTCACCACTCCTGACAGAACACACACAGGCAAACTTTAAGATGCCCTGTTATCTAGTACCTACATCTTCAACCTTACTGTCCCCCTAACCAATGAGCCCCCTCCTCCAGCTTTGCCCACATCTTATTTTCTGCCTAAACTGTCCCCTTAGCACCCAGGTCCACTCACTGGTCAGGCCCTGTTCGAAGTCCCTTTGGTAAGACCTGTCTTCTTCACTTAAGCTCCCATGAACCACTCAAATTCAATTTCTTCTTTACAAACACATCAAATTTGTTCCTTAACACATCACTTCAAACGTGGCTAGACGCGTTCTCACAAAATCTGGAGGGATGATGGAATGAACCAGGCTATATGGCACATGGGAAAGCTAGGGAGTGGTACGGAGAAGCCTCACAGAGAAAAGGGAGCCTCCTCCAAAGCAGGGGAAACTGAGGCAGAGCAAGAAGCCAGAGTTACTGGGAACCAAATGAGACACGGGCTATAAAGCCAGAGTTCTAAGGTGGCCCTCAAGCAGGGTCTCAGGCACTTGCTTGTCAACAAACTGCTTTTCACAGGGCAGTTCTAGGATGAAGAGTGGAGAAGCTGGTTCAAGTTTCTCTGGAATGAGTAGGGAAGTGTGGAAAGAGGACGGGTAGTGCTTGGTACTGTGGCCCAGAATCCTTCCTGAATTTCCCTGTTGTCCAGGCCCCTACTCCTTTGTCTTGCTCCTGGCCCAGACAGGCAGCCACTGTGGACGGGGGCCTGGTCCCACAACTTAACACAGGGTAGCTGCTCAAAAAAACAATTGTCTCCTGCCTCCTCACTCTAAATAAATCTTTTTGAGCTTCAGATACTGAGCACTTACAATAAATCCTAACCGTGTGAGTGCCTGTGCTCCACCCAGAGCAAATGAGCACACTCCAGAGGAAGGGGCCATAAACTGTCACTCAGGAGGGACCACGCTCAGGCAGATTGCTGCTACATTTGGTCTGTACTGCACTGTATTTTCCTCAGATAAAAGGGGGCCATTTCGGGAGAAGAGAAACCAGAAATCACCTGGACAGAATAAAATCACAGGGAAAGGGTTTCTAAACCATATGGCCTATCTCAGGAAAACACACCTCTTCATTCCAAGGAAGCCCTCCCTTTATCCCATTAACTCTCCCACTCTCAAGTAAAACAGTCCATCCCAGCACAAAAGTCTGGGGACACTGCCAGCACTTTTTAAAGGGTTACTATTCAATGGGGGGAAAAGATCTACAAAACTGACAAAACAGAACACTTGGAAAAACTCCTAGTTTTGAAGGGAATGAAGTACTTTTTACATCTGAAAAAAACTTGGATTTCAGGCCTAATCCCTCATGATTTCAAAAGGATTCATATGAAGTATTCATTTAATGTGTGAAATGTAAATATCCATCCAAACATTTTAATTAATACTACCAATTTCCATTTCCTTTTCAAAGTTGATACTTGAATTTTATATGGCTTTTCTGGTACGTTCAAGCATGCTTCCCTACCATGCAGTAGTTTTAATGAAAAGCCTCATGATTAATGTCTATTAGATCAGGTTTGGAATGAAGAAAGGTACAATAAAATTACAATTTACTAAGCTTCCAATAATACTTGCCATATACTGGCCTTTCAAGTCTTAAGGTACCAGCCATATGCAAATAAGACATTTTAGCATTCGTTTTACCATAAAACGAATGCTTCTTAAATAAGCACAGTAGAGGTAGTTTTCATTTACACTATTAAATCAGAAAATTTATGGGCCCACTTCCGTTTCAGAAGAGAATTACATGTGTGTTCACATCACTTCTTTATTTTGTCGTCCACCCAGTGATTTGCTGAGGACAGCTGGTACCTATTAAGTCCCCCCTTTAAATGTTGTAGCCTTAATTAGCTACATCCACCTTCCCCCAACATTTCCAAACAAGGAACCAAAGAAAAGGGAATCCATTTTTATCTCGGATACTTTGAACAATGGAGTTGTCAACATTAATGTAACAGTCTCTATTAGAAAATAGTTATTCCTTTTTTAGGCCACTACACAAAAACAGGGTACAGATGGAGTCTTTGTTATGTAGGTAATATTTCTAATTGTTCAATTTTTAGTTTCCTATCTGGTGTTTGTTATTATTATTCCTCCTTTAAATATATTGTCTGGGAAAGGATGAAGGAGTCTCCCCAGAGATATTCTTGGTATTATTTAAGCTACAGACTTCTTTCTTACTTGGTCAGCGTATGGCTGAACAGACAGAATCTGCAAATAGAGAAAGAAGCCGAGTGTGGTTTTCTATGAACAGACATCATGCCCTTCTGTGACACCAAAGGGTTTCCAACTCACACAATGAGAAATTGTTGATTCGATTGCTTTAACCTGCCATATGTAGATTAAACACACACTGACTTAATTTACAATGTAGGTATCTCTTCTTTTTTTAAAAAAAGGACAGACTTACATTTATGCATTCAGGACTTTGAGTGTAAATTCTGTTCAACAGACTAAATTCTGAGCAAGATAAGGAGCCATCTCAAAAATCTCCCTTGGATTTGTTTCTTCAAGACTGGCCCCTAGCTTTAATCTGCAGTAAGACTATCTGTTTCAATAGGATATGATCACTCGAGGGCTTGTGTCTTTTCAATCAGCCGGTGGCCCTGCCGGGTTTAGAGTGGCAGAGGGGAAGTGGCCTGTGGTTAAACAGAGGAAATACCAAGGCATTTTAATAGAGCAAATAGTCTCTTTACTTCCCACCGGGAAGAGCATCAAAGGCTGTGGGCCCCGGAGGAGACAATGTATTTCAGGGGCCATCAGTCACCTAATCGTGTGTCAGGCCCATTCAGAACATCCAAGCAGCCAAGACAAACACTGCCCAGGAGGACAATGCCTCCCACTGGCTGGGCAAGTCTGGCTGGCTGGAGATGGGGCCTGTGGCTCCAGCACAGACAGCTCCCCAGCTTACTGAGGGCAGGAGCTCGCCAAATTTAGGGGGTAGATGGGAAATGGAAAAGGTCTGGCTGCCAGGGCAGGGTGGCAGGAGAGAGGTCTGCTCTAAGGCCACTGCACCTCTCAACCTGTCAAGCTCCTGGAGATATCTGAGCCCCCTCTCACCCCACATTCTTACAAATCCAGGGTGGAGGCTCAAGTTTCTAGAAGCCTAAAAACCCACCCATCATGAGCAGGCTCAAGAGGGAGTTGGGGGCCAAGCACAGTGGCTCACACCTGTAATCCCAGCACTTTGGGAGGCCGAAGTGGGCAGATCATCTGAGATCAGGAGTTCAAGACCAGTCTGGCCAACATGGTGAAACCCTGTCTCTACTAAAAATACAAAAATTAGCTGGGCATGTGTGGTGGATACCTGTAATCCCAACTACTTAGGAGGCTGAGGCAGGAAAATTACTTGAACCCAGGAGGTGGAGAGTGCAGTGAGCTGAGACTGCGCCACTACACACTAGCCTGGGCGCCAGAGCAAAACTCTGTCTCAAAAAAAGAAAAAAAAAGGCAGTGGGGAATGAAGAAGGACAATAAAATTGTTGATGAGGTAGCCCCAGCAGGAGCAGACATCTGCTGGGGCATAGTATATAAAAAGTTCAGGGACAGAGGAGGAAAAAGTCTTGAAAGCTTTAAAGAAGAAAAAAGGAAAAAAGAAAAAAACATGTTTTAGGCCAAATGAAGCATGAAAAATACTTAAAAGCATTAGTAGTTCTTTCCTTTGTCGGGAAGTTGTAAGATTTGAACTGCGAGAATCTGATTTGGATCCTATGCTACTCCTTCCTCAGACTGTTTTCAGACAAACCCAGCAGTTCTAAGGAGGAACCCAGTGGAAGTGTCAAGTCGACTCCAGGCCTCCTCATCAGCCCCAGGCCAGAGGCACCCACCCAAACCAGCTCCTCCTCACCCCCCGTCCTCACACTCCCCAGCAAGCCTGACCCCTTTTATTGGTCAGGGCTCTGAGAAAGTCTCCACATTCCTCTCTAAGTCCAGGGACATAATTTAAAGCCAAACTCTAATTTTAAATGTTTAGAATGTGTCTTCTCCCCTTCTCCAGACTGTGGAAGCCCTGTCCCCTAAAACAATAGGTCTCTCATCCTTGTTACAGCATAAGTATCTTCAGAGGAACTTGTTAAAATGCCAATTCCTGGGCTCCACACTCCCACCCTGATCCCATTAGCTTTCAATCTGCATTTTAACAAGGTCCTAAGGCGATTCTGATACTGGAAGGCCCTGGGTGTCTTGGAGACAAAGTAGCTGCTGGTCTCCCAGTCACAGAGCTGTGTGTCCAAGTTAATAACCAGCAGAATGCCCCAGGCACTGCAGGGGCTTGGGGTTGGGTGGATGGGTCCGGGTGGGGAGAGAAGAGAAGGCTGCTCAAGAAAGATGGACATGGGCCAAGAGAGTTCCCAATTAACTAGGCAAAAGAGGCTGGAAGAAAGCTTTGCACTGCTTATAAAAACATCTCTCTAAAAAATGTATCAACCAGGACTGAGTAATTTTTTAACCAAGAATTCTGTAACAGACACAAGAGCATCTGTAACATGGATGACATGGCCATAGGATAGGCAGACCAGATGTGGGCTTGGGAGCCATGAACTGCAAGTGAATGAAAATGCATCCAATTCAGAATCAAATAAACATGCCTGGGCCCACAGCCAAGGATAATTCTTGGATTGGACTTTTATCAGGAACCTAAATTTTAACCAGCTGGAACATCTCTTTTCCAAGTACCACCCTATTCCTTCCTACCTTTTGAGATGAAGTATTTGCCTTAAATGGAAAACTCGCATTTCATTGTAAAGATGATGCCAGCATCCTGGCTTCCCAAATTCCTGAAGGAGTAGTGTTTTTTTGCAGGGGCAGTAGGAATTGTGTTTCAGGGATAATAGACCAGAGAAGATGTACCCCATTTAGGTAAGGAGGCAAGAAATGTTCCCTCCTCCCCTACTGCAGGAAAAGACACTAAATAAAAACCTGTGGGAGTAGATTCCTAACTCCTTGTTCCATAAATAAGCTTCTAGACCAGCAAGACGAGGGGAGGCAGAACTTCAGTACAAGTGACTGACACAATTAAAGTTACGAACAAAACTTGGTTCCAGTAACAAAACCATTCCACTCTCTAAAAGCAAGACAAGAGCCAGTGTAAATGAAGATGCGGGTCCCTCTGGAGGTTTTACAAGTTATTGCTTCTCTGGGAACACAGTATTTATTACTCAAGGAGGAATCTTATCTGGCAAAGACCCTAAAATAATTTTTTTTAAGTAGTTGAGAAGTGTGCCCACAACTCATTTCTAAAACACTGACCTGTGTTCAAGATGGTATCAGTCTCTTAATTGCCCAACTAATAATAGAGAGGTTGTGAAACCTGACCACTTAAACCAGACCAGCTCCTGGCTCCTTTGGGAGCAGCCCCCGAAGGGTCTGTTAACAGGGCTACAGAGGGTTGGCTGGCTGCAGTCACCTTGCAAGTCCTGTGAAAATACACATTCCTGCAGGGGCAAGGGTTCCTGGAACAAATGTTCCCTGGAGATCAAGGGGATCTTTTGCTCAGCTCTGCTCCAGCACCCAAATCTGGTCTCTCAGGGCTTGGTACTGCACCTTGCTGCCTCCTCTCAGGTTCTGAGTATGACCCAGATCCACAGGAAGCCTCCTCTGATTTGCATCACATATAGTCGACCCTTATTCTTCTATGTTCCTATAGCCCAACTGTAAGCAACCTTAGAGCTGAAGCCAACCTCTATGGACTGAGTACCTATCATTTGGTAGGTGACCCAAACATGAATCAAATACTCTAGTCACTGTGTACCAGTACTTTTTGGCTGACTCCTTGACAGAGCAACTTCTGGAAGACATGACCCAGCGAGGTGTGAACAGGGAGAGTTTTCTGCAGAAATGGTGCTAGGGAAGGTGCGGAGGTGTAAAGTGAAGGAACATAGGCAGGAACAGCATGTGCAAAGGCCTGCTGCAAAGACAATGGAACTTGAGGCTCTGATCTTTACCTCTACTTCTTAAAATCTATCAGGAAATACAGCATTTAGCAGGAAGGCAGCAAGGTCTAATTTGGTTCAGCCAAGATTTACAGGGCTCTGAGGCCACCAAGATGAGGTTCAGTGCCTGGCTAAAGAAACTAGTCTGAAGACACAGAAATGAACAAATACTGAAAATGTGGTCTGATGAGGCCAAAGTGCAAGGACCTGCATGAGAAGGCAAAGCAAAGGGCATGGCATTCAGTAGGGCTTCCCTGAGGGGCACCACCTGAACTGAGTCTTAAGCTAGGCAAGGAATTCTCAGGGATGAAAAGGCATCCAAGGAGGTGGGAAAAGCATGCTTTCGAAGCACAGAGGGCATCCATCCTGAGTTAGGAGCAGGGTATGAGGGGCAGAGGGTGAGGCTGAAAAGGATGAGAATGCAAAGCATGTGGGTAAACTGGGTCCATGAAATGCACCAAGCAACAAATCCAGGAGAAGGAACCATGTATCAGCCTGGATGAGCCTGGAATCTGGAACATGGCCCAGGGGCCTGTATGATCATACAGGAAGGGAATAAAGATGACCCAAGGAAAGGATTGGTGGGGCCAAGGCAGGAGCAGTTAAGAAAGTCACCCCCAACTAGGGGTTGTGGTCGGGAAGAGGTCAGCATGAGTGTGAGGTGACTGGGACAGAGCCATCATTCTGTGAGGGTGCAGGTTTGGGAGAGGAGAACACACTCCCACAGGTAAAATAAAATCACCAGCCTGGCTCTGTTGGGGCACTACCATACCCTACAGCATTAAAACTTCACGAGTTTTGTACACTGGCATACGAAGCCACCTTGGCAACTGCAGCAAAACAGCAAATCGGACTGCTTTACCTACGCCATCACACAAACACTCAGAATAAAACGCCTATGATGCTATTGTAGTCACTCAAAAGCCGGAGAAAGTCTAAATCCAAAATTCTGGTAGGATTTGTAAGTCAACACGAGACAGCCTTGAGGAAACTTGCTAGCTACTAAAACTTTTTTGAAACAATAAAACAAGAGCAGTGATGTTTTACTAAAATGGAAGGGTAAGAAAATGTGATGCTTTCCTCAACTGGGAAGGAAATATAGAGTCCAAGAGGGTAGGGTGTGAGGCAGGGAGGACAGGGGTCGTAGCTGTCTCCATAGCTTAGCTATTGAGTCTGAAGACAGCCCAGCTGCCTGGCTCACACCTGGTTTTCTGCACCACATTTCTCGGACTGTGGGGCAAGTGAGCTTGGAGGCACCAACCCGGTCCCTAAGCGCGTTGTTATGTCCTAGGTTTTGACCGTGCTGAGGCTATTTGGAGCCATCCAGAAGAGGGGTGAGTCAACATCGGCCTAAGCAAACCACTCCATACCTATCCTTCAGCCCAGCAATACTAAGGAAATTCTCATTTCATCCCGTTTTTCACATAAAGAAATTGAGGCTCATGGCTCCTCCCCAGGTGCAGAGCCAAGATCATGTCACTGCTGCCTGAGTGCAAAGCCTGCGTTTTCTTCACAAGGATTAAGGCCGTGAGTACCCTGACCCCGGGCCCATCCTGGCCTCTGTGGGAAGCTCGGGGCAGTAAGGAGCCGGGAAGGGGATGGCAATGACCCGCGCATACGGCCGAGACAGTGTCAAAGGAGCTCTTGGTTCCAGAGAGACGGCTCCACGCACACGGCCAAAGTTTGGGCACCTCTCCAGTCTCGCCTTGGGCACCTGACCCAGGTGACACTCACGCGGCCCTTTGGCGGAAAAATATCCGCAACTCGAAGAGGGGAAGGAAGGCAACAGCCGCGAGACCTTCACAAGACGAGGGACTGAACCGGGAGGCAAAGTTTCTCAGGAGGTCCTGGAGTCTGAGGAGGGCTAGCAGTGGGGTGACGGCCCCAGGCGAGGAGGAACAAAGCTACCAGAAGAGCGCGGCGCATCCCTCCCCGGCGCTCCAGGTCCCCTCTCCCGCCGCCCGGGCCTTGGCAGAGCTGTGGACTGGAAGTCCGGGAGAAGACCCCCTTCCCGCTCCAAAGCGCGCTCCCCCGTCCGGATGGCTCGGGGGATGCCAGCCCGGGACACGCAGCCCTGGGGCTAAGGAGGTCCCGGGCGAAGAACAAAGGGTGGGGCGCCCTGCCCAGGCCCGCCGCCCCTCACGCCTGCCCTCAGAAAGGGACCCCGGCCGGCGGCCGCACCTCATTAGCAACACAAAGCCGGGGTCCGGCAGACACTTTCATCCCGGCGGGGGCCGAAGGACGCGCGCCCCGGGAGGGAAAGCAAAGCAGGAAGATGCGCGGAGGAGCGGGACCCCGGCCGGCCGCGAACGCCGCGGAGAGCAGACAGGCTGGCGCGGGCTCGCCTCCCCGCGAGCACCTGTGCGCGCTGCGTCCCCCGCGAGTTGGCGACAGCAAGATACCCGCCGCCCTCGCCTTACCCTCCAGCCACAGGTGTCGGCGCCCCGCGCGCGGCCCGACCCGCCAGCGGCCACAGCCAGTTGCGAGCCGTTGAGGCAGGCGTTGACTGTGAAGAAGACGGAGCAGAGCTGCAGCCACGGGGCCATGGCCGTGCGCTCGCCCAGCCGGGCCCTTCTCTGTGCCCCGGCCGCCCGCCCGCCGCTGGCCAGCCCCAAGTGGGCGGTGGCCCCGGCGGCGGCGGCGGCAGCCAAGAGAACCTCACTGGGCATGCGTCGCCAACCCAGGCCCCGCCCCAATCCTCTGTTCTCTTATCCTGACCCCGCCCCCACAGCCTAGCCCTCCAGTCGTGGCCCTGCCCCCGTAGACCACGCCCCCGGTCACGCCCCAAGCCCCTGCTGAGACTCTGGGAGCGGCAGTTTTTTTCCTCTCACTTAGTAGATTTTTAATCCAAAGGATTTGTCCAAATGATGCTCACTCCATGTAAAAACTCAGGAAAACACAAATAATATAATAATAATAATTTTAATAATTTAATAAGTACCTGCTATGTGCCAGACCCCTTTCTGTGTACTCCCAACCACACAGGTAAGTGTCAGTATTATTGTTATCCCAGTTTTAGACGCAGAAAAGTTAAGGAAACGCGACAGAGAAATCCTGGCTCCACATTTACTAGTAGGACTTTGGACAAAAGCCTTGCTGTCTCCATGGTACTTCCCTCCACCCCCCCATGGAAGCTAGAATAAGTATCCTAGTGTGGGGAGAGTTCTGTTGGTTGAAACATAACAAAGGCTGTCATTAACAGTCTCTCATAAGGTCACACAGCTGTCACCTGCCAGACCCGAGATCTAAATCCAGATCTGACTAAAAACAATACTCTCAGCTACTACCCTTGTCTAACCTACCCTCATGAAGTGGATATTATTTTTATGGAAGAGGAAACTGAGGCTCAGAGAAGTGGAGTAGCCCAAGCTATCCAGCTTTTCACCGCACTCCTCCTGGCCCTTTGCCTTGTATCTTAGCACCTAACTCTTGCCACTTTGTCCCTCTCCACTGCCCCCTTCCTCAAGAACACTATCTCCTCTTCCTAAGGGCTTTTTCTACTTCTGACTTTGTCCCCATATCCAATACATTTGTCCACCCTGGATCCAAAGTGATCCTCCAAAAATACAAATCAGACTACTGACTTCTTCTAATTAAAACTCTAGGCTGGGGTCCAGGACGAAAATGGTGACAGCTGTTGCATCACGGATTTCTCTGCTGCTGGGTCGGTCTCGCCCACAGCTGGAGTGGTTTATGTTCAGTGGTGCCCAAGGCGGACAGGGAAAGGCTAGCATGTGGAAGGCCCTCACCTTCATCATGCTCCCCGGGGTGGCAGTCAGCATGTTGAATGTGTTCCTGAAGTCACACCATGGAGAGCACAAGAGACCCAAGTTCATCCCCTACCCCCATCTCCGCATCAGGACCAAGCCGTCTCCCTGGGGAGATAGTAACCTAGTGCGAATCCACTTCCAACTGGCTACAAAGATGAATAAAGAGAATCTGGACCACTACCCAGGCACCGGGGACCACAGCACTGGTTTGGACCATTACTCTGCACATGGACCAGAAAATGTATACAGGACCTTAGGCTCACCTTCTTTACCTGTGTCAAATGATGACTGGCATGCTGATCTTCCATCCCTTTGCTTGTGGCAGGAGATGGCTTAAATAAATAGCTTAAACTTAGAAAACAAAGAAACAAACAAAACTCTAGGCTGGGTGTGCTGGCCCATGCCTAGAGGATTGCTTGAGTCCAGGAGTTAGAGGCAGCAGTGAGCTACGACCCTGCCACTGCACTGAAGCCTGAGTGACAGAATAAGACCCTGTCTCTAAAGAAAAAAAAAAAAACCACCACCACCACTAACAACAAAAAACAGTAAAATTATGTGTTCTGTGTTCAGAGGAAGATTAATAAAAATAAAATAAATAAAACTATTCTGTGGTAGCTTTTATGCAAAGGCCATTTAGAATAAAATCCATACTAGCCTTCTCTTCCTCTCTGTCTTTACCACCTGGCTCCTGCTGCACAGATCTTCCCTCAGTCCCAGCCTTATCTTGGTCTTTTTGCCTCAAGAAACCATGGAAATTGTCATTTCCATCCATTCAACAGGGTAGGCTCCTCTATATGACTCTCCTTCCAGGGCCCAGAATCCCCACCCTCTCCTTGTCTGGCCTGGCCTAAGCTCGGCCACAGCTAACACAGGATTCCTGTACTTTCGCTTGTGGCTCCACCACCCTGCCCACATCTCCTTGGAGGGCTTAAGTGGAGGAAGTCTTGGTAATGGTAGCAGAAGTTCCGGGGATTGACTTGAAGTAGTGACATCTAGAACCAAGGAGTAGCGCCAGCCTCACCTGAACTTCAGGGGCTGGAAGTGTGAAACAGTGGTTGCCCAAAGGAACACTGACATTATTGCCAGGAAAAGGGAGAATGGGTGCTGGCTTCCCCAAACAGCAGCATCCATCTCAGATGCTGGGCAGAATTTTTTTTTCCTTTTTTTCTTTTTTCTTTTTTTAACCTCATTGCCTGGAATTCAGGAATTCAGCCAGACCCAGTGAGGTGTACCATACCCTCTTCAGACACCAGAACAGCCAGGATCCACAGAAGACTGTTCTGGAGTAGCCTTCTATGAATAGACCTCGGGAAGCACATCACTCCTTTTGGGAAGCTGCTGTTTCAAGTGCCTCCCCACTCTCCCCCACATTCTTGGTACCCGTTCCTGGGTTGTTTGCAGGCCCCACAGCAGGGATGTCCAGCGTTTGGCCATGATAGTCAGGGGTGCCAGAGGCTGTGATGAGGCCAGGACCACATGGGTTTTGGTGAAACAGGGAGGAAACAATGAGGCGACCAACTCCTTAATCTATGTGACATTTCAGCCTATATATGCTTTATAACTTATTAAGCAACCTCATGCTAAGAAACATCTGTTCGAATCAGTGATTCAAAAATACCCTAACACATTTATCCTGACAGATTGATTCAATGATTTTTTTATACATTTCTAGAATCAGAATTGCTGGATTATGCACATTTAAAATTGTCTAAAACTACTCATTATTGTATTATTGCCATCTTAATTGGCTTCTCTGGTTGTGAATGAGGTAGACCATGTTCCCATGCATTTGTTGGCCATTTGTACTCTTTTTTTTCTTTCTTTCTTTTTTCTTTCTTTTTTTTTTTTTAAGAGGAAGTCTCACTCTATAGCCTAGGCTGAAGTGTAGTGGCGAGATCTCAGCTTGCTGCAACCTCCGCCTCCTGCCTCAGCTTCCAGAGTAGCTGGGATTCCCAGCGTGCGCCACTGTACCCAGCTAATTGTTTGTATATATAATTTTTTTTTTTTTTTTTGAGAGACAGGGTTTCACCATGTTGGCCAGGCTGGTCTCGAACTCCTGACCTCAGGTGATCCACCCGCCTCAGCCTCCCAAAGTGCTGGGATTACAGGCGTGAGCCACCGCGCCCAGCGTTTGTATATATAATTTTTAAGATGGAGTTTTGCGTTTGTTTCCCAGGCTGGAGTGCAATGGCGCAATCTCAGCTCACTGCAACCTCTGCCTCCCGGGTTCAAGTGATTCTCCTGCCTCAGCCTCCCTAGTAGCTGGGATTACAGGCGCCTGCCACCATGGCCAGCTAATTTCTTGTATTCTTTGTAGAGAAGGGGTTTCACTATGTTGGCCAGGCTGGTCTCAAACTCCTGATCTCAGGTGATCCACCTGTCTCAGCCTCCCAAAGTGCTGGGATTACAGGCATGAGCCATCGTGCCTGGCTAATTTTTTGTATTTTTAGTAGAGATGGGGTTTCACCATGTTGGCCGAGCTGGTCTTGAACTTCCAACCTCAGGTAATCCGCCTGCCTCGGCCTCCCAAAGTGCTAGGCTTACAGGCATAAGCCACCACGCTCAGCCCATAAGTACTCTTTCTTTAGTCAGGAATTGAACTCCAGTAAAAGGAGCAGTACTTAGAGCTTACATCCGAGGGAGAACCTCAAGGACAGCATGGGTGAGAGGAAACTGTTTCTCCCTTGGTTTTATTCACGTCACCATATGATTGTACAACAGGGAAGGCAGAGTCACACTCCTGCTCCCTTTCTATCTCCACACCCACCCACTACTGAATTCCCTTCCATCCACAGCTCACCACAGAATCTGGCAACTAACAGCCTCTGAAAACATGCTGCAGGGTTCAGAGAGAGCGCAAACTTTTCTGAAGGAGGGGTGTGGAGGGCACAAGAAGGAAAAAGCTTAAGCATCCAGTCTAAAACATGCTTAGAATGACATCCCTGAGGACCAGGGACCTCGAGGCCCTCCTATTTCCCTTCTAGGAAGGCCACCAGCACGTGTGTGAGTGGGAAGAGAGCCACAGACATCAAATGGTCAAATCTGGTCGGGAAATTAAGGTAGTAAATTGGCATTTGGCAACATTCTCCACATTCTGGTCTTTCCCATTGATTCTTTCTTCCATCTCCTCTTTTTTTTTTTTTTTTTTTTTTTTTTGAGATGGAGTTTCACTCTTGTTGCCCAGGCTGGAATGCAATGGTGTGGTCTCAGCTCACTGCAACCTCCGCCTCCCGGGTTCAAGCAATTATCCTGCCTCAGCCTCCCGAGCAGCTGGGATTACAGATGCCTGCCACCACATGTGGCTAATTTTTTGTATTTTTAGTAGAAACAAGGTTTCACCATATCGGCCAGGCTGGTCTCTAACTCCCGACCTCAGGTGATCTACCCACCTCAGCCTCCCAAAGTGCTGGGATTACAGGCATAAGCCACCACACCTGGCCTCCATCTCCTCTTTTTATCCCAACCCTTCAGAATAGCTGTGAAGCTGCAGGGAGTGGGCCTCTCTGTCCCGGAAACTGAGCTAAAATGAGGGGACCAGGCCCCACATGCCCTCTATGGATCACAGTTTCCTCCAGGCCACAGTAGAGCTCACCTGTGGAGGTGACCAGAAGATGAGCTAGGGAAGCCCTCCCTCAATACAACACCTGGTCTCACCTGCCAAGGCCAGGATTGCCTGTAGTCCAGTCACACTTTCAGCCACCCCTCGTGGTCAGAGGTAGCTGTCATCTGATTCACCTCTGCACCCGTGCTTGGCACTCTGTCTGGCACACATCAGTAGGCAAGAAACTATCACCACCTTCCCCTCTTTGGAACAAAGCTGAGGATTAAACAGATAAAATCACCTTAAAATAAGCTGTTGAAAGGCTCACATCTGTAATCCCAGCACTTTGGGAGGCTGAGGTAGGCGGATCACGAGTTCAGGAGTTTGAGACCCCATCTCTACTAAAAATACAAAAAATTAACCGGGCGTGGTGGTGTGCGCCTGTGATCCCAGCCACTCGGGAGGCTGAGGCAGGAGAATTGCTTGAACCCAGGAGATGGAGGTTGCAGTGAGCCAAGATCATGCCATTGCACATCAGCCTGGGCAACAGAGCAAGACTCCGTCTTGAGAAAAAAATAAAGTAAAGCTGTTGATGAAATGCAAATATACTTTCCCAATATGACTATAACCTAGCCAGATAAGAAAAATCCTTAAGGCAAGGATTGGATTTTGTTAGGGGTCAAATTATCCCATGAAACATTAAAAAAGATAAAGTGATGGTGGAAATAATTTGTGTCATGAATCATTTTGAGCAGGGAATAACTAAATACTATTTTAATAAACAGTGTTAGAAGCGGTCGGCAGAAATTCTAATTTATTTTGGTATTGTGATGAACCAGTATCTGTTTTCTGTACTAATAAAGACATTAAAGGTAAAGAATATCACTGCACCCCTGACCCCAGTCTCCCAGAGTGCTTGAGAGTGCAAGATTTCCCAGGCTTTAGAGGGAGCAGTATGTGGAGAAGTGGTACCCTACCTGCGAGCCCGTAGTCCCTGAGCCCCATAAGACTGCCTAAATGTCAGTCAGGTTACCTGGCAGTCTTGGGTCCAATGGGGTAGCCGTCATCATCCCCACTTCACAGATAGGGAAGTTGAGGTTCATCGAGGGGAAGTGTACTTGCTGTCACAGAGCGGGGATTCCAACCCGACCCCGATTGCTGGCTTGCGACCGCCTTGCCTGGGGCGAAAGGCCCCAGACTCAGCTGATTCCTCCAGACTCTTCCTGCGTGGGACACCAACAACATAGCCTTCCTAAACCCAGCCTTGGCGTCTCCTGCACAGTCCAGAGACCCAGGGCGGCGGACGACAGAAAACCTGGGGCCGCGGACCCAACCCTGCGCCCAGGAATCCTAGGACACCCACCCCATAGTTCTGAGGCTGTGCGTGCCTTGGCCACTACCCAGAATTCACGGCCACTTCCCGTTTCTTTTCCCGGAGGAAAAGAATCGCAGACCTCTAGTCTCCACGGTAACCGCGAGGGGGCGCGCGCAGTCCAGGTCGGAGACCCCAGACGACCCTGCACTGCGCCGGCCCAAACAAGTCATTGCAGACCAAAGCCCCCCCAGGGCAGGTGCGGGTAGGTCGTAAGAAAACGGAATCAAATTGGGCCTTTCAGTAACCATGTGGCTTTGGGCAACTCAACCTCTCTGGATGTCAGTTTTCTCAGATGGCAACACGGGAATGACGTGGATGCAGACCTTGGGTGTTTTTTTTTTTTTTTTTTTTTTTTGGAATCTGAAGTAAGCAAATGACTAAGAGCGTGTGTGAATGTTACTGCAGGTGGTGAACCAGGAGGTGATGCAGCCAGGGCCAGCTCTTATCTGCAACCCAGATAAGACCTAGGGAAATGGCCACATCTAATCTTCAGGAAATAACACCCTGGTTTGGAAGGCTAAGGGCCATATCCTGTTTTACATTCATTCATTAATTCATTCAATAAGTACCAATGGAATCTCTGCACCATATCAGGCATTTTGCCAGCAGTGGGGATCAGTGTGAACAACAGGGCACTGTCATAGTTGTCATTAACCTACAAACAAACATTCCATGGAAGACACTGGTGTCACTCAAATAGCCCCATGACTGGGGGGAATTACTAGTAGAAGAGTTGTTTTTGAAGAAGGGATCCCTGAGCTGAATTCCAAGTACAAGAGTTATCTGGGCAAAAGGGAGGGGAGCAGAGAGAGGAAGACTGTTCTGGGCAGAAGGAATAGCATGCGCAAAAGCCCTGGGGCAATAGGGAACATGGCAACTTTAAGGAGCTGAAAGTGGCTATTGTGGTTGCAGAGCAGTCAGGTGTGGGGGAATGCTTCAAGGTGAGCTGGAGAGGCCTGTAGGGGCAGCCAGGCAGTACTTTATGTCCTGGTTTGAACCTAAAAGTAGCCAGCAGCTTCTTAGGATTACTTTAAGGGCAGAAGTGGGTCTGTATTTTGAAAAGATTACTGTATTCCAAGTGCTGAGCACAGGGTACTTCCTGGCATTTAACAAGCATTTGATACATATTTGTTGAATGAATGAATGATCAGGAGCTTTACTGAAATTCTGAGTTTTAATGTCTTGAATGAGACTCATTAAAAATCCTAGGAAAAACATACAACCCTACCAAAGCTCCAAATAATGTGAATGAAATAAAGCAAAGTACAGAAACATTTTTTTGTCATCTTTTGAGGTTATTTTTATTTTGTAAAGTTCTGTCTTATTTGTAATAGACTTTTAAAAGAACAATTATAGATTTACAGAAAAACTGAGAAGACAGTACAGAAGTTCTCATATACCCTACCCCTAGTTTCTTTTGTTGTTAACATATTACATGAGTTGGGCACAATTAATAAGCCAAGGCTGATATAGTATCATTAAAGTCCAAACTTTATTCATATTTCCTTAGTTTTTACTTAATGTCCTTATTCTATCCAGGATCCCAGCCAGGGTACCACATAAGAGTTAACTGTCATGTCTCAGGTTCCTCTTGTCTTTGACAGTTTTTCAGACTTCCATTGTATTTGGTGACCTTGACAGGTTTTTTTTTTTTTTTTTTTGGAGATGGAGTCTTGCTCTTGTCACCCAGGCTGGAGTGCAATGGCGTGATCTCAGCTCACTGCAACCTCCACCTCCCAGGTTCAAGCGATTCTCCTGCCTCAGTCTGCCAAGTAGCTGGGATTATAGGCACCCGCCAGCCACAAGGCCCAGCTAATTTTTTTGTATTTTTAGTAGAGATGTGGTTTTACCATGTTGGCCAGGCTGGTCTCGAACTCCTGGCCTCAGGTGATCAATTCATCTTGGCCTCCCAAAGTGCTGGAATTACAGGCATGAGCCACCGTGTCCAGCCTAATTCATTCCTTTTTATGGCTGAGTAGTATTCCATCATACACACACACACACACACACACACACACACACCCCACAATTTCTTTATCCACTTTTTGATTGATGGGCATTTGGGCTGGTTCCATATTTTTGCAGTTGCAAATTGTGTTGCTTTAAACGTGTGTGTACAAGTGTCTTTTTTGTGTAATGACTTCTTTTCCTCTGGGTAGATACCCAGTATTGGGATTGCTGGATCAAATGGTAGTTCTACTTTTAGTTCTTTAAGGAATCTCCTTAGTGGTTGTACTAGTTTACGTTCCCAACAACAGTGTAGAAGTATTCCCTTTCACCACATCCATGTCAACAACTATTTTTTTTTTTTATGGCCATTCTTGCAGGAGTAAGATGGTATCACATTGTGATTTTGATTTGCATTTCCCTGATAGTTAGTCCCATGCCAGGCTAATTTAAAACAAAATTTCATAGAGACAGGGCTTTTCCATGATACCCAGGCTGATCTAGAACTCCTGAGCTCAAGCGATCCTCCTGCCTCTGCCTTCCAAAGTGTTGGGATTACAGGCTTGAGCCACTGTGCCTGGCCTATAGTTTTTAATATTCAAGAGACACTCTTTCTTCTTTAGTTGTTGTCCCTTTTGCTGAGCATGTTTTTGCTTGAAGGGAGTAATTCTTCCTCTTATCTCTCTGAGGAAATAGTTTTATTGAGGCATTCTTCTGTTTCCTCCAAATATCTTTTTTTCTGTTTGTTTGAAATTTTAAAACAGAATCAACTTTTTATGGTTCCTCTAAAAGTGGAAAATAGAGAGACTATGTTAGCAGGTTAGGACTTAATCTGGGTAATTGACATCCACAAACAAAAATCCAAGACAGGTCACATATATCAAGAGGAAAGAGGTTCCAGTGAACCACTCAAATGAGATGTGGTTAATAAACAACCTGGAGCAGCCATGCCAACTCTTAGCATTTTACTTTGTGAATTATCACACCTATAAGGTTTAGCTGTCCTTTCACCTAGATGAATTGTTTTTTGTTTTCTCTGATACCATCATGAATCTAAATAATATGGCTTGTGATATAAATGAATGCGTAATCATAATAAATAGCATTTCTTATATTCAACTGTTAATCTAGCAAGCATTTATTGAGTGTCTAGTGTATGCCAGGCACTATGCAAAACACTGAAAAAGAACATGATCAAGGTCATGATGTCCTTGCCCTCCAGGAACTCACTCCCCAGGGCAGTCCCTTACACTTAGCAGAGTGCAATGAGCCTGAGGGGCAGCCACTTGCAGTTCCATTTAACAGGTGTGAAGGATCTGAGGCTCTGGGAGGTTCCCTGGTTTGCCTAAAGACATGCGGCTATTTGGAAACTGTGCTGCATCATTAACCCAAATCTTCCTCTTCCATGTTCCTTGTTTCAAAGGCTGGGGTATAAAGAGAAGACAGAGAAAATGAACCCCAAAGGAGAGTTCAGAGGGATAAGAGAACCAAGAGGAAACCAAGGGAAAAAAGAATTTTTAAGTATTTGCTCAGGCCCTAGCCTCCCCATTTTACATTTTATCAGGGACTGGCTCAGGACACTCAGTAGGGGAACAGGACCTGCAGGAGCACCTAGGAGACCAGGAGAGGTTTCTGGGGAAGAGAGGACAGAGGAGAGAAAGAGACATGCTGTGTTCATTTTACAGTTGCAGGGAATGTTTTCTCTACTCTTTTGGAGTTAAATCTCTGTGGGCAATAATCCTCAAATTGAATAACCTACACACTTAGAAGCAGCAGCTGGCAACTGGGTGAGTCAGAACCTTTTAGGGTGTCCTCTCCACTGCAGGAGGAAGGCCAACCAGCATCCCTCTGTTGTGAAAATATGCAGTGAGCTGTGACTCTGGTCCTTCTCCCAGCCCAATGCCATTGTAAGAAACTGCAAGAAATTCTAAATTTCTGGCCAGGCACAGTGGCTCACGCCTGTAATGCCAGCACTTTGGGAGGCTGAGGCAGACAGGTCACTTGAAATCAGGAGTTTAAGATCAGCCGCGGGCCAGGCGCGGTGGCTCACACCTGTAATCCCAGCACTTTGGGAGGCCGAGGCGGGTGGATCACGAGGTCAAGAGATCGAGACCATCCTGGTCAACATGGTGAAACCCCGTCTCTACTAAAAATACAAAAAATTAGCTGGGCATGGTGGCGCATGCCTGTAATCCCAGCTACTCAGGAGGCTGAGGCAGGAGAATTGCCTGAACCCAGGAGGCGGAGGTTGCGGTGAGCCGAGATCGCGCCATTGCACTCCAGCCTGGGTAACAAGAGTGAAACTCCGTCTCAAAAAAAAAAGACCAGCCTGGGCAACATGGTGAAACCCTGTCTCTACTAAAAATACAAAAATTGCTGCACATGGTAGCGCACCCTTGTGGACCCAGCCTCAGGAGGCTGGGGGACAAGAATCGCTTGAACCTGGGAGGCGGAGGTTGCAGTTAGCTGAGATCGCACCACTGCACTCTAGCCTGGGTGACAGAACGAGACTCCATCTCAAAAAAAAGAAAAGAAAAGAAATTCTAAATTTCTGAATGTAAGCTAAATTTTGCTAGAGGTGGAGCAAGGATTACAGATCTCAAAAACAGCAGCAGAGCAAAACATTGAGCCAAATTCGTGAGCAAAAGTCACGCCATGCCAGCAATGAAATCCACCAAGCAACCTCCCCGCCAGGCTGCTTCCTCCTCCCACAGGAGCCGCCCGAAGATTCAGGTGGGACAGCAGCTCTGCATCCTTGCCTGGAAACCCCTGCAGGTTGGCAAAGGCATGGGTGGGAGTGTGAAGGAAAGTGATTCCCTCTTTCTTTCACTGGAGAGGTCAGATTATAATTTCCATTGGCCTTTCTCAGCTCTACTAAAGATACACATTAAAACCGGAAACCTAAAATAAATTCTTCCATTGCCACTGGCTGCCATTATGTAATGTCTCACAGTGTTTCCCAGGGACCCTCCAGGCAGTCTCATTTACTGCTTTGGGTGCTCTTCCAGCTTTGTTCATGACTTCCAAACTGCTCTCCATAAAATTGAGCCATATGTACATTGGCTACTCTCAATATAGTTTATACCTTTAAAAGTATGCATATATCATCACGAGGCCAAGGTTGAGAATGGTATGCAAGGCCATAGATTGGGTTCCTTTTTTAAAAAACTGGCAACATTTCAGGCTAATTTTTTCAAAAGTTTTTGAAATAATTTTAAACTTAGGGAAATGTTGCAAAAGTAGCTCAGAGTACCCACATGTTCTCCACCTAACTTCCTCTGATGTTAACCTTTTATGGTATAACCACAGCACAATAATCAAAACCAGAAATTTAACATTAAAATACTACTGAGTAATCTACAGACTTTACTGGAATTTCACCAGTCTTCCCACCCATTCAAGGGCTTACGTTTGAATTTCGAGGTTGCAGGAGGAAACTAAAAGTCAATCACTCCAGCGGAAGTTCTAAGGAACTCCTTTCATTGGCCCAGGGTCTTGGAGAAGGTGGGGGTTTCTCCCAGGATAAAAGTTCGTGCTCCCTCACCTGCCGGATTTTCCAGCTTTCTGGAATCCCCTCCCACACAGTGGCAGCTCCCTCCAGGATTTCTCCTCTGGAATCCCCTTCCACACTCTTCGTGGAAGCCTTTCTCCTCTTCTTTCCTTCTCTGTTCTCTACCTAAATAAAATCGCCTTTCTGCAACACTTCTTGGGTCTGATATTCACTTTGCTAGCATATGGGGCAGCTGAAGCGGCCCCACGGCTTATTCTTTAAGAGATTGGAGCCCAAGAACCCACAACATCCAAGAAAAAAAAAACCCAGTTACAGAATGGTCTAGTTTAATCTGTGTGTATTAATCCGTTCTCACACTGCTATAAAGAACTACCTGCCAGGCGAGGTGGCTCACGCCTGTAATCCCAGCACTTTGGGAGGGTGAGGCAGGTGAATCGCCTGAGGTCAGGAGTTCAAGACCAGCCTGGCCAACATAGTGAAACCCCATCTCTATCAAATACACAAAAAATTAGCTGGGTGTGGTGGTGGTGGGTGCCTGTAATCCCAGTACTAGGGAGGCTAAGGCAGGAGAATCTCTTGAACCATGGAGGCAGAGGTTGTGGTGAGCCAAGATGGTGCCATTGCGCTCCAGCCTGGGAGCCTAGTCTTTATCTTTTATCGCCTTGACACTTTTTTTTTTTGAGATAGAGTTTTGCAATTGTTGCCCATGCTGGAGTGCAGTGATGCAATCTCAGCTCACTACAACCTCTGCCTCCAGGGTTCAAGCGATTTTCCTGCCTCAGCCTCCCAAGTAGCTGGGATTACAGACATGAGCCACCATGCCTGGCTAATTTTGTATTTTTATAGAAGAGATAAAGTTTCACCCTGTTGGTCAGGCTGGTCTCAAACTCCTGATCTCAAATGATCCACCTGCCTTGGCCTCCCAAAGTGCTGGGATTACAGGCATGAGCCACCAACCCTGGCCGATACTTTTAAAGACTACTCAAAAGTGTCCCTCAATTTGGATTCATCTAATGTTTTTTCATGTTTGGAATGAAATTATAAAATTTTGGTAAGAATGCCAGAGAAATGATATTATGTATCAAGGGTACATGATGTTACCATGTCTTCTATTACTTCTTGTAAAATGGCGTCTATTAGGTTTCTCCACTGTAAAATTTCTGTCTCCTTGTAATTAATTAATATCTTGGTGGAGATACTTTTAGATGGTAGAAATATCCTGTTACTCTTCAAACTTTTGTTGTTGATTTTAGCATCCATGAGTGGATCTGGCATGCAAAAGTTATTAGTGCAGTGTTCTAATAGTGATTTTTTTTTTTTTTTTTGAGTTGCAGTTTCGCTTTTGTTACCCAGGCTGGAGTGCAATGGCGCGATCTTGGCTCATCGCAACCTCCGCCTCCTGGGTTCAAGCAATTCTCCTGCCTCAGCCTCCCGAGTAGCTGGGATTACAGGCATGCGCCACCATGCCCAGCTAATTTTTTTATATATATTTTTAGAAGAGACGGGGTTTCACCATATTGACCAGGATGGTCTCGATCTCTTGACCTCGTGATCCACCCGCCTCGGCCTCCCAAAGTGCTGGGATTATAGGCATGAGCCACTGCGCCCAGCCTCTAATAGTGAGTTTTAAATTTCCCTTCTACCCTCTTCATTTATTAATTGGAATTCTGTAAGGAGAAGAAGGTTCCTGTCTCTTTTCTACCATTAATTTATTCAACAATTCATATAAGTATGGACTCACAAATATTTTATTTGGTAGGTTGTATTCCTGAACTATCATAATTTAATTTGATGTTCACATTCTTTCAGCTTTCACTGTTGAGAGCACTTTCAGGGTGGTCCTGTGTCCTTTCTGTATGTCCTATCTTTTTATTATTATTATTATGTCCTTACTGCCTCGTATTCAAAAATGTCCCAGGGTCATGTTGTATTTTCCGTGTCCTAGTACTGGAATCAACAATTTCTTTTTTTGTTTTTTTTTTGAGATGGAGTCTCACTCTGTCACCCAGGCTGGAGTGTAGTGGCGCAATCTCGGCTCACTGTAACCTCCACCTTCTGGGTTCAAGTGATTCTCCTGCATCAGCCTCCTGAGTAGCTGGGATTACAGGTGGTGCACACCACCACGACTGGCTAATTTTTGGCAGAGACAGGGTTTCACCATGTTGCCTAGGCTCATCTCAAACACCTGACCTCAGGTGATCCACCCACCTTGGTCTCCCAAAATGCTGGGATTACAGATGTGTGGAATCAACAATTTCTTTCTTTCTTTCTTTTTTTTTTTTTTTGAGACAGAGTCTCGCTCTGTGCCCAGACTGGAGTGCAGTGGTGTGATCTCGGCTCACTGCAACCTCTGCCTCCCGGGTTCAAGCAATTCTTCTGCCTCAGCCTCCTAAGTAGCTGGGACTACAGACGTCTGCCACCATGCCTGGCTAATTTTTTGGTATTTTTAATAGAGACAGGGTTTCACCATGTTAGCCAGGATGGCCTCAATCTCCTGACTTCGTTATCTGCCTGCCTCAGTCTCCCAAAGTGCTGGGATTATAGGTGTGAGTGACTGCGCCCAGCTGGAATTAATAATTTCTATAAGGGTTTTTGGTTTCTTTTATTAGAGAATACTATTTAGAAATCAAGATCTAGGCACTAGGTGTGCTCATTGCTACAGGGTATCATTGCTCCTAGGCCCTCCCAGCAGACTGAGCTAGGAAATATATGTACACTAACACACACATAGATACACACATGAAGCCATGGTTCATACTGATAAATTCTATTATAATCCAACACTGTAGGTTCAATCTAGCCTTCTACCTTCCTTGTCACTTCTTTCTTCCACAGTGAGAAATCTGGCTGTCTTTATTCATAATACATTCTCCTATTTGCTTCTGCCAGCACCACAATATTGCTGCTGACTCGCAGAATAGCTTATCCAACATCATCCCCAAATCATTGCATCTGATAAAAAGTGAAACATCACAGCAAAGAAAATGTAACAGTGGGCTCATGCTCATAAAATTAACTGGTCTTATTACATATCTCACTACCCTGATGCAGCAGACCTAATTAAAAGTTGACAGAATTTACTGAAGAGTTTATTATGGTGCCATTTGGGAAACAACGCCCTGAAAGGATGGATTCTGTCTTACAGGATGCAGTAAGTATTTTCAGTCAGAGATCATTATATGGTGCTGTCTCCCTCTTAGCCAGAATAAATAGCTCCATGATGCAAGGGGTAGAAGTGGAAGTGGCTTCTCTCACTGTTACATACTAACCCTTTTGCAGAATTTTTGCTTCCCTTCCCTGCAACTTGGAGCTCTGCTGGTTTAGAGGTCTTAATCCCCCAAGGGAACCCAATAATGGTGCCATTGAATTGAAAGATGTAGGGCTGTAGGGGCCCCAAAGGATCGTGGGGTGTTCCTTATGCTGTGCTGAGGTGCAGGATCTGAGAAGAGACAGGACACTGAAGAACTGGTGAAGAGCATTTGGACTCAGGGGGGCCACACCACCTGCGAGCGGAGATCGGCGAGGGCCCCCCAGTGCCCCAAAGCATCTGTATTTATTAGGTAGAATTCAGGGGCAGGGTCGTAGTAAGGTCATCATCTATAGGCTTAGTAATAGGGCATACATAATCACATGAGTTACAAGCAAGGGGGCCACCCCATTATGTCACTTGGGCAGAGGGGTGGGCTGTGTGCAGTAGGGGGCATGCCATGTGCAGTAGTAGAGGGTCGTGTACAGAAAAGGGGTCCACCCCCATTAGGTCACCAAGGCAAGGATGTGGGCTGTGTGCAACAGGTGTCATGCACAACACTTCTTATCTAGGGGCTGGAGACTTCAAAGGATTTCTAATAAGAGGATACTGTAAGATTAATGCAGTGGGAGCTGACAGACTTGTGCTCTTCTCTTAAGATATTTATGGGAGGATGATTTGAGCTAGCACAGAAGTGAGAAAAGACTGACAGGGGGTACAGCCACCGTGACTGGTTACACCAGAGGGGTTCTTCTCCCTCCGTTATTTCCAGGATCTCAGGCCTGAGGCCTACTTTCCACAGGAACTGGATGCAAGGTACTACAACTCCTTTATCAGGAGAGGCTCTTGCTCCAAGCCTGCCATACAGCGTATGCCCTTTCAGGCAGGGACACCACCACCTAGGTCTTCGGTTCTTGTCCTGGTCTAGCTGTTTTCCCATGTACTGCTTCTGTTCTGTGACTGCTCTAGGCATTCCTCCTACTACAAACTACTATATGGTTATATAGAAGGATTCTATAAATCAGCACTAAAAGTGTCAGTACAGCTCTGACTATAATACCTATATGATTATATAGAAAGATTATATAGAACTAAGTATGCTAGATAAAAGTATTAAGTATGATTACATAAGCTAGATATATGTAAGCAGTAAGTTATACTTCAGGGACTAATTCTATAAACTACTATATGATTATACATAAAGGATTATTTAAAGGAAATAGCTGAGTAATAACACTATAAACTAAGATATTCTTCAGGCACTAGTTGTGCCTGGGTTCTGGACAGTTCTCCTTCCTCAGTGCCCCTAAGGGGTGTTACCCACAAAAAATAGGACTGAACTCCTTATACCACTGAAAGGTGTTACTCTACTGGCTAGAGTGACTGATCCCTGTTACAAAGGGGAAATTTTTTTTATTGTTGCTACACAATGGGGATAAGAAAGACTATGTTTGGAACCCAGGGATTCTCCATGCCCCATAGTTAAGGGTTAATGAACAACTAGAGCAACCAGAAAAGGCAGGACAATTGAGTACTCAGAGTTCTAGGGGACTAAGGTTTGGGTCGGTCCATCAGGTAAAGAACGCCAACTAGCTAAGGTTCTGGCTGAGGTTAGGGAAATACTGAATGGGTAGAGGGAGAAGGAAGTTATACATATCAATTGTGTCTTATGACCAATTAAGGAAACTACATTCTATTTGCTTATTATATGTGTTTATTTGTCGCTCTAAATCATTTTCTCCTTCTTTCTCTTCTTGCCATTTTTATGTTATATACAAGTTGCTGAAGTTAATGCTACAATTTAGTCCTTAGGGAACAGAAGATTTGATGGGATTGGGACTGAATATAAGGAATAATTAATATAGCCAGGATTGAATGTAATGATTGTTGGGACTGAGTGTCTTCTCATTTGGGGGAGAGCATGAGAACATCTTCATTTTTAAGATGAATAGCTCTATCTTGTTAGATAGAATTACAGAGGTGATTCATCGTATAAGGTTCAAATGTGTGTAGAAGGGAGCATATGGAAGGTGAATAGCCGAAGAGGACATCTCTCTCAGTTATCAATTTATTGCCCCTCAGATCCAAATTCACCCTTCATTATCTGGTGCTCAGCAAAACTGGTTCTGGTCCGTTTATTCTCCTTTCTTAGCTAGCACTATGTTAAACTCTGTCAGTAGAGGGTGATGCAGAGACACTGTAGGAGGAAGGAGGAAAACCTGGTTTGCTGTGTTCCTTCCATCAGGCTCCTTCTCCGGCCCCGACTCCTGAAGCATTGGTGGCTCTTCTAGCACCTGCATTGCTGGCAGTTTCTCCAGTGTTCAACTCCTGCTACAAAGACAATTTCCCCAGTACCAGGTTCTTACAGCAGCTGGGTCCTGCAGTGCATGGCAGCCAGAAATGCCCGTGGCCAGCAGCTTCCCCTGGCACTCCTTTTGAACAGTTTCATAGCAAAGCCTCCAGAGAAATACCTTCCCATAAACAGCTTCCCCTGGCTCCATACTGAGTGGATTTGTGACAAGTTCTGACCCAGAAGCCCCACAGCAACTTCTCTGCCACTCAGTGAGGTATAGCTGTGTCCTCTCCAATGGGGTCTGATCTCTGACCTGGGGAGAGGGCTCTTCCTTGCATTGTCTCTCTCAGCTCTAGGCAGTGACTGCTCCTTCTACATGCTATTCCTACGTTTAGTGTTCTCTCTACTTCTTACTAGTGAATCCACCATTTCTCCAATCTTTTGTTATTGTTAATAAATCCTTATATTAAACTTTCCTTGTTCAAATTACTATGTAGTTTGTCTACTGACTGGACCCAGATGAGTCCACACAAAGAATAGTTTCAGAATTGCTAACCCATTCCCCTGTGAGAGCCATAGGCAGAAACAAATCTACCAATAAAACTATAATATTTGCGTACAGCTCTTTTCCATCTTTAGTCTTATAGTAACTAGTCAAAACATTGCTTTCCAGAGTTATGTAAGTTAGGTCTTTTCTTAACTACTTCCAATATAGTTATACTATTCATTTGGGATATACTGAGGTTCATTAGTGTTGGGGCTCCATTTTGGGTTCTCCTCTCATCCTGGTTGATTTGAATTATTTTTTTGTTTATTTTGGGGGTATGTGAGCATTACTGTGGTTCTAAGAGTCAGAGCTACAGAAAAGGATCTACTCAGTCTGTAATCCCAGCACTTTGAAAGGCTGAGGCAAGTGGATCTGTTGAGGTCGGGAGTTTGAGACCAGCCTAGCCATCATGGTGAAACTCTGTCTCTACTAAAAATGCAAAATTAGCCAGGTGCAGTGGCGCATGCCAGTAATTCCAGTTGCTTGGGTGGCTGAGGCATGAGAATCGCTTGAACCCATGAAGCAGAGGTTGCTGTGAGCCAAGAGTGTGCCCCTTCACTCCAGCCTGGGCAACAGAGCTAGACCCTGTTTAAAAGGATCTAAAAACCTAGACCTTGAGTATATATATGTACATATCTTGTTCCCTACTTTGTTGGGATCTCAGGCTGTGTCCACCCCAAAGGAGGTAAGAAATATTTATAGGAGTTGATCACTGAAAGTCATATTGGAGGACCATAGAATTGGCCATTTCTATTAAAATAAAACATGAATAATCTCTAATTTGTAATGTACAGCAATTCTACTTCTTGATGTTTAACCTCAGAAAAAAATTCACTTCTGTGCACAGGTAGACATATACAAATCTGTTTTTAGTAACTATCTTAGTCCATTAAGGCTGCTGTAACAAAATACCATGGACTAAATAAGAACAGAATTTTATTGCTTACAGTTCTGGACGTTGGAAAGTTAGGGATTTTGGTGCCAGCAGATTTGGTGTCTAGTTGTTACAGGATCTTCAGGGTGTTGATTTTCTGGCCAGAAACCTCTGTAGCCGTGGCACCCGAGTTCTTGTCCTGCATCCAAGAAGAATGAGGTACACAGACAAGTGAAGGGTTAACAAATGAGGATGAACTCTATGGAGTGTTACAACAGCTCAGAGGAGACTCGCAGTGGGTAACTCCTCCTTGTAGGCAGGTTATCCTTCAATGTTCAGTTCTCAGAAGAGAGGAGGCCCTGGGGATGGTAGCTCCTCTCTGCAACTGGTTGTCCCAATGTCCACAGCTCTCAGCAGACAGGAGGCCTGGAGAAGGTGGCTCCTCTCTGCTGGTATGTCATCTCTGCCGGTCTCAGCAGAGAGGATAGCTCCCCTCTGCTGCTGGTTGTCTTGTCATCTCCAGCTATCAGCAGAGAGGGTAACTCCTCTCTCCAGCTGGTTGTCCCTTGTCTCTCTGCCCTATTTGTCCTCTGGCGTTCTCTGCCCTGCTCTGGCTAAGCTCTGGACTTTCATTGACCTCAGAGGGGCAGAAGCACATGCTGGTTGGTCCACGAGTGGCCATGGGCCGGCGAGAAGAGGCACCATGTGTCTCCACTCCAGTCCATGAGACTAAGATCCTGGGTCCCAGCCTTCAGGCCTTCTCTGGCCTGAAGGTGGGGCCCTACTGGGAACCTACCCTCTTCCACCCAGGAATCAATCTGCCTCCTGCTCAGCCCAAACCCTATTGGGAACCTACCCCCTTCCACCCAGGAATCAATCTGCCTCCTGCTCAGCCCAAACCCTGCTCCAAGATTGGAGCAGGCACCAGGAGTGGAGAGAAGCCAGATAGCAGGAGCAGACACCCCTGAGCCTGAAGGGACTTGGAGGAAATGTCCTTCCTGGGGTGCAGGAAGGGTTCAGGCTGCAGCAACACCCAGGTCCTGCACCTCGGTTTAGGCAGCTGCAGTGGCGCTCGGGGAGCTCCCACCTGAACTCAGAAGGTGAGGGCTCCCACCAGCTCCATGGATTGTGCAGCCAGAGCGGTGCCTCCCTGTTGCAGCCAGCGTGATGTCAGCAGCCACTGCCATCATAGTGAGAATCCATTTCCTGGTTCATAGATGGTGCCTTCTTGCTGTGTCCTCACATGGCAGAAGGGGAAAGGGAGCACTCTCAAGCCTCTTGTATAAGGGCACTGACCTGATTTATAAGGGCTCTACTCTCGTGATCCAATCACTTCTCCAAGGCTTTACCTCCTAATACCATCACCTGAGGAACTGGAATTTCTTTTCTTTTTTCTTTTCTTTTCTTTTCTTTTTTTTTTAATTGAAATGGAGTTTTGCGGGGCCGGGCGCAGTGGCTCACGCCTGTAATCCCAGCACTTTGGGAGGCCGAGGCGGGTGGATCACGAGGTCAAGAGATTGAGACCATCCTGGTCAACATGGTGAAAACCCATCTCTACTAATACAAAAAACTTAGCTGGGCATGGTGGCGCGTGCCTGTAATCCCAGCTACTCAGGAGGCTGAGGCAGGAGAATTGCCTGAACCCAGGAGGCGGAGGTTGCGGTGAGCCGAGATCGCGCCATTGCACTCCAGCCTGGGTAACAAGAGCGAAACTCCATCTCAAAAAAAAAAAAAAAAAAAAAAAAGAAATGGAGTTTTGCTCTTGTCACCCAGACTGGAGTGCAATGGCATGATCTCAGCTCACTGCAACCTCTGCCTCCCAGGTTCAAGTGATTCTCCTGCCTCAGCCTCCCAAGTAGCTGGAATTACAGGCATATGCTACCATGCCTGGCTAATTTTGTATTTTTAGTAGATAAGGGGTTTCACCATTTTGGTCAGGCTGGTCTTGAACTCCTGACCTCAGGTGATCTGCTCACCTCGGCCTCCCAAAATGCTGGGATTACAGGTGTGAATCACCATACCAGACTGGGACTGGGATTTCAACATTTGATTTTTGGGGGAGAAATACTCAGCCCATAGCAATAGCACTACTTTTAATGGCGAGACAAACAACAACAGAAACAACCTTAGTATCTATCAAGAGATAAATGGCTAAAAACACAGTGTGGAATACCCAACCCGTCACACTATACAATGCATTAGGTTTGTTTGTTTTAACGAAGTACAGCTACTAGGAGCTTAGGAAAAGCACTGAGACATATTGTTGAGTGGAGGGAAAATGCTAATTATAGAATGATGAGTACGCTAAAATACCATTTATGAAAAACCAACAAATAAATAGAACTATAAAACAATGCCACATGTTTTATGTGGGTACATATCCTTGTATAAAAATCCATAAGAATGGCTCACACCTGTAATTCCAGCACTTTGGGAGGCTGAGGCAGGCAGATCACAAGGTCAGGAGTTTGAGACTAGCCTGACCAACATGATGAAACCCCATCTCTACTAAAAATACAAAAATTAGCTGGGTGTGGTGCCATGCACCTGTAATTCCAGCTACTCGAGAGACCGAGGCAGGAGAATCCCTAGAACCTGGAGGTTGCAGTGAGCCGAGATAGTGCCATTGCACTCCAGCCTGGGCAACAAAGTGAGATTCCGTCTCAAAAAAAAAAATCCATGAGAAAAAGATTTTGGAATCAAAGGTATCAAACTGAAAAAGGCAGTTCTGTTGGAGGGAGGAGACTGGGGGTCTGGGAGGAAGAGTCTCAAAAATAACTTTTATGTGTAATGTATTTATTTTTTCAATCCTAATATAATTGTTATTTGTATAATTACAAACAAACAAATAAGCAAAACAGACTACATTAATTAGACCTCAAAACCCTTGAAAAAGTGACTACAATCTACTGAAGAAGCAAGCAGACTCATAATCAGTATCTTCCACCTACAGAAAATTCTGAAAAATGACAATCTCCCTCAACCCCCATAAAATGTGAGAATCCCTTTCTAAAAATTGCCTGCCACTAAGGCTTGTTGTCTGCTAATAAAACCAAGCAGTGCAAGCAAAGCAATAATCTGGAATCTGAAATTGCAGTGAACACCATATACCCACCACCTGCACACTACAGTTAACACTGTACTATTCCAGCTTTTTCACATGCGATCACTGACATGTAAAACTCCTCTTCTCTCAATATACATTGTCTGCTTTGATTCTGGTCTTTGCTGAGCTATAGGCTATGCCATGTGAGGAAAACAACTGATGGCTGAGGACAGAGTTCAGGCACTCCAAGACCTGGCCTTTGCTTTCTATTTCAACCATTTGATGACTGAGGTCAGAGAGGAGACAACATTCTCACACTGAGGTTATTAAATACATCTTTTTAAGTCTGTAGTTAAATTATTTTCCCCTTGGGGAAAAGGGAAAAATAAAACTAGAGTCTTAGTCTTATTACATTAAAAAAATATATTAAGATGATAATGAGCCAGAAAGCTGACTAAGCCACTAATCAAAGACAGAGACGCAAATACAATTAGTGTTTTAAGCAAGTTGCTCTGAGGATTCTTGGCTAATCCTGAGACATCCAGAGGCCTCACATGGGGAGCCCCATGCCGCCTTGACGTGGGAAGGCACTTCCTGCCAGTGCTCTCTGTTTTTGTGTAGCTCAGGTTAAGACCATGCAAAATAAACAAAAGAATTTTGCCTAGGTGTCACATTCCCTTCTAGGAGGAAATGACCACACTCATTTTTTAGCTTCTCTATTTGGAGTATATTTTCTGGTATTTTAATTTTTAAATCCCCTATCCCCTCTCCTGCCTTTTAAGAAAATTACTTGTGTTTTCTGACCTCACAGACTCAAAGCTATTCCTTTTGAAGGCCTCTTTTTGATGCAGGAAATTTGCACAAACAGCAAAGAAAAAATTCTACTTGTGCAAAACACATCTGTCCTCATGTAGAGAATGTCTGGAAGAATGGCAGTATCTCAAGGTAGTAGGATTGCTGGTGATTAATTTCTTTTCACTTTTCTGTATTATTTTGAATATTGAGAATATTTTATTTTTACAATAAAAAGAACATTTTCATTTTGGAACAACAACAAAAAATGTGGGGAGGGAATAAGGGATGAAATAATTGGAACAGAAAAAAATGAGAACAGGAAAAATAAGATGTGCCAGGACTGAGGTTAGCACTCAAACTCCTCATAGACTCAATTGTCCTACTCCAAATCCATTCCCCTGCCAGGCCACCCTCCCTCTGGCCTGCACCTCTAGGGATGCCTCCTGTCTGGTCCTCCTGCCTGCTCTTGCTCCTCAATAATCCATCTCTACAGAACAGCCAGAGTGTTTACGTGAAATGAAAATCTGATTCATTATTCCGTCCATGTATGACCTTCAATGACTTCCAGTTGCATATGGATAAAAATCCAATCTCTTTATCCCACTCAAGGCCCGGCCCCTCCTGCCCTTGATCCTTCTCCTGCCCATTTTCCTTTTGCTTACTTTGTTGATCATTCCTGGAACACCTTCCTGCCTCAGGGCCGTTGTACTTGCTGTTTCCTATGCTTTTCCCTCAGCTCCTCACATGGTCAGCCCCGCTCCTCCAGAGTCTCCAGAAATCTGCATTTTAAATATGTATTTCACATGATGCTCATGCACACTCATATTTCAGAGCTCCTGGATTTGGATGAATGTTTAAGGGAAAGGGCATTCAAGAACCAACATCTGACAGATAGATGCCTGGAGTATAGCTTTTCTCTCTCAGCCTTTTGTGAGACAAGGTGAGTCCCCTGGACCAAGATGCTCCTCAAGAAGGACCTGGGTATGGTATGTCAGCTCACAGAAGGATGGTGTTACAGGTCTCAAAGTGCCCTACCAAAGGCCAGAATGGCCAACATTTTAGCTAGGAAGATTTTTATTTCTTTTAAATGTATATAGAGACAAGATCTCATCATTCTGTCACCCAGGCTGGAGTGCAGTGGCACAATCACGGCTCACTGCAGCCTCCACATTCTAGCCTCAAGCGATCCTCCCACCTCAGCCTCCCAAGTAGCTCGACTACAGGTGCATGCCACCATGCCCGGCTAATTTTTGTATTGTCTGTACAGATTGGGCTTTGTCATGTGCCCAGTCTGGTCTTGAACTCCTGGGTTCAAGTAATCCACCTGCCTCAGCCTCCCAAAGTGTTAGGATTATAGGCATGGGTCACCAAGCCTGGCCCAGGAAGATTTTCATGGTGACCATTATTTATTTATCTATTACTAAGCTAAACATAAAGTAACTATAACAAATCAGACCTTCCTTTAAGATGGGGTTTGAGAACTTAGATATATTCAGATATTGACTGCCTGAGAGCTAGTCACCCTGGAAGGCTCACACAGGACAAACAAATTATCTAGGACAAATTAAAATGCCCCATTGGAAGGTACTGGAAGCATTAAGCAAACACTGAGCTGACACTACAGGCAAGTTCCTATGCTAGGAGTGTGAGGGGAAGCAAGACAGTGGGCCCAGGTCTGCCCAGACTGCCCATAAGGGCTTACAGCCCCTCAACAGAGCTTGTCATGGGGCAAAGTAGATTGAGTAGTTTTACTGTTTATTGTTTTTGAGGAGTTTCTCTATTCCCACCTGGTAGGCAGGTGGTAAGGATAAGCAGAAATGAGAACTTCACAAAGAGGTCATGATAAGGACAAGCGGCAAAGAGCCATGACTTTGTTGTCAGCCTCTCCTCTCTGTGAGTTCTTTTAGGAACCCCTTCCTCCCTCCCTGTAGTTCTAGGGGGCTGCCAATCATGGTGTCCCTGTACCAGCCAACCCTCATTCAGAGTGATTCTCCAACTCCACGAGCTGGATCAATCAGAGTCCTCCCTGGGACTTCTTTGCCAGACTCAGATGCAGGCTCCCTGTCTTCCTGTCTTCCCAAATTGGCCAGAGATGAGCCTTCTGTTGTCCAATTGCATCACACCCACCCAGTAGAGAAAGCTGAGAATTGTTTGAACCCAGGAGGCAGAGGTTGCAGTGAGCCAAGATCGCTCCACTGCACTCCAGCCTGGGCGCAGAGTGAGACTTGTCTCAAAAAATAAATAAATAAATAAATAAAGGAAGGAAGCCTACTAACTAGAGTTCAGTATTTGCTTATAGTTCTTTATCTTTAGTCTGAAGGTATATGGTAGAAACACAGTATACAAAAGTCTCTTGGGTTGGTTCTCCCGCACCCCGCCCTACTTCAGTGCGTTTGCATCATTTTTCATTACTCATTTTAATTCTCCTTCCTCAGCCTCCTGAGTAACTGGGATTACAGGCATCTGCCACTACACCCAGCTAATTTGTGTATTCTTAGTAGAGATGGCATTTCACCATGCTGGTCAGGCTGGTCTTGAACTCCTGATCTCAGGTGATCCACCCGCCTTGGCCTTCCAAAGTGCTGGGATTACAGGCATGAGCCACCACGCCCTGCGGAAATATTTCTTTAGGGTAAACCCTGATAAGTTGTATCGCCAGATGAAAAATTAAACACATATGTAGTTTTGTTAGATGTTATGAGATTTCCTTCATATGACTTCTAGCAATTTGCATACGCACCAGCAACATATGAAAGTGTCTGTTTTCCCACAGACTTGCCAGCTAACTGCTTTGTCAAACTTTAAAATTTTTGCTAATGTGACAGGTAAGAAATGATATCTCAGTGCAGTTTTTAAAAAATGTATATAGGCCGGATGTAGTGGCTCACACCTGTAATCCCAGCACGTTGGAAGGCTGAGGAGGGCAGATCACCTGAGGTCAGGGGTTCAAGACCAGCCTCGCCAACATGATGAAACCCTGTCTCTACTAAAAATACAAAAATTAGCTGGATGTGGTGGCAGGTGCCTGTAATCCCAGCTACTCAGGAAGCTGAGGCAGAAGAATCACTTGAACCTGGAAGGCGGAGGTTGCAGTGAGCCGAGACCGTGCCGTTGCACTCCAGCCTGGGCAACAGAGAAAGACTCCATCTAAAAAAAAAAAAAGCCCTTTTCTGTTAAGCGAGAGCTGTGAGAGGTGGGGGTTTCAGACACTGTTTATCGTTTTCATCATATAGATAGAACAGCCATGCTGCAAAGATGGTCAACATACCTAAAACCCAAAGAGCCTTCTGTAAGAAGGGTGGCAAGCATCAGCCTCACAAAGTGACACAATATAAGAAAGGCAAGGATTCCTTGTATGCCCAGGGAAAGAGGCACTATGATCAGAAGCAGAGTGGCTATGGTGGGCAGACAAAGCCAATCTTTTTCCAGAAGAAGGCTAAGACCACAAAGAAGATTGTGTTAAGGCTGGAATGTGTTGAGCCTAACTGCAGATCCGAGAGGATGCTGGCCATTAAGAGATGCAAGCATTTTGAACTGGGAGGAGATAAGACGAGAAAGGGCCAAGTGATCCAGTTCTAAACTTAGGGATATTTTTCTCTTAATTTTGAAGAGAAAATGTTAAAGCCGTAGAAAAATTACCTGTAGGAAAATAAATACGGTGATATTCTTAAAAAAAGCTGTATATGTATAAACAAACTATTTTTTGGTGCACAGTTCCATGAATTTTATGTATATAGATTCATGTAACCACAGTCAGGACACAGAACAACTACTTCATCCTCCCCCAAAATTCCCTCATGCTGATGTTTTTGTAGCCACACACCTCCCCACTCATGAATCCTGCACAACACAGATCTGTTCTTCACCCCTATAGCTAGGACTTGTTCAGTGTCATATACATGTAGGAGTTCTGGACTTGTATAGAATGTAAACTTTTGAGACCTGCTTCTTTCACTCAACATACCTTTGACATTTATCCATGTTGTCATGTGAACCAGTAGGTTTTCTTTTTTTTTTTGAGATGGAGTCTTGCTTTGTCGCCCGGGCTGGAGTGCAGTGGCTGGATCTTGGCTCACTGTAGCCTCTGACTCTTGGGCTCAAGCAATTGTCCTGCCTCAGCCTCCTGAGTAGCTGGAATTATAGGTGCCCACCACCACACCCAGCTAATCTACGTGGGTTTCGCCACATAGACCGGTCTTGAACTCCTGACCTCAGGTGATCTGCCTGCCTCGGCCTCCAAAAGTGTTGAGATTACAAGCGTGAGCCACCATACCTGGCCTTTTTTTTCTTTCTGAGTAGTTGAGATTACAAGAGTGAGCCACCATACCTGGCCTTTTTTTTCTTTCTGAGTAGCATCTCATTATTTGGATGTATGACAGTTTATAAATGCACTTACCTATTGTTTCCCGTTTTTGCTGATTATGAATGGAACTGATTATAAACATCTGGGTAGAGTTCTGAAGGTAAATACCTAGCAGTGGGATTACTGAGTCATATGGTAAACATATGTTTAACTGTGTTAAACATATAAAATAAACTGCCAAACTGTCTTCCAGAATTGTTGTACCATTTTGCGTTCCTACCAGCAATAGAAGAGAGTTCTGGTTGTTTCACATTCTTGCCTATACTTGCTACTATCGGCTTTTACTCCCTTCTCCCTAACCATTCTCATAGGTATGTGGTGGTATTTCATTGTGATTTAATTTGCATTTCCCTAGTAGTTAATAATGAACATCTTTTCATGAACTTGTTATCTGTATATCTTTTTCAATAAAGTGTGTGCTCAAAATTTTGTTCAAATTTATTTGGTTTACTTTCCGAATGAAGTGTGTGTGTGTGGCAGTGGGGGGGATGGGGGGCAGTTTGAGACAAGGTCTTGCTCTGTCACCAAGGCTGAAGTGCAGTGGTGCAATCATAACTCACTGCAGCCTCTACCTCCTGGGCTCAAGTGATCCTCCTGCCTCAACCTCCTTTATAGTTGGGACCACAGCTGCCTGCCACCACACCTGGTTACTTTTTAAGTTTTTTGTAGAAACAGGATCTTACTTTATTGCCTAGGCTGGTCTTGAACTCCTGGTATAAGAGATCTGCTCTCCTCAGCATCTCAAAATGTTGGAATTATAGGCATGAGTCACTGCAACTGGCCTGTGATTGTATTCTGCACTGTATATATTCTGGCTACAAGTCATTTGTCAGATATACCATTGGCAAATATTTTCTAGTTTATATTTTGTTTTTTCATTCTATTAACAGTATCTTTCCTTTTTTAAAAAATTTTTTTACGTCCACTGAGCAATCTTTTTCTTTTTCTTTTTTTTTTATGAAAGAAAGAAAGAAAGAGAAAGAGAAAGGGGGAGAGAGAACAGAAGTCTTGCTCTATTGCCCAGGCTGGAATGCAATCTAAAAATAGGTATTGAAAACCTCTTTTATGCCTGTAATTGTGCTTAACAGCGGAGACAGGAAGGAATAAGGTTAGAAAATAACAAACAAACAGCCAACCAATATTTCATTTAAGTCTGTGAAATGCTATGCAAATGCTGAAGAGTGATTTACTTCTAATTATGTGGTCACTTTCAAAATAGATGTAATGTGATACTGAGAAAAATGTATGTTCTGTGGACCTGGGGTGGAGAGTTCTATAAATATTCACTGAGTTGACTTCTTCCAGGTCTGAGTTCTTATCATAGATGTCTCTGTTAATTTTCTATCTCGTTGACCCGTTGAATATTAACAATGTGGTGTCAAAGTCTCCTGCTAAAAAAAAACAACAAAAAATAAATAAATAAATAAATAAATAAAATAATTTTAAAAAAAACAAAAAAACAAAAAAAACACCAAAATCTCCTGCTATTATTGTGCGGGAGTCCAAGTCTTTTTATAAGTCATTAAGAACTTGTCTTATGTATCTGGGTGCTCCTATATTGGGTGCATATACATTTATGATCATTGATTCCTGTTGTTGCATTGATCCTTTTACCATTATGTAATGTCCTTCTTTGTTTCTTTTAGTCTTTGTTACTATTAAAGTCTATTTTGTCAGAGACGAAAGTTACAACTCCTGTGTTTTTTTTTTTTCTCTTCATTTGATTGGTGAGTCTTCCTCCAATCCTTTATTTTGAGTCTTTGTGTGTCCTTGCTTCTGAGATGGATCTGGATACAGTGTACTGATGGGTTTTTACTTTTTATTCAATTTGCCTGTCTGTGTCTTTGATTGGGGCATTTAATCCATTTAAATTTAGGATTAATATTGAGATTTGTGAGTTTAATATTGTCATTTAATGCTATCTGGCTATTTTGCCCATTAGTTGATATAGATTCTTCATTATGGAAATATTCTTTACCTTTTGGTAAGTTTTTGGGATGACTGATACTGGTTGTTCCTTTCTGTGTGTAATGCTTCTTTCAGAAGCTCTTGTAAAGCAGGCCTGGTGGTGATGAAATCTCTGAGTGCTTGCTTGTTCATGAAAAATTTTATTTTTCCTTCATTTATGAAGCTTAGTTTGGCTGGATATGAGATTCTGAATTGAAAATTCTTTTCTTTGAGGATATTGAATATTGACCCCCACTCTCTTCTAGTTTATAGGGTTTCTTTTTTTTTTTTGAGACGGAGTTTTGCTCTTGTTACCCAGGCTGGAGTGCAATGGCGCGATCTCGGCTCACCACAACCTCTGCCTCCCAGGTTCAGGCAATTCTCCTGCCTCAGCCTCCTGAGTAGCTGGGACTACAGGCGCGCGCCACCATGCCCAGCTAATTTTTGTATTTTTAGTAGAGATGGGATTTCACCATGTTGACCAGGATGGTCTCGATCTCTTGACCTCATGATCCACCCGCCTCGGCCTCCCAAAGTGCTGGGATTATAGGCGTGAGCCACCGCGCCTGGCCTTTTTTCTTTTCTTTTTTTTTTTTTTTTGAGATGGAGTTTCACTCTTGTTACCCAGGCTAGAGTGCAATGGCGCGATCTCGGCTCACCGCAACCTCCGCCTCCTGGGTTCAGGCAATTCTCCTGCCTCGGCCTCCTGAGTAGCTGGGATTACAGGCACGTGCCACCATGCCCAGTTAATTTTTTGTATTTTTAGTAGAGACGGGGTTTCACCATGTTGACCAGGATGGTCTCGATCTCTTGACCTCATGATCCACCCGCCTCAGCCTCCCAAAGTGCTGGGATTACAGGCATGAGCCACTGTACCTGGCAGTTTGTAGGGTTTCTGCTGAGAGATCTGCTGTGAGTCTGATAGGCTTCCCTTTATGGGTAACCTGACCTTTCTCTCTAGCTGCCCTTAGAATTTTCTCCTTTATTTCAACCCTGGTGAATCTAACGATTATGTGTCTTGTGGTTGCTCTACTTGAGGAATATCTTTGTGGTGTTCTCTGTATTACCTGGAGTTGAGTATTGTCCTGCCTTACTAGGTTAGCAAAGTTTTCCTGAATAATATCCTGAAGAATATTTTCCAGCTTGGATTCATTCTCTTCATGACATTCAGGTACACCTATCAAACGTAAATTAGGTCTTTTCACATAGTCCCATATTTCTTGGAGACTTTGCTGATTCCTTTTTACTCTTTCTTCTCTAATCTTGTCTTCTCCTTTCATTTCATTAAGTTGGTTTTTGACCTCTGATATCCTTTCTTCTGCTTGATCAATTCAACTGTTAAAATCTGTGCATACTTCGTGGAGTTCTTGTATTGTATTCTTCAGTTCCATTAATTCACTTATATTCCTCTCTAAATTGTCTATTCTCGTTAGGATTTCGTCAAACCTTTTCTCAAGGTTCTTAGTTTCTTTACGTTGGGCTAGAACATGTTCTTTTAACTCACAGAAGTTTCTTATTATCCACTTTCTGAAGCCTAATTCTGTTGTTGGAACACACTCGTTCTCCATCAGGCCTTGTTCCCCTGTTGATGAGGAACTGTGATTCCCTGTAGAGGGAGAGGCATTCTGATTTTGGGTATCCTCAGCCTTTTTACGCTGGTTTCTTCCCATCATTGTAAATTTATCCACCTGTCGTCTTTGTAATTACCGACTTTCAAATTAGGTCTCTGAGTGGACATCAAACTTGTTGATTCCCAGCACCGGAATCTGAGCAACCCACTGCGCTGGCTAAAACAGCGGCATTAAGATTCATGGTGCTTTTCTGCCAGGGAATCTCCGGTCTGGCTTCCCTCTTGAGTCCCTTTTTCAATCAGCTGAATGGGTGACTCTGCCTTCCGGAAGCTCCAAACATTGACCAGAAGGGGACCCAGTCCCGTTTACTCTGCACTGAGAACCACCATGCCAAGGCACTGGCAAAACAGCCACACCGGCCACAAGAGTCGTGCTGGTGACCTGTGGGGCTCCTCCGCTGGGAATCTCCTGGTCCGTAAGCAACAAAAATTCTTCTGAAAGTGTGGCGTCCTCTCATTCTCTGTGCTTTCACTGGGAGCTACAATCCTGAGCTGCCAGTAATTGGCCATCTTGGATCTCTCTAACAGTATCTTTCAAAGAGCAAAAAGTTTCCTATTTTAGTGAAATCAATTTTTTTCTTTTATGGATTATGCTTATGGTGTCATATCTAAGAATTCTGCTTAAGCAAGGTCACAAAGATTTTCTCCTATGTTTTCTTTTTTGTATGTTTTTTTGTGTGTATTTTTTTTTTTTTTTTGAGATGGAGTCCCACTCTGTTGCCCAGACTGTAGTGCAGTGGCACGATCTCCATTCACTGTAACCTCTGCCTCCCAGGTTCAACCAATTCTCCTGTCTTAGCCTCCCAAGTAGCTGCAACTACAGGCATAAGCCAGCACATCTGGTTACTTTTTCTGTTTTCTAGTAGAGACAGGGTTTCGCCATGTTGGCCAGGCTGGTCTTGAACTCCTGACCTCAGGTGATCAGCCCACCGCACTCTCCCAAAGTGCTGGGATTACAGGCATAAGCCATAGCACCTGGCTTCTCCTATGTTTTCTTATAAGTTTTATAATTTTACACTTTATATTTAGATCTATGAATGCTTTTGAGGCAATTTTTATATAAGGTGTAAGGTTTAAATCAAGCTTCATCATTATTATTTTGCACATGGATGTCCAATTGTTCAAACACCGTTAAACAAATGTTCTTTCTCTTGTGCCCCTTTGTCAAAAGTCAGTCGACTATATGTGTGAGGGTCTGTTTCTGAAGCCTCTGTGCCAGTATTTCTCAACTAAAGATTTTGCCCTCTAGGGGCCATTTGAAAGGTCTGGAGTCAGTTTTGGTTGTCACAACGTGGGAAGAGGGTGCTACTGTTATCAAGTGAATAGAGGCCAGGGATGCTGCTAAACAAGACAGCCCCTTGACAAAAAAATGATCTAACCCAAAATGTCAATGTGCAAAGATTGAGAAGCCTAGCTATTTTCTGTTGTATTGATATGTGTCTATCTGGTCACTAATACCATACTATTTTGATTACTGTAGATTTATAGTAAATCTTAAAACCAGGTAGTGTAGTTCCTCTAAATTTTCTGTGATTTTTTTCAAAAATGCTTTGTCTATTCTAGTTCTTTTGACTTTCCATATGCTTTTTTTGAAAAAAAAAAATCCTGCTGGGATTTTGATGAGAATTATGTTGAATTTATACATCATTGTGAGGAGGATTGACATCTTAACCATATTGAGTCTTACAATCACTAAATTCAGCATGTCTGTCTATTTATTTAGGTCTTATTTGACTTCTTTCATTAGCTTTTTGAGGTTTTCAGCATACACGCTTTGTTAGAGTTATACTTAGGTATTCGTTGTGGGGGAGGGAACTATTTTTTTAAATTTAAGTTTCTAATTGTTGGTTGCTGGTATAGAGAAATACGATTAACTCTTGTATGTGAACCTTGCATCCTGCAACCTGGTAAAACTCACTAAATCTAGGCACTTTCTGTAGATGCCTTGGGATTTTTTTTTTTTTTTTTTTTTTGAGACAGATTCTCTCTCTGTCGCCCAAGCTGGAATGCAATGTTGTGATCTCTGCTCACAGCAACCTCCGCTTCCCAGGTTCAAGTGATTCTCCTTTCTCAGCCTACCGAGTAGCTGGGACTACAGGCACACGCCCCACGCCCCACTAAGTTTTGTATTTTTAGTGGAGACAGGGTTTTACCATATTGGTCAGGCTGGTCTGGAACTCCTGACCTCAGGTGATCTGCCTGTCGTGGCCTCCCAAAGTGCTGGGATTACAGGCACGAACCACCGTGCCCAGCTTGCCTTGGGATTTTCTACATAGATAATCATGTTGCTGTGAATAGGGATAGTTTTATTTCTTTCTTTCCAATCTTTATGCTTTTTTTTTTTTTTTTTTTTGCCTTATTGTGCTGGCTAGAACTACAAACGCAACATTGGACAGGAGTGAGGAGGTGGACATTGCCTTGTTCCCAGTCTTAGGGGGAAAGAATTTAGTCTTTCACCACTAAAATCATGTTAGCTTCATGGTTTTTTTGTAGATGTTTTGTAGATATTAAGGAAGTTCCCTTCTGATTCCTAGTTTGATGAGAAATTTAATCATAAATGGCTATTGCATTTCAATGGATATTGAATACTTTTTAGTATCAGTTGATATAATGTGATTTATCATCTTTGGTCTGTTACTATGATAGATAACATTAATTGATTTTCAAATAATACAGTAGGCTTGTAGTCTCCTAAGTAAGCCCTGCTTGGTGATACTGTGTTATTATTATTTTTTGTATTACTGGATTTTATTTACTAATATTTTGTTGAGGATTTTTGCATCTATGTTAATGAGGGATAGTGAACTTGGGTTTTTCTTCCTTCTTTTATTGTCTTTGTTTAATTCAGTATGGGGGTAATCCTAGCCTCATAAAATGAGTGGAGAAGTGATCTTCTTATATCTTGTGGAAGAGATTGTGTAGAACTGATGTTATTTCCTCTTTAAATGTTACAAAGAGTTTGCCAGTGAAACGGAGTTTACCTTTTCAGAGGTTTAAAATAATTATTTCACATTTATTTAATAAGTATAGAAGCTGGGCATGGTGGCTCATGCCTGTAATCCTAGTTCTTTGGGAGGCCCAGGTGGGTGGATCACCTGAGGTCAGGAGTTCAAGACTAGCCTGGCCAACATGGTGAAACTCCGCCTCTACTAAAAAAAAATACGAAAATTAACTGGGCATGGTGGTGGGTGCCCCTAGTCCCAGCTACTTGGGAGGCTGAGGGAGAAAAACTGCTTGACCTTGGGAGGCAGAGGTTGCAGTGAGCCGAGATCATACCACTGCACTCCAACCTGAGCAACAGAGCGAGACTCCATCTCAAAAAAAAAAAAAAAATGTATAGAACTATTACGGTCATTTGTTTCTTCTTGGGTGGATTTTAGTAGTTTGTAGATTTGATCTATTTCTTCTAAGCTATCAAATGTGTGTATATAGAGTTGTTCATAGTATTATCTTATTCTTCTTTTAATGTTGATATGGTCCTTAGTTATAGCCCCTCTTTCATTCCTGGCATGAGTGACTTATATCTTTTCCTTTTTTTCTTTGTTAGTCTGGTTAAAGATTTATCAACTTTATTAATATTTGTAAACAATCAGTTTTTGGTTTAATTGACTTTTCTCCATGGCTTTTCTGATCTTTATCTTTCTTCTTCCAAAATACCATTTATATCTAGAGAAAATATTCTGAATTTATTATGTTCTCCTTTTTTGTGATCCTTAAGGTAAAAGGTTAGATTGCTGATTTGAGATATTTCTTTACTAAATTTCTTATTTTTTGACAGACTACTCTGTCACCCAGGCTGGAGTGCAGTGGCATGATCATGGTTTACTGCACCCTCAATCTTCTGAGTCCAAACAATCCTCTTACCTCAGCTTCCTGAGTAGCTGGGACCACAAGTGCACATCACCATGCTCAGCTAATCTTTTTTTTTTTTTTTTTTGAGATGGAGTCTCACTCTGTTGCCCAGGCTGGAGTGCAGTGGCACGATCTTGGCTCACTGCAAGCCTCCAGGGTTCAAGTGACTGTCCTGCCTCAGCCTCCCAAGTAGCTGGGAATACAGGCGCCTGCCACCACACCCAGCTAATTATTGTATTTTTAGTAGAAACGGGGTTTCTTCATGTTGGCCAGGCTGGTCTCAAACTCCTGACCTCAAGTGATCTGCCCGCCTCAGCCTCCCAAAGTGCTGGGATTACAGGTGTGAGCCACCAAGGCTAGCTAATTTTTAAATTTTTGTAGAGATGAAATCTCACTATGTTGCCCAGGCTGATCTTGAACTTCTGGCCTCAGTGATCATCCTGCCTTGGCCTCCCAAAGTGCTGGGATTACAAGTGTGAGCCACCATGCCTGGCCTTCACAAATTTCTGACAGCAATTTCAGGGAAAAAAGGACTTAAATCAAGTGATTGCTGTTAAATCTTAATAAGGTTTAAAATACAAAAAAAAAAACTTAATGAGGTTTAATATTTATACAGATAAGGCCGGGCACAGTGGCTCAAGCCTGTAATCCCAGCACTTTGGGAGGCTGAGGCGGGTGGATCACGAGGTCAAGAGATTGAGACCATCCTGATCAACACGGTGAAACCCCGTCTCTACTAATACAAAAAGAAATTAGCTGGGCATAGTGGCGCGTGCCTGTAATCCCAGCTACTCAGGAGGCTGAGGCAGGAGAATTGCCTGAACCCAGGAGGCGGAGGTTGCAGTGAGCTGAGATCGCGCCATTGCACTCCAGCCTGGGTAACAAGAGCGAAACTCCGTCTCAAAAAAAAAAAAAAAAAAATATATATATATATATATATATATATATATTTATACAGATAAGGATGTACATATTATCTAGACAAAATACCATTTATATCTAGAGAAAATATTTCCAAAAAATTATTGGGACTTAAGAGAATTTGATTACTTTAGGTATCAAACACTCAGATCTTTAGTCCCATTCCCCTACTCCCACCCAACCCTACCAAAAAAAAAAAAGTGGAAGAAAGGAAGAAAGGGAGGAAGAAAGGAAAGATGTAGCACATTTTTCTAGGTATTAGCATCACAGCCGGTAACTCCATCTACTGGAAGGCTTAACAGGAAGAGGCAGCTCTGGAGCCAGGCAGAACTTGGTCTGAATTCTGGCTGAGCTGCTTCAGCTGTGTGGCCATGATCAAGTCATTTAGTCTGTGTCCTTCAATCAGCTCATCTATAAAATGGGATAAGAATCATCATAGTAGGCCGGGCGTGGTGGCTCAAGCCTGTAATCCCAGCACTTTGGGAGGCCGAGGCGGGTGGATCACAAGGTCAAGAGATCGAGACCATCCTGGTCAACATGGTGAAACCCCGTCTCTACTAACACAAAAAATTAGCTGGGCATGGTGGCGCGTGCCTGTAATCCCAGCTACTCAGGAGGCTGAGGCAGGAGAATTGCCTGAACCCAGGAGGCGGAGGTTGCGGTGAGCCGAGATCGCGCCATTGCACTCCAGCCTGGGTAACAAGAGCGAAACTCCGTCTCAACAAAAAAAAAAAAAAAAAAAAAAAAAAAAAAAAAAAAAGAATCATCATAGTAAAGTCCTGGCCTGGTGGCTCATGACTGTAATCCCAGCACTTTGGGAGGCCAAGGCAGGCGGATCTCTTGAGGTCAGGAATTTGAGACCAGCTTGGCCAATAGGGCGAAACCCTGTCTCTACTAAAACTACAAAAATCAGCCAGGTGTGGTGGAACACGCCTGTAGTCCCAGATACTCAGGATGCTGAGGCAGAGAATCACTTGAACCCAGGAGGCAGAGGTTGCAGTGCGCTGAGATTGTGCCACTGCACTTCAGCCTGAGTGACAGAGTTAGACTCCATCTCAAAAAACAAAAATCATAATAAAAATATCCAACATTTTCTTATTTGTAAAGTGGATTGTCTATATTCACTTTGCAGAGCTACTGAGAAAATTAAATGGGATGATTCATGTGAAGCACCATATTGCATAGCTCATAGTGGACCCTTAGTCTGTTTAGGCTTCTATAACAAAAATGCCACAGACTAGGTGGCTTATACACAACAGAAATTTATTTCTCACAATTCTGGAGGCTGTGAAGTCTAAGATTAAACCGCGGGCAGAAGAGGTGAGTCTAATGGAATGTTGAGAGCCACCAGGAGCTGCCTCATGCTGTGGACTGATGTTCAAACAGGAGTTAGGACAGTCAAAATGAGCATGAAAGGTAACCATAGACTAACTTTGGAGGGGGTTTTATTCCTATGGGACTCAGTGAAATGGAGATAGTAAGTCACCCTTTGTCAGACTGTGATTTGAGTTCCATATTGAGAAAATGGAGCAGTTCCCAGCTCTCTGCTAGAAGGAACAAGAGGTAGGAACAAGGCCCAGGCTGATGCTGTGTGTTGGGTTCGGTAATGGGAGATTTATGCCATTTGTGTGATGTGTGATAAGGTACATGAGGTGAAAGCGGCTATTAACACTGGTTAACAAAAAAGTTGACCACCAGCACACACAGCCATTGTTTCCAGCAGCACTCTTCCTTCAGTGATGGGCTTTGTCTGACTGGCTTCACAAAAGACAAATGCCATTACGGGAGACCAAATAACCTTATTTAGGCAGTTGTCAGATAATAGAGGCGCACCAGGTATTAACCTGACTGCATTAGTTTGATTTGCTACTACTGTTCACCTTGTCCTGAGCATTAATGGAGACAAAGGCCTAGAATTACCAGGAACAGAAATAAGCTGTGGATTAGAGCCTACATGTTTTGAGGGAAAGAAAATTCTATCTTGAGTTTTTCTTTCCATTTTCATTTTGCTTGATTTTTCCTGAGTCCAGTTTCACCCCCGAATATCATTATAGTCTCTCCAAATGTCTAGCAATTGTAAATCCAAAAATGTTACTGATTCATTATTTCTTTTAACAAGATCAGCCTTTATCTTTAGGTTTTTAGAAAAGATTTTAGGGAAAATATACTAGCAATCTTTTATATTATCCTGCTTCTTGAGTATTCTAATATATTATGAACTTGCTTCACAAAAGTTATAATAAAACTTATATTTTGTTATTAGTATTGAAAAATATAAAAAATAGACATATTATATTATAGTTATTTAATATTATAAATTCTGGTTTTAATTTTTCTGACTTATAAATATTATTTGTTATAAATATATCATTTCTATTATAAATGATTTCAGTTATAAATATGTAGCTTCAGTTATAAGTATATAACTTCAGTTATAAACAATTTATTTCAATTATAAATAAAATTGAATTTCAGAGCCATGTAAATCAGTTATACAAAATTGTCATTGGAAAATACTAAGATAATGATAGTCTAGAGCTACTACTATGTTTCTCTCCTCACCAGACGTTTTAGAGGTATGACTAGTTTTTATAATTAAAAAAACCTTAAGTGCATTATTAGTTGTTGATCGCTATCTGTGATGGTGTTTCATTTTTTCTAGATTCTACAATTTTACACAGAATCTTCACATTCCTCAGGGATTTGAGAATTAGGTTTAATTGTAGAAATTCTAGATGAGCTATGATTACTCTGAATAATCTCAATTTATGAAAAGCACTACTTCAAAAATACTTAATATTAATATTGTGGAATAGTTTATTATTGTGTATAAGACTTGAAATCTTATCCTAAACCAAGCAGACATTCAGGAGACAGAGCTATAATTCTGACATGGCAGGATGTCAGAGAGATGCAAAACAGAATGTCAAATGTGATCACATTTTAAAAAATAATAGCAAAGACAACAAATATATGTGTGTGTTTATATATAAAAAGATGCTTTTATGATACACAAAAAGGTCTATAAAGATGTTTAATAATGGTTATCTCTTAAGTATAAGATTCAAGGGGGATTTTACTCTACTTCTATACTGCTTACATTGTTTGCAGAATATAGAATGACAATAAATTTGGAATTAAAATAAAAGCCTACCCATCATGTGACACATTCCCCTCCAACCCACTCCCTGAGAGTCTACTCCTGGTAACTTCCAGTCTTCCAATTTAACATAATTTCCTAATAACCTAATGGAGAACAAAGAAAACTTTTTGTGGATAAATTTTAGCTAATACATTTCATAAATAGTGCTTCTAATTTTTATGTGAATGGAAGCAGCTCTTTATATTGGAAAAAGTGGCCCAGTCTTTTTTGGAAACCATGTAATGCCTTTGTTCTTCCTAACTGCTCTGTTGCCCTTCTTTTCCTCCTCCCTCTCTGTCTCAGCAACAGTAGAATATTGCTGCTTATTGCTGATCAATTGTTGGGACGCATAGCTCTGTACCCCAAATGTGCTCTGAGTAAATAATTTTTAAAAACTCTAAAATCTGAGTCATGCTGCTTTTCCTTAGAAATAATATGCAAACTCCCTCTAGTCTTTCATATATAAGAAAATGTATAGTGGTTATAGATTCAATAACTCAGTGAGAACCTCCCACCTGATCATCACTGGGACATCATAAAGGACAGAGGATAGAAAGAAAAGAGAAGCATGGGAGAATTCTATTCAAATGGACAAAGCTGAAATTTGACTTCCAGTGGACAAAGTCAGAGTCTTAAGCTGACACTTCAAAAAAAGAACAAAAACACCCACTTAGGTATTCCATTAACTAGAAAACAAATACTTACATTTCCAGTGGAGAGGGCTCCCTTCTTGTTATATATCTTAGCCTATTCCCATCTTTAATTGGCAGGTAAAATGGGAAAATGAGAAATGAAGACACATAGTTTTTGTTACTTAGAAAGCATCCTGATTATTTCCAGTGACTATGTCAGAGCACTTACGAAAGGTAGGTCAGTTATCCTGCCTTCTCAGTCAACCTAATTTTGCAGTTGATTAGAAATCATTAAACTGGAAATAAATATAAGCTAGATGATCACTATCACTTTACTGAATGAAAGTACAAAATTAAACTAGAAAACTATTTGAAATTTTGCATTTTTTTGGTAGCTTAATTCTTTGTTTGTTTGTTGCTTAATTCTTCTGTGCAATTCAATACCGATGGCATATAATATGATAGCTGATGCTTATATATTACTACTTTAGCATAATGACTTTGCTTGAAAAAAACTTGAAACTAACACTCTAAGAATTTGTTTTGATAGATGGTGAGAAATTCTCACTGCTTTATGCTATTAATCAAGAGAAGTTGAAGATTCATCAATAAATCATAATCTATAATATAGTTAAGCATAATCATGTTCCAAATGTACATGGAGGAAACTAATGGAAACAACTCACAACTTTGCTCTTCAGATTATTTCACTTGAAATACTTTACAAATAGAATCCAACTTGTGGAATCACTTAGTCATAAGTCTATTGATTTTAACAAACTAATTTATTAGGTTAATTTTGCTCACTTAAAAAATAGCAATCTTTTCTGAAAATGATTATTAAAATATATAGGAAAGGTCTTTACTATAACTAAAAGTGCCCAAATATAATATGTACCATGCTATAATACTAATTATTTACAATATATTTTTGGAAAAAATGACAATATGCAGATTAAATGCAGGAAAGAAAACATCACATTTTAACACTTAATATTTCCACTGATTCTTCATGGCTCTGCAATTAGAAGATAATTTCACTTGCTTAATTTTCTATCTATTCCAGGAGATTTGTGTTGAAATTTTTTTTCGCCATTAGAAACTGTGATTCTCTATGGGACCTTTTCAGTTTTGCACGCCGATTTTGGAACCAAATCTAAAATTAAGGAAAAATAAAATAGGTCTCAGAAAGATTATTTTATTATTTTTAACATTTCAACCATCATGAGTAACAACTAAATTTGAAAATTACCTGGATTCTGTCTTCCTCTAGATTCAATTTTCGAGCTAAGTCTTCTCTAATATCAATGCCAGGATAGCAGTTTACTCTAAAGACATTTTCTAACACTTCAATCTAAGAATAAGAAAATAAATCTTTAAAATGTTGATATTCAATATGTCACCAAAAATGAGTTTTAATTTCTAGAGCAAAATGACTGCATTTAAAGATTGTCAATTAATCTGGATGCCTTTTTTAAAATGATTACCTGGAAATTGTTAAAATATGATAGTCTATTGTTTCATTAATAAGGCTTCTAAACTGAGATACCAAAGTGAATGGCTTTTGCTCAACTTGGTGTCAATTAAAACCTTTTATTATCATTATTGGGTGAAAAAACTTCCCACCTGGTTTTGAGTAAAAGCAGTTCTTGGTCTTCGGCCTCTATACCAACTCAACTCTCTTTTCAAATACAGTCTTTCTGAGGCTGAAAAGTAATTTTCATATTTTGAAGCTCTTTCTTCTGGTATTGGGTGATCCACCATGCTAGGGAATGAAATCCCACTGGGAGGATTTGGGACATGTAGACATAAGTTACCATCTTTCCCTAAAAACAGAAAAATAGACCCCATTTTAGATGGTCAATCCTATGTTTCACAAAGCTCTATAAGAGGTAGTTTCAGGAACTCATCTTTCATTTCCTAGTGGAATTCTTCTGAGTTTCACAAGATAATTAGCCCCCATCAACCAAAAACTGAAAACCAATCAAAAATAAAGATCCTGTCTTGGTAATCCTGCCTCTTTGGTCTCTAAATGTTGTTTATTTTTCAATGAAAAGAGATTTCAAATATCTGATGTGTCAAACACAGAGAGAGATCTTCTGAAGTAAATGCAGGTTCTTGGCATTCCCTGTGATTGAACTTTATATCCACTTTGCTCGATCCAAAACTGACATATTCTTTTCATTTCCCATAGGACTCAGCTAGAGGCTTTAAAATTTCTAGACTCTGGCTGGGCTCAGCTGTAATCCCAACACTCTGGAGCCCGAGGCAGGCAGATCACTTGAGGTCAGGAGTTTGAGACTAGCCTGTCCCACATGGTAAAACCCCATCTCTACTAAAAATAGAAAAATTAGCCAGGCGCGGTTATGCATGCCTGTAATCCAAGCTACTCAGGAGGCCGAGGCAGGAGAATCGTTTGAACCAGGTAGGTGGAGGTCACAGTGAGCCGAGATTGTGCCATTGCACTCCAGCCTGGGCAACAAGAGCAAAACTGTCTCAGAAAAAAATAGAATAGAATAAAATAAAAGTCCTAGACTCTATGTAGTATGAGATAAAGGGCAAAAAATAAACACTGTAAATGAAATAACAAATAATTGAAACAATTAAGTTGTGGCATACCTGAGGAGCTGCAGGTGTCTGCCCAGGGCCTGTGGGGTTTCATTAATGGAACACAGTCTTTCTTCTGGTCCATTCCTAAGATTCTCTCAATTGAAAAGGAGCAAGTTGAGGGTTTGCTTTCCCGGAGCTGAGCGCCTTCCTGAAGGCTGGGAGACATCCTCTCGTGGTCTGTGCAGAGCAACAGCTCTGGCCTCTGCTGGCTCTGCCGCACGTGTATAAGGCTGGAATCTTCCTGCAATTCACCTTATAGCTACGCTGACAAGGGGGCTGGATTTAGAACGTCACTAATTAAAATCCTGTCTTAGAAAGTTTTAGCATGTCAATGAACACTTGCCCAGCCAGAAGCTTAAGGAGTTAATTGTTTATTTGTTTGCAAGTAATTAGCAACTAATGGCTACACCAGGGGGGCCACCTACTGGGACAAAAAGTGTTATCTCTCCTAAGCAGAACACAGACTTAACTTTCTCGAAAGAAGTGATGCACAAATGTGGCGTTCCTCTTTTATTTGAAGTCATTAATGTATAAAATCATGCTTTTTATTCTGAAGTTTATACTTTCACGGGCTCCAGTTACCTAAACATACAGGCAAGATACAAGAGCAGCCGAGTAATAAATAATCTAATTTAAGTGAATTTTCTTCCAAGGAAATTGGAAAAAATAATCTCTTAATGCTATTACGGTGATTCTGATGAAAATGCCTGTTTTTCATATGCATATGTAATAGGGAATGTTGTCATTGAAAACACAATAGTATTTGGAGTGCAGCATAGTGGAAAAGGTTGGCAATGATATTAACACGGAGTGTAATTGTCTTCCAAGTGCCTGGATTAATTCATAGGAACAGTTGCACCAAGTATTTTAAATAATTAATGGGCTAATTCCTTTCCTTCCTCTTTTCTTTTAAATGAGAGAGATACAAGTTTATAGGAAGGTTCATATGTAATCACCTCCAAGCAATTTAGAAGCATGACTACTTAAAGAGAATAATTTCTCTATAATGATTATTTTAAAGAAAAGAACATAGTTTACTTTTAAGGAAAAATTTCCCACTGTTGATCTTTTAAGGGATGGGCAAAGGAGGGAGTATTTGAAGATGATAAGGCTTGTGAAAATAATCAAGTACAGAATGTTTTAATTTCATTATCCCAAGAAAAGTATAACTGATGATTGGGAAGATTTTGAACTGGCTGTTTCCCACAAAAGGTGTACTTGTAGTTCCTGTACTCTGCTCCTCCTCTTCTTCCAGTACCCTCCTGAAGATAAATTTAAGTGCTTAGCTTTATTCATTATTTAAACAACTGCTGGACTTTCCTTCAGGGAAGAGGAAAAACAGTCTCCACTTATAGCAGAAACAGCCTCTGTAGGATGGCACTTATCTTCATCAGCTTTTATCCTATCATGATCTCACAAATATTCTTCCTCATGAAAGCTAAATTCTTCCCATGAAAGCTCTCAGGTCAATAAAGGATCTCACATGCAAAACATCAACAGGCACACGGATTTATAAATACACGTGTAAAACCGTTCTGTGGATGAATAAGGCAGTGAACATTTACACCTCATGGAGATTTTGTATAGTGCTGAGATGTAGATTGTGCAAAGGTGGGGGGTATCTTAATCTGCGACGACTAGGAGGAAGTGAAAGAATACAGGACCTTCCCAGCCTTCTTTCTTTGAGACATTCATTATTTCCTTCCACAATTGGTTGAGCACCTACTCAGAACCAGAAAAATAAAAACAACAAAATACTATCCTTGCCTTTATAGGGTTCACAGTGGTGCAGAGTGGGGGACAGGAAACAAATAATAATTATAGGCAAATTATCTAGTACGTTAGCCAGGATAAGAATGAGAAAAGGAAACAGGTGAGCCAGGTAAGATGAATCAGTGCAGGAAGTGGAAGAGTAGATGTCAGTGTAGGCCTCACTGAGTCCCTAAGCCCCACAGATGAGTGCCTCAGAGGCACAAGGCAAAAGGATGCCACAGCGCACACCGGAGCAGCTCCAGTCCTCAACTTCTTTATTAACAAATATGTTCCAGTATTTGTATTCAGCTTAAATTTATTTTCTTTGGATTTACATAATATTGTTTTATATATGGATGAGTAGATGAAAATTAAAGGCAGTAAAAATCATCTAAAAATGTGAGGGAAGGCTTTTCTCATATACTCCCCAACAGATTTTTTGTTTGTTTGTTTGAGACGGAATCTCACTCTGTTGCCCAGGCTGGAGTGTAGTAGCGTGATGTCGGCTCACTGCAACCTCCACCTCCTGGGTTCAAGCAATTCTCCTCCTTCAGCCTCCCCAGTAGCTGGGATTACAGGCGCACACCACCATGCCTGGCTAATTTTTGTATTTTTAGTAGTGACATGGGTTTCACCAGGTTGGCCAGGCTAGTCTTGAACTCCTGACCTCAAGTGATCCACCCGCCTCAACCTCCCAAAGTGGTGGGATTACAGGTGTGAGCCACCATGCTTGGCCTCAACAATTTTTATAGGGCACTTAATATGTGCCAGACATTATTATAGGTGCTAGATATCAGTGATGAACAAAACATGGTAATTCCATGGCGTGATAAATACACTGAAAGGAGTGAACAAGGTGACGGGGATGCAACATAACAGGATAGAGTAACTTTAAGTACAGTGATCAGTGGTCAATAGTGAAAGAGGGCCTGAGGAAGTGGCATTTTCGCTGAAGCTGAGCTAGCATGCCAAGAGCCTGAAAAAAAGCACTGCACTCCGAGGGAACGGCAAGTATAAAGGTCTTGCAGTTGAAAAGCACTTGCAGCTGGGTGCAGTGGCTCACACCTGTAATCCCAGCACTTTGGGAGGCCGGAGCGGGTGGATCATGAGGTCAGGAGATTGAGACCATCTGGCCAACATGGGAAAACCCTGTCTCTACTAAAAACTCAAAAATTAGCTGGGTGTGGTGGCAGGTGCCTGTAGTCCCAGCTACTCGGGAGGCTGAGGCAGGAGAATCATTTGAACCTGGGAGGTGGAGGTTGCAGTGAGCCGAGATAGTGCCACTGCATTCCAGCCTGGTGACAGAGCGAGACTCCATCTCAAAAAATAATAATAATAATAGGCTGGGCATGGTGGCTCACGCCTGTAATCCCAGCACTTTGGGAGGCTGAGGTGGGCAGATCACCTGAGATCGGGAGTTCAAGACCAGCCTGGCCAACATAGTGAAACCCCATCTCTAAAAAAAAAAAGAAAAGAAAAAAAAAGAAAAGAGAAAACCACTTGAAATATTTGAGGAGGTAGTGGTAGCGGGTGCATTTGGAGAGCCAGAACAGGCTGGATAATGGATGGCCTTTAAAGGACATGGTAAGGAGTTCCAGTGCAAAGAGAAGCCAGAGTAGAGTTTTAAGCTGGGACTGATATAATAGAATTTATGTTTTTAAACCTTACCCTGGCTGCTCTGTGGAAAGGGATTAGAGAGAAGTGAGTGTAACCAGGGAGATCAGTTTGGAGTTACTTATTGAACACATTATTTACCAAGCATATACTACCTGCTAGGCATTGTTCTAGGTGTGAGGGATATACTGATGAAAACACACTTGTTTAGAGGCAAAAGATGATGATCATTTGACAATAGGGTGAGTAGAGAGGGTAGGTTTGGAGAGAAGTGCAATTCTTTAGAAAGTTATGGGAGATTGAAAAATTGAACACTTGGTCCCAATTCTTCAATCCCCATAATATCATATATAACCATCCCCTTGTTGTGGTTTCGTGTTGGAAACAGTGTACTTCCCACTTCCTGATTTTAGGCTTGACTGGCCAATGGGAAGTGATGGGAGCAGAAGCTCAGTGTGCCCACTTGTGTGTTTGTTTTTTTTTAATTGACATAGTCTCATTCTGTCCTCCAGGCTAGAGTGCAGTGGTGCAATCTCTGCTCACTGCAACCTCCGCCTGCCAGGTTCAAGTGATTCTCCTGCCTCAGCCTCCTGAGTAGCTGGGACTACAGGCGAATGTCACTACACCTGACTAATTTTTTAATTTTTAGTAGAGATAGGGTTTCACCATATTGGTCAGGCTGGTCTTAAACTCCTGATCTCAAGTGGTCCTTCTGCCTCAGCCTCCCAAAGTGCTGGGATTCAGGCGTGTAATTTGTATCTTTAGTCGAGATGGGGTTTCACTATGTTGGTCAGGCAGGTCTCAAATTCCTGACCTCAAGTGATCTGGCCACCTCATCCTCCCAAAGTGCTGGGATTACAGGTGCCCAGCCCCATCTTGTGCTTTTGACTTCACTACGAGATCATCCCTTGGACAGCTGTTGCCCTTCAGCCTGAGCCCCAGAATGAACACACATGGATCAGATCCTAACTCATCCTGTATCCTGCAGTCAAGTCAGCCAAGCCCAGCCAATCTCAGCCAAATACCAACTGACCAGCAGTTTTGTGAGAAAAATATTCATTGTTTAAGCCACTGAAGTTTGTTCTTTTCTTATTTTTTAATTTTTTTTTTTTTTTTTTTTTAGAGATAGGGTCTATGTTGTCTAGGCTGGTCTTGAACTCTGGGGGTCAAGCAATCCTCCTGCCTCAGCTTCCTGAGTAGCTGTGACTATAGGTGCCAGCCATTACACTGGCTCCACGGAGGTTTTTGAGGTTATTTTATACATAGTGTTTTGGAGGAAATAGCTCTTTGATTCAGGGGTTAAAGAACATGTCTTGTTGATGGGTTGGATAGGGAGGTGAGGGAAAAGAAGGCATTAAAGATGACTATTTTTTTGGCTTGAGCAAATACAATACCATTTACTGGGATGTGAAAGCCTGGGCTAGGGAAGGAAATGTTTGGGGGGAAATGAACAGCTCCAGTTTGGATAGCAAGTTGCTTTAAGCTCAGTGCTACAGTGCTAAGTTTATGCATTACTAGCAAAGAGATGGTTTTAGAAGCCATAGGTTTGCATAAGATCATCCAGTGGCTGGGCGCAGTGGCTCATGCCTGTAATACCAGACCTTTGGGAGGCTGAGATAGGAAGATCCCTTGAGCCCAGAAGGTGGAGGCTATAGTGAACTGTGTTCATGCCACTGCACTTCAGCCTGGATGAATGAGTAAGACCCTGTCTCGAAAAATAAAAAAATTACTCAGGGAATGATGCTAGATACAAGAAGGGTCTCAGGACTGAGTCTAAGGTGCTCCAACATTTGTAGATTGGGACAGAAGTGGTACTGGAAAAGAAGCAGCTAGTAAGGCAGGAGGAAAAATCTGGAGATACAAGAACATAGTCAACAGAGGGAACAGGGTCAAGGAAAAGAATGGTTACAATAGCATCTCTAGTGGTCCCTGCTTCCACCCTGGACCCCCCCATGGCTTTCTATGAACACAGCAGCCAGAGGGATCATTTAAAAATGTAAGTCAGTTCATGTCACAACTCTGTTCAAAAAATGGCTCCTGGCCGGCCCTGGTGGCTCATGCCTATAATCCCAGCATTTTGGGCGGCCAAGGACAGAGGATCGCTTGGGGCCAGGAGTTCAAGATCAGCCTGGGCAACACAGTGAGACCCCACCTCTACAAAACAATTAAAAAATTAGCCAGGCATAGTTGCCTGCACCCATAGTCCCAGCTATTTGGGAGGTTGAGGTGGGAGGATTGCTTGAGCCTATAAGGTCAAGGCTGCTGTGAATTATACCACTGGACTCCAGCCTAGGCAACAGAGCAAGACCCTGTCTCAAAAAAAAAAAAAACTCCCCATCTCAAAAAAAGTCAAAGTCTTTACAATGGCCTGCAGGACCCCACATGACCTGCCAGCCTCCTTATCTACTTGATCTCACCTCCTATTTCTCCCTCCCATGTTTGCTCTGTTCTAGCCACACAGGACTCTGCCTCCTCTTCCTGAAAATACCTGGCACAACCCTCCCTCAAGGCATTTACACTGACTGTCGTCATCTGTAATGTTCCTCCCTTATAATTCCCCACAGGTTACCCCTTTATGTCCTTCAAGTATTTGCTCAAATATCTTCTCAATGAGGCCTACATTTCTCCCCTTTTAATTTGCAATCTCTCTTCCAGCACTCCTGACGTCCCTTGCCCTGCTCCCATTTCTATTCCACAGCATTTAACCACCTTTGGCCATATTACAAAATATAGGTTTAATACATTTATTGTCTGTTTCCTCTCTATAGGATTTTTTTTGTGTTCTGTTCACTCCCTAGCATTCAAAACAGTGCTTGGGCTAGGAGTGGTGGCTTTCGCCTGTAATCCCAGCACTTTGGGAGACCAAGGTGGGAGGGTCACTAGAGGTCAGGAGTTCAAGACCAGCCAGGCCAACATGATGAAACCCCATCTCTACTAAAAATAGAAAAATTAGCTGGGCATGGTGGCACGCACCTATAATCCCACCTACTGGGGAACCTGAGGCAGGAGAATAGCTTGAATCCAGGAGGCTGAGGCTGCAGTGAGTTGAGATCATGCCATTGCACTCCAGCCTGGGTGAGATGGAGCAAAACACCATCTCGAAAAAACAAAAACAAAACAAAACAGTGCTTGTTTGTTTATATTAGGTGAAATAATAAATGATGGTCAACTGTGTCAATGTCACTGAGAAGCTGAGTAACATGAAGACAGAAATGTATCCACTAGGTTTGTTAACAAAGAGGTTATTGGCAGCTTTGGCAAGCCTAGAAAGTAGAGAAAAAGCTAGACTTGAAAGTAAACTGAAGAGTGAATGGGACATTTTTGGTCTGGCTATATGCTGGATCATATTCCTTGCAACACCCTTCTATTACAAAACAGTTTGATGATAGATAAAACATACCTTTAAATGCATTGCTGAGATCCCAACAAGTTTAAGAGAAAATTTGTTTGTTCATCAAACAAAACAAAAACCAAAACCAGTACCCAAGCACTGAAATCAGAACTGGGAGCAGTGATCAGTAACCAAATGGTAAACATGGGGTCACCTCCAAGGGCAAATATCTTTAGCATCAAAAATCAAGGTATTAGCTGGGTGTGGTGGCTCATGCCTGTAATCCCAGCACTTTGGGAGGCTGAGGCAGGTGGATCACCTGATGTCAGGAGTTCAAGACCAGCCTGACCAACATGGAGAAACCCTGTCTCTACTAAAAATACAAAATTAGCTGGGCATGGTGGTGTATGCCTGTAATCCCAGCTACTTGGGAGGCTGAGGCAGGAGAATTGCTTGAACCCAGGAGGCGGAGGTTGCAGTGAGCTGAGATGGCGCCATTGCACTCCAGCCTGGGCAACAAGAGCAAAATTCCATCTCAAAAAAAAAAAAACCCAAGATACTAATCCTCAGACTAGTAGTAGGTGAGAGCTGAAGACTCATCCTCTTGGTTCCTAGAAAAAGCAAACCAAACCTTCTCTTGAGGAAAGCATTCCTAATTTGGGTTCACAAGATTTCCACAGATTAAGAGCAAGCAAATATAAGCTCATAATCAAAGATCATCAAGCAGGTGAGGCCAGTCACCCCATGAGGAAAAGCCAGCAGAAACAATGAGATTTATAGCCTGTTCCAGAAACTGCTAGTTGTCTGCCAATATCCATTCTATCCTTCCTCAGTAGCAATATAATTTTTTTTTTTTTCTGAAATAGAGTCTCAGTCTGTCGCCCAGGCTGGAGTGCCATGGCATGATCTTGGTTCACTGAAACCTGCACCTCCTGGGTTCAAGTAATTCTCTTGCCTCAACCTCCTGAGTAACTGGGATTACAGGTGGGTGCCACCATGCCCAGTTAATCTTTTATATTTTTAGTAGAGATGAGGTTTCACCATGTTGGCCAAGCTGGTCTTGAACTCCTGACCTCAAGTGATCCAACCTTCCTTGGCCTCCCAAAGTGCTAGGATTACAGGAATGAGCCACTGCACCAGCCACAGTATAATTTTTAGGTAAAGGTTAACAATGACATTTCCCAGACTGCCTTGCATATAGGTGTGGTCATGTGACTTCTAACCTATGAGATGTGAGCAGAAGCAATGTGTCTCACTTTCAGGCCCAGCTATCAAAAGGTAGGGGTGACTCCCATTTTCTCTTTTCTACTGTCTGGACTGTGGACAAGATGGTGGGAACTGATGAAATGTTGAGAATAGCAGTGTAATGAGAGAGAGGACTTGGAGCCCCGTGGATTGTAGATTGGACTTTCCATATCAGTACTGGACTACCTACTTGGACAAAGAATAAATGTCTGTCTTCTTATTTTGGGTCTGTATGTTATAGCAGTCAAGTCTATACCATAACTAATACAGATCTAGAAGAAATTCAGATATGGGAGTTAACAACAGAATATAAAATACCTAATAAATGAAAGTTTAAAGAACTAAAGGTTAGAATCATCAATAGGGACAAGAAAAAGAAATTATCACAAATGACTGGGAAGATTTTTAAAAGAACTAAATGGAATTCATAAAATAAAAAATGTATATAATTATTGAAGTATACTCTGGGTAAGTTAAAGAGCATTTTGGGTTGTCATGAGAGTGCCCTTCCCCACACCCTGGCCAAAACTCCCTGTTATAAACATTTTAAATTATTGCCAATCTGACATATAAAATAATTTGTTTCACATTGAAGTAAGGTTGGGAATTTATTTCTTTACAGGTTTATTGGTCAATGTATATTTCCTGTTTTGTGAAATGACAGTGTATGCCCTCAGCCCATTTTTCTATATAAAGGTGAATTTTTTGTTTGTTTCTTCATTGTCTTCAGAAGGTGGGGGTGGTGGTAGGAACTAAATGGGAAGAAAAATGAGGAAACTTTTTGCGGTGATGGTTATGTTCTGTGTTTTGACAGGATTTGGATTATACAGCTGTATGCATTTGCCAGTACTCATTGATTGGTACTCTAAAATTTGTTCACTGTATGCAAAATTTTATCTATAAAATAATAAAGAGGCCGGGCGCGGTGGCTCAAGCCTGTAATCCCAGCACTTTGGGAGGCCGAGGCGGGTGGATCACAAGGTCAAGAGATCGAGACCATCCTGGTCAACACGGTGAAACCCTGTCTCTACTAAAAATACAAAAAATTAGCTGGGCATAGTGGCGCGTGCCTGTAATCCCAGCTACTCAGGAGGCTGAGGCAGGAGAATTGCCTGAACCCAGGAGGCGGAGGTTGCGGTGAGCCGAGATCGCACCATTGCACTCCAGCCTGGGTAACAAAAGTGAAACTCCGTCTCAAAAAAAAAATAATAATAATAATAATAATAATAATAATAAAAAACAAGTACTTAACAAGTCAATGTTATGGATGCTAAAGAGTTTAAGGGGGAAGTATATTGATGTCTACAACTTTATTTATTTATTTATTTATTTAGACGGAATCTTGCTCTGTCTCCCAGGCTGGAGTGCAGTGGTGCGATCTTGGCTCACTGCAGCCTCTGCCTGCTGGGTTCCAGTGATTCTCCTGCCTCAACCTCCCTAGCAGCTTAGATCATAGACCCGCACCACCATGCCTGGCTAATTTTTGTATTTTTTTTAGTAGAGATGGGGTCTCACCCAGTTGGCCAGGTTGGTCTCGAACTCCTGACCTCAAGTGATCCACCCGCCTTGGCCTCCCAAAGTGCTGAGATTACAGGCATGAACAATGGTGCCCAGCCTTGCTTTACGCATTTTAAAGTAAGTTGTAGGCCAGGCGTGGTGGCTCACGCCTGTAATTCCAGCACTTTGGGAGGCCAAGGTGGGCTGATCACTTGAGGTCAGAAGTTTGAGACCAGCCTGGCCAATATGGTAAAACCCTGTCTCTACTAAAAATACAAAAATTAGCCAGGCGTGGTGGTCATGCCTGTAATCCTAGCTACGTAGGAGGCTGAGTCACAAGAATAGCTTGAACTGGGGAGGCGAGGTTGCAGTGAGCCATGATCGCACCACTGCGCTCCAGCCTGTGTGACAGAGTGAGTGAGACTGTATCTCAAAAAAAAAAACAAAAAAACATAAAACATAAAGGATGGATGGATAAATATGTGATGCTTTCATTATCTCTCTTATTCAACATTATTCTGTAATTTTGGACTATTAGAACTTCTAAACCAATTGAGTTTTCTGGGATGCTGAAAATGTTCTTCATCTGAGCTATCTAATATGGTAGCCACTAGCTACATGTGGCTAACGAGCATTTGAAACGTTAGTGCAACTGAGGAACTGAATTTCAAATGTAAGTAAGTTTAATTTAACTTAAACTTGGATAGACACACACGGCTAGTGGCTCCATATCGAACAGCACAGACAGAGAACACTTCCATAACTGCAAGAAGTCTTACTGCACAGTGCTGGTCTAGAATTATAGAACAATATTGAAAATAGTGATCATAGCCCAGGCAAGGTGGCTAACGCCTGTAATCCCAACACTTTGGGACACCAAGGTGGGGTGGATCACCTGAGGTTAGAAGTTTGAGACCAGCTTGGCCAACATAGTGAAACCCCATCTCTACTAAAAATACAAAAAATTAGCCGGGTGTGGTGGTACACACCTGTAGTCCAATCTACTCGGGAGGCTGAGGCAGGAGAATCGCTTGAACCCAGGAGGTGGAGGTTGCAGTGAGCCAAGATCACACATTGCACTCCAGCCTGGGCAACAAGAAAAGAAAATAGTGATGATAAAAACAAACACCTTTGTTTTGTTCCGACTTGAGAACAGTATTTCACCATTAAAATAGTATCTACTGCCGGTTTCTAATAAATGCTGTTTATTTAGCACAGTGTTATAATGAATACAAACACAAAATATCTACAGAGCTTTATAGCTTCTCCAGCATTTTAGCATATTTGTGTTTAATCTTCTCACAAATCTTTTATTATTTTGTAGCTGAAAAAACAGAAACTGAGAGTACAGTTGTAATACCCAGAAGTCACTCACTACAAAGTGGAAGAGCCTTGACTTGTATTTTCTGTCTCCAAATCCTGTTTTATTGACTTTACCAATTAATGGTCACTGTAACATCTTCACCAATGATCTCGTAGTATAAATATTAAAGAGTACTAATCACTTAAGGAAAAAACTGAAAACTTTGCATACTCAGTATCTTTCAACACTTACTTGGATATGAGAAAAAAGTCTGACATATTGACATCAAAGAGAAGAGATTTTAGGAATAAAACTGGACAGTCTACATTTCAAATATCTATACATACAAGATTAAGTAAAAATGGAGAGGTTTATATTTTATCTTGTTTTATGAACATGTAAATCTACTTGTTTTGATAAAAATTTATTTTTAAATTATATATTTCAATTAATATCTAAATCATTAACATCAGGAAAAAGGTACTAGATCTGAGGTATTTTGGCAAAGATTTCTATAAGCCAGCCATACAATTATTATGCTGTGAGTGTAATAAGAAATGGAATAAGCAAAGCTCCAGTGAACCTTGCCCCTTCCTTACTTTCGCATAGAAATTGCACTGATTTCAGACTTTCAGTATTTTTGATGTTAATATGTGTTTTTTAAATATTTTATTTTTTACTGCAATACCTTCAGTGTTTCTTAGAACAATGCCCAAGTAGACATTCAATAAAATTTGTTAAATAAGTCAATTAAATGAATGAATAGATGGGATTAGTCAAGATGTGACATTTGAAACCTGACATGTAACTTAAATACTGTACTACTATTGTTTATTATTTAAATTTACTTGAACAGGGTTTAACTATTGGTTGCCATTGTTTTTTACTATGTAAGGTAATCCTAGTTTTCTGTGAACTACATGTGTTATCACTCCAGGGCAATCCACAAAATAGAAGACAATATGGCATTCTGTAACTAAAATGTAATAAAAATTGAGATAGGGTATTCATTTAAAAATCTGAGTTTAGGCTAGGTGCCATTCATGCCTGTAATCCCAGCACTTTGAGAAGCCAAGGTGGGAGAATTGCTTAAACCCAGGAGTTCAAGACCTTCCTGGGGAACACAGTGGGACCTCATCTCTTCAAAAATTGAAAATTAGCCGGGCGTGGTAGCATGCACCTGTGGTCCCAGCTACTCAGCAGGCTGAGGTGGGGGGATTGGTTAAGTGTGGGAGGTTGAGGCTGCAGTGAGCTGTGATCATGCCAGTGCACTCCAGTCTGGGTGACAGAGAGGGGCCTTGTCTCAAAAAAAAAAAAAAAAAAAGGCCAGGCTTGGTGGTTCATACCTGTAATCCCAGCACTCTGGGAGGCTGAGGCAGGCAGATTACAAGGTCAAGAGAATGAGACCATCCTGGCCAATATGGTGAAACACTGTCTCTACTAAAAATACAAAAATTAGCTGGGCATGATGGCATGTGCCTGTAGTCTCAGCTATGGCTGAGGCAGGAGAATTCCTTGAATCCAGTAGGCAGAGGTTGCAGTGAGCCAAGATTGCGCCATTGCACTCCAGCCTGGTGACAGAATGAGACTCCGTCTCAAAGAAAAGAAAACAAAAAAATCTAAAAATCTTGACTCATGTTGAACAATTCATATTTGTGGCACTCTGTGGTTTCTATGGCCCTTGTCTGCCATTGTTACTAGAGACACACAGGATCTTTCCCAGTAATTACTAGGTTCAGGAGAGCAGGGTCTGTTTCAAACAGTCTTCTATCTCTCCCTGCACCCAGCACAGTGCCTGTCACATAGGAAATGTTAAATAAGTTTATTGAGTAGGTTCACTTTATAACAATTAAAAAGCATTTTGGCCTTTGCTCTTCTCAAATCTCAAAAGAGTAAAGTATTACATCTTTCATTTTCAAATCAGTTAAAATTATTTACAGTATAATGTCTTGCATATATCAAGCTCTTGATTTAAAAAATTTGATGTGAAGCCAACCAAAAGAGAAATGCATTTTTATTTTTAAAAGATTCATTCTATACTGATCCAAGTAGTGAGAGAAAAAAACATAAATTGAGAAAAAGATTCGTTCTGTAACACAGTACATGAATAAAACATGATAGTCTCCTTCACTTTTACTCCATTTTAGTTCCCCAGCTTACTGGCTATCACCACTAACAACGTAGCGTTTCTCCTGCCTGTCTTCTAAAATACTTTGACATAAATAGGAGGATGCACACATGTATATATTTTTATCGACATGGAGTCCAACATGTGTACTGTTCTGTAATGTGGTCCACTCTCCCATAGTGTGCACATGTGCGCACGCGCACACACACACACACACACCACAAACATGTATAGCTCTGCCTCTCCCTTCAACAGCTGCTTGGAACTATAAGTGGATGAACCATAATTTATCAATCTACACCCCTGATAATGAGGAATATAGGCTGTCTCCAATTTTTTACTATACCATTTTGGCAATAAACATCTTTTACATACATGTTAGCACACATGCAGGAGTATTTCCATGGAAAAATTTCTTTGAAGAGCATATTGCTTTTTAGTGGATGCTGCCATATTTCATTCTAAGAAATCTTTACCAATGAACACTCTCATCCAGTCGAGCCCTTGTTCTTAATGTCCTCCCTGGATTGACAGTGGCAACAAGAAAACTCAGGGCTGAGCTAAATTAGACTCAGGTTTTTCTCAGACTCAATATTCAAATATAAAATGGTTTAGGATTTAGGGCTCCAAAGGGCTCTAGCCTAAACTTTAGTGCTATATAATCTAATTGCTGTAGATTAAATGGCAGTTGTCAGTTAACCCAAGAACCTGATAGTTATTTTTAACATTGTTCCTGGAGGATAAACGTTATGGTTTTAAATAACTTAAAAAACAAACTTTTTGGCTGGGCATGGTGGCTCACACCTGTAATCCCAGCACTTTGGGAGGCTGAGGTAAGTGGATCATGCGGTTAGGAGTTCAAGACCAGCCTGGCCAACAGTGAAACTCCGTCTCTACTAAAAATACAAAAATTAGCTGGGTGTGGTGGTTCATGTCTGTAATCCCAGCTAATGGGGAGGCTGAGGCAGGAGAATCACTTGAACCTGGGAGGAGGAGGTTGCAGTGAGCCAAGATTGCACCACTGTACTCCAGCCTGGGCGACAGAGCAAGACTCCATCTCAAAATAATAATGATAATAATAATAATAAATACATACATAAACTTTTCAACCATAACAAACATTTGTTAAATGCCAATATATATCAAGGAGTACACTAGGATTCGGAGCACAGAGATGAAATAATTTCTGCCTTCAAGAAACTCATGATCAAGAGGATAGTAATTAATGTTAATTTTATTAGGTATGATAATGTGATTATCATTACCTAAAAATATGCCCATTTAAAAGATACTAAAGTATTACAGGTGAAGTTTCATGATATCTGGGTTTTGCTTTCAAATATTTTAGGAAAACAGAAAGAAAACCAAGAAAGAGATAATTGAAGCAGGTATTGAAAAATGTTGATAAGTGTTGAATTAGAGAGACCGGTAAATGTGGATTCATTATTCTCTCTATTTATGTAAACATAAATAATAACATTCCCTTTAGTCTTCTAGGAAAATCAGTATGTACATACACAATTATAATATAAGAAAATAAAGATACAGGCACAAGTGACTATGGGAATAGAAAATGGCCCAATCTACTTGGGTGAGGTTGAATAGGACTGAGGGAGGGTTAAGAACCCAACTCTGATGTCAGATTATCTGAGTCCAAATTCCAGCTCTTCTTAGCTATGTGACTTTGAGTATATAACTTAGCCTTTTTGAGCCTGTTTCTTCTGTCATAAAATGGGGATAATTATAGTGCCTAATTGAGGATCTAATATATTAGTATCTGCAAAGCTCTTGGAATAGAGACTGACACATAGTAGACATTATGTAAACTACTTGCTATTACTCATTTATTGCTGTTACCAATGCTATTATAAAGGCTTTTCAGAGATGTCTTGAGGCAGAGATGTTTCAAGAAAAGATCAGAGAAAAGCAGCATAATAGAAGGCCCATCAGAGGTAGGGGTGTGTGTGCTTGTCTGTTGAGGGGCAGGGGAAAAAGTTAACGTGATTCTCATATTTCTAGCTTAGATGACCAGCTGAATGATGGTGTCCGGTGGGTTCATTCTAATTTTCTCCCTTTCCATATTTGTAATCCCTTTGACAGTGAGAAACATGGCTTCCATTATCTTCAATATATTTACTTACTTTATCTGTCCCATGTATTTAACCAAACTTTCATTGCCATCACCTTTTACTCACAGAGATGCCTTCCTTACCTCACTTGAGGACCAATCCCCGAGTGCTTCCCCCAAAAGCCCTTCTCTTTCTACTTGGGGTGTCAGAGGACACCCTAGACCTAGCCATGCTCCACAGGAATGTTGTTTTCACCTTGCTCTGAGGTTCAGGGCTCTGATACCCTGCACCAGGCTTCCCTCCTTTGTGGGTACTTCCCTCACTCCTTGGGTTCTGAAATCCTGCACCAAACTCCCACCCCACACAAAAGCCCTCCTCATGATGCTTGGGCTCCAAATTGCACTCTCATGCAGATGCTCTCTTCACCCCACTTTTGTTCCAACATCCTGCCACCAAATACCCTCTTTACCATTCTTGTCCTCTGACAACTCCCTCCACACATGCCTCCTCACCTTGCACAGGCTCTGACACCTCACATCAGGCCACTCCTCTCTGTGGATGCCCTCCTCACAGAGCTTGGACTCCAACACCCTGTTCTTTCCCCATGGCGTCTCCACTCTATACCTACTCCTACTTTACCTGGCCCCACCTAATGGCTTTAAGGCTGAATTAGGACTCAGGAAGAGAAGAGGAAAAACTACAAACCCATTTGTATTTACTTTTTAGCTTTTACTTTAGGTTCAGGGGTACACATGTAGGTTTGTTATATAGTTAAAATTGTGTCATGGGGTTTCTTGTACAGATCATTTCATCTCCCAGGTACTAAGCCTGCTACCCAATAGTTTTTTCTGATCTTCTTCCTCTTTCCAACCTCCACCCTCAGGCACATCCCAGTGTCTGTTGTTCCCTTCTTTGTGTCTATGTGTTCTCATCATTTAGCTCCCATTTGTAAGTGAGAACATTTGGTATTTGATTTTCTGTTCCTGCGTTAGTTTGCTAATGATGATGGTCTACAGCTCCATCCATGTTTGCAAAGGACATGATCTCATTTTTTTTTTTTTTTTTGAGATGGAGTTTCACTCTGTCCCCCAGGCTGGAGTGCAGTAGCGTGATCTCGGCTCACTGCAACCTCCATCTCCTGGGTTCAAGTGATTCTCCTGCCTCAGCCTCCCGAGTAGTTGGGATTATAGGCACGCACCACCACACCTGCCTAATTTTTGTATATTTAGTAGAGATGGGGTTTTGCTATGTTGGCTAGGCTGGTCTCGAACACCTGACCTCAGGTGATCCACCTGCCTTGGCCTCCCAAAGTGCTGAGATTACAGGCATGAGCCACTATGCCTGTCCAATCGTATTCTTTTTTTTTTTTTTTTTTTTTATGGCTGCATATTCCGTGGTATATATGTACCACATTTTGTTTTTGTTTTTGTTTTTTTGAGACAGAGTCTCACTCCAGCCTGTGTCATCCAGGCTGGAGTGCAGTGGCACCATCTTTGCTCACTGCAACCTCCACCTCCTGGGTTCAAGTGATTCCCCTGCCTCAGCCTCCCAAGTAGCTGGGACTACATGCTCCTGCCACCACGCCAGCTAATTTTTGTAGTTTCAGTATAGATGGGGGTTCACTATGTTGGCCAGGCTGGTCTTGAACTCCTGACCTTGTGATCCACTCACCTCAGCATCCCAAAGTGCGGGGATTACAGGTGTGAGCCACCACACCTGGCCCCACATTTTCTTTATCCAGTTTACCACTGCTGGGCCTTTAGGTTGATTCCGTGGCTTTGCTATTGTGCATAGTGCTGCAATGACCATTCACATGCATGTATCTTTATGGTAGAATGATTTATATTCCTTTGGGTTTATACCCAGTAATATGATTACCGGGTCGAATGGTAGTTCTGTTTTTAGCTCTTTAAGGAGTTACCACACTGCTATCCACAAAGGCTGAACTAATTTACACTCCCACCAACAGTGTATAAATGTTCCCTTTTCTCTGCAATCTTGCCAGCACCTGTTTTTTTTTTTTTTACTTTTTAATATTAGCCATTCTGACTGTTGTTCCCCTCTTTGTGTCTATGTGTTCTCATCATTTAGCTCCCATTTGTAAGTGAGAACATGTGGTATTTGGTTTTCTGTTCTTGCGTTAGTTTGCTAATGATGATGGCCTACAGCTCCCTACAGATGGCATCTCATTGTGGTTTTGATTTGTATTTCTCTAATGATCAATGATACTGGGCTTTTTTTCATATGCTTGTAGGCCGCATGTATGACTTCTCTGAAAAGTGTCTGTTTATGTCCTTTGCCCACTTTTTAATGTGGTTGTTTTTTCCTCATAAATTTGTTTCAGTTTCTTATAGATGTTAGATATTAGACCTTTGTCAGATGCATAGTGAGCAAAAATTTTCTCACATTCTGTAGGTTGTCCATTTACTGATAGTTTCTTTCGCTGTGCAGAAGCTCTTAAGTTTAATGAGATCCGATTTGCCAATTTTTGCTTTTGTTACAATTGCTTTTGGCATTTTCATCCCGAGATCTTTGCCTGTTCCTATGTCCAGAATGGTATTGCCTAGGTTGTCTTACAGGATTTTTGTAGTTTTAGGTTTTACATTTAAGTCTTAATTCATCTTGAATTGATTTTTGTATATGGTATTAAAAAGGGGTCCAGTTTCAATCTTCAGCATATGGCTTGCCAGGTATCACAGCACCATTTATTGAATAGGGAGTCTTTTCCCTATTGCTTGTTTTTGTCAGCCTTGTTGTAAACCAGACGGTTGCAGGTGTGCAGCCTTATTTCTGGACTCTCTACTCTGTTCCATTGGTATGCGTACCTGTTTTTGTACTAATACCATGCTGTTTTGGATACTGTAACCCTGAAGTATGGCATGAAGTAGTATTTTATAACTTTTTTAGACTAAAGCATTGTCTTAAGACATTGCTTTTGGTCCTGTATATAGTGAATGTGATTTAGCTAAATCACTAATATAGTTTTTTTCCCCCTTTAAATCAAAGCATCTTGTAAAGGATTAAATTTACTTATGACAAAGTAAGACAAAGTTAATTTGCCATTTACTTATTTATTTATTTTTCTGAGATGGAGTCTCTCTCTGTTGGCCAGGATGGAGTGTAGTGGTACGATCTCGGCTCACTACAACCTCTGCCTCCCAGTCTCAAGGGATTCACCCACCTCAACCTCCCGAGTAGCTGGGATTACAGGCGTGTGCCATCACTGCCCGGCTAATTTTTGTATTTTTAGTAGAGACGGAGTTTCGTCATATTGGCCAGGCTGGTCTTGAACTCCTGACCTCAAATGATCTACCCACCTGGGCCTCCCAAAGTGCTGGGATTACAGGCGCCAGCTACCTATAATTTATTTATTTATTTATTTATTTATTTTTGAGACGGAGTTTCGCTCTTGTTACCCAGGCTGGAGTGCAATGGCGCGATCTCGGCTCACTGCAATCTCCGCCTCCTGGGTTCAGGCAATTCTCCTGCCTCAGCCTCCTGAGTAGCTGGGATTACAGGCACGCGCCACCCTGCCCAGCTAATTTTTTGTATTTTAATAGAGACGAGGTTTCACCATGTTGACCAGGATGGTCTCGATCTCTTGACTTCGTGATCCACCCGCCTCAGCCTCCCAAAGAGCTGGGATTACAGGCGTGAGCCACCGCGCCCGGCCCCCATAATTTATTATATCATATGTCACCAATTCTCCAGTTTCCCGAACATTTGTTTCAAATTGCTACCTCTGTTAAAAGTGTTTTGTCTAAAATTAGGGTAAAAGCTAAAGTCCTCACAGTGGGCCACAAGGCTTTGCCTGATGTGGTCTCCTCTCCCTTTCTTTACTCCTCAGGCTTTCCCCTTGCTTGCTCTACTGTCATCTTGGGCTCTGTGCAATTCTTGAACCAGGCCAGGCCAGGCCACTCCTACCTTAGGGGTGAGGGCTTCTGCCCTGGTGGTCTCTCTTTCTGGAATACCTGCTCCCTAGACATCCCCATGGCTCATTCCAGCCACTCTAAGTTTTTGTTCAGATGTTATTTTCTCAATGAAGCCCATTCTGAAGAATCTATTTCAAATTGCAGCTGCCCCAGCTCTGTTTTCCCTATTTGTTTTTTTTTTTTTTTTTTTTTTTTTGAGACAAGGACTTGTTCTGTCACCTATGCTAGAGTGCAACCTCTACTCCATGGCTCACTGTAGCCTCCAACTCTCCAGCTCATGTGATCCTCCCATCTCAGCCTCCCAAGTAGCTAGGATTATAGATGCACACCACTATGCCCAGGCAATTAAAAAATTTTTTTTTGTAAAGATGGGTTCTTGCTATGTTGCTCAGGCTAGTCTTGAACTCCTGGGCTCAAGTCATTCTCCCACCTCAGCCTCCCAAAGTGCTGGGATTACAAGCATGAGCCACTGCGTCTGGCCTTCCCTACTCTATTTTCTATAGCACTTATGACATTTTAATATACTACATTTCTTTATTTTGATATATACGATAAGGTTCACCCAGGCTGGGGTGCCAGGGTGCAATCATAGCTCACTGCAGCTATGTAGCTGCAATATGCTATACTTCTTTTTTTTTTTTTTTTTTTTTGAGACGGAGTTCGCTCTTGTTACCGATCTCGGCTCACCGCAACCTCCGCCTGCTGGGTTCAGGCAATTCTCCTGCCTCAGCCTCCTGAGTAGCTGGGATTACAGGCACACGCCACCATGCCCAGTTAATTTTTTGTATTTTTAGTAGAGACGGGGGTTTCACCATGTTGACCAGGATGGTCTCGATCTCTTGACCTCGTGATCCACCCGCCTCGGCCTCCCAAAGTGCTGGGATTACAGGCGTGAGCCACCGCGCCCGGCCCAATATGCTATACTTCTAATACTACTTACTATGTTTATTTTTTATTGTCTGTCTTTCTCCCCACCATATCTACTAACCTATAGCTCCAGAAGGGCAGAGATTTTTTATTGTTTTGTTCATTATTTAATAAATATTTGTTGAATGAAGACAGAAATTCCCTGAGGTAGTTTGAATCCTAAATTAATGGCGCCATCTAGTGTTCCAGGAAGGATGTGTGAATTAACCCTGAGAGTCATATTTGCATAAGCCATGGGATAAATAGTACTGGTATAATCAATTCTGTTACTCTGTTTTTCACTGCCCTCTGTGGCTCTGAAAATATTAAAATGTTTTCAATGATCAAACAGGCATAGGGCATATTAACTTCCCTAAAAGCATTTTTTTTGAGACAGGTTATTGCAGTCACCCAGGCTGCAGTGCAGTGGCAAGATCACGGCTCACTGTAGCCTCAACCTCCTGGGCTCAAGCAATCCTCCCACTTCAGCTTCCTGAGTAGCTGGGACTACCGGCGTGTGTCACCACACCTGGCTAATTTTTATTATTTATTTATTTTTGTATTTTTTTTTTCTGAGACGGAGTTTTGCTCTTGTTGCCCAGGCTGGAGTGCAATGGTGCAATCTCAGCTCACCGCAACCTCTGCCTCCCAGGTTGAAGCGATTCTCCTGCCTCAGCCTCCCAAGTAGCTGGGATTACAGACATGCACCACCATGTCCAGCTAATTTCGTATTTTTAGTAGAGATGGGGTTTCTCCATGTGAGTCAGGCTGGTCTCAAACTTCTGACCTCAGGTAATACACCTGCCTCAGCCTCCCAAAGTACTGGGATTACAGGCATGAGCCACCACGCCCAGCTAATTTTTAAAGTTTTTGTAGAGACACTCTCTTACCATGTTGCCTGGGTTAGTCTCAAACTCCTAGGCTCAAGCAATCCTCCCGCCTCAGTCTCCCAAAATGTTGGGATTACAGGTGTGAGCCACCGCCCCCAGCCTAAGAGCAATTTTTTTTCCCACTGATTTGACTGTTCCTTCTAGAATTCCTGTGTGAGGTAAGCATCATGAAAGTCTTCTTTTACCTTTGGGGCACCTCCACTCCCTGACTGCCAAAAAAAAAAAAAAAACCCTCTCAAAAATCTCAAAATGGCAATAATCTTGGCTATTTTGGTAATTGTTTTGGTATAATTCTCCTCCAGCATTTCAAAATACATATTTATTGATTTTGAAATTTTGGTTTTGGCCTCAAAAGCCCCCAAATCCAAGTGATAAAACATTAGCAAGGGTAACTAGTATTATTTAAAATAGCATCAGAATTCTCTAAGGTAATGAGCCCAATCTTCTGATGTAGAAAATATTGGGTTTTTAAAAAATATGATAGGGACACAAACAAAAGCTTCCTTAAAACTATTAAAATATTTTAATATTTAATAGTTGAAAACCAAAAAGTTAATCACTTCATTTTTACTGAATGCTTATTGTGCTAGGAGCTACTCTGAAAGCTCATTAATCATCTTAACAACCCTATTAATGTAGGTTCTCTAGTATTAAGCTCCGTTTTTCAGATGACAGAATGGAGAAACAGAGAAGTTAAGTAATTTGACTAAAGTCACAGAGCTACTAAACAGTGGAGCCAGAATTTAAATCACAGCCCAAGCCCACGAGTTCATAACTATGTTCTCATCTACCTCCCTACAAAAGGGGAATGATACTGTTCTGTGTTAAAGTTCTTGGCCTAGTGAAACTAATTAATTAATTAATGCAGTTTTCTACAAAGGAATCAAGGCAACCATAAAGAAACAAAAGCATACACAATTTTCCTAGAAGTAAGGTTTTTTTTCTTTTTACAGTCAAGAAGTTGAAGATGCAGAATTGTCCCATGTTCTAAGGATGCTATGGCAATGAGCAAAAGCGGCATCAAAGTCAAGGTCAAAGGCAGAAGCTAGTTTGCAGTGGCATAATGAAGAACCAGTCGGTCCTTACTGCCCTCTCACCGCTTTTTACAACCCATTGCTCAGAAGTTTTTGTTCTACTTTCCAATTGTCCAAAGCTTCCCCCTACTCTGCAACTGGCTGTCATGTTTTAAAATAGATTAAATGACTCAAGTTCCCAAAATACCAATTTTCTTGAAAGCTGCTATTTCCTGAATCTGCTTTATCTCAGCCAGGTGTTAAAATAATAATTGAATTATCTGTTAAAGTTAGTCCTATTAAGGAGTGATTTACTAGGCAACACCCAGAATTTTTTGCATTATACATTATACTCTTAAGAAGGAGTATGAATTTCCCAGAATTTTAGAATGATGGAGTCTTTCAAAGGGTATTTGTGAGTAGGTGGTTTCCAGGCTCATTAACCTGGAACTGATGTCCCTCTCACCATCCTCATCTGGAACCTAGAATTCCTTTTCTAAATGTTTGCTTGACTCTTTATTTTTTGTTAATTCTTTTTTTTTCTTTAGACTGAGTCTTGCTTTGTCACCCAGGTGGGAGTGCAGTGGTGCGATCTCAGCTCACTGCAACCTCCACCTCCTGGATTCAAGCAATTCTCCTGCCTCAGCTTCCCGAGTAGCTGGATTACAGGCACCCACCACTATGCTTGGCTAACTCTTGTATTTTTAGTAGAGACGGGGTGTCACCATGTTGGCCAGGCTGGGGTCTCGAACTCCTGACCTCAGGTGATCCACCTGCCTCGGCCTCCCAAAGTGCTGGGATTATAGGCATGAGCCACTACACCCAGCTAATTTTTAAATTTTTTGTAGAGATGCTGTCTTACCATGTTGCCCAGGTTAGTCTCAAACTCCTGGGCTCAAGCAATCCTCCCACCTTGACTTCCCAAAGTGCTAGGATTATAGCATGAGCCACGGTGCCCACCTGACTCTTTAAATTTTTAAAATACAAAGTGATTTGGAAAGAGAAATATCTATTCTTCATCTCGGATAGAGTTTTTCCTCACGTGGTTTGTGTGTTACCCTCTTTAGACTTTACTGGAGAGATTCCCAGCCCTAACTCTGACCTACTACACCAAAATCTTCCAGCAAGGCTCAGGAATCTGTATTCTGTCAATGTTCCCAGATGATTTTTATGTGTGTGTAAGTTTGGAAACCACTGACCTAAAGGATAATTTTTAAAAGTAAAGCAACAGCATCATTTGGATTATTGGATTCTTTCCTATTACAGATCACAGACCAGAACTTCAAGGAGTATCATGTAAAAACCTAATTATAAGACCAAATATAATTTTAGGAGACTAATAATTAACAACTCTATTTACAAGACTGCATGTCCTTTTGTTGTAAATTATACATGTTGTAAATTACACGTATAATTCTCAAGGTATACATGTGAAACATCTTAAAGAAATCCTTGGTGGATGTTGTTTAATCCTGACTTGCCTTCCGTAAAATTAACCAGTTATTGCCCAAGTTTTTACTACCGACACATGAGTCTCCAGTAACCCCTAAGGCAGTCTCTGAACAAGCCTGTATAAAAGAAAAATGGCTTAAAATGAATTGAGTTTGGGCCTCTCACGCCTGTAATCCCAGTGCTTTGGGAGGCCGAAGCGGGAGGATCACGAGGTCAAGAGATGGAGACCAACCTGGCCAACATGGTGAAACCCCGTCTCTATCAAAAATACAAAAACTAGCCGAGCGTGGTGGCGTGTGCATGTAGTCCCAGCCACTCAGGAGGCTAAGGCAGGAGAATCGCTTGAGGCTGGGAGGCAGAGATTGCAGTGAGTCAAGATCGCGCCACTGCACTCCAGCCTGGTAACAGAGCGAGATTCCGTCTCAAAAAAAAAAAAGAAATGAACTGAGTTTGGTTAACTGTACAAAACTTAGGCTGATTAAACTTAAACTGGTTGTCTGTAGGGCCATGGGGCCCCACAGGGTCGTGGGGTGTCCTTTATGCTGTGCTGAGGTGCAGGATCCGAAAAGCAAAGAGACAGGACACTGAAGAACTGGTGAAGAGTATCTGGACTCAGGGGGCCACACCACCTGTGAGTGGAGGTCGGCGAGAGCCCCAAATGCCCAGAAGCATCTGTATTTATTAGGTACAAGCAGGGGGCAGGGTCGTGAGTGAAGTCATCATCTATAGGCTTAGTAATAGGGCATACAAAATCATGTGAGTCACAAGCAAGAGGGCCATCCCATTATGTCACTTGGGCAGAGAGGTGGGCCATGCGCAGTAGGGGGCATGCCATGTGCAGTAGTAGAGGGTCATGTACAGAAAAGGGGTCCACCCCCATTAGGTCACTGAGGCAAGGATGTGGGCTGTGTGCAACAGGTGTCGCGCATAACACTTCTTATTTGAGGGCTGGAGACTTCAAAGGATTTCTAATAAGAGGATACTGTAAGATTAATGCAGTGGAAGCTGACAGACTTGTGCTCTTCTCTTAAGATATTTATGGGAGGATGATTTGAGCTAGCACAGAAGTGAGAAAAGACTGACAGGGGGTACAGCCACCGTGACTGGTCACACCAGAGGGGTTCTTCACCCTCCGTTATTTCCAGGATCTCAGGCCTGAAGCCTACTTTCCACAGGAACTGGATGCAAGGTACTACAACTCCTTTATCAGGAGAGGCTCTTGCTCCAAGCCTGCCATACAGCGTATGCCCTTTCAGGCAGGGACGCCACCACCTGGGTCTTCGGTTCTTGTCCTGGTCTAGCTGTTTTCCCATGTACTGCTTCTGTTCTGTGACTGCTCTAGGCATTCCTCCTACTACAAACTACTATATGGTTATATAGAAGGATTCTATAAATCAGCACTAAAAGTGTCAGTACAGCTCTGACTATAATACCTATATGATTATATAGAAAGATTATATAGAACTAAGTATGCTAGATAAAAGTATTAAGTATGATTATATAAGCTAGATATATGTAAGCAGTAAGTTATACTTCAGGCACTAATTCTATAAACTAATATATGATCATATTTAAAGGATTATATAAAGGAAATAGCTGAGTAATAACACTATAAACTAAGATATTCTTCAGGCACTAATTGTGCCTGGGGTCTGGACAGTTCCCCTTCCTTTGTGCCCCTTGGGGGTGTTACCCACAGTTCTCAAAAAGGACTGTGAATTCTGCAGCTTTGGAGATGTTTTAACCTAGGAAATACAACCACATTTTTGGATGAGCAGGGTATACAGTGACCTAACACCAGAGAATCCAAATAGAAGGTTAAAACTGGATTCTAGCCCACATAGGTTAAAACTAGATTTGACTAAACCTACCTCTTCATCCAATTGAACGTGAACCTGTTTATTTTTTGTTATTTTGTAAACAGAATTCCTTGCCATTCTGCGATAATGTAACGGCCTCTTGAGAATCCTTTACAGAAACACAGTTTATATGTGTATAACATACTAAAAAGGAAACCATTTAACTTGATAATACCACACCCAGATAATTCAGATACCTAATAAAATTTTTAATTGGAATTATTTGGTTTGGCCAAGTTAATTGGGTAACAGGTACTTTTCTTTTTTTTTTTTTTTTTGAGACGGAGTTTCGCTCTTGATACCCAGGCTGGAGTGCAATGGCGCGATCTCGGCTCACCGCAACCTCCGCCTCCTGGGTTCAGGCAATTCTCCTGCCTCAGCCTCCTGAGTAGCTGGGATTACAGGCACGTGCCACCGTGCCCAGCTAATTTTTTGTATTAGTAGAGACGGGGTTTCACCATGTTGACCAGGATGGTCTCGATCTCTTGACCTCGTGATCCACCCGCCTCAGCCTCCCAAAGTGCTGGGATTACAGGCTTGAGCCACCGCGCCCGGCCTCTTTTTTTTTTTTTTTGAGACGGAGTCTTACTCTGTCGCCCAGGCTGGAGTGCAGTGTTGTAATCTCAGCTCACTGCAACCTCTGCCTCCCAGGTTGAAGCAATTCTCCTGCCTCAGCCGCCAAAGTAGCTGAGACTACAGGTGCGTCACCATGTCCAGCTAATTTTTGTATTTTTAGTAGAGACAGGGTTTTGTCATGTTAGCCAGGCTGGTCTCAAACTCCTGACCTCAGGTGATCCACCCGCCATGGCCTCACAAAGTGCTGGGATTACAGGCATGAGCCACAGTGCCCCAACTCTTTTTTTCTTATACTTTGTTTACACCCTTCATTTACTCCTGATTCTTATCAGTTGTCACTACCTTTGTTCTCCTTCATTTAAAATTTAACTCAGTTCAGTCAGGAAGGTCATTTACCTTGAAAGTCTTCCTTCTTTAGAGCTGGGGTGCATGGTGTTCTTGCTGGTAGAGTAGAAATGAGATATCAAGGAAAAAGAACCTATAATACAACTGGGAACCCTTAACTCATTGTAAGAACTGACTCCAAACCAACTTCCTCAAAAACTAAAGAACTCTTCCAGAGAGCGACTAGTTGATCTAAGGGGAGAGCTTTTAAAGACTGTAACACTAAAATACTTCTGTAAAACTACAATGCAAATCTACCCGACAAAACTTCAAAAATATAATTTTCTCTTTCCTTAGAGAGACCATAGGAAAATCTACTATTTTCGTTTAAAACACATAACTTCTATTTGTTACTATATTTGGATTTGTGCTACTACTATTCTGGATTTGTTCCCATGTATCTGTGGAACCAGGCCCCTAATAATCTTTACTCAGCATCTCTGCTATTTCTTGAATGAAAATGGAAAGGATTCGTGCAATTAATGGCTAGATGTTTAGAAGACACTAGCTATTTTGCTATTTTCTGTGTATACAGATGAAAGCCTACAACTTTACAGAGACATAAACGAGCCAGGCTGAGAGATTGGGAAAGATGAAGAGGGAAGAGGAAAGGATGGGCTTGTAGCCCTCATCCGGTCAATCTCAACTTAGAGCTTCACTTTATTGTAAAATTAGAGGCTAAACCTATTTAAAGCCTCTTCCAAAACTTTTTGATGAAACAGAAATGCCAATCAGTTACCAACATAATTAACAGTGTATCCTGATTTTTAAAAGATGTCTCCCTTTGTGATTTGTTGGAGTTTCAGCGTCAGTCCTGAAGGACTGACCTTGAGAGGCCAGGTAGGAACTGATAGACTGGCAACTAAGTCATATGTTTTCAACGGAATATACCGATATTCAAGTGTCCAAAAAAATAATTTCGAGCCTACTGTTCACAAGTTTGCCAGAAAGCCCTGTTATTGAGACAACTTCGGATCTCAGATACATGAGTTGGTCAGCACCATTCTGCTGGAGGGGATTAAGACTGGATGCTTCGAGCGGAGTTGGGAAGGAAACTACAAGGCGCCAGCAGTAGGGCTTTTTTCAAGGTCTCTGCCGAAAAATGTTGCCGGAAAAGTCAACCCGCTCCAAATTTCCCGGTGTGGCCCTCAGTCGAGGCTCCGGTTCCCTGCGCCGGAAAGCTGGGGGAGACGGTCCCCTACGATTTAGATACAAACGCGCGCGTGCAGGAAAGGCCATCCCAGGGCAGGCACTACCACCTCCGCCGCTTCCGACGCCCGCGCTCGCGGGAGCGACTCGCACCGCACGGAAACCTCCGAACCAACGCCGCCGCGCCGATGGGCGTCCCCGCGAGCCAATGGACACGCCGAGGGGCGGGGCAGGGAGGCCGAGGGGGCGGGATTTCCCGCACGGTCGCTCGGCGCCTGGAGAAGGCAGTGCTGGCGGGTACAGCGGCAGCGCCTGCCTGAGAAGGGCGGGCCAGGGTCAGCTGCTGCGGGCGGGCCGGCGCGGGGAGCTGTGGGCGGCCGCTGCGTCTCCTGCCGCCGCCCTCCCTCCGCCACGATGCCGGGGATAGACAAGCTGCCCATCGAGGAGACGCTGGAGGACAGCCCGCAGGTGAGGCGCGGGCGCTGGTGGGCGACGAGGGAGAGACGGGCTGGCCGACCCCAGGCCTGGCGCCTGCGCCGCTCCCGCAGGTGCCCGCCCCGGCCCAGGTGGGCGCCGTCGCCGCCCGGGGCCCCCGCCCGTCGCAGGCCGCACCCCGAGCTGTCGAGGCTGGGCCCGCCGCCCGAGGCCCGCGTGGGCCTGCTCCGCTGGGCCGAGGGCCGCGGGCGGAGACCGAGCCGCTGGTGCTCGTGGGCCGGGCGGTCACGTACGCGCGCGGGTCTGCTTTTTATTTGATGAAAGGCGCCGTTTTTATCGCCGTGATGTGAGGTGCTAAATCTCGATCCTGGAATTGTCTCCCCGAGAAATGCAGAAGGGAGAGAAACCCTAGTAGCCTTATTTAATGATTTCCAAGGCTCAGCAAGCTAGGGAAGGAAATGGATAGTTTTTCTTCGGGAGAGGCTGGAAGGCTGTGTGTGAATACTTAACGGCAAAGCCTGCGACGGGTTCTGGAGCCCAAGACTGCTCTCCCCCGCCGAGTGTGCCCGTGTCGCGGCCGTGACTGTGGTCGCTGTCACTCGAGCTGTACACGGCGAGTGATGGAAGGTGCCTTCGATCCTCGACTGCTGCGCCGCTCTCTGCAGACTTGGCCTTAATAAACTCATCAAAATAAAGGCCCTGTGTTCTCTGTGTCGGAATGATGCTGGTGTGGTTGCTCTAGCTTAAGACAGTTTTGGAAAATGTAACTATTTGATATTTTTTCAGTAATGAAGAATGAAATCAGCTATACTTTTTAAAATGTTGGCAGGGGATGTAACTTGCATAGGGAAAACTTCATTTCTAAGCCTGTCTTTTTACACGATAATTTAAACAGTTTAACACGGTGTTGCTGGTTGGACACCACTTAGAATGAAACATTTCTGAATTATTGCTTATTTAGAAATGCAGTTGCTCCTACTTCATGTGTCTTTACAGTTGAACATGGCCTCCAAAGAAGAAAAGCAGAAGAGGTCTAGATTTCCCTTTCCTGGTTGGCACTTCTGCCTTGGATTTTGTGCTAGCGTTAATTGCCAAGTTGAAATGGAGCTCTGATTGTAGAATTGATTTGTTCCTTTTCATTCTGAAAGTTATCTTCACAGGCCAGTTGCCTGCTGCTAATGTACTCTTATCAGCCTATACTGACAAAAAGAGAAACTCACATTTGGTTTATCTTGATTGCCAGTATACCCAGTTCAATTTTTTCTTGATGATTTCTCCATATAAAGTTATAAACTATATTTGTTTCAGATGATTGGCAGAAAGCTTGTGGAATTGGTCAGGTGAACTTTGTCGTTTTACTTTTTATTATGTGAGATTCAACAGGCTGCCTTACCTTCTCTTACCTGGCTTTTCTTTAAAAAATAGCCCATAAAGACTATAAATGGCTCAGAATGGATTGCGCATTGCCCTAGATATGACTTGTGAGGCAGAGACAAACTCTTGACTCATCTGATTTCTTGAGCTTTTTACAAAGATTGGTTTACAACTTAAGAATTGTGGTTTTTTGTTTTTGCAAGCATGTATCATACTAGTGTCAGTTTACAGTGTATTTGTTTGTTTTTTTGAGATAGGGGTCTTGCTATGTTGCCTAGGCTGGAGAGCAATGCTGTTCACAGACATTATCATAGTGCACTACACACTGGAACTCCTTTGCTTAATCAGTCGTCCTGCCTCATTCTCCCTAGCAGCTGAAACTACAGGTATGTGACACTGTGACAGCTAATTTTTAATGAAGTAGGCACATTGATATTCCTTCAGTGTTTAAAGACAGTAAGTTTGAACTAGGTAAAGTTTACTTGGGAAACTTAATTGGGACAACTGGGATTTAGAAAGTGTAGATACTTAGAGGTGATTCTTAGGTTGAACCTGTGACAGAATGAAAAGCCTGGGCCGGGCGCGGTGGCTCACGCACTTTGGGAGGCCGAGGCGGGTGGATCATGAGGTCAAGAGATCGAGACCATCCTGGTCAATATGGTGAAACCCTGTCTCTACTAAAAATACAAAAAATTAGCTGGGCATTGTGGCACATGCCTGTAATCCCAGCTACTCAGGAGGCTGAGGCAGGAGAATTGCCTGAACCCAGGAGGCGGAGGTTGCGGTGAGCCGAGATCGCGCCATTGCACTCCAGCCTGGGTAACAAGAGCAAAACTTTGTCTCAAAAAAAAAAAGAAAAGAAAAGCCTTGGATTTAGAATTGAGGTAGTTTTTAGTCATCACTGCCACTTATTACCTTCTGCTTTAGGTCAAATCACTCGACTTCTCTGAACCTTAGCTGTTGTGCTTCGATGGCGTGTTTTTATTTTTGACTCTGATTATGAAAAATAATAGTTGCTTGTTTCAGAAAAATTGGAAGGTCTAGAAAAGAATACACACACAATTACCTGTCAGGTACTCAGCAAAACCCTATTAACAGTTTGCTTTCTTTATTCTACTGTTTTTTTTCTTCTACGTGTTTTAATGGAATTGAGATTATATTGTACATAATGATCTTTTTCCTGCTTTTAGCTTAACATTATAGCTTAAGTATCTTCATATGTTTTTATATTCCAAATAAAAAATTGTGAAGACTACACATTTCCTTAACAGATTTCACAACCCATTGCTGGACTTTTAGAGTTTTCCCAAAGTTTGGATTTTATAAATAGGGCTGAGATTAATGCTTTGGGCCATAAATTTTCTTCTCAGTTTGAACTGTTTTATCTACAATAGAGTCCAAGAAGTAGAGCAGCAAAGAATATGAAGACTTTAAAAAACTGGTAAGTTTTTGGGTTTTTTTTGAGACAGAGTCTCACTCTGTCGTCTAGGTTAGATTGCAGTGGCGCAGCCATGGATCAGCAACCTCAGGCTCTTGGGCACACCCCGCTAAGCCCAGCTACTTTTATTTTATTTATTTTATTTTATTTTGAAGATGGAGTTTTTCTCGTCGCCCAGGCTGGAGTGCAGTGGCGCGATCTCGGCTCACTGCAACCTCTGCCTCCTGGGTTCAAGTGATTCTCCTGTCTCAGCCTCCCAAGTAGCCCAACTAAAGAATTTTTTGTAGAGACAGGGTCTCACTATGTTGGCCAGGCTAGTCTTGAACTCCTGGCCTCAAGGGTTCCTCCCACCTCAGAGTCTCAAAGTGCTGGGATTACAGATGCGAGCCACTGTACCAGGCCTAAAAGTTTTTTATTTGATCAGTTTTTAATTGTTTTAGATTATTTAGATCTAATCAAAAGAGGCCTGCTGGTTGTTACATAAAAAAGTTAGAGCCTTGGCCAGCCCCAGTGGGTCATGCTTGTGAACACTTGAGGGTGGGAATTCAAGACCAGCCTGGGCAAAATAGCAAGACCTCATCTCTACAAAAAATAAAATTAACTGGGCATGGTGGTAGGAGCCTGTGGTTCCAGCTATTGAGGAGGCTAAGGCAGGAGGATCGATTGAGTCCAGGAGTCCATGGCTGCAGTGAGCTGTGAGCACACCATTGCACTCCAGCCTGGGCAATAGAATGAGGCTTTGCCTCAAAAAAAGAAAAAAGAAAAAAAAGAAGAGCCTAAGAGTGATAGAAGACTATCCTAAATTACAGTTATCTTTCTTTTAGTTTTGATTTATAGTAACTAGTTACTAAATTAGGGAGAATTTGCAAGTCCAAAATCCAGCTGATCAAGCATCTTTTAAGGATACTGCCTGGAACCTGGGGGGAAAAAAGCGTCTTTGGAATTACCTTGCCCAAACCACACAATTCTGCAAAAGATGATCCGTTGAGCCAGAAAATCTTAAGCTTATACTAGATGCCTTGTCCATATTTATATGTTTTGAAAATTAAAATCAAAATAAACCTTGTTAATTACTAAAAACAGATGATGTTTAAAAAAAAATTGGTTTTGTGTATAGATGTGTATCTTAATGATTTATCTATAATAGAACAGTGAAGACAAACCCCATTCCCAAAGGGAATCTTCTTCCTTTGTGTAATATGAAATACTCATAGATTATGAGATGTGCATTTCTCCCTAACATTTTAATGTTTCTGATTGGGATTCTTCTTACAGTAGATGGTATATTAACAATTGCTGTCAGTCAGGTAGCAGTAGTAATGTATTTCACATTGCCTGCCAATGTACATACTTGGTCGTTTCTCCTAGTAGCATGCTGGCCAAGTGTAGGCTCTCAGTGTTAAACTAACAACTCAATTTTACCACCATTTGAGGAAGGAATATCAATCCTGGTTGTTGTCTGAAAACCTTCCTTTGACACCTGGTGAGACGTCAAATGACATCATCAAAACTTGCTGAATGAGTGTTTAGGGACAAAAATGGAGCACGTCTAAGAAATACCTCCTCATGTCACAGAGACTAATAATGTATGGGAAAACATGGATATTGATGACTCTTGAGTCGAATAAGATTTGAACTCTGTGAAGTTTTAGAAATAAATGTGTGATGCTTATATTTCTTATATTTACCCAAGAGCTGTGTATGATAAAATTCTGTGTGAAGGTATGTTTCCATAAATATAAGGTAAAAAATTCAAGACATAAGAAAACCTTAAATTACAGCTTAATTGCCAGCATTGTTTTGTTTGAGTACTACAAAAATAAAAATGATGCATCTTACAATAGATACCATTATAGATTAAATGACATGGTACCATATTGATTCTATATTTCTAAGCTGCTAACTTTAAATAGTAATTATCCAATATTGAACTTGATATTGTTAACTTAAAATAGGGAATCTGTTTCAGCCTTGTTTGAGCTAAGAAGAGCTTTTAAATTTATTCTGCTACAAGTTTTTTACATAAATATGTAACTCCTTGAATTGGAATTACCCATTTTTAGAAAAAAATAGATAAATAAAATGGCAGATTTTTCTTAAGAATGGCAGTAGCCAAACAAGATTTCCTGATACTTTCTTTTTTACATCTTAAAATAGCACTATGGGGAATTGTAGTGGAGTATTTGAAAAAGATTCTGTTAAATCCAAATCTCTGAGGCCTGGGGAAGTAGAGGACAGAAAATAGGGACTTATTGGCATAATGATCTTGTGTCTTTTCCTCTTCTTTATACCATATTAACTTGGCTTTCTCCTCTCAAAATAGGAAGCTAAGGAATAAGTTGATTTTAAAAAAAAAAGGGCCTGGCGCAGTGGCTCACACCTGTAATCCCAGCACTTTGGGAGGCCAAGGCGGGTGGATCACCTGAGGTCGGGAGTTTGAGACCAGCCTGACCAACGTGGAGAAACCCCTTCTCTATTAAAAACACAAAATTAGCTGGGTATGGTAGCACATGCATGTAATCCCATCTACTTGGGAGGCTGAGGCAGGAGAATTGCTTGCACCTGCAAGGCAGAGGTTGAGGTGAGCCAAGATTGTGCCACTGCACTCCAGCCTGGGCAACAAGAGTGCGACTCCATCTCAAAAAAAAAAAAAAAAAATTTCTGGCCATGTGCGGTGGCTCACCCCTGACCTGCAATCCCAGCAGTTTGGGAGGCCAAGGTAGGAGGATTGCTTGAGCCCCGGAGTTTGAGACCAGACTGGGCAACATAGCGAGACCCTGTCGCTACAAAAAATAGAGAAAAAGTAGCCAGACATGGTGGCACATGTCTATAGTTCCAGCTACCTGGGAGGCTGAGGCGGGAGGATTGTTTGAGCCTGGAAGGTCAAGGCTGCAGTGAGCCGAGATCATGTTACTGCACTCCAGCCTTGGAGAAAGAAGGAGATCCTGTCTCAAACAACAGCGACAGCAACAACAGTTTATAAGGCTGAGGCATGAATTATTTTTAGAATAAAAATACAGTCATCTTTTAGATTTTAAGCTATAGTTATCTCTAGTAGTTGTTGGTATTTTCATCTTTCTCCTGCCCTTGGGATGTCATGTGAGTATGTCTTTCTTGCCTTTTATAGCCTTGGTTTCCTTATCTTTGATAAATTTTTATTGATATTCTTAACATTTACTTAAATATGAAGATAATTTTTTTTTTTTGAGACAGTGTCTTGCTCTGTGGCCCGGGCTGGGGTGTGGTGGCATGATCTTGGCTCACTGCAACCTCCACCTCTTGGGTTCAAGTGATTCTCCTGCCTCAGCCTCCTAAGTAGCTGGGACTACAGGCGCGTGCCACAACGCCGGGCTAATTTTTTTTATTTTTAGTAGAGACAGGGTTTCCCCAAGTTAGCCAGGCTAGTCTTGAACTACTGACCTTGTCCGCCCAGCTCAGCCTCCCAAAGTGCTGGGATTACAGGCGTGAGCCACTGTGCCCACTCTAAAATGAAGATAATTTTTAAATGTGCATAGTAGAAAAACGACAAAACAAAACAAAAGCCAAACAATATAGACATGTATATAGAAGAAGAAAGGAAAACCCCCAAATTCTGCATTCAGAACAACCAAGTTAGCTTCTTATAGGCTGAAGAGTTGGTCATGTTGGGGAGGGTGTACTGTGGTATTTTAGATTAGGACAGGGAGGAGTTTGGCCTCTTCTAGAAAAACCTATAGAAGAAGAGAAATAATCATACTAAATTATCTTGAAATAAGATGTTTAAAATATTTATACTACAAGAAATGGTGTTAATTTAGCTTTGAATGTTTCTGTTGATTTGTTTTTAGTTTATAAAATTTTTAGTTTATGAAAGTATACCTCTGTTATTCCTCCTAAAGTTTGTGTGACATAGTTGGAAAATACCTCTGCTTTGTTGAACTGAAACTGAGAACTAAAAAACTCTGACTTCTTAACATTACTATCAAAAGAGAGAAAATAGCTTAAAACTCAGAATTGCTAGAGCTTTAATATCTTAAGATTTTTGTTTCCTTTAGAAGAAATATTTTGCCATCTGATTTTTGTATAATGGTTAACATAAACTTATTGCTATTATTTTATACAGACAAGGTCTTTACTGGGTGTATTTGAAGAAGATGCCACAGCTATTTCCAACTATATGAACCAGTTGTATCAAGCTATGCATCGGATTTATGATGCACAGGTAAAAAGCTAAGGACTAACTTGATACTTTTAAAATGTGAATCTTTAAGCCCCATGAGGAGAGAGATAGTGTCTATCTTGTTTACCAGTGTTTAGCCCTGTACTAGGCACCTAGTAATAAATATTTGTTGAATGGATGAATGACTATTAAGTGTATTACAGAACTTACATTTCAATTACTAGGTTACAGTATGTAGTACTGGAAAAGTGATGGAAGATTGAAGCATCTGCCCATTCTCTCCAAACACAGTATGGGGGAAACCACCCCATGAAACTCTGATAGTGATCTTTCCTAAGATTTGAATGAAGATCTCATATCATCACCATATTTTCCCTAATCATGCTTATTACAATCTTATGGAACTCTTCCTGTCCGCCCCCGCCCCGCCCCGCCTTTTTTTTTTTTTTTTTTTTTTGAGAGGTAGTTTCGTTCTTGTCCAGCCTAGAGTATGATGGCGCAATCTCAGCTCACTGCAACCTCCACCTCCCAGATTCAAGCAATTCTCCTGCCTCAGCCTCCTGAGTAGCTGGGACTGAGGTGTGTGCCACTACGCCTGGCTAATTTTGTATTTTTAGTAGAGACGGGTTTCACCATGTTGGACAGGCTGGTTTCGAACTCCTGACTTCAGGTGATCTGCCCACCTTGGCCTCCCAAAGTGCTGGGATTACAGGAGTAAGCCACCACACCCGGCCAACACTTACCCTTTTTGAGTAGAGGATTTGAAAGTAGGCTGCCTTTAGATGCAGCTTTGGAGTACAAGAACATGAAGGGTATGACTAGGTTTTCTTGTTGACCAGGCATAAAATTTGAATCTGTGTTTGGATTACTTAATTATAAGCTTAAACAGCAACCTAGGTTCTGTGTTACACTTTCTTTGGGATTAAGTGTACAAATTTTATTTTTTTCCCTTTTCATATTCTTTGCTTTCTTAATTCACGTTTTCATTATGTACTTAAGGGTTGTTATGTTGTTTAGTTTTTCCTTATCATCGGGCTCTGAAGCTTTGCTTTCGGACCACAGAGATATGTGATTAATATGTTAAATAAATGTTATGTTTGTTATATTCACCAGTAAAAAAACTGAAAGTTTTTCATATGGCTGTGTTGCTATGCTGTATGACTAGATCAACCACATTTTGGTTGCATGTTATTAAGTGCTTGCTGTAGTCTAGTATCAGCATCTACAGAGAGGGATAATCAGTCATGAACATAGACTCTCCAAAGATTTTGCTAAGATTATGTCAGTTTATTTCTAGGCTTTAAAATATTTAATGCTTAGTTTTTATTAGCAACAAAAAAGACCACAAGAAACACTGCTGAATTCCTTGACAGTGTCTATTTTATGTTTTGAGTTTTAAAGTGCTTTAATGGTAGTACCCGTTTCCAGTGATTTAATGAAGGTTTTAAAAAACATGTAGAGTATTTATGTTAAGTGATAATAAATTAGGTATATTCAACTAAAACTTTTTCTTACTAATATGCTAATTTGAATGCTTTTTCCATAGAATGAATTAAGTGCAGCAACACACCTGACCTCAAAACTTTTAAAAGAATATGAGAAACAGGTATTGTATATCAAAGTTTTAAAGGCTTAATTTTAAAAGTACAGCATCTGTATAGAAAGATAGACTTTCATCAAGAATCCTTAAAGTTTTCTTGAATTCACAGAATATCCCTTCAGAATTTCATGATAGCACTTATGTTGAGATAATTTTAATGATTTAATATTAAATACAGAGGCTGTCTAGTTCACCTATTTTCTTTTTACAAATGAAGAAGTTGTGACTTCCTCAACATTACACTGTATTGGAGGAACTGGAGCTAAATGCTAAATCTTTGAACTCCCAATTCAGTGGGTATTCCATTTTACCATGTCAATTGGTTACTTAACAAACATTTTAATTAATGTTTATTAATTATATATATTACACAGTTTTAGTTAAATGATATTTTAGAACTTATTCAAAATTTTAGACGTTTTCTGAAGTTATTTAAAAATGTAAATTATAGTAATGTAATTCCCAAAAGGCACAACATTGAAACTTTACCTCATCTCTGTTTCTCGCTTTTCAGCGTTTTCCACTGGGAGGTGATGATGAAGTTATGAGCTCTACATTGCAACAGTTTTCAAAAGTTATAGATGAGGTAAGCATTTATTTTATTTTGCTTGATTAAATGGTCTTATGGTAAACCCAATTTAGCTTTTATTTATGAGTAAAGCTGAATTACAAAGATGACTAAAGAATAGCCTTGGGGCCTCCTTCCTTCTCGCCTGACGCTGCCAACATGGTGTTCAGGCGCTTCGTGGAGGTTGGCCGGGTGGCCTACGTCTCCTTTGGACCTCATGCCAGAAAATCCGTCGCGATTGTATATGTTATTGATCAGAACAGGGCTTTGGTTGATGGACCTTGCACTCAGGTGAGGAGACAGGCCATGCCTTTCAAGTGCATGCAGCTCACTGATTTCATCCTCAAGTTTCCACACAGTGCCCGCCAGAAGTATGTCCAGCAAGCCTGACAGAAAGCAGACATCAATACGAAATGGGCAGCCACTCGATGAGCCAAGAAGATTGAAGCCAGAGAAAGGAAAGCCAAGATGACAGATTTTGATCATTTTAAAGTTAATGAAGGCAAAGAAAATGAGGAACAGAATAATCAAGAATGAAGTTAAGAAGCTTCAAAAGGCAGCTCTCCTGAAAGTGTCTCCCAAAAAAGCACCTGCTGCTAAGGGTGCTGCTGCAGCTGCTGCTAAAGTCCCAGCACAAAAGATGACGGCCACAGGCAAGAAGGCCCCAGCCCAGAAGGTTCCTGCCCAGAAAGCCACAGGCCAGAAGGCAGCACCTGCTCCAAAAGCTCAGAAGGGTCAAAAAGCTCCAGCCCAGAAAGCACCTGCTCCAAAGGCATCTGGCAAGAAAGCATAAGAGGCAGTTATACAAAGTAATAAAGGTTCTTTTTGACAATTAAAAAAAAAAAAGAAAAGAATAGCCTTACTTCTATATCCTGGTGGCTAGCTTATTAAACAATACTTTCTTTCTCTGATTAAAACATTGTTTGCCAGGAATAAACATATAAATGTGCTGCTTCTACATGTAGTCCATTTAGTCTTGACATGTGTCATTTGATGTAGGCAGGGAGAGAAGAGTTAGGTTGTGAGCTACCTCTGGGTTCTTTGTGGTTGCTCTTTTGCTATCAAGCAACATTATACTGTTTAGTCTTTATTAATCCTGCCCTCCTAAACAGCCAAAATCAACCCTAAATTCCTCAGTCATCACAACAGATCATTAAAACAAAGACCTGAAGTCTAAGAGGAAAAAAAGGTAATGAGATAATGTGGAGAATCAATAACTGTTCTCTACTGTTGCAGTAAAACCTCTTCTTTTTGCATGGACCATTAGATAGTCCTGCATTTTCTAGAATTTTAACTAGAAAAGTAATTTTTCTGAAATATTGTGTTATAACAGGAAATCAAGATAAAGAAATAATTTTTTTCATTAAAAAAATTTGTGGTAAAATACACATGGCATAAAATTTGCCATTCATGACATTTAGTACATTCACAGTGCTGTGCAACCATACCACTGTCTGGTTTTTCATCATCTCAAAGGAAGCCTTGTGCCCATTAAGCAGTGTGTTAGTCTATTTTCACACTGCTGATAAAGACATACTTGAGCCTGGGTAATTTATAAAGAAAAAGAGATTTAATGGACTCACAGTTCCACTTGACTGGGGAGGTCTCACAATCATGGCAGAAGGTAAAAGCATATCTTACATGGTGACAGATGAGAGAGTGAAAGACAAGTGAAAGGGGAAACCCCTTATAAAATCATCAGATCTCCTGAGACTTACTCACTACCACGAGAACCATATGGGGGAAACTGCCCCTATGATTCTGTTATCTCCCACTGGCTCCCTCCCACAGCGCATGGGAATTATGGGAGCTACAATTGAAGATGAGATTTGGGTGGGGACACAGCCAAACCATATCAAGCAGTCACTTCCACCTCCCTGCTCCCTCAGCCCTTGTCAACCACTTATCTGCTTTCTTTCTCTATGAATTTGCCTATTTTTGATATTTCATATAAATGGACTCATAATTTGTAGACTTTTTAATGTCTGCTTTCACTTAGCATAACGTGTTCAAGGTTCATTCATGTTGTAATATGCCTCAGTACTTTATTCCTTTTTTGGCTAAATAAAGTTTCATTGTTACGGATATACCATATTTTGTTTATTTAGTCATCTCTTTATATATCTGTGTATCTGTTTAGTCATTGTTTATTTGTGTTGTTTCTACCTTTTAACTAGTTCAAATAATGTTGTTATGAGCATTCATATACGAGTTTTTTTGTTTTTTTTTTAACAACAGTTTTCACTTCTTTTGAGTAGGTACCCAGGAATGGGATTGTTGGGTCATTGCATGGTAGTTTTATGTTTATTTAAAAGTTAAATAATTGTAGAAAACTGCCAAACTGTTTTCTGTAGTGCCTGCACCATTTTACATTCCTACCAGCAATATAGGAGGGTTCCAGTTTTTCCACATCCTCACTAACAATTATTTTGTTTATGTGTATTTAAAATTTTTAAAAAAATTATAGCCATCTGAGTGAGTGTGAAGTGGTATCTCATTGTGGTTCTGATTTGCATTTTCTTGATGTCTAATGATCTTGAGCACCTTTTCATGTGCTTATTGGTCATTTGTTTATCTTTGAAGAAGTTATTCAGATCCTTTGCCTATTTTTAAATTAGGTTGTCTTTTTATTATTGAGTTGTAAAAATTCTCTGTTCTGGATACAAGTTCTTTATCAGTTATGTAATTGGCAAATATTTTAATATTTTCTCCCATTCTGAATTTTTTTTTTCACTTTCTTGATGGTGTGGTTTGATGCATAGAAGTTTTAAATGTTGATAATGTCTATTATATATTTTCTTTTGTTCCTTGTGCTTTTAGTGTCATATGCAAGAAACTATTACCAAATCCAAGGTCATTCTATGTTTTCTAAGAGTTTGGTAGATGGAATTTTTTTTTCACTCTATGGTATTTGGTACCATATCACATAATTTTTAGTGTTTTTTTACGTAAAATATATCAGAACCTTTTTTATTAGATTCTGTTTAATTTATATAACACTGGTTAAATGTCTGTATATAGTTATTTGGCCTTTTTGGTCTTTCTTTTTCTAGCTTAGCTCTTGCCATGCAGTACTTTCAACTCAACTTGCTGACGCCATGATGTTCCCCATTACCCAGTTTAAAGAAAGAGATCTGAAAGGTATTGAAGTCAAGCTTATGTTTACTTTCATTGGCTGTGAGATCAGTGCTTGTAAAATGCATATTACTCTATACCTACACCATTTCTGGACCACAACCTGTGCCACTCTTACTTTGCTCAGTTACCAAACATTTATAGGAGCACCTGCTAAATGTCAAACTAGATATTGAGAAATACTGATATGGATAAGATATCCCCTCTTTCAAGAAATTCTAGAGAAGGAAGTGGGCACACACATAATTGCAACACTTATATCTCTTATAATTAGGGAATAAGCAAGGTTCTGTCGGGGCTGTTAGGAGGGGCTCAGCAAGGCTTCACCCAAGGATGTGTCATGAACATTGAACAGTGAAGAGAAATTTGCAAGGGGAAGAGTCATTGTTCTGTTAGAGGGACTAGAGTGCACAGGGTATGGCTTGTGGAAATACACTGCCTATTTTGACAGTAGGAAGAAACTCAGTATGGCTGTAATGCTGGCTGTGTTAGAGTGAGGCAGGAGATAAATCCAGAAATAGAGTAGTGGGAGTAGGTCATGCTAAGAGGCTAGACTTGAGTTTATGAGTGAAGGAGAAGCCAGTGGGGGTCTTTAAGGAGAGACACAATTCCTTTGAAGGATGGAATAGAGTGGCCTTGTTATGTAGGAGACTAGACTGCTAAGTTTTGGGAGTCCAGTGAGATATGACCATGCCTGAATTAGGATAGTGGCACAGGGTATAGAGGTCTTTGTATGACCTGAAATGGCAAGAGGTAGGGGTACTGGCACATCTAACAATCTGCAACCTAGTAGTTTGTGGGTTTTATTTTCACCCATTTAGGATTACTAGGTGATACAATCAGAGTTTTATAGAATTGGTTCTGCTTTTCCATAACTTGAAATCTCAGTCATACAGACTTATTTCCAAAATATGTAGACAGATTAAAAATATTGAATTAATGTATCAGTGAATGGTAAAGTATTTAAATTATACATAGAATACACACAAATGCATATTGTACTACTATTCTATACCTACACCATTTCTGGACAGCAACCTGTGCCACCTTTACTCAGTCTCCAATACATCTCTAATGTATTTTAAAGATAGAGTTACTAACTGTGGCTGTGATCCTCAAGAATGGTCATTTCTAAGGTCTAGAATAAGATCTCTTTTCTTATAATGTAAGGGGACTGAATGGCATAATCTTATTAGTAAGATGTTTTGTTTCTCATTTAGCGTTTCAGTGTTTAGATTCATATATCAAGAATGCATGATTCTTGGCACTAAATCAGAATATTTGCATATGTTAGCATTTATAGTGGGTTTTTGAAATTTGTTTTTGTGTCATATCACTAAACAAAGTAGATTTGTAGCAAGTAGATTTTCTGTTACTAATGATTGTAAGTGTTCCTTAGACTAGCTGAAACACAGAGTAACTTTTTCACCTTGAATGTTTAAGTATGAAATATTATTTGGAATTTTAATTATAGTTTAAGTGGCAGTTATTGTTTTCCAAACAGTTGTATTGCATAAATATGCCAAACTTAAATTATTCTTGAACTTTTTCAGAAATACTAACGTTAAAGGAAGTATTTCAGATTGCAAGTAACGGTAAGCCCTATAATTTGCACACTTATTTCTTGCAGTGATGTATTTATTTATCAGTGCATATCTGTGGCCAGACTCTTTGTAATAATTGAAAAAAAAGAGAACCCAATTAAAAATAGTGAACATTACTTAAATCAGTATTGCTGCTTAAATTACACTGTTTATACTATAAGAAAAATCTTAAGGAAATTAAGTCTTATAGGCTACTAGCTTCATAATACCTAAAGAGGTGGTATAATATTTTACCTTTCTTGTTCTTTTATATATTCCCATTTTTCTTTAATGAGTGTTATATATGTATATATTTTAAGATATGGGGTCTTGCTCCGTTGCCCAGGTTTGAGTGCAGTGGCTATTCAAGCCATAATCGTAGCATACTGCAGTGATCCTCCTGCCCCATCCTCCTGAGTAGTTGGGACTATTGGCACATGCCACTGTGTTTAAGCTGCGTTTGCTATTTTTGTATTAAAAAATACTTTATAAAACTTTGGTACATTGCAGTTTCCTTAGAATTAATTTTTTTTAAAAAAAAACAATTTGATAAGTAGACAAATAATTTAGGGGAAATTTGGCTGCGAGGAAAATTTGAGCACAGTGATCATGTGGTAGGAAATTCTTGCTTTAGTACATTTTTGGAAAGATGCACATGAGAAGACCATTTAAAGCATTTGTAAGTTTTGAAAATTATTGTTGTATTGTCACTTGTTTCTTTTTTCCAGATCATGATGCTGCAATTAATAGATACAGCCGATTGTCAAAAAAAAGAGAAAATGACAAGGTGTGATACATGTTTATTCCTTCAGTGTCATAATTAACAGCTATTCATTAGGTGGTCTAAAAAATAGAACCATCAGTTACTTTGTATGTTTTGTTATATTGCTCTTATTCTTTCCTTCTAGCTGTTTGAAACCTTTCTGATAATCATTGACCTCTTTAAACAAAATATTTTCTTCTGCCAAAATTTGGCGTTATAACTAAACATAACCATTCTGGAAATGTAACTGACACCCAGTACATAACATTGCCTCTTGTTGCTTTGGATTTTGATGACATGGCATTGGTTCTGTTTGAATATATGCATGTTCAAAAATGTCTTCTGAGATAGAGTGGTCAAAAAGTAGAATTGTCACACACATAATGAAATTCTGTTATGAGACCCTCCTTATTTAAAGAAATATGTATCTTTTGATATTTGTTCAAGGAATGAAATACAGAAGTATTACACTGTATTTGAGGAGAAAATGCATTCAAGTAAAGATGAGAAAACAGAATATTAACAAGTTCTTCTGGGCAAGCCTTAAGATCATGTCTTTCTCCAGCACCTAGTCCAAGGCTTAATGTGTAGGTCTTTTTAGATGTTTGTAACTGAGGTGATCTCTCTGCCTGGGTATTGGTGTCTGCAGCCTTTGCTTCAGCTGCTGGTAGAGACACAGTGACCTGCTTGTGGGAATCCACAATTGGGTAGGATTTACTGTGCAGTACCTACTGTGACAAAAGGAAATGTTTCTCACACAAAGTTTAGTACCAAGATTTGCTTTATTTCTAATTTTAGCTGCAGACTACTTAATGGTAAATTGATAAAATATATACATTTTGAGATTTATATTAGTCACTTGGCCTTAGAGAAGTAGTTAAAGGCTCTAGGTATAAAATTTGATATATTTTACATTACTTCTGGCTGTTCAAAGTATTTTTAAAAAACATTCTTTCACCAATTTTATTTTATTTAAAAATTCATTGAGCACCTAACATATGTCAAGAATATATTAGGTATACCCAACTAGTCTGTTTGGTATGTTGGGGGAACAATGTGAGTAGGCTTCACTCCTGCCCTCAAAGACTGGATACTCCACATTTATCGAAGGCTTCCTTTGTGAAGGCATGCAAGTCTACTAGGAACCAGGGTACAAGGATGACAAGAAGGCATGGATTAACTCTGTTATTAGTTAAATACAATAATAGGGGTTTTAATAAAATGCTGAAAGAGCACAGAGAGGGCAGCAGTTAGCTTTGATTGGTGAATTGGGAAAGGTTACACTTCTTTTTTGAGACAGGGTCTCATTCTGTCTCCCAGGCTGGAGTGCAGCGGCACAATCTTGGCTCACTGCAACCTCTGCCTCCCAGGTTCAAGTGATTCTCCTGCCTCAGCCTCCCCAGTAGCTGGGATTATAGGCGTGTGTCATCACACCCACCTAATTTTTTGTATTTTTGGTAGATACAACATAGTTTCACCATGTTGACCAGGCTGGTCTTGAACTCCTGACCTCAAGTGGTCTACCCGCCTCAGCCTCCCAAAGTGCTGGGATTACAGACATGAGCCACTGCACCTGGCCAGGAAAGGTTACACTTTTAAAAGGTGACATTTACGTTGAAGATAAGTGGATAACACCAGTTTGGAATCGGAGAGAGTGCTTTCCTGAAAGAAAAATAGCCTTTCAGAGGCACATGGTAGAGTTGGGAGATTGTAAAGGTTAAGAGTACTCTGTGACAATAAAGGAAGTGTTTGGAGATACGGCAGAAAGGGTAAGAAGTATATTGGGACCAGATTACTATATTAATGACCTTGAAATTTGTGTTAGAGGGAGTGGGCAACCTCCAAGGATTCTAAGTAGGTGAGTAACACCATGCAATTGTGTTATAGAACAAGCATACTAATGAAAATGTGAAGAGGGCAAGACTAGAGGGAATCCAAGGAAAGGAATTGGAATAGTTTGCAAAAATATAATGAAGGTCTCAGCTAAGGTTGTTACTGAAAGTGGAGAGGAAGGAGTACTTTTAGGAGATATTTCATAAGTAGAATTGACAAGATTTCTGTTAATAGGAATAAAAAATGAGTCCTAGATTTCTTGGATGTCTGGATGGATCCTGTAGTAATTAAGAGAGCTAAGAAACAAAGGAGAAGAACAGGTTTTGTGTACAAAACTATCTTCAGTTTTGTACATTTTCAGCACACAAACACATGTAAAGAACCTAGCTGGAGATGTCTTTCCTCTGTCACTTGGGAGAGTGAGAGGCAGGAGATAAAATCTGTGAGTCATTGAGTCATTGGTATATTGGAATATTAGAATATTCTTGGTACTTGATGAGGGATTCTAAGGAAAGCAGGAAGACAGAACCTAATGCCTATTAGATAATAGGTATTCAATAAATATTTGTTGTCTGAATAAAAGAACTCTGGTGAGCACACATATTTCAAATATGGGTGAAGGAAGACAAACAGGTACAAGAGAGGAGGACTGATAGGGAGAGAACCAGGCGGGAAGAATGGTATGCTGTGAACTGATCAAAGTCAAAGACTAATGGCTAAGCTAATACCAACAATTGTCTGCCCTTCCTCCCTGTGATAAGCTTTCTCTACCATGTGTAGTTGAGTTATTGTACCATTCTTAGTTATGTACAGAATTCTGTTTTCAATATGCATTTTTTTTTTGAGACAGTCTCTTTCTATTGCCAGGCTAGAGTACAGTGGTATGATCTTAGCTCATTGCAACCTCCGCCTCCCAGGGTGAAGCTATTCTTATGCCTCAGCCTCCCCAGTAGCTGGAATTACAGGTGTGCACCACTGCACCCAGCTAATTTTTTCCACTTTTAGTAGGGTGGGGATTCACCTACATGTTGACCAGGCTGTTTTCAAACTCCTGGCCTTAAGTCATCTTCCCGCCTCCGCTTCCCAAAGTGCTGGGATTACAGGAATGAGCCACCACACCTGGCCTCAATATGTGTTTTGTAAATTATGTGGTTGGAAGTTAAACAGGAAAATTGACTTAACCAATGTTGAAGGATTCCTAAAAGATCAGAAAACAGGAACATTAATGCTCAATTGCTTGTGATATACCTTTTCCTTGAGTAGGCTCTTCCCCACAGCTCCTACTGAAGATAATCAAATAATGATCTACTATAGATAAAATAGATAATTGTAGATATAGAAGATGATTTACCATTATTTACTTAATTTTTTAAATCTTTTCATTCAAAGGTGAAGTATGAAGTAACAGAAGATGTGTACACGTCCAGAAAGAAACAACACCAGACCATGATGCATTATTTTTGTGCATTAAATACTCTTCAGTACAAGAAGAAAATAGCATTGTTAGAACCTCTACTTGGGTACATGCAAGCTCAGGTAAATACTGTATGGTATTTTGGATTATAACTGTTCTAAAAGCTTTATATTAAGCTTGATATTTACGTTAAGTGTAAAGATATTATAAACTATTTTCCTTTTTTTGTGGGTGGGTGGAGTCTCACTCTGTCACCCAGGCTGGAGTGCAGTGGTGCCATCTTGGCTCACTGCAGCCTTCGCCTCTCAGGTTCCAGCGATTCTCCTGCCTCTGCCTCCCAAATAGGTGAAATTACAGGTGTGCGCCACACACCCAGCTAATTTTTGTATATTTAGTAGAGACAAGGTTTCACCATGTTGGCTGGGCTGGTCATGAACTCCTGACCTCAGGTGATTCGCCTGCCTGAACTTCCCATAGTGCTAGGATTACAGGTGTGAGCCACCATGCCTGGCCTATGAACTATTTTCAACATCCTTGTTCATGTCTGTGTTTTAAGAAGTAATTTTTTAAAATATCGTCAGACTATTATTTTAAGGAAGTTAGGAAGAATGGTTTTTCTTACAAATGAAGATTTCAAATATTTTAGGAATAACTTGTTCACCTTAGCTCGGGACTGAGAACAGAAAGCTAAATGAATTTCAGAGTTACACCTATTGCTGGAGCTTCAACTAAACACCTGCTTCATAATAGATCTGAAAGAGAATGAACAAGTTTGAGTTTATCCCACATTTTTTGCATACTTCCTGAGTTAATAGAGGAACTCCAGAGTGCCCAAAGAGGTGTACATCAGGAAGGGGACTAGAAAATTTATGTTTCAGGTGGTATGAGACACAGCATCAGTCTCCTAAAAATCAAGAGTTTAAAGAAATTTGAGGCCAGGTGTGGTGCCTCATGCCTATAATCAAGCACTTGGGTAGGCCAATGTAGGAGGATCACTTGAGTCCAGGAGTTTGAGACTAGCCTCAGCAATGTAGGAAGACCCCATCTCTACAGAAAATGAAAAAATTAGCTGGGCATGGTAGCATGCCTCAGTGGTTCCAGCAGCTTGGAAGGCTGAGTCATATGAAGGACCAAAAATATATTAAACAATATATTTAGAGTAAATCATAGGACATTTTTCCTAGGAGGCTGAGGCTGCAGTGAGATGTTACTGTGCAGTCTGGATGAAGAGTGAAACCCTGTCTCAAAGGGAAAAAAAAGTTGAATATATTTAAGTAAAAGAGTATTTTACTGATTATTCCTCAGCTAGAAAACTTATCTTCCTAGTAAACATGAAATAGTTTATATAATTTATTGGAAATGCTTTAAAATTTACTTTCTAATTAACAAAACTGTTAACCATACATATGTATTACTTGTTCAATTCAAAAATTATAAAAGGATATACAGTGGAATTTAAATCTAACTTCCTTAGTGGCTCCATGTGCAGTAGAAGTCGCAAACTACAATGTGTTTTTACACAAATGGGAATATTCCATTTTTTTTTTTTTACTTAACCATGTATCTTAGAGATCATTTATGTGATTTAAATATATTGTTTAATGTATTTTCGTATTGTTCCATTCCCCCATCCCCACTCTCCAGATAAGTTTCTTTAAGATGGGTTCTGAAAATCTTAATGAACAACTGGAAGAATTTTTAGCTAATATTGGGACAAGTGTACAGAAGTAAGTATTGTTTTCCTTAAAATTGAAAATGAAATGATGTGAATGATAACAGCTAAATGACATAATGTAAAGATATTTACCATTTAATTTCCTGAGGGAATATTAAATGGTAAATATTCCATTTAATATAACTGTCATGAGAGTTTCTTATGTGGTTCATGGTTACTTCTTGTTTACCTCTTTTTTTCCATAGATCATGAACTTTGAATTTCACAGTAGTGGTAATTTTATTGATTCTAAACTCAGTTTTATGTATAACAGACACATAATAGTAATTCTCCATAAGTGAAATTATCTTTATACTTGAAATTGTAGGAGTTTGATGGGAGATTACTAAATATTGTTTCCAAGCCATGAAAGCTTAGAGAGAGAAAGTAGTTCTCATCAGGTTCAAAATGCTGAGCAGTGTATGTGGTCAGTCTGTGGTATGGAGAGAGATGAAATTGATTGTTGTTTTAAAGGCACAGGACAGAGCAGTTTGAAAATTACTCCAAAATCAGGCATTCAGTAGGGAGTCATTAGTTTTTTTAATTGAATATTGTTTCCAAAATATCTAAGTTTCAAATAAAATGTAAACCTGTTTTAAAATATATTTGTGTTGTTTTAACCACTCATGCCACTCTTCCTCTCTAATTTAAGAAAACATTTGAAACAAATATACAGGTAAACATGATTGGTAAGTTCTTATTGGTTGTGACTTGTAGTAAATAATTCTGTCTCTATCAGTGTTCGCAGGGAAATGGACAGTGATGTAGAGACCATGCAACAGACAATAGAGGATTTGGAAGTAGCCAGTGACCCTTTATATGTGCCTGACCCAGACCCCACCAAATTTCCTGTTAATCGAAACTTAACCCGAAAGGCTGGATACCTTAATGCTAGGAAGTAAGAAAACTATTGTTATTTTTGTATATTGTATATCATGTAAGACAATACCAAATGAATATAATAAATAATTGATGTTGTCTGTCATTGTTTTGATTTTTTTTTGAGATGGAGTTTCGCTCTTGTTACCCAGGCTGGAGTGCAATGGCGCAATCTCGGCTTACCACAACCTCCGCCTCCTGGGTTCAGGCAATTCTTCTGCCTCAGCCTCCTGAGTAGCTGGGATTACAGGCACGTGCCACCATGCCCAGCTAATTTTTTGTATTTTTAGTAGAGACGGGGTTTCACCATGTTGACCAGGATGGTCTCGATCTCTTGACCTCGTGATCCACCTGTTTCGGCCTCCCAAAGTGCTGGTATTACAGGCGTGAGCCACTGCGCCCGGCCCCATTGTTTTGATTTTTACTAAAGGTTGAAACTTTTCAGAGGTGTTAGTATTTATGTGAACTTTTTGACAGATGAGGTATATGAGTACTTTTCAGAAGTAAAATCCTACCTAGATATTTATTGAATAATGTAGAATGAGAAAAGAAGTGAACCCAAAGCTGGGTGTGATGGCTCACACCTGTGATCGCAGTCAGATCACCTGAGGTCAGGAGTTTGAGACCAGACTGGCCAACATGGTGACACCCCACCTCTACTAAAAATACAAAAATCAGCTGAGCATGGTGGCTCACGCCTGTAATCCCAGCTACTCAGGAGGCTGAGGCATGAGAATCACTTGAACCTGGGAGGCAGAGGTTGCAGTGAGCCGAGATCACACCACTGGAGGACAGAGTAAGACTCTGTCTCAAAAAAAAAAAAAAAAGAAGTGAAACTAATTTGAGTTTAAATAAATATTCACATATTGTATCAGAACATGAGAATGTTATTAAATATCATTGATCTTACTTAAGATATGTGTGATTATAGCACCAAGTAAAATGTTAGTTTTCATGTGAAGATAGGATGGAGCAGGTTAACCCTGGAAATAAAATAAATTCTATTGTTTTGAATTTACTCTCTTGGAAGTTGAACTATAACCTATATTTTATGGAGCATTATTATAACAGCTGCAGTTTTATAATTTCCAGCCTTGTTTTGGAAACTGTATATACATTCACAAAAGTGAGTCAACATACATGAATTTATCATAGAGACCGAAAGTGTATTTATATTTATTTTCTTGGCACCTTGGTGCCTTTTTGCAAGCCAGTTCTTTGTAACATGCTTTATCTTGTGTCTGGCTGATGATGAGACTTCAGGTATGTTGTTATTAAAGAGTGAATGTGTTTCTTCATTTAGTAAAACAGGTTTGGTGTCTTCTACCTGGGACAGACAGTTTTACTTCACGCAGGGTGGAAATTTGATGAGTCAAGCCCGTGGGGATGTAGCAGGAGGCCTGGCCATGGACATAGACAACTGTTCAGTGATGGCTGTGGACTGTGAAGACAGACGATACTGTTTTCAGATCACTTCTTTCGATGGAAAAAAGTTAGTATTTTTTTCTACTACTAATAATCAATCTATAATATTTTAAACTACTGAAATGTGGGATAATTCCTTTTTGTTTAGAAATTTTATGGACATTTTAGGTTTATTATATATTGAGATGAATTGCTTTTTAATCTTATAGAATTATGTTGAATTTTTGTTTCTGACTTGGTTATGGTTTCTTGATATTTTGAGGTTGTCAAAGCAATGTCATATAGTAAAGACCTGTGATTTCATGTTAAGGAACTGCAACTGAAAATCTTGCATAGTATGGGAGAAGACAGAACAAGTTAATGGGAAGAGTCCTAAACCTGGGGTCAGAAAGTTCAAAGATTGGATTTATTATTTACTGTGTGACCTCAGACTTATCCCTTCTCAGCTCCATTTTCCTTCATGTAAAATGTGAATGGGGGAGTTGTAATCCCTACTTTGTAAATTGTTGTGAGGAACAGAAATTCTAGTGTATGTAATGTGACTGACATAGTAGGTGCTAACAATAGTGTTATTTTAAAATGTTAATCAAATATTTCTGATTAGATTATTTTCCCATTAATGATATAATAATACCGTTTAAAAAAATTTCCATTACCTTTTTTTGTTTATTTGAGGCAGGGTCTTACTGTGTCGCCCTGGCTGGAGTGCAGTGGTGTGAACATGGCTCACTGTGTAGCCTCAACCTCCTGGGGTCAAGGGATCCTCTCACCTAAGGATCCCAAGTTGCTAGGGTCACAGGTGCATGCTACCATGCCTGGCAATTAAAAAAAAAATTTTGTAGAGATGTCTCATTATGTTGCCCAGGCTGGTCTTGAACTTCCGGACTTAACTAATCTTTCTGCTTTAGCCTCCCAAAGTGCTGGGATTATAGGCGTGAGCCACCATGCCCAGCCTTCTATTACCTTTGCATTAAATGAGAATCTTTAAAGTAGCATTTAAAGGAAATTTTCAAAAAGCATGGAAAACATAAAAAGGAGTATGAAAAAATCCTACTGTCTTATTAACCAAAAGCAACAATTACCTTTTTTGTCCATTGCCTTCCAATTTCTAACCTAAGTACATATTAAAAATAGTTGAAATATTATAATTTGGATCTGCAGCCACCTATTAAAAACATGTTATAATGACTATACTATAATTTATTTAAGGACATACATTATAATTTAAACATTTTCCTAATGATAGATGTTTAGACTATCTGCCATTTCCTCCCCCAACTCAATTAAAATACTGTTTTTGACCTTTGAACTTTCTTAAGTTAATGTTCAGGAGCAGCCTCTGGGTTCCCGGAAAGTCATTTTTTCCCCTGTATTTATGCGCATTAAGATATTATAAAAATAAATACATTTGACCTTTCCCCCTTAAAAAAAAATAGGTCACTATCCTTTATCAAAATGGTTAATTTCACATTTCTTCTACAAACATAATGATTGCCAATATTGTGTGCATTTATCACACTAGATGTTGGGTGTTGGGAATCACTATATTTATTTATCAAAATTACCAATTTGTTAACATGTTACTTATTATAAGTACTTACTTTTTGTTTAATGCTTACCATGATTTCCCATTTCACATTCCTGTTGTGATGCAAAATTAGTAAAAATTATTTTCTCTAACCCTAATAATATATCTATAGAAAAGCAAAATATTATGCTTAATGATTGATATATCAAAATATTTTATTTAATATTAAAGGAGAATTAATGAAGTAAAGTTTTTTTCTATTTAGGATCATTGAGGCATATTTTAAATATATTTGATAAGTTGATAATACATATAAAATATAGATGATATGTTGAAATGCATTATCTTCACTGAAATGTAATTTTGTCATGGTCTGTCTTCTGAGGATCAGCACCTGTTTCCTTTTTGGTACATCTTGGCATAGATAGCCAGAGTCAGAGTTGTTAAAGTCTGTGTCCTGTTACCTCTGGTAGTCTCCATTTCCTAAGATACTGTTGATTGTGTTTTTTTTTTTTCTTTTAATATCGATTGGTGTTTATATATTCCTTTACCTTTAAAGATAAAAAGTTCTCTCAGATTATGTTGAAAGTACTTTTTTAAACAGTTGAGACTCAAACATCTCTTCTCTTCCAGATCTTCAATTTTGCAAGCAGAGAGTAAAAAAGATCATGAAGAGGTAAAATTTTACCTAGTTCATTTCTTCAGTGACATTTATTCACTGAATAAATGTCATATTCAGTGATATTTATTTATTATTAAAATTAATAATTTAAAATATTTTTCTGATGACAAAATATATATTAATGTGTTCATTATAGAATCCTAGTTTATTAAAAATTTTTTTTTTTTTTTTTGTAAAAGTCTATTGTCCTCAAGTAACATTCTTAAGTTTCTCACAGAATTTTATAGTGGGAGGGACCTTAGAGATCATCTTTGCTATTTTAAAAGCTCAGATTCAGAAATGACCTTGTGACTGTTGCTGTCTGGCAGGCTATTAGTATCATGAGGTGACAGTTTATTCCCTTCTCTCACCAATTCTTTGAGACACTATTTGCTACACTAAGAACATAGTGGCAGCAGATGTGACATGGCAGGAAGCAACTAAAGCTGAAAACCTTGGAGAAATGAAAGATAGAAAAACAAAAATTTGGGAGTCTCTGTTCTTCCTCATGAGCCTTTTATTTTTGGCTCCATTTTTACTTCTACTATATCAGATATGGAAGGTAAGGTCTTAGCAAGAATTGATGCTTCAAACCTTTATCTTGAGAAACATTCTTCCATGAAAATATACCCTAGCTTGGTTTTTAGCCTTTTAATTTTGCATTATTATTGTGTTGGTAAGAGATAAAAGTTGAAAATACTATAGAGATCTACCTTTATTTACTTCTTATGGAAAAGAGTTAATATTAAATCTTGCTTTTGGTCTCTGAGGAACACAGACAAATGTCTGTTCTCTGCATAGTTTTCCAAACAATATTTGTTTAGTTTAGTGAGACTTAACAGACGCTCGAATCCTCGAGAGTTAAGCAGAAGATTTAGAGCAGAGATTGTTTTCTATGCTTATAATTTATAAACTTGACAGAAGGGAGGCCTGTAAAATATATTCACCAAGAATATATTTATTTTTTAAATTTTTTGCATTTGTGTTAATTATGCTACCTGAGTTCACACTGTCTTGTTTGGTGAGGCTTAGGAGGGGAAGTGATAAAAAGAAAAGTACAGATTATTAAGTATAGTTTAAGATGATTGCTGTTTTATTTCCTTATATGAATTAAACTTGAGCTTCTTACATAAATGTACTAAATGTTTTCATAAATAATAAAAATGTTGAATATTCTTTTATACATATTTTTATATATGTACCTTCCTTATGAAATGTTTTCTTATAAGGAAGATAAATGTATTACTTCTAATAAAACATCTGCTGCAATTTAGTATTGAACATTTGCCTTTATAAGAGAAGCTTTACAGAAAAAAAATTAATTATTAATTATATTTTTCTATTTTTTCGTCTTGCAGTGGATCTGTACAATAAACAACATATCTAAACAAATATACTTAAGTGAAAATCCAGAGGTAATATTTTTATTTTATGTTACCCAGATCTAGCAAAATTGAGTAATTTTGTGGCTTACATGTTTTTATTTATAATTTCTCAAGCTCTGTCATTTTTTAATTTGGACTTGAATGAGTAGTTTTTTTTTGTTTTTTGTTTTTTGTTTTTTTTTGAGATGGAGTCTTGCTCTGTTGCCCAGATCGGAGTGCAGTGGCCCGATCTCTGTTCACTGAAACCTCCACCTCCCAGGTTCAACTGATTCTCCTGCCTCAGCCTCCTGAGTAGCTGAGATTATGTGCCACCACACCCGGCTAATTTTCGTATTTTTAATAGAGACTGGTTTGTCCATGTTGGTCAGGCTGGTCTTGAACTCCTGTCTGCGGGTGATCTGCCCACCTCGGCCTCCCAAAGTGCTGGGATTACAGGTGTGAGCCACTACATCTGAACTGAATGAATAGCTTTAATGTGTTATGTATGTAATGAGTGGTCTTCCTAGAACAATAAATTATTTCAAAAGGTACTCAACTCAGTTGGTCAACAAATATTTATTGGGTGTTGATTGTTTTACTCGTGTTGAGCATCATGAAGAAAGGAAATAGAGAAGAAAATTGAGCCATGCCCTCCAGGAGCCTCTCTGTATGGAGAGACAAAACTAAAACTTTAAGTAACATTTTAGATAAAATAGGATGTATTTGAAAGCATATGGTGATGACTAAGTTTTGAGATCAATGTGGACTTTAGAGAAAGCTCTGTGGAGATGATGGAAACCTGAGTTGAGTAGGATTTGTTTGTGTTTTGAGGAAGAGACAGTACAGATAAGAAAAAAACCAAGAGCACAACTGCAGATATAGAAATGGCAAGTTTATGAAACTAGTAATGTAATTAAATATTCTTTTTTTTTTTTTTTTTTTTTTTGAGGCAGAGTCTTGCTGTGTCACCCAGGATGAAGTGCAGTGGTGTAATGTCAGCTCACTGCAGCCTCTGCCTCCTGGGTTCAAGTGATTCTCCTGCCTCAGCCTTCTGAGTAGCTGGGACTACAGGCCTGTGCCACCACGCCCTGCCAATTTTTGTATTTTTAATAGAGACAGGGTTTTGCCATGTTGGCCAGGCTGATCTCAAACTTCCAACCTCAAGTGATCCACCTGCCTTGGCCTCCCAAAGTGCTGGGATTACAGGCATAAGCCACCACACCCAACCAAGTTAAAGGTTCTTGATAGAGAATACAAAATTGAAATATGCATACAAATCACCTAGCGGTCTTGTTAAAATGCTTAATATGATTCAGTATGTCTAGGGTGATACAACTTGAATTCCCAGTTTTGCAAATTATACTTTGAGTAGCAAGGATATCAGAACAGACATACCCTGACATGTAGACATAGCCATATGTGCAGTCTAAACATACAGGTAGAACCCAGGGGTACAGAGTCAAGTGGGTCCTTCAGTATTGTTGGAAAAAGACTTGACTCTAGGACAGGAGCTGTCTGACCTCTGCCACTCTTGGTGGACCTGTCTGTGCTATGAAAATCCAGGCAACTCCCATGGCTTGGCACAGGCTGATGATTTCAGCTGAGACTGGGAAAGATAATTTCTTTGGGAGGCTCTCACTCTTCTAAATCTTAATCTGCTACTGATGTTAATGGTTGTTTAGATGGGAGAGCTAGACTAGACTAGTTTAGTAACTAATTGATGTGAAGGATGAAGGAGATGAATAAGGTAAAGATGACTTCCAGGTTTTAAACCCAAGGGAAGAGAAGAATTTGGAAAAGAATAGTTCTGTTTTTATCTTAATGGCTTTGAAGTGCCAGCTAAGAAATGCCTAGGAGGAAGTTTTGAACCATAGAAACAAAATCTCATGACCTCCAACATACTAGTAATTTGTTAGTTTTATAATAATGTTATATTTACACTGTAACATATAATGTATTATAATTATGTATAATACAATAAATTATGAGTTTAATTATGGAAAATTAGTGGTAACTGTAGAGAAGTATTTTGCTTTTAGTAATTTGATCTCCCACCAATCTATCTTTTCCTTTTTGTAAGGTTACTTGGGAGCAACAAAAAATACAATTAAAATACAAATTAAATGATTTATTTTATCATCTAGGGCATACAGTGTTTGAATTTGAATAGTTTGTAATACTTATAGTCTTTTCTTACTAATTATCAGAACTAATTTTTAGTTAATATTTCCTAGGTTATCCAGAATTATTTTATCTGTATTAGAATAGAAATTTTGATCAGTTTATGGCATTGTATTGGTGATTTTGCTAACTATGAGACAAGAAATGCAAACCCGTTTTCTAATTATTTTTTCTAATTTAAAGACCATTTTTATGGAGTATATCCTGCAGTACCAACTTCTCAGGAGGCTGAGAGGGGAGGATTGCTTGAGCATAGGAGATCGAGGCTGCAGTGAGCCATAATCATGCCGTTGCACTCCAGCCTAGGCAACAGAGAACCTATCTCCCAAAAAAAGACCATTTAAAAAATTGTGATAAAATCCAGAAATTTACCATGTTAACCATTTTTAAATATACAAGAAGAGTAATGTTAACTATACATTAGTAAAACATTTTTAATTTAAATAACATTTTTATTTAGTCAGTGTTTTAAATAAAACAGTAAGTCTAAAGTATTTCTATGGAAAGCTTTCTTATTTTCAATTTTTTGGTCTGAAAATATGACAGCTTTATAAATTAATAAACATATTTCTGAGCATAAATATATTCTGGAAAATTGTGAAAACTTCCAGCATAGTTATAAAATACTCATATTTTATGAGTATTTCCTACTCCTGAATTTCTTTATTCAATAAATATATCGATTGTCCATTGTATCAGGCACAGGGCTGGGGGCTAACAATACAAACTTTAATCAAAAATATCTGGTAGTTAAAAATTTAAAGAAAAAAACAGTATTTTCTTTAAAAATTTAAAGTGTGCAGCATTTGCAGGGAATTTAGAAAAATTAAAGCAATATATAATAATTGTGTATAAGTAGAAAATCAGAAATTTTATTTCTAGATTATAGGAAAATAAATCAGTTATGTAACCTAATATTAAGAAAATATGGAACTACTTTAGTAGCTCTAATTTATATTTTAAGTGTAACTCAGAAGCATTCTAACAATTCAAAGTTACATTCAAACTTTTGGTTTGCTTACTTTACTAATATTAGTCCTTTAAAAAAATTAAAATAGGAAACTGCTGCACGAGTAAATCAGTCAGCTCTGGAAGCTGTCACTCCTTCCCCATCTTTCCAGCAGCGGCATGAGAGCCTGCGGCCAGCAGGAGGGTAAGTTACCACACTGAGTTATTTAAAAAACGATATGGGCTATTTAAGTATCTGTGATCTGGGATTATGTTTCTACTGATACATAAGATTTCTCATTGACTTACAATATTGGGTTTTCTTTTTTCATAGTGTGTTAATATTTAATATCCAAAAGGGAAAATTAAATGTAATGCCTTCTTGTTTTATGCTTAGACAGTCTCGGCCACTGACAGCTCGAACCAGCAGTTCAGGATCCCTAGGATCTGAGTCTACAAATTTGGCTGCTCTTTCTCTAGATTCTCTTGTTGCCCCAGATACCCCAATACAGTTTGACATAATTTCTCCTGTATGTGAAGATCAGCCTGGCCAAGCAAAAGCCTCTGGCCAGGGAGGCAGGTGGGTGATAGCATCACAGGTACTTTGTGTTGTGGTCTGTAAGGTTTATAATCCCCTGTCTACGTTTGAGAGTCTTCTCTTATTTATCATGTACCTCAGCTATGTTGTACTTTCTTTGTAACATATTGACAGTTAGGGAAGAATCATACAGGCTTTTTTCTATGTCTTCTGCCTCAGTTAAGGAGTTAAGATAATTTAGTTTCAAAATATTTAATTCTGAATTGCTCATTAGGTCTACTTCTTAGATGTTTGCTTTTAAAATTGCAGAAGAAAGTTGATAGCCCTGTTTTCAGGTCATGACAGTTTTTAAAAAATTCTTCACGGAAATACATGTGATATACATTTATTAGAAAATATTATCTTATACCAGAATAAGTAATCTTCAGGAAGTTACTAAAACATTATCACTGTTTTGAATTATTAATGAGCCATCTTTTGTTTATATAATGAATATTCTCACCAAAGCAGTTACAATTTTCCTTGGCTGTAGATGAAGGAAACATGACTTAAGGCAATTTGTTTATTAAGCAGAGTGGCCACCTAATAAATTGATAATATATTAATTTGGATAAAATGGCTATGACCCAGAAAAAGTAATTTACATTTGATTATAGAAATACACTTAGCATTTGATGTAATAGGTCAGACACGTACTAAAGAGATTAATTTCCTGTTGTCTTTTTTTTTTTTTTTTTTTTTTTTGAGACAGAGTCTTGCATTGTCTACCGGGCTGGAGTGCAATGCATGTTTTTGGCTCACTGAAGCCTCCACCTCCTGGGTTCAAGCAATTCTCCTGACTCAGCTTCCTGAGTTGCTGGGATTACAGGCGTCTGCCACCATGCCTGGCTAATTTTTTGTGTCTTTAGTAGAGATGGGGTTTCACCATGTTGGCCAGGCTGGTCTCAAACTTCTGACCTCGTGATCTGCCCACCTTGGCTTCCCAAAGTGCTGGAATTATAGGCTTGAGCCGACCTAATTTCCGTTATCTTAATGTCAGTGTTTTCTTTTTTTTGGTGGTGGTGTTGTTTTAGAACCACTTAGCTCTCTGTTTGCTTCCAAAACCTACTTTTTTCGTTTTGAGACAGGATCTCACTTTGTTGCTCAGGCTGGAGTGCAGTGGCATGATCATAGCTCACTGTAGCTTTAACCTCCTGTGATCCTCCTGGCTCACCCTCCTACCTAGCTAGGACCACAGGAATGTGCCACCATGCCCAGCTAATTTTTAAAATTTTTTGGTAGAGACGGGGTCTTTCTGTGTTGCCCAAGCAGATCTCAAACTCTTAGGCTCAAGCAGTCTTCCTGCCTTGGCCTGCAAAAGTGCTGAGATTACAGGTGTGAGCCACAACACCCAGCCCTCCAAAAACTACTTTGAATTGTACTTTTCTTCCTTCACTCTGGTGTGCCACAAGCCATGCACACTAAGGAGAAAGGCAGCTTCCATCTCCAGTTCACTTTTCTTTTTGCATTACTTATGCTTTAAGAAATACAAATTTAAAACTAATTGCAGCGTGTACTTAGAGAACCTAAAAAGAAGTTTTTACAATTCCAGGACATTCCTGGAGTTCTCTAGCAAAGATTGCAACTAAATCAATGTTTCTCTGTACTAGCTTATTTAAATTCAAGAACTTTTGCAACGTGGTTTATTATTATGCTGATTTTTTGTGGCTAAACTCCTGATTCATCTGTGTCTTCTAAAATGCATCAACATTGATCAGTTAGTGTGTGAGGGCAGAGGCCTTCATCATAGTCATTTAGTGATCAATAGTGTTTCTTAGCAGGATGGGACATTTTAGAGCTTTCTTTTTAAAATGTCAACTCTGGTTTTAATGATTAGATTTCTTCTATGTGGTTCATGGTAACTGATGATATTTTTTTCTAAACTCTTCAGGCGTACAAATCCATTTGGAGAATCTGGAGGAAGTACAAAATCTGAAACTGAAGGTAAAACATATGTGCAGCATTCATCTATTTTAGAACTGCTTCTCAGCAAACCGTGAAAAATTTGTCGTTTATATTTGCTCTGCTACCATGCTCAGTTTTAATGTTATCTTTACTTCAGAATTTCCTCTACTTACTCATAGTACCCTTGAAGCAACAGAACTTAATCTGACTTAGGATGTTGTGATTCATACAAAATGATAGACTCTCATACTTTTGACCTTATAGTCAAATACTCAGTGCCTAAGATACCTTTCAGGCTTTTCCTAGTAGTTGACGTTTCACTTCTGGTACTGGAGCATAAGTTTTGTTTTTCCCCCCACTAACTATTTACTTTAATTCTTTTTTTTTTTTTTAAGATGGAGTCTCAAGCTCTGTCGCCAGGCTGGAGTACAGTGGTGCAATCTCGGCTCACTGCAGCCGCAGCCTCCGCCTCCCAGGTTCAAGCTATTCTCCTGCCTCAGCCTCCCAAGTAGCTGGGACTACAGGCACATGCCACCACGCCTGGCTAATTTTTGTATTTTTAGTAGAGATGGGGTTTCATCATGGTGGCCAGGATGGTCTCAATCTCTTGACCTTGTGATCTGCCTGCCTTGGCCCCCAAAATGCTGGGATTACAGGCATGAGCCACCGTGCCTGGCCTATTTATTTTAATTCTAAACTTGCAGAAAAGCTGTAAGAACCATCAGTTGTTGACTTTTTTTATTTTTTTAATTTTTTTTTTTAAGGACAGGGTCTCCCTTTGTTGCCCAAGCTGATCTTGAACTCATGGGCTCAAGGGATCCTCCTGCCTTAGCCTCTCAAAGTGCTAGAATTATAGGCATGAACCACCATGCCTGGCCTGAGAACCACCAGTTGTTGAAGCATTACTTTTAGCTATTTGAATTTGAAACCCTAATTTTCCTATAACTTAGAATACTATAGTTAGGAGTTATTTTGAAATGTCTCCCTTAGGTTGTTGAATTTTTCACTAGAAAATCTAAAAGGAGGCAGTGTATTTTATTCTTTTGGAAAAGAAATATGGTGTTTAAAAATATGTAATACACCTTGTTCTGTTATAGATTCTATTCTTCACCAGTTATTTATTGTCCGATTCCTTGGTTCAATGGAGGTGAAATCAGATGACCATCCGGATGTTGTTTATGAAACCATGCGCCAAATCTTAGCTGCCCGAGCCATCCATAACATCTTTCGTATGACAGAATCGCATTTATTAGTCACTTGTGACTGTTTAAAGTAAGTAAAACCCTCCCTTAAAAAACTGTAGAGAAAACATTTACATAATTTCAGCCTAATTAAAATGTTTTCCAATTTTTAAATTACTATTTTAGGTTAATTGATCCACAGACACAAGTTACAAGGCTCACGGTGAGTTTCACATGATTTAAGCTTTGTTTTGGGTCCCATTGTGTATATAGACACATCTTACAACTTGGTAATAATCCTGATCCTTTATATTCAAGTGTGATAGTATCAGCTATGATTGGTCTTTGGCTGTTGTAGTTAAGTCTGTGGCCATCTCCAAAAAGTTGTCTTTGAACATTTTATGTAACTTAAAAGAATTAACACAATTTGGTGTAATACTTAGTGTTTATCCCTTAGTTAGGAAGCATATATCATACATCAAAGAAATTAACAGTAGGAATTAGGTGGTGAACATAAGTGAGTTTATTTCATAGTTATTTATGTTGTATTTAATAATTTCTATTTGTCATTTCTATTTAATAAATGATTAAATAGAAACACATAGTTATAAATATTAAATGATTAAATAGAAACACATTGTTATTTAACATATGTGTTTCTATTTAATAAATGATTAAATGTTAAATAACTACGTGTTTCTATTTAATCATTTATTAAAAAGACCACTTTTTAAATTCAGTTTGACTTTGTAAAATGTGTTAATGACTAATAAATATTCAACAGCCTCTTGTTCTGCTTGGTAATTCAAACCAAATATGATATTACTTGTTTTTGCATTACAAGTCTGTTAAAATAACTGTCTTTAAATTAAAATATTTATGATATTTTTAGAACTTAGCATAGGAGTTTGTCACGAGTGCTGCTGTAATGATTTGTAGGATCTCATGTTTGCTTCTGATGTTTTCTGTGGCAGTTTCCATTGCCTTGTGTAGTTTTGTATGCTACGCACCAGGAAAATAAGCGCCTTTTTGGATTTGTTCTTCGGACATCAGGCGGGAGAAGTGAAAGTAATCTGTCATCAGTCTGCTATATATTCGAGTCAAACAATGAGGGGGAAAAGGTACATGGCTTTTCAGAATATCTCGGTCGTAACCACTTACCAAGTGATTCTTAGTAAGATTTAATAATTATTAAATCCTTTTTTTTTTTTTTTGAGATGGAGTTTCGCTCTTGTTACCCAGGCTGGAGTGCAATGGCGCGATCTCGGCTCACCGTAACCTCCGCCTCCTGGGTTCAGGCAATTCTCCTGCCTCAGCCTCCTGAGTAGCTGGGATTACAGGCACGCGCCACCATGCCCAGCTAATTTTTTGTATCTTTAGTAGAGACGGGGTTTCACCATGTTGACCAGGATGGTCTCGATCTCTTGACCTCGTGATCCACCCGCCTCGGCCTCCCAAAGTTCTGGGATTACAGGCGTGAGCCACTGTACCTGGCAATAATTATTAAATTCTTATTAAATTACTTAGTAATTACTGATTGAATTCTTTACAATTTATACAAATATATGAGGTACACGTGAATTTTGTTACATGTATGTAATGTGTAGTAAGCAAGTTTGGGTATTTAGGGTGTCCATCACCCAAGTACAGTACATTTTTGTTAAGTATAATCACCCTACTCTGCTGTGAGATATTAAATATATTCCTTTTATCATAATTTATGGTTGTACCCTTTAACTCACCTCTCTTCGTCCTCCCCTTTCCCTATCACTCAGCCTTCCCAGTCTCTGTTATCTACCATTCCACTCTCTAACTCCACGTGATCAAATTTTTAGCTCCCACATACAAGTGAGAACATGTGATACTTGTCTTTTTGTGCCTGGCTTAGTTCACATAAGATAATGACCTCTAGTTCCATCCATGTGCTGCAAATGACATGATTTTGTTCTTGTTTATGGTTGACTACTACTCCATTGTGTACATGTGCCACATTTTCTTTATTCATTTATCTGTGAATGAACATTTAGATTGATTTCATAGCTTTGCCATTTTGAATAGTGCTACAGTAAACACATGAGTGCAGGTATCCTTTTGATATAGATTTCTTTAATTTTGGGTGGATACCAAGTAGTGGGATTGTTGGATTGAATGTTAGTTCTATTTTTAGTTTTTGAAAGATCTCCATACTGTTGTCCATAGTGGTTGTACTGGTTTATGTTCCTACCAAAAGTGTATGAGTTCCCCTTTTTTCTGCATTTCACCAACATCTGTTATTTTTTGTCTTTTTAATGATAGGGTAAGAATGGCTCATTGTCATTTTGATTTGCATTTCTCTAATGATTAGTGATGCTGAGCATTTTTTCATACACCTGGTGGCTGTTTTCATGTCCTTTAAAAAGTGTGTATTATCCTCGGCATACTTTTAAATGGGGTTGTTGTTTTCCCTGTTGAGTTCTTGTATGTTCCAGATATTAGTCCCCAGTTGGATGAATAGTTTCCAAATACGTTCTCCCATTCAACTGGTTGTCTGTTTACTTTTCTTTAGGTGTGCAGATACTTTTTAGTTTAATTAAGCCCTATTTGTCTATTTTTGTTGCCTATGCTTTCGAGATCTTAGGCATAAAATCTTTGCCTAAATCAATGTGCAAGAGTATTTTTTTTTCCCCTATAGAAAATAACTTTTTTTTTTTTGGAGATGAACTCTCGCTCTGTTGCCCAGGCTGTAACTCAGTGACACAATCTTTGCTCACTGCAACCTCCGCCTCCTGGATTAAAGTGATTCTCCTGCCTTAGCCTCTCAAGTAGCTGGGACTGCAGGCATCTGCCATCATACCTGGCTAATTATTGTATTTTTAGTAGAGACAGGGTTTTACCACGTTGGCCAGGCTCGTCTTGAACTCCTGAGCTCAAGTGATCCACCTGCCTCAGCCTTCCAAAGTGCTGGGATTACAGTCGTGAGCCACCATGCTCAGCTGGAAAAAAATCTTTAATAGAACAATTATTGAGAATATCATAGTAACAAAGTTTCTCAAGAGACTGATTAGAGCTAAAATGGTGAAAGTAGGATTAACTTTTTTAATTTTTGTGGGTACACAGTAGGTACCCACAGTACATGCAGTACATGAAATATTTTGGTACAGGCAAGCAATGCATAATAATCACATCATGGAAAATTTGAGTATTCATTCCCTTAAGCATTTATCCTTTGTATGAGAAACAATCCAATTATACTCTCTTTAGTTATTTTTAAATGTACAATTATTATTGACCATAGTCCCCCTGTTTTATCAAATACTAGGTCTTACTCATTCTATTTTTTTTCATACTTGTTAACCATCCCTCTAGCACCCATCCCCACACTACCTTTCTCAGCCTCTGGTCACCGTCCTTCTCCTCTCTGTCTCCATGAGTTCAATTGCTTTGATTTTTAGATCCCACAAATAAGTGAGAACCTGAAATATTTGTCTTTCTGTGCCTGGCTTATTTTGCTTAACATAATACCTCCATGTTCCATCTATGTTGTTGCAAATGACAGAATCTCATTCTTTTTTATGGCTGAATAGTACTCCATTGTATATAAGTACCACATTTTCTTTATCCATTTTCTTTTCTTTATTCACATATCATCCATTCAAATGACAGAATCTCATTCTTTTTTATGGCTGAATAGTACTCCGTTGTGCATGTGTGTATTTTCTTTATCCATTCATCTGTTGATGGACACTTAGGTTGCTTCCAAATTGTGGCTATCGTGAACAGAGCTGCAACAAACATGGGAGTCCAGATGTCTCTTCAATCTATTGATTCCCTTTTTTTTTTTTGAGATGGAGTCTTGCTCTGTTGCCAGGCTGGAGTGCAGTGGCGCAATCTCGGCTCACTGCAACCTCCACCTCCTGGGTTCAAGCAATTTTCCTACCTCAGCCTCCCAAGTAGCTGGGACTACAGGCGTGTGCCACCACACCCAGCTAATTTTTGTATTTTTAGTAGAGAGAGGGTTTCACCATGTTGGCCAGGATGGTCTGGATCTCTTGACCTCGTGATCTGCCTGCCTTGGCCTCCCAAAGTGCTGGGATTACAGGCTTTAGCCACTGCGCTCACCCGATATCCTTTTTTTAAGTATATACCCAGCAGTGAGATTGCTGGATCATATGAAAGCTCCATTTTTAGCTTTTTGAGGAACCTCCAGACTTTTCTCCATAATGGTTATACTAATTTACATTCCCACCAACAATGTACAAGAGTTCCCTTTTCTCCACATGCTTCCCAGCATTTGTTATTGCTTGTCTTTTTGCTATTGCTTGTCTTTTTGCTATAAGCCATTTTAACTGAAGTGAGATAATACATTGTAGTTTTGATTTGCATTTCTCTGATGATCAGTGATGTTGAGAACCTTTTCATATGTCTGTTTGCCATTTGTATGTCTTCTTTTGAAAATGTTTATTTAAATCTTTTGCTCATTTTAAAATCAGATTATTAAGTTTTTTCTTATAGAGTTGTTTGAGCTCCTTGTAAATTCTGGTTATTAATCACTTGTCAGATGAGTTGTTTGCAAATATTTTCTCCCACTCTGTGGCTTGTCCCTTCACTTTGTTGTTTCTTTTGCCATGCAGAAGCTTTTTAACTTAATGCGATCCTATTTGTCCATTTTTGTTTTAGTTGCTTGTGTTTGTGGATATTACTCAAGAAATTTTAGCCCAGACTAATATCCTGGAGAGTTTCCCCAATATTTTCTTGTAGTAGTTTCATAGTTTGAGGTCTTGGATTTAAGTCTTTAATCCATTTTGATTTGATTTTTGTATATGGTAAGAAAGAGGGGTCTAGTTTTATTCCTCTGCATGTGGATATCCAGTTTTCCTGGATCCATTTATTGAAGGGACTGTCTTTTCCCCAATTATATTCTTGGCACCTTTGTCAAAAATGAGTTCACTGTAGTAGTGTGGATTTGTTTCTGGGTTCTCTATTCTGTTGCATTGGTCTATGTGCCTTTTTTTTTTCTTTTTTGCAAATACCATGTCGTTTTGGTTTCTATAGCTCTATAGTATTGTAATTTGAAGTCAGGTAATATGATTTCTCTAGTTCTTTTTGCTCAGAATAGCTTTGGCTATTCTGGATCTTTTATGATTCCATATAAATTTTCAGAATGTTTTTCCATTTCTGTGAAGAATGTCATTAGGTTTTTGATAGGGATTGCATTGAATTTGTAGATTGCTTTTGGTACTATGGACATTTTAACAATATTGGTTCTTCTAATCCATGAATATGAAATATGTTTCTATCTTGGGTGTCTTCAATTTCTTTCATCAGTGTTTTATAGGTTTTTTTTTTTTTTTTTGAGACAGAGTCTCACTCTGTTGCCTAGGCTGGAGTACAGTGGCATGATCTCGGCTCACTGCAACATCTGCCTCCCAGGTTCAAGTGATTCTCATGCCTTAGCCTCCCAAGTAGCTGGGATTGCAGGTGTGTGCCACCAGGTCTGGCTAATTTTTGTATTTTTAGTAGAGATGGGTTTTCACTTTGTTGACCAGGCTGATCTCAAACTCCTGGCCTCAAGGGATCCACCTACCTTCGCCTCCCAGAGTGCTGGGATTACAGGCCTGAGTCACTGCACCTGGCCTGTAGTTTTCATTATAGAGATCTTTCACTTTGGTTAACTCCTAGGTATTTAATTTTATCTGCGGCTATTGTAAGTGGGATTACTTTTTGTTATTTCTTTTTCAGATTGTTTATTGTTGGCATATAGAAATGCTACTGATTGTTGTATGTTGATTTTGTATCCTGAAACTTTACTGAATTCATCAGTTCTGATAGTTTTTTGGTGAAGTCTTTAGGTTTTTCCAAATATAAGATCATCATATCATCTGCAAACAAGGATAGTTTGACTTTTTTCTTTCCAGTTTGGATACCCTTTCTTTCTCTTGTCTGATTGCTATAGGCAGGACTTTTAGTACTATGTTTAATATTAATAAGAGTGGTGAAAGTGAGCATTTTTGTCGTGTTCCAGATTTAAGATGGATAGCCTTTTGGTACTAGCTGTGGGTCTGTCATATGTAGCTTTTATTATGTTGAGCTATGTTCCTTCTATACTAAGTTTTTTTGAAGGTTTTTTTTATCCTGAAGGGATGTTAAACTTTATCAAATGCACTTTCAGCAGCAATTGAAGTGATCAAATCGTTTTTGTCCTTTATTCTGTTGATATAATTTGGCATATTGATTGATTTGCATATGTTGAACTGTCTTTGCCTCCCTGGGATAAATCCCACTTGGTCATGATAAATGATCTTTTTAATATGTTGTTGAATTTGGTTTGCTAGTATTTTGTTGAGGATTTTTGCATCAATATTCATTAGATATATTGGGCTGTAGTTTTCTTTTTTTGATATGTCTTTTTCTGGTTTGGTATCAGGTAATACTGGTCTTGTAGAATAAATTTGGAAGTATTCTACTCTATTTTTTTGGAACATACTAGGTCTTCTTTAAATGTTTGGTAGAATTCAGCAGTAAAGCCATCGGGTCCTGGGCTTTTCTTTACCAGGAGACTTTTTATTATGGTTTGGATCTTGTTACTTGTTATTGGACTGTTCAGGTTTTGGATTTCTTCGTGGTTCAATCTTGGTAGGTTGTATTTGTTTAGGAATTTATCCATTTCTTCTAGATTTTCCAATTTAATAGCATATAGTTGCTCATTATAGCCACCAATGATCCTTTGAATTTGTGCAGTATCAATTTTAATGTCTACTTTTTTGTCTCTGATTTTATTTACGTTGAGTCTTCTTTTTCTTAGTCTGGCTAAATGTCAGTTTTGTTTATCTTTTCAAAAAACCAACTTTTTGTTTTGTTGATCTTTTATATTGTTTTCTTTATGTCAGATTCATTTCTGCTCTGATCCTTATGATTTCTTCTAGTATTTTAATAGTATTGGGTCTTATGTTTAAGTCTTTAATGTATTTTGAGTTGATTTTTGTATATGGTGAATGAGAGGGGTCTGTTTTCATTCTTCTATCTGTGGCTCTCTAATCTTGCCAGAACCATTTATTGAAGAGGATATCCCTTCCCCAGTGAAAGTTCTTTGTCAGCTTTGTTTCAAGATCAGTTGGCTGTAAACCTGTGGCTTCATTCCTGAGTTCTTTATTCTGCTCCATTGGTCATGTGTCTTATTTTTATAACAATCCCCTGCTGTTCTGCTTACTATAGCCTTGTAATATATTTTGAAGTCAGGTAATGTGATGCCTCCAGCTTTGTTCTTTTTGCTTAAGATTGCTTTGGCTATTTGCATTGAAGCTATAGATTGCTTTGGGCAATATGGTTATTTTAACGATGTTATTCTGATCCATGAGCATGGGATTTTTTGTGTGTCTTCAGTTTCTTTCATCAGTGTTTTGTAGTTTTTCTTGTCAATAAAATTCTTATATAATTTTTAAGATTTTTGGAAAAAACTCCTAAATTTGCCTAGGCTGACTGAGCTGTTTGACCAAAGCATGTTCCTCTGAAGAGAGCCAAGCTGATGGGTTGGGCCTTCTGACTCTACAGACCTGTCTTCCCTGCCACTCATAGCTGGTGCAATCTTTTAGTCTCTGATTTATGCTGGGAATGGAATATATTCCCAAAACCAGCCATTTTCAGATGTCTTCAACTTAGAACAGCATTACCAGCTGCTTGCTTCATTCCTTGCAAGCCTTACTATGACAGTAATGAATTTGACATAACAAGAAGTGGGATATTTGAAGAAGGTGAGAGTCAACATTGAAGCCTACAGACTCCAAGGAAAACTTACAAAGCCTTGGTTTTGGGGCTGAAGCATTCTTAAATATGCTTTTGCTTGAAGCAGTGTATTAGGATTAGTTATAAAACTAGTTGTATCAGTTATTTGGATACTTGACATTTTTGCTTTGATATGAGAACTGCCTGAATTTTTCATACTTTTTCTCTTTTTAGATATGTGATTCTGTTGGACTGGCAAAACAGATAGCTTTGCATGCTGAACTGGTAAGAATCCAAGATGTGGCGGGGCACAGTGGCTCATGCCTGCAGTTGCAGCACGTTGGGAGGCTGAGGTGGGCAAATCATTTGAGGTCAGGAGTTCGAGACTAGCCTGGCCAACATGGTGAAACCCCGTCTCTACCAAAAACACAAAAATTAGTTGGCCGTGGTGGCATGTACCTGTAATCCCAGGTACTGAAGAGGCGGAGGCACAAGAATGACTTGAACCTGGGAGGTGGAGGTTCCAGTAAGCCTAGATCACACCACTGTACTCCAGCCTGGGCATCAGAGCCAGACTCTAATATCTCAAAAAAAAAAAAAGAATGCAAGATGCTTGATTTTCCAAAAATGTTAACTAAAATAATAGCTCTTTCATATTAGCAAGTAAATAAAATCATTTTGCTAAGCAAGGTTAACAGTGGATGCTATTACCAACATGGCATTTAGAATATGGATAATTGTTTACCATTGAATGTAAACTGTTGGTGTGCTTTCTTATTTATAAATGCAAAAAAATACTGAAAGGTTACAAATGTGGTATTAACTGAAATGTCTAAAATTTAAAGTTATTTCATATTTATTAGTTTTATTTATCTGTTCTTTAGGATCGTAGGGCATCAGAAAAACAAAAAGAAATAGAGAGAGTAAAAGAGAAGCAACAGAAAGAACTCAGTAAACAAAAACAGATTGAAAAGGTACACAGTCCTAATGTCTGGATCTTTATGTGTTGTTTGTGAAGACTTATTTCAGCACTGTGACTTTCAGATTTGAATTTCCAAATTAAGGGCTATTTCTGCTTGTTCAGCCACTTCACAAACAGATGATTCATAGCATAGCAGAAAAGGGTAACATCTGGTTTTTGTTATGTTGATATTATAGTTATGTTGACATGTAATACGACTGTTTCACATTTCAGAGGAGGTTGTCTCTGTCAAAGCAGTTCTTTTGAGAGGCTGTATAGATTTAATTGCCATTGCTGAAAGCCATTTAATTGCCTTCTATGGGGGGAAATATATATATGTGTGTGTATATATATGTTATAGATTATATATGTAATATATAATGAAATAATATATTTTTAAATTGCCAGGAATGTCAAATCATTGTCCATTCAACAGGATAATTTTCAAAGATAAATTTCAGAGCAAAACTCGAAGGATGTATTAGATAAATGATTTATGAGACTGTAAGAGCATGTTATAGGTTGTAGCACTCACAGAAGGAAAAGAGGAGACAGCTGGGACACTTACTAAGTAACAGATCAGTAAGCATTGGCTGTGGGCTGGCCATCTGGACAAAAAAGAGGGAAGTGGCAAAGATGACACTGAAGTGAGGCTTTCCTGATAGCCTAGGCTGAGGGAAGGTGATAACTGATTTAGCAAGATGAATTGGACAGAGATGGAGAAAAGGGCTGGAGAGGGGAAGGGAAAGGAGTGTGGGGTGATCCCTTACAAGAGTTTTTTCTATAGTGTATAGTGAGAGATGATGATGGCTTTATTTGGTTGTTGGTTGTAAAAAGAGAAAAAGAAAACATTAGATTTTAGTTTGAATGTTGGCTTTTACAGGATGGTGCCAAAATTCATTTTGGTATTGTATTGTTTGGGTGTAGCTTTTCTTTTTATCAAGTTGTTAGAAGTATGTGTGTGTATTTATGGCAGAAGAACTGAAGTGCCTCTTAAGAATGTATCTTAACTGCATAATTTTCCATTTGACTGCAGGCAAGTAACTTAGTTTCTTTTTTGTCTTTTTCACTAGGACTTGGAAGAACAAAGTCGGTTGATAGCTGCTTCCAGTAGACCAAACCAAGCCAGTAGTGAGGGACAGTTTGTTGTCCTTAGCAGTAGCCAGTCAGAAGAGAGTGATTTGGGAGAAGAAGGAAAGAAGAGAGAGTCAGAAGCGTAAACTTGCACTTTTTGATAGATACTTCCCTTTTGGAATTTGACAGTTTCTGTGGTGAAATGGCACAAGGTAACAACTATGTTGAAATATCAAGGAGGAAACTAAGCTTTATATTTGCTTATTTGTTGTAGCTACATTGAAAAAAAAAACAGGATTGAACTTGATGACTTAGGTTTGCAGTGATCTTTTTTCCCCCCTTAAACATAATGTACTATGCATTGACATCTAAAGGAAACCTGCTCATCTCCCTGAAGTAGACTGCTGAGGAATTTGCTCAAGAATTTTTTCCTTCAAATTGTGAACTTTTGAATCTTGCATTGTAATTGGCTATGAAAAAGCATTTATTCTTCAGGCTTAGACATTCATGGTTATAGTCCTTTTCTTTCATTAGGAAAATTTTGCTGGCAGTGAGGAAGCATTTAGCTGAAAAAGTTTAAAGCCCTTTATACAGAGAATTCTACAAGTTTGCAAATATTATTTTAACAATATTAATGTGCAATAGAACTTTTATAAAATAATTAGAATAGAGATTTTACACTTAAGGTTTCAAATTGTGGTAGGTGGTACTGTTGATCTCAGGGCACTTTCTGGGATTGCTCACATTTCTATAATGTACTGCACCTGATGCCAGTAGAAAGAAGCTTAAGTGTCTTCAGTTCAAGATTGATAGAGCCCTTGGCATTTTATCATCATATTCTTAGTTCTCAGGTTGGGACTTCAATTACTGCTGCAGAGCAGTAGTGGTTAAAAATAAGATATTGGAATTTATTAAAAGATTTTTGTTGTTGTTCAGATACATTTTAAATTAGGAATGACAAGTAAAGACATTGCTATGGAGTGATACATTGTATTTTCTGCATTGTGTGAAATAGTTTTTACTGAAAGTCAAGTGACATTTCAAAACAAGTTCTATAACAGTTATGTTTCATGCTTAAAGTAAAAATTACCATAGTTTAGAAAATGTAATCTTATAAATTTCAGACTTATATTCCCAGTATTTTCATAATCCCATGTTTTGGTAAAGTACTGAATCACCACTTTATATCCACAAAGGCAATTAACTAATGTATGAGAATAGAATAATTTGCACTAATTGTAAATATGTCTACTCTTCAAATGAGTAAAAGGTCCAGAAAGATTGAAAAGGAACTGAATGCCTAGGATAGTATAAGAGAAGTTGACCAAGGAAGGATTTAACCTGGTGCCAAGGTTAAAATAACTTTTCTCTGCTGCCTATGTTAAACCTACTGTCTATGTTAAACCTTAATTTCTACTGTCGTCTGTTAAACCATAATTTTTCTGTAAACACATTTTTGACATTGCTAATAGAAATTATGTTTTCATGTGTGTCACATGAAAAAGTATATATACACACACACATATATACACAATACAGTGTGTAAAATATTTTACATAGTCACACATTTATAAATTTTTCAAGAGGTTAGCCACTAAGACTAATAATTTTACAAGGGAAAAAAAACCTTTTTTTTCTTTGATACATAGTTTTTTCTTCTTAGTTCTGCATTAGAAATGGCATCTGTTTTAGGTCTCAAAATATAACTCAGTTGTTTCACACTGTATATGGACATTGTTTTCTATAGGAATAGGATAGATGATATATAGGCTCATGATATTCCTTTTATCCATGTGCCAAATGGTGTAATGTTTATTTACTGACACCTTATGTTAGTTACCAAAACATACAGTAAAAAAGTAGAAATTTATGAAGGACTTTTTGATAAAAAGTTTATTTTGTGCTTACCAAAGGGAATGCTTTCACAATAGTGTATCAGTTCTTTTGTTGAAGTTGGAATTTCTTCTATTGCCAGCACTTTCATGGCAAGCCCTGTTTTTAAGACCTTTGGAGACTAGAGCTTTCTGTTCCATTAAGTACTACAAATTGTCACTTCACTTAATTCAGATGAATTCTGTTACTCTACACAGAAGGTGGTCATCAGTAGGTGGCAGCTTTACTAAGCTGGTGCTTTGCATGGTAGCAAGTGCTGCCCTTTGTCAGCACCCTCAGTCATAGTGTACGCTAGAGTTAAGGGCACTGGCAGACTTAGGGATGCTGGACAGACCTGTAGTTCGTTTTAAGTCATGTTTACAGGAATTTCTACAATAATGCACCCATGTCCATAGGTCAGATCCAAGTGCATTCCAATGCTAAATAGAAGTTATGAATGGGTTTAACAATTTTAGATGATTCAACTTCTGTTCCATTACTTACTATTGAACAATATGAACTATTCCATTACTGCAGAGATTTAAGTATTTGTTTTAATAAGCTTTTTGTTTGTTATTTAAAGAAGTCTGCCCATGGGTTTCTGCCTAGTGGTAAAGCTGATTGTTATCCTCCTTTGAAATCCCTTCTAGATCTTGAGATGCTTGGAAAGTAATTGGATTAGACTTTGTGTATCTTTCCTCACATTGAGTTAATGTTTTTAGAAATCACCAAAACTGCTTTTTTAAAAGAAAAGATATTAAGCCTGACTACTTCTACAATGCATTCTGTTACTTTTAAATGAACAGTACATTTGTAACTATGGCAATGATGAAGTCAGTAGTTAGGAAACCAGTTATTAACTTGCTAAGAGAATAAAGCTGTTACCTTAAAAAGAATCCTGGCCAAGCACAGAGGTGCACACCTGTAATCCTAGCACTTTGGGAGGCTGAGGCAGGTGGATCATGAGGTCAGGAGTTCAAGACCAGCCTGGCCAAGATGGTGAAACTCTTGTCTCTACTAAAAATACAAAAAATTAGCCGGGCGTGGTGGTGGGCACCTGTAATCCCAACTACTCGGGAGGCTGAGGCAGAGAATTGCTTGAACTGGGGAGGTGGAGGTTGTAGTGAGCCGAGATCACACCATTGCACTCTAGCCTGGTTGACAGAGTGAGACTCCATCATCTCAAAAAAAAAAAAAAAAAAAAGTCCCTAAAGCTAGTCTAGTTTTTGCCACATCTGCAATGATTATTTTCAAAAGAATCCTCAGGCTCCACAATCTAGGGGCATTCTAGGGATGACAAAATCCTATATGGTAAAGGCATCTGAGTTAATTTTGCATTATATTTAGGAACCATAGTACTTAAAATTTGAATCCTACGATTAATGCTGAGAGATCCTAAGAGCTAGTATATTGTAAAACCTGCTACCTGAATAAAATGAAAATATTAATGTTGGCTTTCAACCTCTTAGCATTCAGACTGTATTTTAAATATTTAAACATAACAATTGTAGCAAGCAACCCTTTATTTTTAGCAAGTTTGGTTTACTCTTCTCCCATGAGGTTTTGTTTTTCTATGTTAATTAATAATACATAAAGATTTGAAACTGGAACTACATTATACTTTTTAACCAATCTCTGTGGCTTCACTCATATGAAATTTACTTCAGTTAATATGAGACTGGGGATTAAGTTGTAACTAATATGCAAAATTGCTTTGTATATTTGGTGATTTTGTAATGTAAGTGAATTGGTTAATTTTTATTTCACTGATACTATTAATCATGCAGTGTACAATTTAAAATCATGCAATGTTTCACTTTAGAATTGGATTTGAAGAACTCAACTTTTTGTGATCATGATATACATGTGGGGTGGAGAACTTATTTTTTCATTTTGTCACAATAGGTATTTACTGACAAGGCTTCAGGAAAAAAGTTGTTAGAAGATTTTTTAATGTATAATAAAGTCCATGATTTTTGTACAGTGTTTTTTTGTATGAAATATTTGATACTCTGAACTTTCTCAAAGTAATTTCAGATGTTTGTAAAACAGTTGTTGGACATCTTAATCTGTTACAACATTGTAAATTATACATCTAGCCCGACTACAATTCCATAGCAGCTAAAATGAAAAAAAAAAATTGTCACTTCATTAGGAAAAGTTTGTTACAGAAGCAAACTAATCCATCACTGGTGACTTTTTCTTTTAGCAAAGGAAAAAGGCTTCATTAATTGATGTATACTTGCTACTGTTGGGTCCTACTCATAGAAATTCCTCTAATTTAAAGGGGCAGGTTATTGTGCCCCTTTAAACTATACCAGTATGGTTTGGATCTATAATTTTTAATACTAATGCATATTCATCCCATGTGCTCTCTCTCTAGTTTCTTATGGCAATTAGTTCTTTACTTCTGGGATTTAATGTTTTAATTTATTTTGAATTTTATAGAAATTTATATACACCTTTAGAAGGTACTGGGGCTAGATGAAATTAACTTTAGAATTATATAATTTATCTGATATAAGTGCATGTATAGTGTAAATATATTTCTATATTGAAAGATATATAATCTCATCAGTTTGATTTTAAAAAATAACTTCGTCAGCTATATAAATTTTTTAATGTAAAATCTATAAAAATAATTTAAAGTCTGTGCTTACTGAAATAGTCTACATAGCCATTAATCCCTACACCAGAAAAAAATTATATAGCTTCAGTTTCCCTAAAATGGACTATCTAATTCTTTTAAAAAGTACCAAGACTAGACATGTAAACATCGAGGCTATAGCCAACTGGGCTGTAGTGAAAATGGATGTTATCATTTTACCTGTTATCCCTGTTGTTATGGCTTCTAAATGTGGCTCAAGTTTGGTGGAATAAATGTCTTTTTCAGTTCTTTCCTCACTTTCCACACATAGAAATTTCCACACTTACATGCAGGTCTGGCACAGTGGCCCATTTTGGGAAGCCAAGGCAGGCAAATCACTTGAGGTCAGGAGTTCGAGACAGCCTGACCAACATAGTGAAACCCCATCTCCACTAAAAATATAAAAATTAGCTGAGTATGGTGGCACACACTTGTAATTCCAGCTACTTGAGAGGCTGAGACATGAGAATCACTGGAACCCAGGAGGCAGAGGTTGCAGTGAGCCAAGATTTCGCCACTGCACTCCAGCCTGGGCAGTAGGTTTCTCAGAAAAAGAAACCTATACTTACATACAGTATGAAATATATAGAAATAAAAATCTGCCATCAGTGAGCCCCTTCATGTTCATTATCAGACTTGGTTCAATACAGAAACCATAAGCCGTCATTCATTTGAAAACACTTGTAATTCCAATTCCAGTGATCACATTAACCAGTAAATGGTCAGCCATAGCCAGGGTTTTGTGGAAAGAAGGGACACAGGTTCTCATTAATAATGAAATTTGAATTGAGGGTTCTGTTTCAATTAACTGAATTACCCTACCTCTGTACTTGACTCTACAAAGAAACGGTAATAGACACTAAGCTGGTATTGGGACTTTTACACAAGAACAGCCAACTTCTAAGTCATGTACTAGGGTCAGTATATATTCAGTTCAATCACTGTGATGTACAGTAGGTCTCCTTATCCATGGTTTCCCTTTGTGTGGTTTCAGTTCCTAATGGTCCAAAACTATTAAAAGGAGGCCAGGTGTGGTTGCTCACACCCGTAATTCCAGCACTTTGGGAGGCTGAGGTAGGCAGATCACCTGAGGTCAGGCATTCGAGACCAGCCTGGCCAACATGGTGAAACCCCCATCTCTACTAAAAATACAAAAATTAGCCAGGCATGGTGGCACACACCTGTAATACCAGCTACTCGGGAGGCAGAGGCACGAGAATCACTTGAACCCAGGAGGCAGAGATTGCAGTGAGCTGAGATTGTGCCACTGCACTCAAGCCTGGGTGACAGAGCATCCATCTCAAAAAAAGAAAAGTATTAAAAAGAAAATTTCAGAGATAAATTATGAGTTTTAAATTGCACACCATTCTGAGTAACATGATGAAGTCTCTCACCATCCCACCTTGTCCCACCTGGGACCTGAATCATCCATCTGTCCAGTGTATTCACACTGTAGGGCATGCGTTTACAGTTGTATGTTGCTTAACAACTGGCTTAAAGATGGGGATACTGAGAGATGTGTTGTTAGGTGATTTTGTCATTGTGCAAACATCATAGAGCCACTTATACAAATCTAGATGGGATGGTGTACTACACATCTAGGCCATGTGGTACACAGCCTATTGCTCCTGGGCTACAAATCTGTACAGCATGTTACTGTACTGAATAGGCAATTGTAACATATGGTAAGTATGTACATAAACACAGAAAAGGTACAGTAAAAATACAGCATTATAATCTTATGGGACCACCATGACATATGTGGTCCACTGATGACTGAAACATTGTTCAACGACAGTAGCTATATAGGAACAAACATAGTATATATAGGAAAAAACATAGTATGTATAGGGATCTTTACTATCCCCTTTTTCAGGCATCCACTGAGGGTCTTGGAACATATCCTCGGAAGGTAAGGAAGACTATTATATATATATATATATATATATACTTCTCTATAAAAAAGATACTGTAATGAGTTATCTTGACTTATTAGAAGTGCCATCTATTATTTTGAGCACATAGACATTGGATTTGTGCACTTCATGTAAGATCAGTATAGAACTAGAACTAGTATATTTCAGTTAATTGAAATTTTTACTATTTGGGTTTTATTTTTTTTAACTGCCTTGAGAATGCTAGTCATTTATATGTTGAGAGGCTATGTTCAAAGCTACTTTTTAAGAAAATTTTCTTTTAGAGATGTCTTGCTCTGGTCACCCAGGCTGGAGTGCAGTGGTGTGATCACAGCTCACTGCCGCCTTGACCTCCTATTGCTGCTCAAGCAATCCTCCTGCCTCAGCCTCCTAAGCAGAGGTACTTTTTAAAGGACTTAGACTGCATTGAGATTTTAGTTGGCGGATAAAAAATATGAGTCATATGTAAGTATGAAGCAAAAAATATGAATCATACGTAAGTCAAATTTTAAGGAATACAGCTGCAGAATCATACCTTTTCCATTAGAATGGTTTGATTACCAGGTTCCTGTAAAAATTCCTTGTCCATAAAGGTCGTATTCTTCGTAAAGGACATATGCTTTTAGACGATTGGGTAATGGAAGAAATGACATGAAGACAGGGCAGCGCAAATGTAAACGTCCCATGCACTTCCGGATCTTTAGGCGACACAAGTGTTTTAGGGAGCGAGGGTTTGCTAAAAGGAAAAGGCACATTAGCCAAAGAAAAAAATTACTTATTTTTTAGTATCTTAGGGTTTTGTTAGCAAATGTATTTGATAGCATTTCATTTGCTGTGACTAAATGGCAAAGTCAATAGGGAAACAGTTTTTCATTGCTCATTGCAATCCTTGTAGATATGGTTCCAGTGCCATGTCAAATTAGAGTCCAAAGACTGGCATCAATTGTAGATCTGGCCTGTGAGATCTAAAGTTCTTAAATCTGCATGTGGCCGGGTGTGGTGGCTCACGCCTGTAATCCCAGCACTCTGGGAGACCAAGGCGGGTGGATCACTTGAGGTCAGGAGTTCAAGACCAGCTTGGCCAACATGGTGAAACCCCATCTCTACTAAAAATACAAAAATTAGCTGGGTGTGATGCCTGCATGTCTATAATGCCAGCTACTCGGGATGCTGAGGCAGGAGAATCATTTGAACCCAGGAGGTGGAGGTTGCAGTGAGCTGTGATTGTGCCACTGCACTCCAGCCTGGTTGACACAGCAAGACTCTGTCTCCAAAAAAAAAAATCTCCATGTTTTAGCCCCCCCACCGGGGACAGGCTAGAAACTGAAGATTACCACCCAAGGGGAAATAACATGAAATAAATTATTAATTTGTCTTATGTGCTACTTTGAAAGAATTTGGTTTGAAGAAGGTCATTTGATACCCTCTACAGACGTGGCTCTTAGCTTTTTCTCATCCTTGTTTTTATTGCCATATCATAGCTTTTCATTCCTGTGTCATAGTGTTCTTTCGTAGCCATGGTTACCTATATAATAAGTAGTTATCTAACAGATTTTATCTCCTTGGAAAAGGTAATAAATACAAATTAAGTGTAGTTAGTAACATTTTTAAAGATAGGAACAGTATTTTTCTGATTTAAGTCAAGCTTTTAACCAAAAGAGAAGGGTGTTCTAATTCTAAAACAACCAAATAAGAATACAATTAGTATTTTTGTAAAAAGTCTTCTGCAAGAAGGATACTCACTTAAGATAAAATGTATTTCTGACCAGATCCCCTGTTTTTGGAGCACAGCTTTCAACTTTGCACAGATCCGAACTTGATCAACATAATCAAGCATTACTCGAACAACCTTTCCAGAGAGATGTTGCAGCCATGACAAAGTTATTACTTCACAGAACTGAGGGAAACAAAGTCAGAATTATAAAAGTCAATGAGAAGCATTCATCTATGGTTTAGCATAGTAGTTAAAGGAGATGTGGTGTGATGAAAGCCAAGAGGGAAAAATGGCTCAAAAACAGAGGGATAATAGTGGTCAACTGTACTTATTCTGATTCATTTTTCATCAGAAATATCATCAAAAGAAATCATTTAATCAGTTGCTTCATTTGTGAAACTTCCTCACACTGCTAGGCAGAGTTAAATCACTTTTATCTCTGTACTGTTTCTGTTCCTTTTACATCTTTCTACTGTTGTGTTTGTTTTTATCATTATTATTTTATCATATATGTAGTCTATATATTGTATAGTTCCAGGGCCACAAATAATGACTGTAAGGGAATATAGCCAATACTGTGGACTTACCTTAGTATCTTTGATAACTGTAGATGTCCAGCCTTCAGAAGTATAGGAAGGATGGACTTTGTCCCCATGAGGGCAATCAAAACATCGCTCTGTGTCATACCCATAGTTCAGCAGCATCCTGAGCATGACTTCATCTTTCAGTGTGTATTGCAGTGCTGATGGGAAATGTAAAGGGTTAACTCTGCAGAAGTAATTGACATTGGCCCCATGCCTTAGCAGCAGACTGATCAGCTCGTAGTTGCCCATCCTGAGGGCTATCTGGAGGCAGTTAACTGGGTCTTGATTAGGCAGAGCTCCAGCACCCAGAAGCAGCTTGACTGAAGAGAGGTCACTGTTTGATACAGCAAAATACAAAGCTGACTTCCTGTGGTCATCGTAGTGTTTGCGAATTCTCTGATCCAACATGAAGTTCACATCAAATCCAGCCTGGATGAGGAGCTCCAGGCACTGTGGGTGTGCTCCTGCTGCTGCGCAGTGAACTGGACTGATGCCACTTTGCTTAATGGCAGCAAGATCCGTAACTGGAATCAGTATCTTTAGAGCTCTGAGAAAGAATTTCAAAATGGATTTCAACATTGTTTTTAAAATGTAGCACTAACTTGTTTATTATTGCTTTATATTAATACTAGATAGTATCAATATTCAGATGGCATATTTAGAACCCCCAACCAAAAATAAAAGCATAATTCCTTCATCCAGAAGCTCAGATACCAAGTAAAACTGAATGGATTACTGTCTAGGCTATAAAACTCAGAATTAGCCCAGAGACCTGAGGCTTCCCATATTGCCTAAGTACCTGAGAAAAAAATTGTATATCTCTTTGGTAGCTTCAGAGGATGCCTAGTAAAGCCATTTCTATCTCTTTCTAGCTGAAAAGAGTTTCTCATCTTTAAAAGATATGTTTAGGTTGTGGGATCAGTGATAAAGATAATAAAGTTTTTAGAAGTAGCTCAAAATAAAAGATAGCTATTACTATTTTTATTATTTACAATAATGTAATTGAACTTACAGTAAGTGGCCCCTGTCAGCTGCCACATGGATGGGTAGGTGGCCTGAATTCTTAGGGATGTTGGCATCAGTTCCATGCTCCAGCAAGAGAGCCACGGCATCTGGATTTCCTCCACTTGCAGCTTCAAGTAAGATGGAAGAACAATCAGAGGCCTGACCATGAGCATTAGCTCCTAATAGGAGAAAGACTCTTGTTAATGCAAAAATTCTTTTCTACTGTATTTAAGCAATTTAAAATATATAGTACCATCACCAAAAAGCAATTAGTGAGTATGGACTCTAGCAAAGCACCAAGAATCAAAGAAACAAAATATATACCTCCTGCTCTCAAGCAGCTTATAAACTAGTTGGGGAAGAAAAAAAATGGCAGTTTCTAAACTGTAAGTAGGTTGGTTTTTGAAGTAATTTGATGTTTGTTTGTTTGGAACTTGAAAATTCCAGTAGAAATACTGTTATAAAAGTTGCTTTTATTTCTAGACCAGCCTGTAAAAGCCCACTTAACTCATAACACACATATAGGATGGTACTAACAAATCTATTGAACTGTAACACCATTCCATCTAATGATACGGTTTGGGTGAAAAAGGGCATTTGTTCTGTTTTAGCTTGTTCGTAGCAGACCATAGTAAGAGACATTGTGATTGTTTTAAATTGAAGTTAGGAACTGTGAATAGCCAAAGAGATAAGTTGTAGTACAGTTATCAGTATAGATTATCCTTTATCCAAAATGCTTGGGATCAGAAGTGTTTCAGATTTCAGGGTAAAAAATATATATATTTACATCATACTTACAAGTCCCAGAAATTCGAAATCTGAAATGCTCCAGTAGGAATTTCTTTTGAGCATCATGTTGGTGCTCAAAAAGTTTCAGATTTTGAATTTCAGATTAAGAATGCTTAACCTAAACCCTGTACACTAAGTGTTGTGTGAGTTATGTGAATAATAAGCATACAGGTACAGGCAAAAGGTCTTCTAGAAGGTCTAGGGCTGGGGTTGTGAGGGGAGCTGGGAGATGAAGGAGAAAAGAGTTTGGGTCAGTTGTATAAGGCTTCTCAATAAAATGGGCTCTGAAGAAAGAGTAGCATTTGAATGGACAAAAGTTGAGGAGAGCATTCTGAAGCTCATATAAAAAACGGTGTAGTGACTTTAACACAGACTCCATAAAAGTCATCAGGGTACAGTGGCTGCCTTAAGAAGTCTGATAAGCCTGTTTATTGAGTGCCCACTATGTCCTGGTTCCTTCATGTGTATAATAATTTTTAAACTTCACAACAACGCTCAGCAGTGGGTGCTAACACTCATTTTAAAGATGTAGAAACTCATTGAGTTTAAGTGACTTCCCCAAAGATGCACAGCTAGTAAGCAAGGTAGTCGGTATTCATACACAGGTATTCTAGACCCAGGGCTTATATCTACGACACCATATTGCCACTCTAGCAATGTGATTTGCTAGAGTGGCAACATGATTTGCAAGGTGGTAATGTGATTTGGAATCAGACAGATGTACCTTGAAATGCTGGCTCTGTCATTTACTATCTATGTCACTTGGTGCAAATTACTGTATAAGGGAGTCACTTAAAGGAAATGCTCACTCACTGAGGTCAGCTGATGCTGGTTTCTTTGCAGGGTAAAGGCTTTAACATCTGTTGCCTCTCCTCTTTCTCTGTATTTTAACCAATGATCTATACAAAAGGTTACTCTTTCCTCAAAGATGGAAGATCCCAATCTTTTGTTACTCCAGCTAATGACTTTAGACATTTCTTATATTGATCATTTAAAACATCTTACTTAAAATGTCTTATGGCCATTGATTAGAACCTAGCCTCCCCTGTATACCACAGGAAAGATATAGATATGTCTCAAAAGCAAAGGTCGGGCGCAGGGGCTCACGCCTCTAATCCCAAAACTTTGGGAGGCCGAGGCAGGTGAATCACGAGGTCAAGAAATTGAGACCATCCTGGCTAACAAGGTGAAACCCTGTCTCTACTGAAAATACAAAAAATTAGCTGGGTGTGGTGACACGTGCCTGTAGTACCAGCTACTCGGGAGGCTGAGGCAGGAGAATTGCTTGAACCCAGGAGGAGGAGCTTGCAGTGAGCCGAGATCACGCCATTGCATGCCATCCTGGGCAACAGAGCAAGACTGTCTCAAAAAGAAAGCAAGCACAAGGCTGTTCTAAACATAGGAGTCTCTGCCATCTAGAATACTGGAGACCAGGACCACATATGGTTAAAGAACAAATAAGACTTCTAGACATAGGGAGGAGAATAAAGAAGATAATTCTATTATTGAGACTTTAAAAAATCTTGGTAAAAGTTTGCTTTGAAAAAAAGCTTTAATTGATCGTACCTTGCTTCATCTAAGAGTATCACCAATGGAGCTCTCCTCAAAGACGGTAAAGGCCAAAGTTCTCTGAGCCAAGGGTCCCTGCCAGTTAAGTCAGGATTCAAAATGGCTACAGCTACAGAGCTGAGGATGGGGTGGGAGCATGTTTGAAGGGAAGTCCTGCAACTGGCACTATCGCTGACCCACAGTTTCCTCAAGTACAAAACGAGGATAATACCCACCTCACAGAGTTTTTAAAGGATTATGAGGCAACATGGGTAGTTTAATGCTTGTTGCTTAGACAGTACCCAATAAATTGAAGCTGCTTTCCCCTTCTCTTGGAGTTTGGGTTGTTACTAGCATGAAGAACTGAGACCCAAAGAGAAGAAATTGGGAAGAATTTCCTAACATCTAAAGCCATTTGGTAACTGATTAAACTGCCTCATGGTAGGCTTAGGCAAAGCTAACGTGTAGAGGATGTTGCAGGGTCTTTGACTTTATGATTCTAGAAAAGGACAACAACACAAAAAAGTTAAAAAACCACCACCCTCTTAGCACAGTGAAGGAAGGTTAACTAAAAGTAACCTGCATTCACTTTGGGAAAATTATGTCATACCTAATAAAAAAATTTAGTCTTTATGTTAGGCTTCTCAGTAATCACTATTAACCTATAATTTTTATCAAACATTTATATTAGGCTTAAATAAAATGTTAGTTTTTATTATTTTGAAGCTCTCCATTAAGAGGAGAACACCTGGATCCTGGTACCCTTTGTTATTGTGCTGACCCTAACAGAAGATCTTGCCTTTCCGCAGTAACATTTCCATGATTTCAGTGTGTCCACTTTGGGCAGCAAGAGCAAGAGGAGTGAATCCATACGTGCTCCGTGGGTCAGGGTGTGCCCCAGAAACCAGCAGAAGCTTCACCATGTCCTCTCTGCCCAGTTTGGCTGCTTCGTGGAGAGCTGTCCTCTCGTTGGCACAACGCAGATTGACATCTGCTCCATAGTTGATCAGCAAGGCAGCCGTGTTGTAAGAGTCACGCAGCACAGCTGGGAAATGAGAAGTGAGGTGGGTGTGTTCAACAGGAAGTTAAGAGCCAAGCAGCGTATCTGCAAGTGTCCCTCAGGCTTTCTCAAGTTCTTCCCACTGACTCCCAGACCCCAGCATTCTGTGTTTAGGAAACAGATTGTAAAGTAAGGCCTCTGTCAAATAATATTGAGAGTGTTTTTTTTTTTTTACATCAATGGACTATTCGTTTTTCTGTAAGCCATGAGTAATTATTCATTGTCTGCCTATGTGGACAATTATTGTCTGCTTATGCGGTTGAAACACAACTCTAAATTTTTCACTTACCTTTATTTTTCAAGAAAATGGGAACTTAAATATTCAGTACAGTCCTGGAAATGTTTGTAATGGCTTTAAAATAAGAAAAAACAAGACAGCCCAGCCTCTGAAACGTGCCAAAAATAAAAAATTTTAAAAGCAACAGAACCTACCCCAGAAAATGAATGACTAAAACATAATTTAAATATGCATGTCTGGTGGGAGTGGTTGAGGCCATAGAAAATGATAGTTTTGCCTATCATTTCTGCATAACACACTTTGGCAACACACCAAAGTTTGGTGTGCAGAAAGCCCCTTAAGGTTCTGTAAAGAAAATCATTTTGTAGTTTAAAAAATACCAATAAAAGGCTTGGGAACACTGTGTGTGTGTATATATGTGTGTATGTGTGTGTATATATATATGTGTGTGTGTGTAATGTATATATTTAGAGTCTCATTTTGTCATCCAGGCTGAAGTGCAGTGGTACAATCATAGCTCCCTGCAGCCTTGAACTCCTGGGCTCAGGCAATCCTCCTGCCTTAGCCTCCCAAGAAGCTGGGTCTACAGGCATGCACCACCATGCCTGGCTAATTTCTTTAAAAATTTCTGTAGAGATGCAGTCTTGCTGTGTTGCCCAGGCTGGTCTCAAACTCCTGGGTTCAAGTGATCTTCCTGCCTCAGCCTCTCAAAGACTAGGATTACTGGCATGAACCACTGATCTCAGCCAGCACTGTATATTCTATCACCCTCTTCAAGATTCACTTTGCACATTGGTATATTGAAGTCTCTGAGAAATCTTGCAATGCATTTGCTTAACTTTTTAACCCAGCATTTTCCATGACCTATCAATGGGAACATGCTGTTTAGGTGCCACAGAAATGGAATCATTTGACCTGCAGGCCAAAGTGAAGAAAGGAAAACTAGCTCCACCATCATTGTTACATCACACTTTACAGCTTCATGTTTTTACATATGTGATTTTTCTACACACAAGACAAATGCTATCTTATAGACAAGGAAACAGATTTAGAGAGGTTAGACCTGACCCAGAGTTCTTTTTACCCTGCAGTGCTAGAGTACTTTATGATTTATGCATGCTTTCTCAGAGAAGGCTCTTCTGCTTAGTCTACAAAATGCAAAGTCTTAGAAAGCATCTGGGGACAAACCGTGAAGGGACCCCAATCCTAATTTGTGGCAGTACTCTGTCGTTCTCTTTTTAATTTTCAGTGGTTTTTTGTTTGTTTGTTTGTTTGAGACAGGTTCAAGTGATTCTCCTGCCTCCACCTCCCGAGTAGCTGGGATTACAGGCATGCCCTGCCACGCCCAGCTAAGTTTTGTATTTTTAGTAGAGATGGGGTTTCACCATGTTGGTCAGGCTGGTCTCAAACTCCTGATCTCAGGTGATTCACCCGCCATGGCCTCCCAAAGTGCTGGGATTACAGCTGTGAGCCACTGCACCCAGCCTCATTTTCAGTTTTAAATTTGACAAAAGTTATCCATGTACAGAATTTAAAGAGCCAATTACTGTGAAGTCCATCACCCTTTCCCTACATTCTTTCTCCTTCCCCAGAGGCATCCTTTGGCTGATTCTTTGCTCTTCATGGCTGTATCTCTAACCTGCTTGTATTGCTACTTATTGATTTTTGATTTGGGGATAATTTAATGACTTACCATAGAAAATGAGAATTTAACTTTTTTTCCGCCTGTCCTCACCACATGTACACATTTCCCCACCCACCATCCTAAAAATATATATATATATATATTTTTAAGAGACAGGGTTTCACCATGTTGGCCAGGCTGGTCTTGAACTCTTGACCTCAGGTGATCCACCTGTCTTGGCCTCCCAAACTGCTGGGATTACAGGCGTGAGCCACCACGCCCAGCCCATCCGAATATTTTAATAGCATAATTTTTGTTAGATAAATATTTATCTTAATATATGCCATTCAAAAGTGGACCATATTTACATTTCCTTTTCTGCATATCTTTTTGTTTTCCCTAGAGTTAATACTTACATTTCATTTGCTTAGTTTTCAATTTATCATTAATTCCACCCCAAACTCTAAACTGTCCATATCTCCCTTCAGGATGTCATTCCTAGCCTTCCATGGTCTTGAAGAAGCCTCTACCTGGGGCCTCCTGACTTGTTCCAGTCTGGACCTCAGTGCCTAGTAATGTGTGGTCATCCTGAGACCGTTATTCCCCTCATCTTGGGGATCTCATTTGCCTCCCACCTGCCTTGGACCTTCTGTTTCCTGGATCCCGAGCTTTTGTTTTTCTACTTTACTCCCATGTTGGTAGAACATTTGCTCCGTTAGCTTCCTAACAGCAGGGAGAGAGAAAGTTTTTGAGATTTCCTAGATCTGAAAATATCTTTTATGTCTCTGTGAAATATTTTTTTTTTGAGAGTTTGAGCAAAGGAAGAATTTTAAGTTTGAAATTTTTTCCTCAGAATTTGTAAAACTATTATTTACTACCAATTACTTCCAGCTTCTAGTTACCATGGAGATGTCTGAAACCACTCTGATTTTTCATCTTTTGTATATTACGTATTCCTTTTTTTTCTCTCAGGAGGTTTGGGGAAACTTCTCTATTCCTAGTGACTTGTGAGTTTTTTCTTTTTTTTTTTTTTTTTTTAGCTCTTTATGATTTTTTATTACAATGTAAAAGAGGTTATGCTCAAAACTTAGAGAATATAAGTAGAAAAGAAAAAAACACCCATAATTCCACCTCTGAGATGCTTTTTTTTTTTTTCTGAGATGGAGTTTCGCTCTTGTTGCCCAGGCTGGAGTGCAGTGGCTCGATCTCAACTCACTGCAACCTCCGCCTCCTGGGTTCAAGTGATTCTCCTGCCTTAGCTTCCCGAGTAGCTGGGATTACAGGCATGCACCACCACACCTGGCTGATTTTTTATTATTAGTAGAGATGGGGTTTCATCACATTGGTCACACTGGTCTTGAACTCCTGACCTCAGGTGATCCACCTGCCTCAGCCTCCCAAAGTGCTGGAATTATGGGTGTGAGCCACCGTGCCCAGCTGAGATGATTTTTGTTAACATTTTCACATGTATCCTTGAATTATTTATTTTTACATGTTAAATTTTAAATAACTTTTTGTTACACAAAATTCTCTAATAACTGGCTGTTCTGCATTTATACTGTTAATTCACATTTGGAGGAGGATCCTTAGACCCTCAAGATCCTAAAACACCTAACTTTACCCATCTCACTATCCATTCATTAATTATTGGCACTAAATGTGTACAAGGAGTCTTGCTAGCTGCTGAGGTGCTGAATCAGTATGACTTCTGCTAATAGCCATTTCTAATTTGCCACAGAAAGTGCTCTTATTGCTCTAAAACTAGAAACAAAGTGCTGACGGTGTTGTGTCTCTTAAGGTTCATTGAGCTGGCACTTGGTTTGCCCCTTCATTCTGGAAATACTTGTCCTTCATTTTAGGAAATCATTTTCTTGACTTACTGCATTGGTGATAAACCGCCTCCATCTTGTCTGTTCTCTCTCTCATTCCTCTCATTCACGTGTTGCTCCTTTTGGATCATCTAGCTAATTTTCACTTCTTTCCTATTTTCCATGTCTTACTTTCTTCTTCTGGAAGCTTTCCTAAACTCCATCTTCCAGAATTGTTTTTGTTTTTAAAATTTCTGCTCATATTTTAATTTTCAATATTTTCTTTTCTGATTTTTTTTGCTAACATCTTGTTCTTATTAAAATGGTTTCTCTGAGGAAGTTCATGATAATTTCCTTTTAAATTTTATTTCCCTAAGTAATCTTAAAGTTGCTTAACTCTTTGTTGAAGATTTTCCTCAGATAGCCTTTGGCTATTTGCTCATTATTAAAAGTTGGAGACTAAAAAGCTGGTTGGAAATTCTAAGCAAAGGGTGGGACTTGTGGACTGTGGGCTTAAAAATAGGTTGATATGTTTGGTCCACTTATTGGGAAAGCCCCAATATTACTATCTTTAGATCTTTCTTCTTGGGCTGGTCAGATTCCCCCCGAGAACCCCTAACCTGGAGAGTAAGGGACTGGCTGCCAGCCTTCTGGGAGGAGGGCTGGGCAGCCTCAATTGTGTTTGCTTAATTCCTCCAGTGTTTTCAACCTAGTACTCCCACCCTCACCTAAAATTTTGTGATCCAGAGACTCTCCATTTAAGCTATGCAGAGAATAAACCTCCAGGATTCTGCTGGGGTGGGGTAGGAGTGATCTAGAGATCTGACTATCTGCTTCTTCATAGTTTTCAACCAACTCTTCTGTTTTAGCTGCCTGCCTTTTACCCATGCTCCATGAGGTAATTCTCTGATCTCTTACATCAGAATTAACTGGCTTGGTCAAGGCACCATGCAAAATGAGCTGCTTTTAATTGGGCAGAGATTTTGCATCAGGCCACCTCCACAGGCCAGCCTACAGAAAGCTTCTGGAGGGTCGGTACCCATGTCTGGTCAGTTGGGAGCAGAGTGACAGTGCTGCAACTGTGCACAAAAAGCTGCCTTTGAAACGTGTGGGCATGAAGGAGACTAAGTGCCACAGACTCTTTTTCAGAGACAAGGTATTCATTTACCTGTAAGAAGAGGAGAGTTGCCTTCAAAATTCTTAGCGTTTGGATTGCAGCCGTTGAGAAGAAGAAAAGTGGCATTTTCCAAGAGGCAATTGCTGACAGCCAAAAAAAGTGGCGTTTCACCATTGTGAGTGGTTTGCTCCCACAGACTGGGTTTTGAAGCTGAAATAAATTAATCACACCACACAAGTTAAGACATAGAAATAAATGTTAAATTTATCTCTCGGCAGCGTCAAGAAGAATCGAAGGGAATTTACCACTTAGGGTTATTTCCAAAATTTTCTTATTTAATTGCACTGCAGCCTTATGCAGAGGAATCCAGCCTATCTCATCTGCTTCATCAAAAGCAGAATGGTACTTGGTTAAGTGTGACAATGCATCTTCTTTACCTATGAACAAGTCAAATGAGAACAGATTCACATTTGGCACACTTACAAGGAAGCCCATATTGCTTCCTAAATTCCACCACCAAAGTTAATGCCTGAGACAACAGAACTCTAGCACCACCTTTTATGAAAGACAAATGGCTTAAGACAGACAGTAAGGCTGTTCATCTAGCTTTCCACAACTGGGCGTGCCAACACCCCCAGCATCTTGTTACTTCCAAAACACAGCTCTGTCTAGCAAGGAACCCAGGAGCTCTTTGCTATGTTGAGCTGAAGTATTTTCTTTCAGAAAAGCCCACATCAGACTCTTGACAATCAGCTGTGGACACGCCCCGCAGTGTTCATTCAGCATTTGGAAGACCCTGCCTTTAGGCCTCCTGAGCTTTGAGGGGAAATGCTGCCAGCTGTCACTGTCACTTTTTTTTTTTTTTTTTTTTTTTTTTGAGACAGAGTCTCATTCTTCGCCCAGGCTGGAGTGCAGTGATGTGATCTTGGCTCATTGCAACCTCTGTCTCCTGGGTTCAATCAATTCTTCTACCTTAGTCTCCCAAGTAGCTGGGATTACAGGTACCCACCACCATGCCTAGCTAATTTTTGCATTTTTAGTAGAGACTAGGTTTCACCATATTGTTCAGGCTGGTCTTGAACTCCTGACCTCAGGCGATCTGCCCACCTCGGCCTCTCAAAGTGCTGGGATTACAGGCGTGAGCCACCACACCCAGCCAATGTCACCATCACATCTTACCACAAGTTAAAGGGGATAGAAGAGGAGGCGTACTTAACTTTCTCTATTGCTTCAACTATCTTCTTATACTTAGCGCTCAAAAAGGAATGGAAGCTGCATAGAAAAAAATACATATGTAATTTCAAAACTGAGGAGAAAAAACTGTTATCTGATAACAGGATAACCAAAAGGAAAAGGTAACAGTAGTAGTAGTTAATACGGGACGAACTCTCATAGGAGGCAGTGACTGAGGTGTAATAGAAATACTTCTATTTGTAAAATGTAGTGTGGCCCTTAACAGGCTCTACGGAAACACCTTTCCTATGTCTGTCTTCCACATTAGCCTGTTGGCCTCTCCAGGACAAGAACTGTGTGAGGGCCTGGATTGCAGTACGCCCTTAATCAGCGTTGGCTGAACTGAATCAAACCTACCGATAACTGAAACGTCACACTCTCATGGTAAAATTTGATGGCCACTCTATAAACGATTCCAGCAAAAACTATTTTAAAAAATGGTGTGAGTTTTTAAAAATATTCACAGAATGTGTGCTCAGAATACACTATTAGCAGTTAAGCAATGTTTTTATTATTTAAGGCTTTAAAGCTCAATTTATGAAACTTTCTTTAAAATCTAGCAAATAAGAACTGTCACCTTCCATTCTTTAATTATTTAGTCAACCCAGGTTGCAGAGAATAAATTCCCTTGGACAGTCTGTCCTGTTTACAATTCAGTCAATTAAGTTCTCTTAAACATTTAAACCTGCACTCATAGATTTAGTATTGTGTTCGTTTTCAATAGCTGCTGTAAGAAGTAGCCACACATTTAGTGGCTTAAAACGATAATAAAACAAATTTATTATCTTACAGTTCAGTAGTTCAGAAATCCAAAGCAGTCTTCACTGGACTAAAATCAAGGTGTCAGCAGGGCTATGTGTTCCTTTTGGAGGCTCTCGGGGAGAATCTATCCTTTCCTTTTCCAGCTTCTAGAGGCCACCTACTTTTCTTGGCTTGTGGACTCCTTCCTCCATCTTCAAAGCCAGCAATATTGGGCTTAGTCCTTCTAACACTGCCATCTCCCAGGTTCTCTCTCCTGCCTCCCTCCTTTACATTTAAAGATCCTGTGTTACACTAGGACCACCTGGGTAATCCAAAATACACCCCCTATCTAAAAGCTGATTAGCAAGCCTAATTCCATCTGCAGCCTTACTTCTCCTTCATCATGTAAGGTTCCAGAAATTAGGACATCTTTGGATGGAACCATTACTCCACATATCACAAGCATGTTCTAGTTTTCTAATTCCATCAAATACCTGACCAAATCAGCAAGCCTGCATAATATCATACAATTCCTGCAACTCTAATCAAGTAAATGCGTAACTACAATTAATTTCAGTTTCTCTGAAACATTTCAATACTCTACTTAGCCCAACTCTCTTATACCTTTCAACCTGAAATTATGAGTTCAAAGTCAGTTACTCAGTTATGCAATTTAAGTTTTTAATCATAAGGTTAATATAACAATCTAATAAAGCAAATTTCTTTACAGAACTTTAAAGATTATTTTAAAAGCAAATCCTAAATTGAACACAAAAGTATAGGAATAGTGTGTGGTTAAAAGCACAGACTCTAGAATCAGACTGCCTGGCTCTTCACTTACTAGCTCTGTGACCTTGGATAGTCCCTTTTCTGTGCCTCATTTTCCTCATCTCTAAATAGGGATAGTAATAGGACCTACCTCATAGAGAGGTAATGAGAATTAGAATTTAAAAGTTGGTATTTATGAAGTGCTTAAAATAACATGATACACAGTGATCACTCCATGAGTTTGTTACATTTTAAAAATACTATACAGGTTTGATGTACTTCATGTCTATATTTAGTTATGAAATCTCTTGGGAATAAAATACATTTTTCTAGTTTTACCTCCAGCAGGCAAATAGAGATTATCATCCCAAGCAAACTGGCTTATCACCCCAGAAAAAATGATGGTTACTACCTTAGGAGACCAAGGTTGCTGATTAGCCAGAGAGCGCATGAGCAGATGTGCTTTCAATTCCCAAAGACCACACGTATTATAGAGTTTTGCTCTAGCCTGTCATAGCCTCATTTCTTTCTTCTTCTGATTTCCAGTCTGCATCACCTCATCCAGATTTGCTACTGACTTCCTTCAGCTATTTTTTATTGCCTAATTCTGAATTCTTTCTAGATTATTCCTGTCTAATCAGGCATAATATCTTACAGATACTTAAATGACAGCTCCTTGAATTTGACCCTCCTGTTTTTGTCACAACGCTAGAGTTAAGCTAACGACAAGTGTCAGCTGTTGGATACAGCACTTAATACTACACTGCCAGTGAGAAAACCATTACCTCCCGTCCTCAGGGGCATGTTGTGTTGTTCCTGGCTTGTAAATATCCTGTAAACTCTGTTGAATGATGAACTGGGTGTCAAAGTCTTCGTCTATGTCTTCGTCGCTGGTGTAATTATCCATGTGAAACGCGGACAGGTTTAAAGTCAGTGTATTAAAAATATTTTTCCAGTTGTGAAAAGATTATCAACTGCTTAAAATTACAAATGAAATTCAGAAACCTAGAAAATTGACAGGATTAATAAATGAAAAATATACACAATTTAGGAAACAAAATATTCATTAAAAATTTTCTATAAACTTAAAAGAGTTTTCTAGACTGCCATAGATTCAACAAAAATTAGAAGTTTCCATGAGTAGCCACTGACTTAAAGCTTATTGAGGAAAAAGCACCTTTCAAATAAGACTTTAGTTAGTGCCAGTCTGACAACACTCTGATCGATCTGTTAGACTTGGCTTGTGACGTTTTCACAGTGATTGTAGCACTCATCCAAAATGATATCTTTCCTACACACGGTGAGTGTTATGCTGAAAATAATATTTTACTTAATAAACATTAAAAATAAACATGCTATAGGAACAAATGTATTCTCATAATTACAACAGAGATACAGCAGTAGTAAAAACAAATGTATCTTATTAGGTAATATCTAAATGGTTTTAAAACAAAAACGTCGGTTTTAGCATAGAATACATTTGGTCACATGTCAAAGACTTTTTACCTTTTGTTATATCCTCTAGGACAGCACTGAAGTTTTCACTGTTAAGGACTAACACACGTAAGCTTCAGAATTTTCATTTCTATTTAGGATCTCCTCTCCCTTGTAGTGACCATTCCATTAATAGCTTTACTATAAATACTTCATCATAAGACAGTCTGGCACATTCTCCTTGTTTTTTACATGTGGTTTAGCTCTTTTTGGAAACATGATCTCTTTTCTTCACTGCTACATTCATCAAATTTAAAGGATTAAACATTTTATTCCTGGAATAAAATGCTTTTGCAGGGGTTGTCCATGCAAAGATAATTCATTCTCTTAAGACTTATGAACATAGCCACTGCAAACCAGAATCCATTTTTCAATTCAGAGAAACCAAACATTTTGCTCTTGACCCAATTATCCGAAGTGACTGTCCCAATGTACTAGATTCACTAGGTAGCTGTAGCTGTGCCTCCATTTTTGTTGGGTTACAGAACTGTGGCCTTAAGTGTCCTTGGAATCCTAAGGGAAGAATTCACTCTACACAAAATAAAATTTTTACTAAAATTGTTTTGTTGAAATATTTTTAAATTGTTAACATACACTTAAAAAAGCAAAGGGACCATTTAATATTAATATTTCAAATTAAATATGGAGCAAATGCCAAGAAGCACGATGTCACTGCAGGTATGGAAGTTAGGAATGCCCTCCGGCCATCTTACTGCCTTTGTAGGTCAACTTCACAGCTTTGAGTTTCCTTTCCTAGTCACAAGGGTACGGTGAGAAATGAAACTAATGTCTTAGAGGTATGAAGTAAGGGCTGTAGTTGTGTAATTGCTTTAGTATTTTCCATATTTATAATTTCTTAATTTATGTATTTGAAATATTTATGTATAATTACTTTAGGAAGGAGAGTGGAAAATAAACTACACTGGAGCCAAAGGAATGACTTAACATTTGTGAGGAAGATAGTTTCTGATATTTGTTAAATTTTATCCATTTAACCCCCCCAAATCTATTTTTCACATACAATCAAACTTTAAAAAGAAACTAAATAAAAACGTTGAAGATTTCTCATCTGCTTCCCAAACACACTTCATTTTCCTTCCATAGGTGATCTCAAAAGAGTCCATCTAAAAGGCCATATTCCAAACAAGAGTGATATATCAGAGAGAACAATGAGATGACTATTTGAAAAGACCATTTAAAAGACTAACACCAAGATACTTGGTTTTATAATGTATATATTTTAAGACAGGGTTTTTTTTTTAACTTTTGGATGTTTTATAAATTTGTCCAATTTAGTCATCCAACTGACAAAGCAGAGCGACCCCACGCTTGATCCAGTGCTGAGTAGGTTGGTCTGTTTTTAACAGCATTGCAATGACAAAGTTAGTAGAATGTCCCGTAGTGGAAAGAGTTCCTTTACGTTCACTTGTCTTGTAGAGGGGACAAACATAGCCATCTGACTTTATAATCTGAGATTTTTGAGCTTGAAAAAAAATAAAGAAATACATTTATTTGATAAAGGGGAAAAAAGTCATTGGTACTAAAAGAACTATTGATCTTGTAATAAAATGGCCAGTACTATATCTAAGATCGAAATTGTGATATTTGAAGGTTTTATTTTGTGTGTGTGTGTGTGTGTGTGTGTGTTTAGAGTACATATAGTATTATGGTTGTAAAATAAGGCAAGTATTTCATATGGTGCATGATTCTAGGTGCGGAATACAGGAAGAGATTTTAAAGTTCTGATCACTTAGCAGACATGAGAAAAGAGGATTTGGGAGGGAAGAAGGAGAAGAGAGGGAAGAAGGGAAGATGTATACTATCTATACAGTATAGACAGTGGGGGAGACTTGAAAGGAGAAATGTAACTGCTTAGAGCTCTAATCCAAGACACCCACACATTAGAAGAAGCTGACATTTCTATTTATTTTTAGCAGGTAAGTAATAAGAAAACACATCAACTCTTACCAATTCACAAAAAGAAACTACATACAATCCCCAAAAAGCAAGATATGAGATATTAGGGATCTTTCTAAACTGAAGTCACATTTCTCATAGTTAAAACTGAACGACATTCATAATGAGAATATTTGATAGGTTGGATAGTGATTCTGGGTGATCGGCAAATGTTTTCATTTATTGTTATTTAAGAATAAAAAAGGTAAGGAAAAGAAAATAAAACAATGAGACTCTTTTTTCCAGACTTGTAGAAAGATGATGATGACAGAAGCAGGGAAGGAGCAAGCAGTTTCCAAAATGGAGCAAAACTGGCACCCACCCCACATGGCTGGCAGCATCTATGCCTTGGGGCACCTGGCTGGCTCCTAGCTGTTTCTTATAGCCAGAAAATGCTAGTCACTAGCTGGAGACTGTGTCAAGCTAATTTGTGCCCATGAGCAATGTGCAAAGGGAATTCAGAATCAAAATATGGATGGGCCGCTGTTCAATGTGTGAACCCCCTTGTAGAAGTCGGGGGAGGGGCTGAAAAGAATGATATATCTTATAGGCTAAGAGCATCAAAAAGCAGAATTGTATTCCCAAAATAATATAAATGCCACACAGAAAGGGATAATAATTTCTAATGTTAATACTCCATCACTGTTTATTATAATTGTCTTAGGTCCTAAAAAGTTTGAGCAAAAACTTATTTTGGGGAGCAGTGTATAATATCCATCCTTACTCTCCCTAAAACTCAAATTTTGTTGAGAGAATATTTACTTGGTTTTATCCATATGATGGGCATCAGGTCAAACAGAAGTTTGGGATATTGTTCGGCAAGCAATCCACTGTAAAGAGAAATGGACAGAGATTATTAGAAATAACTTACGGAATTTGCTTCTAAGAACAGATTGCTACTTACATATTGGCTTTTACTAGAAGAAAGGACTAGAGACACAGAGGAAAAGAAATGTAAAAAAAAGAAAATGAAAAAGTGACAATGAAGAATTGAGAGAAATAAAAGAAAACTCTGGAAAGGCAAAGGGTAAACAGTGGACACATAGCAATGTCAGCCCATTTTTAATGACCATCCATGAGGCAGATGCTATCACTTTTGACCTTGACAATGACCCTGTCCCCATTCCTATTCTTATCACATATCAATGTCAGCCAATTTTTAATGACCATCCATGAGGCAGATGCTATCACTTTTGACCTTGACAATGACCCTGTCCCCATTCCTATTCTTATTTCACAGATACAAATTGGAGGCTTGGAGACACTGAGCATTCTTCTCAGTTACACAGCTCCTAAGTGCCAGCATCAGGATTCAAACAGATGTGCCTATCTAGAAAATCTGGTTCCTTTTCACTATGCTGCATTGTTTATTAGTTGGAAGGAATGAAGGTGGAAAGAAAAGGAAGAAAAAATGAATATATACACGAGGCAAAGTAAGTTAAGAAAAACAGCAGAGACTGAAATAATGAAATGAACTTACGTGCAGTTGACTCTCCTCATAACTGTCTTAGAATTAGCTCTGCAGAACTATCTTATTGCCCCTCTTACACAATTTTTCCTACTCAGTCTTTAATGCTCCCTTGGGAGCAACATCTAACTCTGACCCTGGAGATAGAGGATTATGCCTATAAATGGATTGTTAAGGCCAGTGCTCCAAGGGAAACTTTCTCTCCTTCTCTCCTCCTACCCCATATATTTTATTTATTTTTTTCTTCTTTTTTTTAAATTATACTTTTAAGTTCTGGGGTAAATGTGCTGATTGTGCAAGATTGTTACATAGGTATACACATCCCCATTTATTTTAAACAGTAATAGTATGACATAATTTCCTGAGTGAAGCTGGAAATTCATTATTTACTGTAAATATTTATTTATTATTCCATCAAAAGGCAAGAAAAGGTTTCCCATTCACTAACAGAAAGGAGAACTTCATTATAACTAACTGTAAACCGTTTAAAAGTGAGGTGGCCCTACACATTACAAAACAGAAGGCAACTGCTATAAAGCAGAATGAGCAGGAACATAATTCCAGCTAACTTTTCTACTAATAAGACTACTGAAATGCTGACTAGAAATTATTCAGGACCTAAAAATAACAACTCATCAGTTGCCCCAGCTTGACTTATGATTTATGTGAGAATTCTGATATTATTTATTACTTGCCTTAGAAGAGGACTTTTTTTTTTTTTTTTAAAGCAGCAGATTGCTTATCTATGATTCAGCTACAAATGAAGAGGTCCTTGCAGGTGAAACCACTGACCTTTCTCGGTCCCAGCGTGCACCATCAAGATACAGTCCATGGATATAAACACCATCTTCTGGTGATGTGTCAGATGTGTCAGATGGGATAACCTGAAGGGAGAGGGACACAGTGGCAATGATCCTCTCAGACAACTTGATCTCATAAAGAACATATTAGCTAAATATTCAGAACATACTCAGGGAAACTCTATTATATAATAGCTTATAAATGATACATTTTTTCAGACATAATTTGTAAAAAAGTATATTATTGTTTTACTGACCATGGGTTCTTTTTGAAGTAGTTTATCAAATTTGACTGTACCTCATAATAATTTTTGCTAAAGAAGAACAGCTTTGCATTATTTAAATCAAATATTGTAATATATAAAAGTTCTATCTTAGGGATACCAAGATAGATATTCTTCATATGACACAAAGAAGAAAAGTAAAATTGCTTATAATGGGTTATAATATATAAACTCGGCTTAAATACATGATTTAATGTAATGATATACTGTTGACTTTAAGGAATTACTGTACCTCAAATTCATATCCTAGCAAATCAATAGGGGTAGTATATTTTCTGGCATAATTCTGCATAGCTCCAGTTAAAAAGGCCTGGGTGAAAAAGAAACCTGACAGCCAAAACACACAAGGTTTTCCTGAATTATACCAGTCCTGTAAAGGGAAAATAAAACACATTATGTCAGTTTTTAAACTTATACAAGTGCCACCTGATGTACAATTTCTGATTCTGGTTTTTGCGTATGTTGCCCACACTTTCCATCACCAGGCCCTCTTCCCTGACGTCAAACACACAGCCTATATTGGCCCTCCCACCTCTTTCCTTTTCTAGTTACTCTTCTTGGAAAACTCAAAACAGTTTGAGCATTAACCTGATGAAACATAGTTTGAAAGAGTCAAATCTTCTTCAAAAGCCAAACGTAAATTTGATGCTTCATTATATCATCCCACTCAAAAGCAACCATCGTTAGACATCTTAGACATTGTCTAATTATAGGCCTCATTTGTTGATTCCAATTCCTTAACCATATATATATATATATATATATATATATATATATATTTTTTTTTTTTTTTTTTTTTTTTGAGATGGAATCTAACACTGTTACCCAGGCTATAGTGCAGTGACGCCATCTTAGCTCATTACAACCTCTGCCTCCCGTGTTTTAGCAATTCTCCTGCCTCAGCCTTCTGAGTAGCTGGGATTACAGGCATATACCACCATTCCTGGCTAATTTTTGTATTTTAAGTAGACACAGGGTTTCAGCATGTTGGCCATGCTGTTCTGAACTACTGACTTCAAGTGATCTGCCCACCTCGGCCTCCCAAAGTGCTGGGATTACAGGTGTGAGCCACTGTGCCTGACCCCCAGTTTCTTAACCCTCTTAAACCCCTTGTCTCTGTGTCCACTGCCCTCACTCCGGTTCATCTATTCATGGTTTTCTTTCTGTACTAGTGTGTGTTGTCTTCTTGCTTCGTCCCTTTCTGCTCAATACATCCAGAAGAATGCTCCCAGAATATAACTCACTGTGCACAGTTTCAATCAGATGTAGCATCTTGCATAATTCTCAGTGACCTACCAAATTGTTCAGTGACCCACAAAATTACAGCTTAAATCTCTTGGTCTCCTATTCAAGATATTTCACATAAAACAAACCAGGCCAGGCACAGTAGCTCACACTTGTAATCCCAGCACCTTTGGGAGGCTGAGGTGGGCGGATGACAAGGTCAGGAGATCGAGACCATCTGGCTAACACGGTGAAACCCTGTCTCTATTAAAAATACAAAAAATTAGCTGGATATGGTGGCACGTGCCTGACCCAGCCTCTCGGGAGGCTGAGGCAGGAGAATCGCGTGAACCTGTGAGACGGAGGTTGCAGTAAGCTGAGATCACGCCACTGCACTCCAGCCTAGGTGACAGAGCGAGACTCCATCTCAAAATTACAAGCAAAGCAAAAACATAGATACTTCACAATCTGGCCCCAAGTTGTATTTTCAGTTCTATTATATCTCTTTTACTTCCTTTCAAGAAATCTTGCATTCTAATCTGGACTGGACTAAAAAGACTGGACTATTTGCTGTTCTCTTTGTGCCGAGTAGACACTTATTTTCCTGCCTATCTTAAAGCGATACTACCCTTCTCAGTCCAGGCACATCTGATGGTAGAACTCCACCTAGTTTCCCAGGGTAGGCTGGTGATTCTCGCCTGGCCAGTCATACTTCAACCATAGTGACTGACTGAGAAATGGACATGTGACTCAATCAAAGCCGGAGATGCAGAAACTCTTGCTGGGACTTTTGGGGAAAAGACTCACTCTCAGCTCCTTGAAGATGTGTGGATGTGAGGCCAGAGTTGCTGTTGCTATTTTGCTACCATCAGATGAGAACTCAACAGGGAATGGAGTTTACCGGAAGGGAATGGAGACAACAGATGAAGTACAGGAAGCCAGGACAAGATATCCATATTTGCACCCTGGTCAAATGTTAACTGAAGCCACTTAAGCTCCTAGACTTTTCAGTTACATGAGGGAACTTTATTTTTGCTTATGTCTGAATTTTTGTTGCTTATAATGGAATCAACCCAAAGTGATACAGTGCCTTTTATCCCATAAGCTACATAGCTAATTCTTTTTCCTTTCTTTGCAGTATCAAAACCATTCATTCTTTAAATCCAGCTTAAATGCTATCTCATCCATGAAACAATCTCTGCTTTCTTGTGCCATAAGAATTATCTCCCTTTTTTGAAAACCCAGAGCATTTTACATGTTGGTCTTTTATAGAATATCTCTTACTATATATAGTGTACTGATTTTCTTTAGATACATGACTTGTCTCCCTGTAAGCTACTGGCAGCTTGAAGGCAGGACTTGTGTTGTAATTATCTTTTTATCACAGAACATGCAACAAGATGCTTTGAATAAAATGGGGTCTCAAGTCGTATTTATGAAATAAACAGATGAATTTTGCCTCTGAGCAGGCAGTACACTATGGGAAGAGCCAGCTTTGCTCCCTAGGGGAAGAGAACAAACTGCTGCTGGAGGTGTTGCAACAGCACAAACTATCAGGTCAAGAAGATGCAGAGAAGAGATGAAGTCTGATAAGGGCAAAACCAGGCAGAATGAGCACCAAGCACACAAAGGCTGTAAAGACCCACAAGGCTCCATATGAAGTTTGAGGTGGTTTTCTCCAATTCTGTGAAGAAAGTCAATGGTAGCTTTATAGGGATAGCACTGGGGGAGAACTAACATTAGGAGAAATACCTAATGTAGATGACAGCAGGATGGACGGAGCAAACCACCATGGCACGTGTATACTTACATAACAAACCTGCGTGTTCTGCACACATACCCCAGAACTTAGAGTATATATATATAAAAAAAAGACCCACAAGGCAATCATTTAGAAAACTTGCTCGCCCATGGCTTCCTTTATCCAAGAGTGTCTGTGGTCAGCTACTTGTACTATCTCTTAATTAGCTACCAATTACTAAGTGCTTAGTACATGCCAGCAAGATATGGCTGATCTATCAGATTGGCAAAAAGTTTAAAGGGTAGGAGAAATTCTGCTCTACATTCTTACAAGCACTGGCGATTTTATGATTAGCTTATACAATGAAACAAAGCTTCTGCACAACAAAAAGGCAAGTGAACACTGAAAGATCATATTATCTCTGTGAATGTAAAAAAACTGGGGGGATTCTCCCCATCTCATACTCCTGCATAAACATCAACCATAGAATGGGGACAGGCAGTGGAGCTGAGAAGGAAAAGCAGTGTTCTGTCTGATGTTTATGCTGGGGGAAGGGTAGAGGGTATTCAAAATACTCATCTTTTGCCCGGTTTTCTGAGATAAGAGGCACTGATTTAAAGACAATGGCCAATTATTGATAAACTCAAACCTCTGGCCTGTAATCCCAGTGTTTTGGGAGGCCAAGGTGGGAGGATTGCTTGAGGTCAGGAGCAAGGGACCAGCCTGGGGTACTTGGCGAGACTCCATCTCTACAAAAAATAAAATTAGCCCAGTGTGGTGGTACATGCCTGTAGTCCCAGCTATTCAAGAGGATCCCAGGAATTTGAGATTACAGTGAGATACAATCACACCACTGCACTCCAGCCTGGATGTCAGAGCAAGACCCTGTCTCTCAAAAACAAAAAAGACAAAAAAAAATCCAAGCCTCCAGATTTTTTGACTTACTATCAGTATTAAAATCACAAGACAACTTTAAACTGTGGTCTTACTCAGTACTTTGAAATGTGTATATTTTTCCATATTCTAAAATTTTCATCAGATTACCATGAAACTACTAATCACATTTCATTCAACTCAGACATTCAAGTGACCACAGCCAATAACTAATATCTCCCCAATTAACCAAAAAAATAAAATTTTATATATGTATCACACACACACACACATACACACACACACTCTCTCTCTTACACGTTTACCTGTAAAAAGTTCAACCGGGCTAGGAAATCTGTGATGTAACTTCCTAGGGGCTTAAGACTTGGGTATGATCGTTTGGCCCATATTTCTGGAACCTTTCCAATAAGCAAGCTGCCGGAGAGCGCCTCTAATGCAGAATCCATCACAACCACACCCTTAATAGCTTTTTCAAGGTCTTGTAGAGTGTTATGTATAGTTATAATTAAACTGCAATAAAAGAAATTATGTCATCAACATATATATGATGGTATCAACATACAGTCTTTCCAGGAGAACAGCAGGAATTTCATTCCCAGCTTTATGAGATTGCTTCCTAAAATGTGTCACCTCCCATGTGGTGGTACGTGAGGTAACGTTAAGTGATACATGTATGAACATTTTTCATTTTAATCATTACATATATAATTTAAAATATAGAAAGTAATACGACTACCATATCAAAATTTTTGCTTTCTGGCTATTTTTGCTTAGGACCTGGCTAATTTAAGCAGAGAATGATTTAAGGAGAAATATTAGGTAAATAGTGTTTCAAGTGGCATGCAAATATGAAAAAGCTATAATGATGTACAATGGCTGAAACTAAGGAAACACTGCATTAAAACATAAACTGCATATTCGTTTATACACTTGCAAATACTTTACTTCCACTTAGGCCCAAATTGCTAAGAACACCGTAAATATACTTGTAGTGAGAGCTTTTTTCTTTGCGATAAAGTGTCGCTCAGGCTGGAGTGCAGTGGTGAGATCTTGGCTCACTGCAACCTCTGCCTCCTGTAGTGAGTTTTTAGGCTAGAAGCCTGAGCAGCTGAGAGACAGTGTGCTATTATATATACATAAATATAACCTTTGTATAAGAAATGCTGAATTAACTAAGGCATCAGGTGTTTTAATATATTTTATTTTAATATGTCAACCAGCCTGGACACTAAAATAAATTTCAAAGTACTACAGAAAATCCATAACCTTTGCTTATAGCCATTACTGGATAATAAGAAAAAAAATTCATAACCTAAACAATTCTCCATTCCTTAAGCCAATATTAAATTACAGAAAATTCAGTAACAAATTTAAAACACATCATTTGTTAGTTATCCTGGGGTACCTAATCAACTCAGATTGGTTAAATCGGACTCAGTAAGGAAAAGGAGGGGTATGTGTGTCAGGTAGCAGAAAAATGACAAAAGATGTGACTACACATAGGTCTAGCTGATATTTATTCTGTCTCCAATTCCTAAGAATAGTTAACAAATGGATAAGAAATTGTGATTAATGAATATTTTTAACCAGTAAGAACAGATCTCTTTTTCATCATCGTTTTTACATTTTAAAAGATATTCTCTCTTCTGAGACAGATTCAGAAGGCAACCATCCAAAGTTGGTACTTTTTTCAATAGGGTCTCATTTTGTCACTCAGGCTGGAGTGCAGTGACACAATCTCTGCTCACTACAGCCTTCATCTCCCAGGCTCAAGCAATCCTCCTGCCTCGGCCTCCCAAAGCGTTGGGATTACAGTATGAGTCACTGTGCCTGACCGGAACTTTTCTTTTTTTTTTTTTTTTTTTTGAGATTGAGTCTTGTTCTGTTGTCCAGGCTAGAGTGCAGTGGCATAATCTCAGCTCACTGCAATCTCCGCCTGCTGGGTTGAAGCAATTCTTCCACCTCAGCCTCTTGAGTACCTGGGATTACAGGCGCCTGCCACCATGCCCAGCTAATTTTTGTATTTTTAGTAGAGACGGGGTTTCACCATATTGGCCAGGCTGGTCTTGAACTCCTGACCTTGTGATCTGCCCACCTCGGCCTCCCAGAGTGTTGAGATTACAGGTGTGAGCCACCGCACCTGGCCTGGAACTTTTTAAAAGGGGGAAAATTCCAATGAAATGACAGGATTTAATAGTCTTCTTGGGTCAATATCATTGTGTGTTTTTATCAACTTTGGATGGTTGCCTTCTGAATCACATGATATATCCTTACTTGTTAAATCTTTCCATTTCTTGTACTAACACAGTATTCATGCTCTCTTCATATCTCACAGGATACTTCTGTAGTGCTGTTTCAATGTCGAAATCAATAGGGAGCTAAAAGGACAGATTTTGAAGATCACAAATTACTCTCAGAATGGATAATTAGCTTCATTCAGCTATGATATAATAATGGCTAACACTAGGGTGTATATGTACATCAGCTCATCTACATGAACTAACGTGGATATGTACATTAATGTATGTAAGTCCTATGTATGTACATTAGCTTATCCACAACCACAGTTACTAAGAACTCACTATATGCCAGGCATTTTACAAACTACTTTAAATTCATGATCTCTTTAATGTTCTCAAAAAACCTTAAAAAACTGGTACTATTGAAGCAGCATCTTCTCCACTCTTTCTGGAATCTCCCCCGGTTCAGCCTGCCTGCTTCCACTCCTGCCTCCACCCTGTCCATCAGGGTGACCCAGAAGTCCTAGAAAGTGTTCACCTCTGGCCCCCGGGCCTTCAGCAGCCACTCCTACATGAGTGGGCCCAGTGCCCACATCAGCTCCTTGAGCTCTTCTTCCAAGTGGGCAGCAGCAGCTTCCTGGGGTGGCCTGGGTGGAGGCTATGGTGGGGCCAGCGGCATAGGAGGCATCTCTGCCGTCATGGTCAACCAGAGCCTGCTGAGCCCCCTTAACCTGGAGGTAGACCCCAACATAGAGGCCGTGCGCATCCAGGAGAAGGAACAGATCAAGACCCTCAACAACAAGTTTGCCTCCTTCATTGACAAGGTGCGGTTCCTGGAGCAGCAGAACAAGATGCTGGAGACCAAGTGGAGCCTCCTGCAGCTGCATAAGAAGGCTGAGAGCAACATGGACAACACGTTCCAGAGCTACATCAACAACCTTAGGTGGCAGCTGGAGACTCTGGGCCAGGAGAAGCTGAAGCTGGAGGTGGAGCTGGATAACATGCAGGGGCTGGTGGAGGACTTCAAGTATGAGGATGAGATCAATAAGCATACAGAGATGGAGAATAAATTTGTCCTCATCAAGAAGGATGTGGATGAAGCGGACATGAACAAGGTGGAGCTGGAGTCTCGCCTGGAAGGGCTGACTGACGAGATCCACTTCCTCAGGAAGCTGTATGAAGAGGAGATCCAGGAGCTGCAGTCCCCAATTTCAGACACATCTGTGGTGCTGTCCATGGACAACAGCTGCTCCCTGGACATGGACAGCATCATCGCTGAGGTCAAGGCACAGTATGAGGAGATCGCCAACTGTAGCCGGGCTGAGGCTGAGAGCATATACCAGATTAAGTATGAGGAGCTGCAGATGCCGGCTGGGAAGCACGGAGATGATCTGTGGCGTACAAAGACTGAGATCTCTGAGATGAACCGGAACATCAGCCGGCTCCAGGCTCAGATTGAGGGCCTCAAAGGCCAGAGGGCTTCCCTGGGGGCTGGCATCGCAGATGCCAAGCAGCGTGGGGAGCTGGCCGTTAAGGATGCCAATGCCAAGCTGTCCAAGCTGGAAGCTGCCCTGCAGCAGGCCAAGCAGGACATGGCATGGCAGCTGCATGAGTACCAGGAGCTAGTGAATGTCAAGCGAGCCCTGGACATTGAGATCGCCACCTACAGGAAGCTGCTGGAGGGCGAGGAGAGCCGGCTGGAGTTTGGGATGCAGAACATGAGTATCCATACGAAGACTACCAGCGGCTATGCAGGTGGTCTCAGCTCAGCCTATGGGGGGCTCACAAGCCCAGGCCTCAGCTACAACCTAGACTCCAGCTTTGGCTCTGGTGCAGGCTCCAGCTCCTTCAGCCGCACCAGCTCCACCAGGGCCGTGGTTGTGAAGAAGATCAGATCCGCAATAGGAGGCTGGTGTCCGAGTCCTTTGATGTCCTGCCCAAGTGAACAGCTGCAGCATTCCCTCCCAGCCTGCCCCTCCTGCTGCTGCCCCAGGGTTCAGGAGGGAGCCCACTGTGCAGGGGAGCCCAGGGAACGGAGACCCACCTGAGGCTCAGCCCTAGCCCTCAGCCCACCCGCGGGGGAGTTTACTGCCTGGGGACCCCCCTTGCCCATGCCTCTGGCTGCAAAACAATTCAATTACTGTTTTTTTACTGTCCAAAATAAAACCTCAGCTAACTCAGCCAAAAAAAAAAAAAAAATTGGTACTATTATTACCATTTAACAGATTTAGAGACTAATGCTTAGAGAGGCAAAGTTCTTGCTCAAGATCATAATTCTGGTACATGGCGTTTTCAGATTGTCATTTCAGTATCATTTCTATTTATATTATTAGCAACATATTTCAAGCTAAACATTACCTTGTTGAGGATATCTTTGGTAATTTCTAACAGAATCTGGTCAGTACTTCCTGAGGCTCCTGTCTGTTTGGAGCCTCCCTGGGTGAGAAGCAAGGACTCGAAGAGCAGTTTTGTTTGTTGAAGATCCTTGGAGATGTCAACATTTTCATGTAATCCAAATATCTCAGGGTGTTGAGTAAATGGAAGTTTCTACCAGAAAACAAATTAAACATGCATCATATTTTCCCTGGATACTGAAAGGAACGATCAGGACACGATGCTCCAAAATATGCTACTTTGGAGAGAATCAACAGATACAGAAAGAGGTCTCTGACCTCCCCTTATCTGTCTAAAAGCAGGGCATCAATTTCCGTTTTTAACTTGTGGCATACATTCCTCATTCTTGTACCAGGATGAGGAGAATGAACCTTCTCACTGGAGACAGAACTGGCACTGAGATGAGACCATATGAACAGACCTCACTCGAAACAACGCTTATCTTCCACTAGTTTCCCCCATATATTTCCTAATCACTTTCCCACAATGTATTGCCCCTAGAGCCCAAACCCCCTTTCCTTTATCTGGTCACGTCTCTATAATTTATCACCCTCTGTTAAAATGTCAAATGCCCAAGTACAACTGCATTGTTCACTTTTCACTCCTTTTCTGCACATAAAAATGTTAACAACAATACAAACCGGGTTGCCTTTTCTCCTGCTAATTTATTTTTTGTTAATTTGATTGGCGGGCCCCAGGCACTGAACATAAGAGGGTAACGTTTTTTCTTTCCTACAATACATTAATTCATGACAGACATGTGTAGACCAAAAAGGGTTAAAAACCAGCATCAAATAACAGAATACTCTAACTTTTCTAATTTTCAGTAATCACTAGAAAAAAGCTTAAAGTTGATTAAAACCATAATACTTGTCCAAATCTATACATTAGAGAGTAACATTTCACTGTTTGCTGTTAGAAAAATCACACATTAATCTAACCTTATTTTCAATGACATCATTACCTTAATGAATTCAATGTAGTCCTCATAAGTGCCTTTAGGAGGTGCAGAATAGTTTCCACTGGGAGAAAACTTATAATGAGGGTTTTCAACTATGTGCAGATTATAAAAGTCAGCCAGCATGGTTAATAGGAGACGTCTGTCCCAATCATCTGTCACTCTTCCTCCATAATTACACTCACCAGTCAGGTAAGATATAGCTTCAAATGGAACTGTATCATATTCATTGATAAATAACTGAAGGGAAGGAAAAAATGAAACAAGAAAAATCTTAAGTCTTTCACTTCATTTCCATCTTAAGTATCTATCTATCTATCTATCTAGAAAGGGGATTGAAAGAGTTATCATGAGTTGTCTTAGTTTTTTTTTTTGAGACAGTCTCACTCTGTTGCTCAGGTTGGAGTACAGTGGCGTGATCTTAGCTCACTGCCACCTCTGCCTCCCAGGTTCAAGCAATTCTCCTGCCTCAGCCTCCCAAGTAGCTGAGATTACAGGAGAATGCCACCACATCTGGCTAATTTTTTGTATTTTTAATAGAGATGGGGTTTCGCCAGTCAGCCAGGCTGGTCTCAAACTCCTGACCTCAGGTTATCCACCTGCCTTGGCCTCCCTTGCTGGGATTATACGTGTGAGCCACTGCACCTGGCCGATTATATTTTATCTTAAATTACTGTGCTTGTCTGCACCTCTAATTTTTTCTGAAATAAAGACATACTGCTTCTGTAATGAGAGAAACATTTAATTAAAAAAAGATGACATGGAAATTACCAAGTATTTTTCGTATGAATTTGGATAAACCTTGTTTTATCACACTGGCTATCAACTGGGGTTAATTTTTTCCCCCGGGGTACATTTGGCAATGTCTGGAGATAGACAGTCACAACTGCGGTGGGGGGTGGGGTGTTATGAGTATTACTGGCATCTACTGGGTTGAGGCTTGGGCTGCTGCTAGACAATACACAGGAAAACTGCCCACAGCAAAGAACTATCTGGCCCGAAATGCCAATGGTGCCAAGGCTGAGAACCAGGTGCCTGGTTTAGGACACATTTCACAATGTGATAAAAACAAAGCGATTTCAAACTTTAGTGCCAGAGCATAAATCACACACTATGAGATAGTTCCACTGGTAAACAATATGTATCATTTCTAGTTTCCTTATTACTGTTGCAATAATCATAATAAAAACTACCATTTGCATAGTTTTTATGTTGTACTATTCACCTCTCAATAACTCTGCAGAGAGGAAACAGAGTCTGGAAAATGTGAAGTAATATGAAGGCCTGAATTTATTTCTTCCAGCTCCAGATCCCACACTTTTTCTAATATACAGGAATTTTCGATAGTATGTGTATTGGGATGGTATAAGTTGTGGGTTGAGAGCTTTTCTTGCCCCTGAAGTTTACCTAACAGTGTAGGAATTATAGCAGATATTATGTACAGTTGAGAAAAAATATTTCTAAATTCTTTAGAACCAAGTGGAAAGAAGGCTTAATCCATCAAGACTCCCATGTTTTGAGGAGGAAGAGAAGCATCAAGAGATAAGAAGTGGGGACTGAGAAAGAGGGAAGGTCATTATTTTGGGAAATGAATTATTTGCAAGAAGAGGAAAACTTCTCCTTGTCTCCTCTTTAGGGGAAGGGAGGGATGTGTTCAACTAGGTCCCTTCCCTCCCCAAAACTAAAGGTAGAGACTTCATGAGAATTTAATGTTAAATTTGTGGCATCTGCAAGAAGTAGAGACCAACAACTCATTCTCTGGCCGTCTATCCACTTAGCCGTCAGTTTTCTGATTTGCCTTCTGGAGAGAAGCAGCCTGTGGGTATAAGCAGGTGAAGATGGCTTAAGGATTAATCCTCAATCATCTTTTCAAACTCTGAAGAAATGAAAGATGGATCCAGCCAATGCTGGCAGTTTTCATTGTTGGGGCTAGAAAGGTTGATGACATCAGAGGCTGGAGGCTGGACCCTGGGGCTTGGCCAGAAGATGAATTCTCAGTTGACTGATTATATGCAGTAAGATGGTTTTGGCAAAATGTTCTCCAAGCTCACGCTATACCAACTAAATTGGTCTCAAAAACCAATGTTTAAAGTCAGTATCATTTCATCATGCAGTTACAATTCCATGAGCACCAATCTCAACAACTGTTACAAGGATTTTCAAATGGACATATTTATTCCAGTTAAGGGTTCTGTCCTGATATTTTTAAAAGGGTTGATAAAATAGCAATCACTTCTATACAAACTATGTGTTAACCATTTTTAAAGTTTGGTATAAATATGATTAAATGCTTATAGCCTTACAAAAACCTACCTGACTGAAATATACTAGCACCTAATCAGACTTTGTCAATGTTTCTCTTTTCCCTTCATTAGGCCCTATTCCAAAAGGGCCCCTCAGAACAGCAAAAGAGCAGAAAAATATTAATATTCTGTAATTGGTGAAAGGCCAGCTATTCACTTTCCCAAGCTCCCTTACAGCTAAAGCCTATACCTGTGACCTGGGCTTGGCTACTCAGATGCATCCACTTTAAATTAAGTAGGGGATTAGGGTACAAAGGAGCAAGAACAGGCCAGCTATGATGGCTCATGCCTGTAATCCAGCACTTTGGGAGGCCGAGGTGGGAGGATCGCTTGAGACCAGGAGTTTGAGACCAGCCTGGGCAATGTAGCAAGACTCTGTCTCTACAAAATAAAACAAACAAACAAACAAAAAACTTACAAGGGGCCAGGCACAGTGGCTCATGCCTGTAATCTCAGCACTTTGGGAGGCTGAGATGGGTGGATTGCCTGAGCTTAGGAGTTTGAGATAAGCCTGGACAACATGGCAAAACCCTATTTCTACTAAAAAACACAAAAAAATTTAGCACACACTTGTAACCCCAGCTACTTGGGAGGCTGAGGCACAAGAATCACTTGAACTGAGAGGTGCAGGTTGCAGTAAGCTGAGATCATGCGACTGCACTCCAGCCTGGGTGACAGAGTGAGACTGTCTCCAAAACAAACTTATCTGGGCATGGTGGCATGTGCCTGTTGTCCCAGCTACTCCAGAGGCTGAGGGAAGAGCATCGCTTGAGCCCAGGAGTTCAAGGCTGTAGTGAGCTATGACTGCAACACTTCACTCTAGCCTGGGCAACAGAGTGAGACCCCATCTCAAAAAAGAAAAATCAGTAACAGCAAGGAATCTCTTTGAAGTGGACATGGCAGCAGAGGCCTGCAGTAGACTAGAGTCTGTGTGGCATCCATGCAAGCTCTGGGGTCTAATATTCATCAAGGGCAGAGATGCCGCCTTACCAGACACAGAATGATTTTGGATTTGACTCTGGATGCCTCTTCTCTGAGCCTGGTTCTCCGTCTGTCTTGGTGATACCCTGAGCTATCCAGTACCCTTTCAATGAATTATTTTTCTGCTTAGACAAGTTGTTTCTGTTGATTAATAGAGCTAAATTGTAGAATTGACCAAGTGGAGGAAAGGAGAGGATAGTGAGGACATATATAAAGCCAACACTGACAATGGCACTGCAAAAAGACAAAGAACCAGGGTCCTTGATGACAACATTATGATGTTGCTGAATCAACCAACCCTAGAGCTTGTCCTTCCTCTGCACCTCTTTATTACGTGGGATAATGAGTTTCATTGTGGTTTAAGCCAGTTTGAATCAGATTTCCCATTACTTGCAGCAGAAAGAATCCAGATGGAGACAGTGTTTCATAAGCCATAGTTAGTGCTATCTACCCACCTGTTAGTGTTGGGAGAAGTGAATCAGTTATTCCAAGCAAAAGACTTGCCTAGGGCCTGATAAATAGTGATCCTTCATGAATGTTAATTTCTCGTTAATTTTACCTGCAGTTGTCGGACACTGATGCGCAAATCTGATTCATTAAATCCATACGGAATATTCCAACCAAGAGGACCAAATTTCTTTCTTTCTTGCACAAGGGCGTGAAAAAAACAAACTCCAAACAGCAACTTCTCCCAGGCCTTTAAAAGTATACAACATTAACAAAAAATTCTGGTTAGAGTTCCATCAGTAAAATCAGAGGAAAAGATAAATGATCTTTCTCATTACCAGATTCTGTGATCAGGTATTGCTACAAACTTCTGTTTTTAAAAAATCCTATCTAAAATAATACTTACTATAAATAGTATTCATCTTATGATTTAATTCAAATATCCAAAGCTGGACAAACCACAGTAATGTTAAGCCTTGTTAAAATGCAAAAATGTTATCATTTTACCAAGGTATTAATTAATAATACTTTGGTATTACTCATATTTACAACTTCAATACTTAAATGTTATTCTATAAACTTGTTTGCATACGCTTGAGGCTGTAAGTGCAGGGGAATGATTAACCATTATGACATGAATAAATCCCAGTATGTCATTCCTGACTTTGTGACTTTCCATTTGAAGATCATTTTTGAAACCATTGTTTATTTGATCTGCTTTGTGGCATCCTCATGTATGTGATATGTGTGCCACTGGGCTTCTCACAAAATCTGTGTCAGCGCTCCAGAGGATGATTGCCCAACTATTCAAGGTCCCCTCAAGTAAATTTCAAGTATGATACACAGCATGTATTTTAATTTGGAACATCTCAAACATAGCTCCAAATCCAGTGAAAATCCATTGAGCTATTTTCATATAATGCAGTAGACATTATTCTTTAATATTAGAATGCAAATATACTATGCTTTACTGAATAAATATGTTTTTGAAATGTTTTAAGTAAATCAAAGCGTATTTTAAATATGCTGGATGAATGCTGTGGTAAAACATTTCATAGGGGAAGAACATTTATCAATAAGAACAATTACCTGATTTACATATATTCTCTACATATCTTTAAATAGTGGGTTTTCTTAAGGCAGGAACCATCCTTAAGGTTTTGGAAAACAGTATGATCGGATTTGTTTCTGTCTTTGGACTTTATTTAGACTGGGTTCCTCCAAAAATGGACCTTGAGAGAAAGACGAGGGTGATGGTGGGTGTGAGAGGTAACCCCAGGAAAAGAGGAAAGGGAAAAGGAGACCAAGAAAGAGGAAAAGTTAGTATCAGGAATACTGAAGTTGCTGCTGTGATGGGGACTCAGTTCTGCTGGGACAGGTGGTCCCTGAATAGCTGAAGGTTGTCCCTGGAGTTGATAATTTCTCCACATTTTTGGTCTATGCTTGTGCGCCTACAGGCCAAGAAGGCTCCTGTGGCATCAGAGGACTCTTGAGGACAGAAAACAGAATACTTGAGGCCAGCATACTTGAGATAAAGTGCTGTAGCCTATAAAGAGTCTGAACTCACAAAGAACTATCTTTTACAGTTGTGGCTGAAATTAGATATGGACTGAAGAGCTGTGGTAAAGGACATTAGAGTAGTTTGCCACAGTCCCATTACCTAGTTATTTTAAAAAGCTAGATATTCTTAAAAAAGCTTTTAAACATTAAAAAATATTTTCTTCAAAAATAACCCTTTTTTTTTTCTTGTTTGTTTTTGACTAAGCCAAGGGGGCAGTAGGATGCTGCCTTCTCTGCCTAATGATGATACCACTGACCCACTGTCAGGGAGGGTATGCATTTTAGTTCGTTTTCTATGACATGATGTGGTTTTGTGTTGATTCACTCAAACTCCTTAGCAAGGCATGTAAAGACTTCCAGTTTTCACCCAATGTTCCTTCCCATTCTTATTTCCTACCAGTTTAGCCAAAATGAGCTCATTGCTCTTTCAACAACCTTGTCCTAATAGTTGTACATATTAAACATACTTCTTGTGCCTACTTCAAATATCACTTCCTCTGTGAAGCATTTTTCAACTCAGCCAAGCAAATGACTTTCCATTTGTGTGATTAACACACGAATGGAATGAGTCAGCAGTCCTGGGTACCAGATCCTACCTCCAACACTGGGCTGAGCTGTTATGACTGATATCATTTGGCTCTGTGTCCCCACCTAAATCTCATCTCAATTTGTAATCCCCACATATCAAGGGAGGGATCTATAATCCTCCCGTGTTGAGGGAGGAAGCTGACTGGCTCATGGGGGGCAGTTTCCCCCATACTGTTCCTGTGACAGTGAGTTCTCACAAGAGCTGATGGTTTTATAAGTGTTTGGAAGTTCTTCCTTCGCTCTTCTCTCTCCTGCTGACTTGTGAAGAAGATGCTTGCTTCCCCTTACCTTCTGCCATGATTGTAAGTTTCCCGAGGCTTCCCCAGCCATATGGAATTGTGAGTCAATGAAACCTCTTTCCTTTGTAAATTATCCAGTCTTAGGTATTTCTTTATAGCAGTGTAAGAATGAACTAATTCAATGACCTCAATAAGTTATTTCAATCATTTGAGCCTCGGTTTCCTTATTTAACAAATAGGTGTATGAAAATGATACCTATATTACAGGACTATTACAAGGCTTGTATATTTAAACTACCTAAAATCTGCTGGTGACCAGTAAATGTTTGTCCCTTTTCTCCCTTCCTTTCTTTGTCCTCCCTTATATCATAACGCTATCATGGCCGTTGAGCCTGGTGGTTGCTAACCTAGTTGAATGTGCAAGTTTTGTTTACATCATTTATGTTTTAATAATTTTAATTTTACTGTGGTAAAATATTTAACATGAAATCTACCCTCTTAAATTGTTAAGTATATAATACAGTATTGTTAACTATAAGGAGAATATTGTACAGCTAATCTTTAGAATTTATTCATCTTGCATAATTGAGACCCTATTCCCATTAATGAATAACTCCCTATTCCCCACCACTCACCACCCACCACAACCCTGAGTAACCACAATTCCATCTTCTGATTCTATGAGTTTGACTATTTTAGATACCTTATAGAACTGGAATCATACAGCATTTCTTTTTCTGTGACTGGTTTAGTTCACTTAGGATTATATATTCAAGTTTTATCCATATTGTCACATATGGCAGTATTTTCTTTTCTAAGGCTGAATAATATTCTACCAATGGGCAGTTAGGATGTTTCCACATATTGGCTATTGTGAATAGTGCTGCAGTGAACATTGGCCTGCTAGTATCTCTTAGAGATTCTGATTTCAATTTTTTTAGATAAATACTCAGAAGTGAGACTGCTGGGTCATATGTTCTATTTTTAATTTTTTTGAGAGTCTCCATACTGTTTTCCTTAATGGCTGCACCACTTTGCATTAACACCAACAGTGTAAAAGGGCTCCAATTTTGTCCTTGCTAACTCATGTTTTTTGTTTTTTGATAATAGCCATCCCAGAAGGTGTGAAATGATATCTCACTGTGGTTTTGGTTTGCATTTCCCTGCTGACTAGTGACATTAAGCATTTTTTCATATCTCTGTTGGCCATTTGTATGTCTTCTCTGGAGAAATGTCTATTCAAATCTTTAGCCCATTTTTAATCTGGTTCTTTTTTGTTGTTGTTGTTGTATAGAGTTGTAGGTGGTTCCATATATATTTTGTAAATTAACCCCTTATCTAATATATGGTTTGCAAATAATTTCTCCCATTCCTTAGGTTGCCTTTTCACTTTGTTGATCATTTCCTTTGCTGTGCAGAAGCTTTTTAGTTTGATTTGATCCCACTTTGTTTTTGTGGCCTATGCTTTTGGTGTCATATCTATGAAATTATTGTCAAGATTAATGTCATGAGGATTTCCAAGTTTTCTTCCATAAGTTTTACAGTTTCAAATCTTACATTTAAGTCTTTGATCCATTTTGAGTTTATTTTTGTGTATGGGGTAAGATAAGAGTTAAATTTCATTCTTTTGCATGTGGATATGCAGTTTTCTCAATACCATTTGTTGAAGAGACTGTACTATTCCCATTGTATATTCTTGGCACCTTTGTCAAAGATCAGTTGACCTTATATGTGTAGATTGATTTCTGGGCTCTCCATTCTTTTTCACTGGTTTATATGCCTGACTTTATGTTAATACAGGTTGAGCATCCTAGATTAAAAAACTCAAAATCCCAAATGCTCCAAAATCCAAAACTTTTTGAGTACCAAGATGACGCTTAAAGGAAATGCTCATTAGAGCATTTCAGATTTTGTATTTTTGTATTTGGAATGCTTAACTGGTAAGTACAATGCAAATATTAAAAAAAAAAAATCCCAAGCATTCCAGATAAGGAATACTTAACCTGTACCATATTGTTTTAATCAATGTAGCTTTGTAATATATTTTGAAATCAGGAAGTATGAGGACTCTAGTTTTGTTTTTTCTCAACACAGATTTACCCACTTAAGATCTTTAGTGGTTCTATATGAATTTCAGAGTTTTTTTTCTATTTCTGAAAAAAAAGTCATTGGGATTTTGATAGGGATTGCTAAATTAAATCTGTAGATTGCTTTGGTTAGTTTGCACATTTTAATAATATTAAGTCTTCCAATCCATGAACATGGGATTTTTTTCATGTTTGTGCCTTCTTTAATTTATTGCATCAATGTTTTGTAGTTTTCAGTGTATACATCTTTCACCTCCTCTGTTGAATTTATTCCTATTTTATTGTTTTTGATACTATTATATATGGGATTGTTTTCCTAATTTCCATTTCAGATAGTTTGTTTTTGGTGTATAGAAATGGAACTGAGGCTGGGTGCGGTGGCTCAAGCCTGTAATCCTAGCACTTTGGGAGGCCGAGGTGGGTGGATCACGAGGTCAAGAGATCGAGACCATCCTGGTCAACATGATGAAACCCCGTCTCTACTAATACAAAAAAAAAAATTAGCTGGGCATGGTGGCGTGTGCCTGTAATCCCAGCTACTCAGGAGGCTGAGGCAGGAGAATTGCCTGAACCCAGGAGGCGGAGGTTGCAGTGAGCCAAGATCGTGCCATTGCACTCTAGCCTGGGTAACAAGAGTGAAACTCCGTCTCAAAAAAAAAAAAGAAATGGAACTGATTTTTATATGTTGATTTTATATCCTGCAACTTTACTGAATTCATTGATTAGCTCTAACAGGTTTTTCTTGTATGGAGTTTTGTGGTTTTCTATATACAAGATCACATCATCTGTACATAAGGACAATTTTCCTCCTTCTGCTCTGATTTGGATGCCTCCTGTTTCTTTTTCTTGCCTTATTGTTCTGACTAGGACTTCCAGTCTGTGTTGAACAGAAGTAGAAAGAGTGGGTATCCATGCCTTGTTTCTGATCTCACAGGAAAAACTTTCAGTTTTTCCATGGTTGAGTATAAGTTGTAGTATTTTCATAATGGTTTTTATTATGCTGAGGTAATTTTCTTCTATTCCTCATTTGTTGAGAGTTTTGTTTGTTTGTTTCTGAGACAGAGTCTTGTTCTGTTGCCCAGGCTGAAGTGCAGCAGCACCATCTCAGCTCACTGCAACCTCTGCCTCATGGGCTCAAGCAATTCTCCTGCCTCAGCCTCCCAAGTAACTGGGATTACAACCACATGTCACCACGCCTGGCATTTAAAAAAAAAAATTATTATTTTTAGTAGAGATGGGGTTTCACTATGTTGGCTAGGCTGGTCTCAAACTCCTGACCTCAAGTGATCCTCCTACCTCAGCCTCCCAAAGTGCTGGGATTACAGGCATGAGCCACTGTGCCTGGCTGAGAGTTTTTATTATAAACAAGTATTGAATTTTGTTGGATGCTTTTTCTGCATCTAGTGAGATAATCATATAATTTTTATCCTTCATTCTGTTAATATGTATCACATTAATTGATTTTTATAAGTTGAATCATTTTTGCATCCTAGGGGATAAATCCCACTTGGCCATGGTGTATGTATGATATGCTATATTTATGCTTGTTCTTGACCCTTACTTCAAATTTAGTGAATCAGAATTCCAGAAGTAGGGTACTGACATCTGTAGCTTTAACAAGTCCCCATGTTTGTGGGGATTGTGGTTGAGCTTGCCTTCCATAGGTTTCCTTTGACTAGAATGTCAGCTCCATAGAGATGGGCCTTTTTACGTTTTTATATATTTATATGTTCATTGCCATATTACCAGTTCCTACAAGAATGCCTTGCACCTAGTAGGTACTCAGTAAATATTTACTGAATAAAAAAGCGGAGATAAAGAAATGTATCCCTGCCCTTAAGGAGAATAAAGTGAGTATAGTAGACAGATCTATAAACTGACACTGGATATTTTATTATTGCTAGGTAACTCCAACACCCAAGATATCAAAAACCTATGACTAAAAATATCTTTTTTACTTTTAAGGGCCAATTGATGATAGTTCCAATTATTTCTGGCCTAACTGTCAGAAATTAGCCTTATCAAAAGGCATTCCAGCTATTTCTGGAAACCTCAGTGGAATTTCATATGTCTACAAACAAGTCTCCTGCAGATACTGGAAGGCAATGGTTTTTGATGTGTGATTACAGGACTAGCCATCATCTGGGAATTTGTTAGAACTATAAATTCTTTTTTTTTTTTTTTTGAGACAGAGCCTCACACTGTCACCCAGACTGGAGCACAGTGGTGCAATCTTGGCTCACTGCAACCTCTGCCTCTCAGGTTCAAGTGATTCTCTTGCCTCAGCCTCCCTAGTAGCTGGGATTACAGGTGTCCGCCACCACGCCCAGCTAATTTTTGTTTTGTATTTTTAGTAGAGACGGGTTTCACCAGGTTTCCCAGGCTGATCTCAAACCCCTGACCTCAGGTGATCCAATCGCTTTGGCCTCCCAAAGTGCTGGGATTACAGGCGTGAGCCATCGCGCCCAGCCTAGAACTATAAATTCTCAAGCCCCACCCCAGACCCATTGAATTAGAAACTCTGGAGATGGGACCTAGCAAGATGAGTTTGAACAAGCAGAGAATCAGATGCATATTGAGAACCCATGTCATAGGGCATTTACACTCGTTTACTTCTCTTACTCCAGCTTTCATTTGTTTGAACTGCCGGAGAAGCTGCTTGGTGAAGCTTTACCTATTACCACTGTTCATCATAAAAATGATGATACATGGCAAGATACTCACTTCATGTATCCCACAAATCCAATACTTAGGGTGCCAGTGTTGCTTGCTCAATGTTGTAATACACAAGGAGTGAGAATGCTTCTCTAACTTAGCACCATTTTTATTTGAATAATCTGAGTTCCAAATTACCTCTGCTCGAGCTTAGAATCTTTCAAAGTTTCCCTTCTCTCTTTCTTGCCCTCTCTCTTCTAATTGCAGGAGCTCAAACTCTGGATGGGGATCAGACACCATACTATCTTCTCCATTCCACTAAACTCTCTTTCTAAATAAAACCACAAAATATTTTCTCTTGTTCTAAGATTTACAAACAAAATTACTGCGCAGAACTAGGGCACACAGAAAGTATCATTAAGCAGAGGGAAACTACCTGACTTTCAAAGAGTTTAGTTATTTTACCTTCAATATCATTCTTTTTCTAGCTCAAATAGGCAAATATGATAAATAGTGAATACTGGGGTGATGGCAGGGGGTGATTTTCCCTCAGTAATGTTTCATGTGCCCAATTAATGTAACATGCTGGACTTTTCTCCATTCTTGTACTCACTTGCAGCAGGAGAGGGAAGTGACTTACCTGACTAGTAAATTTGGGGAAAATTAACTATTTATGCTCAGCCCAGCTTCTCCTTCTTCTTTCTTAGAAGTGAGCTTCTTATAGGGACCAGGGTTTTCCTTTACTCCTCTGGGTGGAAAAATTTGCTTAATTTTGGGGTTCAGTAATATGAAACCCAGTTGTTCACAGATGTATGCTACATCTTTTAATCTAGCCTATATTAATAATTAAGATTATAATTTAGTTACCATATATTCACACTTTTTCCTGTTTCTCAATTGGTAAGAATTCAGGCAGGGAAATGAGTGCTCTGTATTGGGACCCGTAAAGTACCCAATGCCATATACAAAACTGTTGTAGGTGGATTCAGGAAAAAGCACTATTAATATGCTTAACATTATTACTAGAAGTTAAGTTCCATAAAGGCAGATTTCTTTGTGGGTCTATTTTGTTCTCATTGTTTTATATCTACCACCTAGGAGAGGGCCTGGCACACCTACTCTTTGAAAAAGAATCAACAATGTGAAAATAGATTTCTACTCTCAGGTCCTAATTGAAAACATTATTGGGCTTTGGCTAGCAAACTAAGATACATTCATTCATTCAACAAATATTTATTTTGATGTCTACTGTGTGGGAAGTAGAACACAAACTATTTTGAATAAAATGGTGAACAAGATAAGTATAGTTTCTATCTTGTTAGGAAATGCTTAAACTTTTAAAAACATTAAATAAAAATTTTACAAAAGTATTATTAAATAAAACTTTACATTTCTATATTTGATCAGTATAAAGCACATTTTAAAAGTTCTAAAAAGATTCAAGGGAAGATGGCCGAAAGGAAGCTTCTCCGGAGTGCAGCTACCACCGAGCGAGACAGAACCAGAGTGATATCCATGTCTCCGAGTGAGATACCGGTTTTGTTTTAAAGGGACTGGTTGAACAGCGGGATTAACCCCCAAAAAAGGCAGCAAAAGCAGCCCAAAGGCATCCAGCCGAGGCAAGGTGGGGCACTGCCCCACCTGGAAAGTGTAGCAGGCACTAAGGATGGTAGGGGGCATTGCCTCCTTGGTTCTCTGAATCAGATAGAGCAATTCACTCTGAGACTTCGGCAGCACACAGACCAGGGAAATGCTGCCTTGCTGAGAACCACCCGGAGTCACAGACCCAGGCAACAGCCCAGGCCAGCAGCCCTGGCCAGCCTGGTGCCTTGTTAGTGCAGACCAGGGTGGATATTTGGACTTATACCGAGAAAGCTTGCAAAAAGGAACTGCCAGTCTCACAGAAGGGAGAGTTGAAAGCAGGGAGGGGGATATGACCAGACAGGCCCCTCCAACAAGATCCAGCAACCAGAGTCCCTCTCCCAGGAGAGTTTCGCAATTAACACATCCTTCAGCCAGGAACAGTGGGCTCAGCAAAGCGAAAAAGCCCGCCATTGGGAAGGCAGGGCTAACCACAGCAGGACAGGAACTAGGCAAAGAATAAAAAGCAGCCTGGGCTGAGACCGAGGCAGCCCAGCAGGGCCTCCACAGGCAGACAATGGACAGACTGTCTCAAGTGGCACACTGACACCTGCATTTAAAAAAGAGAAAAGCCTCATACAGGAGAAATAACCCCAACTTTAACAGAAAGGATGTCCACTCAGAGAAGATGGGAAGAAACCAGTGCAAAAAGGATGAAAACATCAAAGTCCAGAACGCCTCTCCTCCCCAGAGAGATCACAACGACACAACAGCATAGCAACAAAACAGGTCAGAAAACGATTTTGACAAGCTGACAGAAGCAGGCTTCAGAAGATGGGTAACAACAAACTTCTCTGAGCTAAAAGAACATGTTTTAACCCAATGCAAAGAAACTAAGAACTTTGAAGAAAGATTAGATGAAATACTAACTAGAATAACCAGCCCAGAGAAGAACATAAATGACTTGATGGAGCTGGAAAACAGCACAAGAACTTCGTGAAGCATATACAAATTTCAATAGCCAAATCAATCAAGCAGAAGAAAGGATATCAGAGATAGAAGATCAACTCAAAAATAAAAAGAGAAGGCAAGATTAGAGAAAAAAGAGTGAAAAAGAAATGAACAAAGCCTCCAAGAAATATGGGATTATGTGAAAAGACCTAATCTACGCTTGATTGGTGTACCTGAAGAGGACAGGGAAAATGAATCCAAGCTGGAAAACACTCTTCAAAATATTATCCAGGAGAACTTCCCCAACCTAGCAAAACAGGCCAACATTCAAATACAGGAAATACAAGGAACACCACAGAGATACTCCTCAAGAAGAGCAACCCCACGGCACATAATCATCAGATTCACCAGGGTTGAAATGAAGGAAAAAATGCTAAGGGCAGCCAGAGAGAAAGTTCACATCACCCTCAAAGGAAAGCCCATCAGACTCACAGAGGATCTCTTGGCAGAAGCCCTACAAGCCAGAAGAGAGTGGGGACCAATATTGAACATCCTTAAAGAAAAGAACTTTCAACCCAGAATCTCATATCCAGCCAAACTAAGCTTCATAAGTGAAGGAGAAATAAAATCCTTTACAGACAAGCAATTCCTGAGAGATTTCGTCACCACCAAACCTGCCCTACAAGAGCTCCTGAAGGAAGCACTAAACACAGAAAGGAAAAGCCAGTACCAGCCACTACAAAAATGAACCAAATGGTAAAGACCAACAACGCAATGAGGAAACTGCATTGACCAATGGGCAAAACAAACAACCAGCAACAAAATGGCAGGATCAAATTCACACATAATATTAACGTTAAATGTAAATGGCCTAAATGCCACAATTAAAAGACACAGACTGGCAAACTGGATTAAAAAGTTAAAACCCATCGGTGTGCTGTATTCAGGAGACCCATCTCACATGCAAAGACACACACAGACTCAAAATAAAGGGACGGAAGAAGATCTACCAAGCAAATGGAGAGCAAAAAAAAAAGCAGGGGTTGCAATTTTAGTCTCGGATAAAATCGACCTTAAACCAACAAAGATCAGAAGAGACAAAGAAGGACACTACATAACGGTGAAAGGATCAATACAACAAGAAGAGCTAACTATCCTAAATATATATGCACCCCATACAGGAGTGCCCACATACATAAAGCAAGTTCTAAATGACCTACAAAGAGACTTAGACTCCCACACAATAATAGTGGGAGACTTTAACACTCTACTATCAACATTAGACAGATCAACAAGATAGAAAATCAACAAGGATATACAGGACTTGAATGCAAAACTGGAACAAGTGGACCTAATAGACATCTACAGAACTCTTCACCCCACAGCCACAGAATATACATTCTTCTCAGCACCACATCGCACTTACTCTAAAATTGACCACATAATTGGAAGTAAATCACTCCTCAGCAAATGCAAAAAAATGGAAATCATAACAAACAGTCTCTCAGACTACACTGCAATCAAATTAGATCTCAGGATTAAGAAACTAACTCAAGACTGCACAACTTCATGGAAACTGAATAACTGGCTCCTGAATGTTGACTGGATAAACAATGAAATGAAGGCAGAAATAAAGATGTTCTTCGAAACCAACAAGAACAAAGACACAACGGACCAGAATCTCTGGGACACATTTAAAGCACTGTCTAGAGGGAAATGTATAGCAAAAAATGCCCACATGAGAAACGAGGAAGAATCTAAAATTGACACTCTATCATCAAAATGGAAAGAGCTAGAGGAGCAAGATCAAAAAAACTCAAAACCTAGCAGAAGACAAGAAATAACTAAGATCAAAGCAGAACTGAAGGAGATAGAGACACAATAAATCCTTCAAAAAATTAATAAATACAGGAGCTGGTTTTTTGAAAAGATCAACAAAATAGACAGACCACTAGCCAGATTAATAAAAAAGAAAAGAGAGAAGAATCAAATAGATGCAATAAAAAATGAAAAAGGGGATATCACCATCGATCCCACAGAAATACAAAGTACCATCAGCGATTACTACAAACTACTCTATGCACATAAACCAGTAAACCTGGAAGAAATAGATAAATTCATGGACACTTGCACCCTACCAAAACTAAGCCAGGAAGAAGTTGAAACCCTGAATAGACCAACAAGAAGGGCTGAAGTTGAGGCAGCAATTAACAGCCTACCAACCAAAAAAAGTCCAGGTCCAGATGGGTTCACAGCCAAATTCTACCAGATGTACAAAAAGGAGCTGGTATCAGTCAATCTGAAACTATTCCAAACTATACAAAAAGAGGGAATCCTCCCCAACTCATTTCATGAGACCAACATTATCCTTATACGAAAACCTGGCAAAGACTCAACAAAAAAAAAGAAAACTTCAGGCCAATCTCCATGGTGAACATCAATGCAAAAATCTTCAATAAAATACAGGCAAACCGATTGCAACAGCACATCAAAAAGCTTATCCATCACAATCAAGTAGGCTTCATCCCAGGGATGCAAGGCTGGTTCAACATATGCAAGTCCATAAATGTAATCCACCACATAAATCGAACCAAAGACAAAAACCACGTGATTATCTCAATAGATGCAGAGAAGGCCTTCAACAAAATTCAGCAGCGCTTTATGCTAAAACCTCTCAATAAATTAATCAATGGAACCTATCACAAAATAAAAGCTATTTACGACAAACCCACTGCCAATATCATCCTGAATGGGCAACAACTGGAAGCATTCCCTTTGAAATCTGGCACTAGACAAGGATGCCCTCTCTCTCTACTCTTATTCAATGTAGTATCGGAAGTTTTAGCCAGAGCAATCAGGCAAGAAGGTATTCAGTTAGGAAGGGAGGAAATCAAATTGTCTCTATTTGCAGACGACATGATTATATATTTAGAAGACCCCATCATCTCAGCCCAAACTCTCCTTAAGCTGATAAGCATCTTCAGTGAAGTCTCAGGATACAAAAATCAATGTGCAGAAATCACAAGCATTCCTATACACCAGTAACAGACAGAGAGCCAAATGAAGAGCGAGCTCCCATTCACCATTGCTACAAGAAGAATAAAATACCTAGGAATACAACTAACAAAAGAGGTAAAAGATCTCTTTAAGGAGAACTACAAACCACTGCTCAAGGGAATAAGAGAAGACACAAACAGATGGAAAAACATTCCATGCTCATGGTTAGGAAGAATCAATATTGTGAAAATGGCCATATTACCCAAAGTAATTTATAGATTTAATGCTATCCCCATAAAACTACCAATGACCTTTTTCACAGAACTGGAAAAAACCACTTTAAAGTTCATGTGGAACCAAAAAGGAGCCCACATAGCCAAGACAATCCTAAGCAAAAAGAACAAAGCTGGTAGAATCATGATGCCGGACTTCAAGCTATACTACAAGGCAACAGTAATCAAAACAGCATGGTACTGATATCAAAACAGAGACATAGACCAATGGAACAGAACAGAGGCCTCTGGAGTAACACCACACATCTACAACCATCTGATCTTTGACAAACCTGACAAAAACAAGCAATGGGGAAAGGATCCCGTTTAGTAAATAGTCTTGGGAAAATTGGCTAGCAATGTGCAGAAAGCAGAAACTGGACACCTTCCTGACACCTTACACTAAAATTAACTCCAGATAGATTAAGGACTTAAACATAAAACCTAACACCATAAAAACTCTAGAAGAAAACCTAGGCAAAACCATTCAGGACATAGGCATAGGCAAGGACTTCATGACTAAAACACCAAAAGCAATGGCAACAAAAGCTAAAATAGACAAATGGGATCTAATTAAACTTCAGAGCTTCTGTATAGCAAAAGAAGCAATTATTAGAGCAAACCAGCAACCAACAGAATGGGAAAAAATTTTTGCAATCTATCCATCTGACAAAGGGCTAATATCCAGAATCCACAAAGAACTGAAACAGATTTACAAGAAACAAACAAACCCATCCAAAAGTGGGAGAAGGATATGAACAGACACTTTTCAAAAGAAAACATATATGAAGCCAACAAACATGAAAAAATGCTCATCATCACTGGTCATCAGAGAAATGCAAATCAAAACCACATTGAGATACCATCTCACAGCAGTTAGAATGGTGATCATTAAAAAATCTGGAGACAACAGATGTTGGAGAGGATGTGGAGAAGTGGCATCACTTTTACACTGTTGGGGGGAGTGTAAATTAGTTCAACCATTGTGGAAGACAGTGTGGCAATTCCTCAAGGATCTAGAAATAGAAATTCCACTTGAACCAGCAATCCCATTACTTGGTATATACCCAAAGGATTATAAATCGTTCTATTATAAAGACACATGCACACACATGTTCATGTGACACTGTTTACAATAGCAAAGACCTGGAACCAACCCAAATGCCCATCAACGATAGACTGGACAAAGAAAATGTGGCACATATACACCATGGAATACCATGCAGCCATAAAAAAATGAGTTTGTGCCCTTTATAGGGACATGGATGAACCTGGAAACCATCATTCTCAGCAAACTGACACAAGAACAGAAAATCAAACACAGCATGTTCTCACTCATAGGCGGGTGTTGAACAATGAGAACACTTGGACACAAAGAGGGGAGCATCTCACACTGGGGTCCGTTGGTGGGGGCTATGGGAGGGTTAGTGGAAGGGAGTGGCAGGGAGGATAACGTGGGAAGAAATGTCAGGTATAGGTGATGGGGGGATGGTGGCAACAAACCACCTTGCCATTAACGTACCTATACAACAATCTTGCATGATCTGCACATGTATCCCAGAATCTAAAGCACAATAAATAAATTTTTAAAAATGCTACCAAAAAAAAAAGTTCTAAAAGATGAATATTACCAGTTCCTTTCCACGGCATCCCTTGAAAAAGTCAGGATCAGAAACTGGATCACTGAGATATGATTGAAGGAGATTCAGCCGAAGACCCGTGGGAGGTTCATTAGTCATTTTTACTCCATTCTGTAGAATTGTTACTGGGAACTAAGACAAAATAAATGGAAAGTATTATAAAAGACAGCAAGTGGAGGCTCTAAAAGTGCATACACCAGTGGATTAAAAAATAGGCATATTTTAAAAACCTCTTAAGGTTATGCATCTAAAGCTTGATTAAGATATACAGATAGCTGGCTGGGTGTGGTGGCTCATGCCTGAAATCCCAGCACTTTGGGAGGCTGAGGCAGGTGGATCACCTGAGGTCAGGTGTTCGAGACCAGCCTGGCTGACATGGTGAAACCCCATCTCTACTAAAAATACAAAAATCAGCCAAGCATGGTGGCATATACCTGTAACCCCAGCTACTAGGGAGGCTGAGGCAGGAGAATCACTTGAACCCAGGAGGCGAAGGTTGCAGTGAGCCGAGATTGTGCCACTGCACTCCAGCCTAGGAGACAGAGTGAGACTCCATCTCAAAACAAACAAGATATACAGATAGTTAAGTAAATGTATGGAATTCTATAGGAAATACACATACTTTCGGAGATGGATAGCTCGTCAGCCAAAGTCTAAAGGATGAGTTACAGGTTTCAGAGGTAAAATCTTCACATATTTTTTCCAACATGGGCATCCAGGAGACTGCAAGGTGACAATTCTGTAGGCACACCCAAGTTCCTTCTTCTATTGCTGCTTTAATCATTTTTGTCGCAATTGGTCCTTGTCCCTGTCCCAGTGAAATAGCTTGAAACTTATTTCCTGACATAGATTTATCATTTGCAAATTTCAGCAGGCCTATGAGAGGCACAAAAAATTGTCACACTGCTTACTCTAGAATTATAAAAATGTGCCTTATGCATAGATATCATGAAAAATTCTAGTAACGTTTCTCTGTAAATATCAGATTTACTACCTGATTTATAATCATGTAAGAAATGAGTATTAAGCAAGATGTTTTATTTGTAATTTCTTAAAAGTTTACAGTATATGCACTTACTGGCCATAGGATCTGCTCCTGGTGATAGAATAAAAATTAAGGGACTGGTGCAATTTGAATCCAAGTAACTCTTTGTCAAATCAAATGGTGGAGGCTCTACAAACTTTTTCCCTAGTTTGTCAGTTATATAGTTTGTTATAGCTGGGGTTATCTGTTGAAGAGAAAAGATATGATCTTTAGAGCAACTTTTATTTCACATAACAGCTTTGTTATTAAAAAACAACAAAGAATACAATTTGAGTCTAACGGTCAAGAAAAGCATGTAGCATTATAGACAGAGCACTAATTTCTCTAATAAATAAAAAGTATACACATTTATAGGACAAGACTAATTATCCAGAAGAAAAATGGGCAAAGGAGATGAACCGCTTAGAGAAAATGAAGTACAAATTGATCCTAAACATGTGAGGGATGCTCAGTGTCGTTCATTATAGCAGAGATTGCAAACTGTCCCACTTCTTTGTCTCTGTTTGGTATCAGAACCTCAAGTTTTCCTGGCATTTCTTGCAGGTAATGTGGCCATGTGACTAAGTTTTGGCCAGAGAGATACAAGTAGAAATTATGTATGGAACTTCCAGATTATATTTTAAGGAAGCTATTTGCCTTCAACACTTTCTTTTTCAACAGACACAGTGTTCACAAGCCAGCTTCCATTTTGCTGATGGGGACCACACTGTAAGCATGAAAGAACCTGAGTTTCTGGGTGATCTTAGGAGCTGAGCCTTCCTGTCATCTCTCAATCATTTGCCTCTGAGCTGTTAGGAGAGAGAGAAATTAAAGTCTATTTGATTTAAGCCACTACACTTTGCATTCCTTTGTTACAGCAGCTTCATTTATACTCTAATACTCAACAAGAAAAGTACAAATTATAACTATACTTAGATACCATTTTTAACCTATTGAATTGTTATATAAATGAGCCAAAGATGGCCTGTGAAGCCATGACATCCTGATATTTGGTCAAATAGTAGTCTACGTGTTGCTGTGAAGGTATTTTTGGGTGAGATTAATATTTAAATCAGTAGATTTGGAATAAAGCAGATTGTCCTCCATAATGAGTTCAGCCTCATACAATCAGTTGGAAGCCTTAAGAAAGAAAAAAGCCTGTTTTCCCCTGAAAAAGGGGACCTTTTGCCACCAAATTGCCTTTGGACTTGAGCTGCACCATCAATTCCTCCTTGAGTTTCCAGCCTGCCATCAGATTCGCCAGCCTCCACAATCACACCAGCCAATTTCTTTCAGAAAATCAATCAATTAATTCCCCTCCCTTATTGTTTTATTTCTCTGGAGAACAGAGGGAAACAAGTAGAAGGCCTGAATAACATACGCTTGAATTCCATTTAGTTGAATTGAATTCAACTTAATTCATAGACATTTGTTGAGCTTCTACTATCTGCCAGACATTGCTCTCAATCCTGACAATATAGAGCAAAATAAGACATGAGTCCTGACCTCAAGAAGCTCACAGCCTAGTAGGAGACCCTAAACAATAAGCGACAAATATTGTGCATTCTAATGGGGTAAATGCTATGGTATATAAGCACAGGCTTTCAAGCATGGCAGACAAAGCAAAAACCCTACACATGGTATTGAAACAATATCTCTATTGCCCATCAGGGAGCCATTCTGTAAAGTGCAAATAGGCAAGTGTTCCCAGATGCAAAGCTATTAAGTCCTCAGTTTACCATGAACAAGGGAGGCTACTGGTGACAAAATCACGAATAGAGCATTGTTTGGGGCTTCCAGGGACTTAAAGGGACTCTGTAGTGAGAGGAGAGTAAACATACAAAGACACATATACACACACAACTATCATGAAGAATGAGGTGAGTTTTAACAATGTACAAAATCTTTGGGAGGCAGGGTAAGGAGTAAAACATTTATGTAGGTCTCTCTTTAAATCTACTCAGAAATAGAGCATAAGATAATGTTTCTTGTGAGACTTTACTAAAACTAACTTTTTTTTAACGAAGAAAGAAAGGAAGGGACTATTGCAATCAACACCTTCATATTTTTCATGGTGTAAGTGAAGTGACTTACTAATATTCTTTCCTCAAACAAACCTTAGTTAGACAGGCTCCTCTGAGCCCTTTCTTCTACGAGGCATTGTCTTCCAAGAGCCCAGTTGTAGCAAGAATCCCACTAGTCAGTTTAGTGAGAGTCCTCCACCCTCTTCATCTGACCACTCTCCATAACTGACCAAATTCCTCATACCCTGCCATCACCCAGGTGATATCTCATCACCCTGGCCTGCTTTCAGCAAGAATTCTGTTAGGTCAGGATAGCAAGAATTCCTCCTACCCTTGATGTCTCGTCTTAGTAATTCCCCCACACCCTTCTCCTTGACTATGAATCCCCAACTGTCTCTGCTGTATCTGGAATTAAGCCTGACCTCTCTTTCCTATCGTGATAGTCTTGAACAAAGTCTTCCTCCTTTAACATTTGTCATGAATAACTTTTTAACATTACTCAAAGTTTAGATGTATGAACATAGTTTTTTGTTTTCTATTACAAAATTATTCTTTTGTAATACTATAATCACCTTCCTTAAATTTGTGAAAATTGATATCAGCCTACTTATCTTTAGAAAGATTTCTGTGCATGTTTGAACTAATAAAATTGTGACATGTACAAAATGTTCTGCTATCTTCTGCTTTTAGCTATGATGTGGTTATAGGGATTGGATTTGTCCTACCACCACAAACATCTTAAAAACATTCAAAATTAATGAAACAACCATTTTTGCACTGGGGCAATAGGTGGTGTAGGACTGTAATCACCGAGAAAAAGAAAAAGTGAACGCTATTCTCTCAGCTTTCTTCTTGGAGATATGCTAGACTGTGGAACAGGGAGCGTAATTAAGGCAAGGCAATGCAGTGATGCTGAGGCAGAAAAACAAGAAAAAGATGACAAAGAGGCCAAGGCTGCTGGAAGTTGCAGAGCTCTAATTAGCACAGAACTATCCAGGAAGAGTTCGGAAATCTGCATCACAATACCTCTGAATCTTTGCTGAACACTATGGTGTGTGTGCAGGAGGCCAAGCAAAGAAGGTCTGAGGGGCTGTAAGCAGGAGATCTGGGGAGCTACCACTGTTCATGAAGGCTGGGACTCATTCAGGTTCCCAACAGCCAAAGAGAGTCCTTAGTGATCACTTGGAGCATTCAGTAAAGGCCCCAGATGGGCGGCACTGTGGTAGAGCTAAACTATGCATTGAATAAAGGCTCTTCTAGACCAGCCCTACCAAATCTTAAAAACAGTATTTGAAAGGAACAATTCAAACTTCAGTAATTTAACTACATAGCCACAGAGGTTGACAAACTTTCTACAGATGGCCAGATAGGAAATACTTTCGGCTTTGTGGGACATATACAGTTTCTGTTGCATGTTTTTTGTTTTTTTGTTTTTTTGAGACAGTCTTGCTCTATTACCCAGGCTGGAGTGCAGTGGTACAATCTCGGCTCACTGCAACATCTGCCTCTCTAGTTCAAGCAATTCTCTGCCTCAGCCTCCCGAGTAGCTGGGATTACAGGCGCCCATGATCATGCTGGCTAATTTTTTGTATTTTTAGTAGAGATGGGGTTTCACCACTTTGGCCAGGCTGGTCTTGAACTCCTGACCTCATGATCCACCTGCCTCAGCCTACCGAAGTTCTGGGATTACAGGCGCCCGCCACCACACCCAGCTGATTTTTTATATTTTTGGTAGAGACGGGGTTTCACCATGTTGACCATGCTGGTCTCAAACTCTGATCTCATGATCTACCTGCCTCAACTTCCCAAAGTGTTGGGATTACAGGTGTGAGCCACTGTGCCAGGCTGCAGGTTCTTTTTGAAGCAACTTTTTTTTTTTTTTTTTGAGATGGAGTCTTGCTCTGTCACCCAGGCTATAGTGCAGTGGTGCGATCTCTGCTCACTGCAACCTCCACCTCCCTGGTTCAAGCGATTCTCCTTCCTCAGCCTCCTGAGTAGCTGGGATTACAGGCATGCACCACCATGCCTGGCTAATTTTTGTATTTTTAGTAGTGATGGGCTTTCACCATCTTGGCCAGGCTGGTCTTGAACTCCTGACCTCAAGTGATCTGTCCTCCTCGGCCTCCCAAAGTGCTGGAATTACAGGCATGAGCCACTATGCCCAGCCAAAACAACTCTTTAAAAATATTAAAAACATGGCCAGGCGTGGTGGCTCATGCCTGTAATCCTAGCACTTTGGGAGGCCGAGGCAGGTGGATCATAAGGTCAGGAGTTCAAGACCAGCCTGGTCAATATGGTGAAATCCTGTCTCTACTAAAAATACAATAATTAGCTGGGCATGGTGGCAGGCTCCTGTAGTCCCAGCTACTCAGGAGGCTGAAGCAGGAGAATCACTTGAACCTGGGAGGCAGAGGTTGCAGTGAGTCAAGATCTCACCACTGCACTCCAGCTTGGGGAACAAGAGCGAGACTCCATCTCAAGAAAAAAAAAAAAAATCACACACACACAAAAACATTCTTAGTTCATGGGCTGGACCAAAAAGGTCATGGGCTAGATTTGGCCCACAGTTATTTGTTGACCCCTGAACTAGCAGGACAGAACTCAACAATCTTTACAGGAAAATGAAATCTAACTCATCAACAATGTGATAGTCACAATGTCTAGTATCCAATCAAACATTATTAGACATGCCAAGAAGCAGGAAGATATCATGTATAACTAAGAGTAAAATCAGTCAATAGAAACAGATCCAGAAATGATGGAATCAGTAGTCAGTAATTTTAAAAGTTGAACATATTATAACTATGTTCAACTATTTAAAAGAAATTAGAGTAAAAAGAGAAATAATATACCCAAAAAGAACCAAACAATTTTTTAGAGATGAAATATACAATTACTAAAATTAAAAAATTAATTGAATGGGATGTGTAGCAAACTAGACAATACAAAAGAAGAAATCAGCAAATGTTAAGACAGCAACGGAAACTACCCAAACAGATGCAAGGAGATACCAAGGTTTAAAAAAATAATTAACAGAGTATCAGTTACATTATATTATATTACATGGCATCATATTAAGCAATCACATGGATGAATCTGGAAACCATCCTTCTCAGCAAACTGACACAAGAACAGAAAATCAAACACCACAATGTTCTCACTCATAGGCATGTGTTGAACAATGAGAACACATGGACACAGGGAGGGGAGCATCACACACTGGGGTCTGTTGGGGGCAGCTAGGGGAGGGACAGCAGGGGATGGGAGGTTGGGGAGGGATAACATGGGGAGAAATGCCAGATATAGGTGACGGGAGGATGGAGGCAGCAAACCATCTTACCGTGTAAGTACCTATGCAACAACCCTGCATGATCTGCACATATATCCTAGAACCTAAAGTACAATAATAAAAAAAAAAGAAAGTACTAACAAAAAAGAAAGAAAGAAAGAAAGAGAGGGAAGGAAGGAAGGAGGGAAGGAAGGAAGGAAGGAAGGAAAGAAGGAAGGAAGGAATCCATCCTGGGTGGGGTGAAACAATATTTGAAGAAATAATAACCAAAAAATTCCCAAATTGAGGAAAACAATAAACCCACAGATCCAAATCCAAGGAGCTCAATGAACTGTAAGCTGGATAATCAATCTGAAATGAGAGTTAAAGAATCAAATAACAATAACTTTAAGCCTAATACTTCATAAATGGAAAATTATCTAGGCTACAAATAGAACACATTGGTCTTTTACCTTATCAGGTCTTAAACACCGAAGAATTATTATTTTCTGTAGTTCATTTAGGTTCTTATCCATTGGTGCTGGAAATTTGACATTATATGGCTCTTTACTGTCATAGATTTCCCGCCATTCATATATATGTTCACAAAAATGTTGCCTAATAGAAAAAAGCTTAAGAATTATTCTTTTTATTGGGGAAAAACTTAAAATTAAGAGATTGTTGAACAAGGAGTGGACACCAGACAGCTATAGGACCATTTAAAAATCACTAAAGAACAAGTTTACCTATTGCCATTCAATGATAAATCATCAATTTAAACAATTACCTGAGTCCTCTGAAGGCAGGAAATTCACTTGCACGGCAAATTTCCTCCCAACTTTTTTCCTGTAGCCAAGTTGGATCAGGATTTTTCTCAGCACTTTTAAGACTTACTCCTCCAGTTAAAAGAAATATCAGTTCCTGGTATTCAATCTCTTTCCTTGACCTGTATTCCCAAAATAAGGACCGTTATAAAATTGTTGATTTTAAAATTGAATGATGTCAACGGCTACTTTTATAACCTGGATAGAATAACTTAGACTGTACTTACCCACCTGCTGTAAACAACTAGAAAACTGGACAAAATTAATCAAACAACCACTTTTTGAAATTGTACAATAGCCAGGACTGTGCAGGACTGTGGCCTCTGAGAGAAGAGAGATAAATAAGGTGACTCCTGTTCCTCAGCAGTCTGCCTGGAGGCACTTTCTAGACTACAGAGCAGGGAGACGTGATCAAAATCAGAGCTTTGCAGTATTGCTGAGTTGAGGAAACCAGTATTAAGGTCTCCTCAACAGTATTGCTGAGTTGAGGACATCAGCATTAGGGAAGACTTAAGTGACTGGAGTTTGTGAGCAGAGGAGGAAGATGAATGGAAAAGGTGAATGACTGTCTTAAAAATCTACAGAGGTGCTCTCTTGGTTCTACTGATAAATATAGCAGGCATTGCTCATTGAATTCTGTCAGGCATTCTAACGAATGTGTTGTTAGGTGATTTCATCATTGTGTGAACATCGTAACGTGTACTTACACAAATCTAGATGGTGTATATGGTATAGTCTGTTGGTCCTAGGCTATAAATCTGTACAGCATGATACTGTACTGAATACAGTAAGCAATTGTAACATAATGGCATGTCTTTGTGTATCTAAACATAGAACAGAACAGTAAAAATATGGTATTATAATTTTACAGAACCACCATTGCATATGCAGTTTGTTGCTGACTGAAACGTTGTTATGCGGCACATGACTGTACTAAGGCATGCAACAGTAAGGTAAAATTCCAGGAGGCCAGCAAAAAGACATCTAAGGGGCTATAAACTGAATAGTTCCCAGAGATCACACTCACTGCAGCCTCAAACTTCTGAGCTTAAGCAATCCTCCTGGCTTAGCCTTCTGAGTAGCTGAGATTAGAGGTGTGGGCCACTGCACCTAGAACAAGTCTTGAAAAGATCAAACTAATCCAGTAGTAATTTAACTACCTGAAAAAGTGAAGTCTAAAGCTTCTTAAAGGAATACAAAATTTCCAGCATTTACCAATATAAAATTCACAACATTCATAACCAAGAAAAATATTGGTCATAGATGCAGATGTAGAAGTGAAGGAGATAACTAGCCAATAAGAATGTTAAAACAGTTATTATAAACATACTGAAGGACTTAAACAAAAGCATGAACATAATAGAAGAAATGGGCAATATTAAATAGACTAAACACAACTCCTAAAAATAAAAAATACATAATCTGTTACAGAAATAGAAAAAAACCTAAAGATAAAAATATAAAAATTAAGATATTTACTTCTTTCTTTTCCAGATGTATAGATATTGAAAAGATTTATTAGAAGTAGACCTATACTATAAGATATTTTAGGGGAAGTTTCAGATAGCTGGAACTCTGGATCTACACAAAAGAATAAAGAACAGAAATGGTAACTGTGTTAATAAACATAAAAGAGTTTTTAAAAAATCATTAATATTTAAGTCTCTGTAAAAGATAATGTCAGGAATTTGAAAGTCATCACTCTAATCCACACAATAAGAAAAAATCTGAACAAACTGAAAATCAGCAACTTTTCTTAGATGCATCAGAGGACTGAGGTCATATGGGTAACTTACTACTTCCTAACTGGGAAGAGATGGATAAATACAGAGAATCCTAAATAACTTGAGCAGAAGCTCAGGATATTATCAATAATAACCTTGAATGTAAAGAAATTAAATTCCCCAATTAAAATACATAAACTGGCTAAATAAATTAAAAACACCCAACTACATGCTGCCCACAGAAACTCACCTCACCTGAAAAGACACAGAGACTGACAGCAATGGGATGAAAAGAGATATTCCACATCAATGAAAACCTAAAGGAAGCAGGAGTAGCTATATTTACATCAGAAAAAAACAGACTTTAAGTCAAAAACTACAGAGACAAAGAATAACATTATATAATAAAGGGATCAATTCAGCAAGAGAATATAACAAGTGTAAAAATATATGCACCTAACACCAGAGCACCCAGATATATATAAAAAAAATCATTAGATTTAAAGGGAGAGGTTGACCCCAATACAGTAACAGTTGGGGACTTCGACACCCCACTCAGCATTAGACAGATCATCTAGACAGAAAGCCAACAAAGAAGTTTCAAATTTAAACTGTACCATAGACCAAATAGACCTACAAAACATTTAAAGAACATTTCACAGAAGTTGCAGAATACACATTCTCTTCATCAGCACATAAAACATTCTCCAGGATTGGCCATATGTTAGGACATGAAAAAGAAACCTTAAAAAAAATTTTTAATTGAAATAATATGAAGTATTTTATCTGGCCACAATGGAATAAAAGTATAAATCAATAACAAGAGGAACACCCAAAACTATACAAATATATGAAGACTAAACATGCTCCTGAGTGACCAATTGATTAAAAAAGAAATTAAGAGAGAAAGTAAAAAATACCTCATACCTGTAACTCTAGCACTTTGGGAGGCTGAGGCAGGCAGATTGCTTGAGCCCAGGGTTTCAGGAGCTACCTGGGCAACATGGCAAAACCTTGTCTCTACAAAAAACAGAAAACATTAGCCAAGTGTGGTGGTCCATGCCTACAGTCCCAGCTACTCAGGAGGCTAATGTGAGAGGATTGCTTGAGCCCAGGAGGTTGAAATCACAGTGAGCTGTGATCATGCCACTGCACTCCAGCCTGGGGGACAGAATGACACCCTGTCTCAAAAACAACAACAACAACAACAACCTTGAAGCAAATGAAAACAGAAATACAGCATACCAAAATGTATGGGACACAACAAAAACCATATTTATAGCAGTTTATAGCAAGTATAACAAGAGGTAAGTTTATAGCAATAAATGCCTACATGAAAAAGTAGAAAGATTTCAAATAAGCTAATGATGCACCTCAAGAAACTAGAAAAGAACGAACCAAACTCAAAATTAGAAAAAGGAAAAAAAAAAGAGCAGAAACAAAAGACATTTTGAGACTAAAAAAATAGAGATCAATGAAACAAAAAGTTGGTTTTTCAAAAAGATAAACATAATTGACAAAGCATTAAGTAGACTAAGAAAAAAAGAAGACCCAAATAAATAAAATTAGAAACAAAAGGAGACATTACAGTTGATACTGCAGAAATACAAAGGATCATCAGAGACTATTATAAACAATTATAAACTAATCAATTTGAAAACCTAGAGAAAATGGGTAAATTTATTGACACATACAACCTATCAAGATTGAACCAAGAAGAAACAGAAAACCTGAACAGATCAATAATGAGTAATGAGATTGAATCAGTAATGAAATCAAGAAGGAAAGTCCAGGAAGAGATGTCTTCACTGCTGAATTCTACCAAACTTTTAAAGAATCAATATTCTTTAAAATTCTTCTCAAACTATTCAAAAATATTGAAGGGGAGAGAATTCTGCCAAACTCATTTTACAAGGCCAGCATAACCCTGATACCAAAACCAGACAAAAATACAACACAAAAAAAATACAGACCAACATCTCTGATGAAAATATATGCAAAAATCCTCAACAAAACATAGTAAACTGAATTCAACAGCATGTCAAAAAGATCATACACTATAATCAATTGGATTTATCCTAGGGATGCAAGGATGATTCAACCTACACAAATAATGTGATACATCGCAACAGAATGAAGGACAAACACCATATGATCCTATCAAAAGATTCAGAAAAAGCATATGATAAAATTCAATATCCCTCATGATAAAAAATCTTAATAAATTAGGCATAGAAGGAAGTATATCAATATAGTAAAGGCCATATAAGACAAACTCATGGCTACCATTATACTGAACTGGAAAAGGTCAAGGAGGCCCACTCTCACCACTCTTATTCAACATATTAATAGTAAAGTCTTAGCCAGAGCAGTTAGGCAAGAGAAAAAAAAATGAAGGGCATTCAAATTAGAAAGGAGAAAGTCATATTGCCCATCTGCAGATGACATGATTTTATATATAGAAAACCTTAGACTCTATTAAAAAAAACTATTAAAACTAATAAATTCAGTAAAGTTGCAGGATACAAATATCAACTTACAAAAATTGGTAGTGTTTTTACGTAAGAACAATGAACTAGCTGGAAAAGAAATCAAGAAAGTATTCCCATTGGCAAAAATCACAAAAAAATAAAATATCTAGGAGTACATTTAACCAAGGAGGTGAAGGCTCTCTATAAGAAAAACTTCAAAAACACCAAAAAACAATGATGAAAGAAATTGAAGACACCAAAAAATAGAATGACATCCCATCTTCATAGACTAGAAAAATTAATATTGTTAAAATGATCATACCACTCAAGGTGATCAACAGATTCAATGCACTCTCTATCAAAATACCAATGACATTCTTCACAGAAATAGAAAAAAAAATTCTAAAATTTGCATGGAACCATGAAAGACCCCAAATAGCCAAAGCAATACTAAGCAAAAAGAACAAAGCTAGATGCATCACACTACCAGACTTCAAAATGTACTACAAAGCTATATTAACCAAAACAGCATGGTACTGGCATACGACCAGACACATAGACTAGTGGAACAGAACAAAGAACCCAGAAATTAATCCATGTGTCTACAGCCAACTGACTTTTGAGAAAGGTGCCAAGAACATTGACTGGGGAAAGGACAGTCTCTTCAGTAAATGGTTCTGGGGAAAATTGTATATCCATACGCAGAAGAACAAAACCAGACCCTCTCTTCTTATTCTATACAAAAATCAACTCAAAATGGATTAAAAACCTAAATGTAAAACCTGAAGCTATAAAACTACTAGAAGAAAACATGGGAAATGCTTCAGGACATTGGTCCTGGAAAAGATTTTAGGAATAAAATCTCAAAAGGGCAGGCAACAAAAGCAAAATGTAAGTAAGGGAAATTATATTAAACTAAAAGGCTTCTGCACACCAACAGAAACAATCAACACAGGAAAAGACAACCCACGGAATGGGAGAAAATACGTGCTAACTATTCATCTATCAAGGAATTAATATCTAGAATATACAAGGAACATCTTAACAGAAAAAAAAAAATCTGATTTTTAAATGGGCAAATGAGGCTAGCATGGTGGTTCATGCCTGTAATCCCAGCACTCTGGGAGGCCAAGGCAGGTGAATCACTTTAGCCCAAGAGTTGAAGACCAGCCTGGATAACACAGCAAAGCCCTGTCTCTATAAAAAGAAAAATAGAAGAATTAGCCAAGCATGGTAGCATGTGCCTGTTTCCCAGCTACTTGGGAGGCTAAGGTGGGAGGATCACCTGAGCCTGGCAGGTGGAGGCTGCAGTGAGCCAACAAAGTGCCACTGTACAGCAGCCAGGGCAAAAGGGTGAGACTCTGTCTCAAAAGAAAAAGAAAAAGGACAAATGATCTGAACAGACATTTCTCAAAAGAAGACACACAAATGACCAAAAACATACAAAAAAAAAAAGTTCAGTATCACTAATCATTAGGGAAATGCAAATCAAAACCACAATGAGATATCATCTCACTCCAGTTAGAATGGCTATCATCAAAAAGCCAAAAAATACAAATGCTGGTGAGGATTCAGAGAAAAGGGAACTCTTATGCACTGTTGGTAGGAATGTAAACTAGTACAACCAATATGGAGAAAAGAATGGAAGTTCCTCAAAAAACTACAAATCAAACTACCATATGATCCAGCAATCCCACAACTAGGCCTTTATCTAAAGGAAGGGAAATCATTAGATTGAAGAGACATCTGCACCCTGATTTGTTTTGGTAAAACTATTCACAATAAGCAAAATATAAAATCAACCTAAGTGTCCAACAACAGATGAAGGGCTAAAGAAAATGTGGTATACATACATAATGGAATATTATTCAGCCATAAAAAGAAGGAAAACTTCTCATTTGTGGCAACGTGAATAAAACCGAAAGACATTACGTTCAGTGAAATATGCCAGGAGCAGAAAGTTAAACACCACATGTTCTCACTCACATACAGAAGCTAAAAAAAGTTGATTTCATAAAAGTAAAAAGTAGAACAGAGTATACTAGAGGCTGGGAAACACAGGGAAAAGCAGGGAATAGGGAGAAATTTGTTAAAGGATACAAAAGAACTTCTCATATTCAATAGAACTGTAGGATGAGTATAGTTAACAATAATATATTACATTTGACTTTTGAACAACACAGGAGTTAAGGTGCTGATCCCCATGTGGTCAAAATTCATGTATAGTTTTTGATTCCCCCAAAACTTAACTACTAATAGCCTATTGTTGACTAAAAAATCTTACTGACAATTAGTACATATTTTATATGTTATATGCATTAAATACTATATTCTTACAATAAAGTATACTAGAAAAAGAAAATTACAGTATATACTGTATTGATCAACACTGGAGGTTTATACAATCTGTTTACAAGATGAACTGTCTGTCTGAAATGGTGGGTAACCACAGCTGCAGACCTCAATCTATGGTAAACATCAAACAATTCCATTTTTTCTTGTAACATAATGACTCTTCTCTGCCTCTTGGGAGAACTTCCAGGAAAACTACAAACCAAAATCTCTCATGAAAACAGATGCAAAAATCTTCGACAAAATATTAGTAAATCAAATACAATAATGTATACAAAGAATTATACACTAGTGGCACTTTGTATGGGTCCCCAGATGTTATTCCAAGTTTGTGCTATTGTGTTAAACACAATGAAAAATACACGAAAACCGTGAAAAGATCACTTTTTACTGCCATACCCAACGTACTGAAGAGATGAACTGCTCTTGAGATGATTAGCATCACCTGACGTTTTAAGTGGATAATCAGAGTACTTAAGCTCACTGAAACAGCAACAGGAGGTGGCTGCAAAATTCTTACAGTAGTACAGTATGTGCTACAGTTAATTGTATGGAGTTATGATTTGCTGCTGCATCTTTATATTTGTTTACATTTCTTGACTACAAATGATACCATGTATGGACTGTGAGTGAGTTTTTATAAATTTTAACTTTTTATAATAAATTTGTGTATATTTTAAGGTAGTAAATTATTTTTTAAAAAAGACTAGTATTTACATGTATTTTATGTATTTGTGAGATAGTTAACCTTTGCTTAATTTTTTGAATATTTCTGGATAGGCAGTTCATCTATGAGTTTTTTCAAAGTGTCACAAATCTTCAAAAAATTTTCCAATATATTTATTTTTTAAAAATCCATGTATAAGTGGACTGGTGAAGTTCAAACCCATGTTGTTCAAGGGTCAATTGTATACATTTTCAAATAGTTCGAAGAGAGAATACTGAATGTTACTAGCACAAAGAAATGATAAATGTTTGAGATTATGGATATACTTATTACCCTGATCTGATCACTATAACTTGTATGTTCTGAAATTTACTATGGAACAAATAAATACATACAATTATTATGTGTCAATTAAAATATGCAAAAACAGAAATAATGGTTTGTTCAAAATAGTAACAGCAACAATGTATTTGGTGACTATAGCTATGGATAAGTGAAATGAATGACCACAATGTTTTAAGGGATAAGGGGAGGGGAAACTGGGAATAGTCTGTTATAGAGCACTTGCAGGAAGTGGTATAGTGTTATTTGAATGAGGACTTGGATTAGCTGTAAATGTACATTGCAAACTCAAGGGCAATAACTAAAAAGAGTTTTAAAAAGTAAGTATAATTGATCTGCCAAAAGAAAAGAAAATATTGAATCATACAAATAGTTAAAACCAGAGAAGACAGAAAAATAGAAGATAAAAACAATAACAGTAACAACAGCAACAACAACAGAACAAGGGCAATGAATAGGAAACAGTAACATATATGGTAGATATTAATCCAACTGTATCAGTAATCAGTTTAAATGTCAATGGTCTAAACACATCAATTAAAAGACAGGTGATCAGAGTGGATCCAAAAGCAAGACCCAACTATATGTTGTCTACAGGAAGCCTACTTTAAACATACAAAGACACAGATACATTAAAAGTAAGGAGATAAAGAAAGATATACCATGCTAACACTAATCAAGGGGAAGCAGGGTAGCTATATTACTTTCAGACTAAGAAGACTTCTGAGCAAGGAAAATTATTGGGTATTAAGAGGACCATTACATCAAGATAAAGAAGTCACAATCTGCCAAAACGCTCACAAGGGAAAATTTGATAATCTGACTAGACCTGTGTCTATTAATGAAATTGAATCAATAATTAGTAACTTTCTAAAAGAGAAAGCACCAGGCTCAGATGGGTTCACTGAAGAATTCTACTAAACATACAGGAAGAAATTAAACCAATTCCACCATGTCTTCCAGAAAATAGCAAAAGGGATACTTGCTAACTGGTTCTATGAGGCCAGTATTACCTAATACCAGAGCCAGGCAACATATTACGAGAAAGGAAAACCACAATCCAAAATGTCTCATAAAAATAGATGCAAAAATCCTCAACAAGGGGAGCAAAATATTAGCAAATATAAGCAACAAAATATTAGCAAATCAAACCCAATAACGTATAGAAAGAATTATACATCATGACTAAGTGGGATTTATTACAGGTATAAAAGGCTGATTCAACATTTGAAAATCAATTAATGTAATTAATCATAGTGAGAGAGTAAAGAAGTAAAACCATGTGATCCTATCAAAATATGTAAAATAAAATAAAAAACTTGACAGCTGTGCACAGTGGCTCACACTTGCAGTCCCAGAACTTTGGGAGGCCAAGGCAGGTGGATCACTTGAGGTCAGGAGTTTGTGACCAGCCTAGCCAACATTGTAAAATGCTGTCTCTACTAAAAATACAAAAATTAGCTAGGCGTGATGGCAGGCACCTGTAATCCCAGCCACCTGGGAGGCTGAGGCAGGAGAATCACTTGAACCTGGGAGGTGGAGGTTGCAGTGAGCCGAGATCAAGCCACTGCCCTCCAGCCTGGGTGACAGAGTGAGACTGTCTCAAAAAAAAAAAAAAAAACCTAAACAGATATGTCACCAATGATGTATAGTTGGCAGATAAGAATAGGAAAAGATGTTCAATATCACACTTCATTAGGAAATTGCAAATTAAAATGACATACCCTAAACACTGTTAAAATGCCACCTTCCAAAATACGCACCATGAACTCTTACTCATTGCTGGTGGAGAGGCAAAAATGGTATGGCCACTTAGGAAGACAGTTTAGCAGTTTTTTACAAAACTAAACATACTGTTACCATACAATCCAGCTGTTGCATTCCTGGGACTTTTTTTTTTTTTTTTTTTTTTTTCAGACAGAGTTTTGCTTCGTCGCCAGGTGCCAGGCTGGAGTGCAGTGGCGCAATCTCGGCTCACTGCAACCTCCGCCTCCTGGGTTCAAGCAATTCTCCTGCCTCAGCCTCCCAAGTAGCTGGGACTACAGGCGTGCGCCACCACGCCCAGCTAATTTTTTTTTTTTTTTTTTTTTTTTTTTTTTTTTGAGGCGGAGTTTCGCTCTTGATACCCAGGCTGGAGTGCAATGGCGCAATCTCGGCTCACCGCAACCTCCGCCTCCTGGGTTCAGGCAATTCTCCTGCCTCAGCCTCCTGAGTAGCTGGGATTACAGGCACGCGCCACCGTGCCCAGCTAATTTTTTGTATTAGTAGAGACGGGGTTTCACCATGTTGACCAGGATGGTCTCGATCTCTTGACCTCGTGATCCACCCGCCTCGGCCTCCCAAAGTGCTGGGATTACAGGCTTGAGCCACCGCGCCCGGCCTAATTTTTGTATTTTTAGTAGAGACAGGGTTTCACCATGTTGGTCAGGATGGTCTCAATCTCTTGACCTCGTGATCCGCCCGCCTTGGCCTCCCAAAGTGCTGGGATTACAGGCGTGAGCCACTGCTCCTGGCCCATTCCTGGGACTTATCCAAAGAAGTTGAAAACTTATGTTCACATAAAAACTTACATATGAATGTTTGTAGCATATTTATTCCTAATTGCCAAAACTTAGAAGCAACTAAGATGTCCATCAGTAGGTTAATGAATAAACTGTGGTACATCCAAACAATGGAACATAATTCAGCACTAAAAAGAAGTAAGCTATCAAGCCATGAAAAGACATACAGGAACCTTATTACTAAGTGAAAAAAGCCAATCTGAAAAGGCTTACGTACTGCATAATTCCAACTATGTAACACTCTGGAAATGACAAAAACTAAACTACAAAGATACCAAAAGAATCAGTACTTGGCAGGGTTGAGGGGAGGGAAGGCTTAATAAATAGAACATAGACTATTTTTAGGGCAGTGAAACTATAATGATAGATACATGTTATTACACACTTATCAAAATTGATAGGAGTATAATACCAAGAGTGAAGCCTGATGTTAGCTATGAACTTACTTATGAGCGATAGTGATATGTCAATGTAAGCTCATAGATTCTAACAAATATATCACTCTGGTAAGGGGTTTTGTTAGTGCAGGAAGTTGTATATAAGAAATCTCATCTCCTGCTCAGTTTTGCTGTGAATCTAAAATTGCTCTACAAAATAAAGCCTTTTTAAAAAAGGATATGCAAGATAAATAAAACTATGGAACATTATAGAGTGAAATGAAAAAGAACTAAGGAAAATGGAGTGATATACTATGTTCTTAGATTGAAACACTCAATACTGTGAAATTGTTAATTTTCCACAAACTAATTTACAGTTCCAATGCACTCCTAATCAAAACTTCAGCACATTACTGGTTATCTTTCCACTTTGGACTTGACCAGATGATGCTAATATTTATATGGAAATGCAAAGATCCAAGAATAAGAAAGACACTCTTGTATAATAGAAGAACAAGCAAATGCAGCAAAAACAAAGATGAATAGATGGGACTTAAACTAAAAAGCTTCTGCAGAGCAAAAGAAATAATCAGCAGAGTTAACAGACAATCCACAGAATGGAAGAAAATCATCACAATCTATATATCTGACAAATAATTAATATCCAGAATCTACAAAGAACTCAAATCAGCAAGGAAAACCAGATAATCTCATAAAAAAGTGGGCTAAGGACATAAATAGACAATTCCCAAAAGAAGATATACAAATGGCCAGCAAGCACATGGAAAAATGCTCAACATCACTAATTATTAGGGAAATGCAAATCAAAACCACAATGTGATACCCCCTCATTCCTGCAAGGATGGCCATAATTTAAAAAATAATAGATGTTGGTGTGGATGTGGTGAAAAGGGAACACTTTTACACTGTTGGTGGGAATGTAAACTGGTACAACCACTATGGAAAACAGTGTGGAGATAAATTAAGAAGCTAAAAGTAAATCTACCGTTTGGTCTAGCAATCCCACTACTCGGTATCTACCCATAGGAAAATAAGTCATTATATGAAAAAGATACTTGCACACATGTTTACAGCAGCACAATTTGCAATTTCGAAAATATGGAACCAGCACAAATGCTGATCAATCAAGGAGTGAATAAAGAAAATGTGGTGTATATACACAGCCATAAAAAGGAACAAAATTATGGCATTCGCAGCAACCTAGATGGAATTGGAGACTATTACTTTATTTATTTATTTATTTAGAGACAGAGTCTCACTCTGTAACCCAAGCTGAAATGCATGCAGTGGTGTGATCTCAGCTCACTGCAACCTTCGTCTCCAGAGCTCAAGCAATTCTTGCCTCAGCCTCCCAAGTAGCTGGGACTACAGGCATGCACCACCACACCTAGCTAATTTTTTTGTATTTTTAATAGAGACGGGGTTTCACCATGTTGTCCTGGGTGGTCTTGAACTCCTGAGCTCAGGCAATCCACCCACCTTGACCTCCCAAAGTGCTTGGATTACAGGCATGGACCACCTCACCTAGCCTGGATTCTATTATTCTAAGTGAAGTAACTCACTGCACTTACTGTAATGTAAAAACAAACTTCCTATGTTCTCACTCATATATGGGGGCTATGCTATGAGGTCATAAAGGCATAAGAATATTACATTGGACTTTGGGGACTTGGGGGAAAGTGTGTGGATGGAGAGGGATAAAAGACTACACATTAGGTATAGTGTATACTACTCTGGTGATGGGTGCACAAAAATCTCAGAAATCAACACTAAAGAACTTATTTGTGTAACCAAACACCACTTGTTCCCCCAAAAACCAGTTGAAATAAAAAAATAAAAAAATTAAAGAAGAACAAAATGAAACACTATCAGACATAAAGATTAATTACAGACAAACACACTAATGGAACTGAATAGAGAGCCCAGAAACAGATTTAGATAAACGAATGTATTATTTATGGCAAGGGTAGCACTACAGAGCAATAGGGAAAAGGCCAGTCTTTTCAACAAGTGAAGAGCTGCAAGGAAAAAATGTAAAATTTGACATTTCCTTAGACCACACGCACATATCAGTTGCATGTGGCTTGTACATCTAAATGTGAAAGGTGTAATAAAACTTCCAGATGGTTATATACGAGAAGGTGTAATAAAGCTTCCAGATGGTTATATACGAGAATATCTTCATAATATTGGATTGTGAAAAGAGTTTTCACAAAGCAAAAACCACAAATCAAACTATACTAAAATTAAGCACTTGTGTTCATCAGCAAAAGGCAGCATTAAGAGAATGAGAAGGTAGAGGGGCACGGTGGCTCACACCTGTGATCCCAGCACTTTGGGAGGCTGAGGTGGGTGGATCACAAGGTCAGGAGTTTGAGACCAGCCTGGCTAACATGGTCAAACCCTGTCTCTACTAAAAATACAAAAAATTAGCTGGGTGTGGTGGTGGGCACCTGTAAGCCCAGCTACTCAGGAGGCCGAGGCAGGAGAATTGCTTGAACCTAGGAGGCAGAGGTTGCAGTGAGCCAAGATCGTGCCACTGCATCCCAGCCTGGGCAACAGAGCAAGACTCCATCTCAAAAAAAAAAAAAAAAGAAAAAAGAAAAGAAAAAGAAAGAATGAAAAGGCAAACTAGAAACTGACTGCCAATTTGTCATATCTAAGTTTCAAGGGATTTGTGTCTAGGATATATAAAGAACTCATACAAATCACTAAGAAAAACCCAATAGAGAAATGGCAAGTGATATGAACAAGTACACTAGAAGACTTCCAAATGGCCTATAAACATGAGTAACTATAAACATGTTCAACTTCATTAGTCATCAGAAAAATATAAATTCAAACCATGATGCAATAAGTATCACATACCAAAATACGTTTCTTTAAAACAGTATAAAATGTTGCTGGGAATCTGGTGCAATGGAACGCTCAAACTCTGTTAATGGGATGTAAACTGGTATAATGATTCGGGAAAACAATTTGTAATTTTCTTTCTAGGCATCTTCCCAACAGAAATGTGTGCACATGTGCCCCTACATTTTTACACAAGATTGTTCATAGCACCATTACTTATAATAGTGCCAAACTGGAAACAACCCAACTGTTCATCGAATTGAACAGGTAAACTGCAATGTGTTCTTGTAATGGAATACTGTAAAGCAGTCAAAGCAAATGAACCAGCCTCATGCTATGACATGGATGAATCTCATAAAAGTAATGTTGAAGAAAAGAAGCCAGATAAAAAGAATACATATTTCCGGAGTTTCAAGATGGCCGCTTAGGAGGAAGTCGGGATTGCAGCTCCGAGAGAAGGCGCAGAGGGTGAGTGGACGCCGCATTTCCAGACGGATTTTTACTGCCCACAGACCAGGAGATTCACAGGAGGCGAAGCCCCATGGGTCGCCAGCGCCGCTGGTTTGAGCGGTGTGGCCGCTCAGCCTACGCCCTGGGGTAGGGGGCAGTGGCTTCTTATGCAGAGTGAGAGAGACAGAGTTCCCTCTGAGCCAGCAAGGGGAGCTGAAGCAGGGAGTCAAGCCAGGAGACCCCCTGGCAAGGGCGTGCCACGAATCTCAGTGCCGCTGCTTCAGCTGACGCAGCGGCACACAGGGCAGCGGATTTTAACTGCCCACAGACCAGGAGATTCACAGGCGGAGAAGCTCCAGGGGTTCCCAGAGCCGCTGGTTGGACCGGAGCAGCCGCTTGGCCTGCACCAGGGGCAGGGAGCAGCAGCTGCTTGAGCAAAGTGAACGAGACTGTGTCCCCTCTGGGCCAGCAAGGGGAGCTGAGGCAGGGAGTCAAGCCAAGAGATTCTCGGGCAAAGAGGGCCCCACTGGAAACACAGCTGAACCAGGGACAGTCCAGCTCTGTGGGGGAGGGGCGTCCTCCATCGGGAAACACCCTGCAGTTCCCGGGGCAATTTGCCGTAACCAAGACAACCCACCACTACAGAGACTCCGTCACTACAGGGGCGGGCCAGCCCAGCGGAAGCAGTTCTAACTACACCCATATAAACAGGACTGCAGGGAAGCTCACACGGAAGCTGGGCGGAGTGCACAGCAGCTCAGCAAAGCCTCTGCAGGCTGAGTGTGACTAGACTGCCACCTTGTGGGCAGGGTAAACGACATCAACACAGCTGAAAATCATAAAGCCCAAACTCCCTGGGACAGAACACCTGGGGGGAAGAAAAGGGGGTTTATGAGTTCTGCTTATCCACCATGATCAAGTAGGATTCATCCTGGGGATGCAAGGCTGGTTCAATATACGCAAGTCTATAAATGTAATTCACCACATAAACAGAACCAAAGACAAAAACCACATGATTATCTCAATTGATGCAGAGAAGGCCTTCGACGAAATTCAACAGCCCTTTATGCTAAAAACTCTCAATAAACTAGGTATCGACGGAACGTATCTCAAAATAATAAAAGCTATTTATGACAAACTGACAGCCAGTATCATACTGAATGGGCAAAAACTGGAAGCATTCCCTTTGAAATCTGGCACTAGACAAGGATGCCCTCTCTCACCACTCCTATTCAATATAGTACTGGAAGTTCTAGCCAGAGCAATCAGGCAAGAAAAAGAAATAAAGGGTATTCAATTAGGAAAGGAGGAAGTCAAATTGTCTCTATTTGCAGACGACATGATTGTATATCTAGAAGACCCTATCACCTCAGCCCAAAATCTCCTGAAACTGATAAGCAACTTCAGCAAAGTCTCAGGATACAAAATCAATGTGCAAAAATCACAAGCATTCCTATACACCAATAACAGACTTAAAGAGAGCCAAATCAAGAACGAACTGCCATTCACAATTGCTACAAAGAGAATAAAATACTTAGGAATACAACTAACAAGGAACGTAAAGGACCTCTTCAAGGAGAACTACAAATCACTGCTCAACGAAATAAGAGAGGACACAAACAGATGGAGAAACATTCCATGTTCATGGTTAGGAAGAATTAATATCGTGAGAATGGCCATACTGCCCAAAGTAATTTACAGATTCAATGCTATCCACATCAAGCTACCAATGACCTTCCTCACAGAACTGGAAAAAACCACCTTAAACTTCGTATGGAACCAAAAGAGAGCCCGCATAGCCAAGTCAATTCTAAGCAAAAAGAACAAAGCGGGAGGCATCACACTACCGGACATCAAACTCTACTACAAGGCTACACTAATCAAAACAGCATGGTACTGGTACCAAAACAGAGATGTAGACCAATGGAACAGAACAGAAGTGTCGGAGGTGACACAACATATCTACAACCACCCGATCTTTGACAAACCTGAAAAAAACAAGCAATGGGGAAAGGATTCCCTGTTCAATAAGTGGTGTTGGGAAAACTGGCTAGCCATATGCAGAAAGCAGAAACTGGACCCCTTCCTGACACCTTACACTAAAATTGACTCCAGATGGATTAAAGACTTAAACATAAGACCTAACACCATAAAAACACTAGAAGGAAACCTAGGCAAAACCATTCAGGACATAGGCGTAGGCAAGGACTTTATGACCAAAACACCAAAAGCATTGGCAACAAAAGCCAAAATAGACAAATGGGACCTAATCAAACTCCACAGCTTCTGCACGGCAAAAGAAACAGTCAATAGAGTGAATCGGCAACCAACAGAATGGGAAAAAATTTTTGCAGCCTACCCGTCTGACAAAGGGCTGATATCCAGAATTTACAATGAGCTAAAAAAGATTTACAAGAAGAAAACAAACAAGCCCATTTAAAAATGGGCGAGGATATGAACAGATACTTTACAAAAGAAGACATACATGAGGCCAACAAACATATGAAAAAATGCTCATCATCACTGGTCATTAGAGAAATGCAAATCAAAACTACATTGAGATACCATCTCACGCCAGTTAGAACGGCGACCATTAAAAAATCTGGAGAAAACAGATGCTGGAGAGGATGTGGAAAAATAGGAAGACTTTTACACTGTTGGTGGGAGTGTAAATTAGTTCAACCATTGTGGAAAACAGTGTGGCGATTCCTCAAGGACCTAGAAATAGAAATTCCATTTGACCCAGCAATCCCATTACTGGGTATATATACAAAGGATTGTAAATCGTTCTACTATAAGGACACATGCACATGAATGTTCACTGCGGCACAGTTTACAATAGCAAAGACCTGGAACCAACCCAAATGCCCATCGATGATAGACTGGACAGGAAAAATGTGGCACATATACACCATGGAATATTATGCAGCCATTAAAAACGAGGAGTTCACGTCCTTTGTAGGGACATGGATGAACCTGGAAACCATCATTCTCAGCAAACTGACACAAGAACACAAAATCAAACACCGCATGTTCTCACTCATAGGTGGGTGTTGAACAAGGAGAACACATGGACACAGGGAGGGGAGCACTATACACGGGGGTCTGTTGGGAGGGACAGCGGGGGGGTGGGGAGTTGGGGAGGGATAGCATGGGGAGAAATGCCAGATATAGGTGAAGGGGAGGGAGGCAGCAAATCACACTGCCACGTATGCACCTATGCAACAACCTTGCATGTTTTTCACATGTACCCCAAAACCCAAAATGCAATAAAAATAAATAAATAAATAAAAAGAATACATATTTCCTTTAATATATATATGACTCATATATATATATATATATATGTATGTCATATATATGTCAAACTAAGCCGCAGTGTTATAAGTGAGTATAGTCATTACCTTTTTGGGGAGTAAGGAGCTGGTAACTGAGAGGAGTACAAGGGTTTCAAGGATGATGGGGAAATATATTTCATCATCAGATCTTTCCTTTGTAAGAATTTGTTGAACTGTACATTAATACTCTGTGAACTTTTCTGTGTTATGTAAATTTTAAAAATTAAATAAACATCAATACTATCATAGGAGCCATTGTTATCAGTGAAATGCACAAGTAAAATCATGACTTAAGCAAAGAAAAATATAACCTTCTGTGAGAAGAAACATTTATAGATTTGATTTTCCAGGGAGGTTTTAAAAATAAGTAAATTATGATAAAAGCAAGCAACTTACAGGAGAAGATTGGCACATAATAAAAAGGAAAACAACAGCTTGTCCTTCTCAAATAGTGATCGGCATACATTACAATATAAGTTGTATGTGAAGTGGTCATTTAAATATCGTAGGCGCTTTTCCAAAATTTTGGATTTGTTACTAAAAGGTTAAAAAGAAAGAAAACATATCGTCAAAACTAGGAAAATATAAGCAATGTGAATTCACATATACACTTTTTATTTTATCAAAGTATCACTATTAAAAACATACACACAAGGGCTTGTAAGGCTGGTGAAATCTGAATAAGCTGTATGGGTTTAGCAGTGTCAGTTTCTTGGTTGTGATATTGTACTATAGGCAAGATGCTACCACAGGAGAAAGAGGACAAAGGGTACATGAAACCTCTCTGCACATATTTTTCTGTGTGCAACTTCTTGTGAATCTATAAGTATTTCAAAATAAAAAGTTTCAAAATGTAGGGTATAATTCTCTGAGAAAGTGAAATATGGTTTATACCATCCCTCTATTTTCCAAATCCTAAATTTCTTATTCTGCCCCAAAGTGACTGTAAACAATTAGTCAATTTTTTAAAACATGCCTATTAAGTCTCTATTAGTGTAAGGCTCTATGCTAGGGAGGAAAATGTAAGAGACAATTATGAAATGTTTGCCTGCCCCTAAGAAGCATAAACTCTAGATAAAGATCTACATATTTTAAAAATGCATGAAAAGGCCAGGCACAGTGCCTCCCACCTGTAATCCTAGAACTTTGGGACGCCGAACGGTGGATCATTTGAGGTCAGAAGTTTGAGACCAGCCTGGCCAACATGGTGAAACCCCATCTCTACAAAATACAAAAATTAGCTGGGCGTGGTAGTACACGCCTGTAATCCCAGCTACGAGGGAGGCTGAGGCAGGAGAATCGCCTGAACCCAGGAGGTGGAGGTTGCAGTGAGCCAAGATGGCACCATTGCACTCCAGCCTGGGCAATGGAGTGAGACTCCATCTCAAAAAAAAAAAAAAAGAAAAAGAAAGAAAAAAAAAATGCATGAAAAGTCAGAAAACATGTGGACAACTGTACTTACTGGGTGGAGTTATAACTAATATTGTTTACACTCATATTCCAAAAAATGTTTACAATAAGCATATATTGCTTTCAATTTTTTCCAGTTCAATTTTAAAATATAATACCTATGGGAATATAAAATGATGTAGCCATTCTAAGAAACAGTTTGGCACTTTCTTTTTTTTTTGAGACAGAGCCTTGCCCTGTCACCCAGGCTGGAGTGCAGTGGCATGATCACAGCTCACTGCAACCTGTACCTCCTAAGCTCAAGGAATCTTCCCATCTCAGCCTCCCAAGTAGTTTGGACTACAGGTGCATGGCACAAGCCCAGCTAGGTTTTTGTATTTTTTGTAGAGATGGTGTTTCACCATGGTGCCCAGGCTGTCACTTTCTTAAAAAAAAAAAACAAAGCAAAACAAAAAAACTAAAGAGCTTCTGTACAGCAAAAACAAACTATCAACAGAGTAAACACCCTACACAACGGGAGAAAATATTTTCAAACTGTGCATCTGACAAGGATCTAATCTCCAAAATATGTAAGGAACTGAACAAGCATAAAACAACCCCATTAAAAAGTGGGCAAAGGCCATAGACACGTCAAAAGAAGACATACACGGGGCCAACAAGCATATGAAAAAATGCTCAATATCATTAATCATTAGAGAAATGCAAATCAAAACCATAGTAAATTACCATCTCACATCAGTCAGAATGGCTACAGTTAAAAAGTCAAAAAAATAACAGATGCTGGCAAAGTTGTGGAGCAAAGGCAACACTTATACACTGCTGGTGGGAATGTAAATTAGTTCCCTGTGGAAGGCAGTTTGGAGACTTCTCAAAGAACTTAAAATAGAACTAGCATTTTACCCAGCAATCCATTACTGGGTATATACCCAAAGGAACATAAATTGTTCCACCATAAAAACATGCATGCATCTGTTCGTCGCAGCACTATTCACAATAGCAAAGACATGGAATCAACCTAGATGCCTGTCAATCATAGACTAGATACAGCTAAGGTGGTACAGATGCGCCATGGAATACAAGACAGCCACCAAAAAGAATGAACTCATGTCCTTTGTAGCAGCATGGATGGAGCTGGAGACCATTATCCTAAGCAAACTAATAATGCGGAACAGAAAACCAAATACCCTACGTTCTCAGAACATTGAGTACACATGGACACAAGGAAGGGAACAAAAGGTGGAGAGTGGGAGGATGGTGAGGTTTAAAAAACTACCTACAGGGCTGGGTGCGGTGGCTCATGCCTGTAATCCCAGTACTTTGGGAGGCCGAGGCAGGTGGATCATGAGGTCAAGAATTCGAGACCATCCTGGCCAACATAGTTAAACCCCGTCTCTACTAAAGTACAAAAAAAAAAAAAAAAAAAAAAATAGCTGGGTGTGGTGGCACACGCCTGTAGTCCCAGCTACTCCGGAGGCTGAGGCAGGAGAATTGCTTGAACACCGGAGGCGGATGTTGCAGTGAGCTGAGTTGCGCCACTGCACTCCAGCCTGGCGCCTGGTGACAGACCAAGACTCTGTCTCAAAACAAAACAAAACAAAACAAAACAACTACCTACAGGTACTATGCTTATCACCTGGGTGACAAAATCATCTGTATACTAATCCTCTGGGACATGTAATTTACCTATATAACAAACCTGCACATGTACCCCTGAACAAACAACTACTACATAATCCAGCAATTGCATTCCTGTGTATTTATCTCAAAGAAATAAAAATTTATATTCACAAATACATGTACATGAATGTTTACAGCAGTTTTATTCATTGTAACCCCAAACTGGAAATAATTCAGAGGTCCTTCAACAGATAAATGATTAAACAGATTTTAATCTGTGGTAAATTCATGCTATGAAATATTTCTCAGCCTTCAAAAAGAGCCAAATATTTAAACACACAGCAACTTGAATGACTCCCTGGAGAATTATACTGAGTAAAAAAAGCCAATCTCAAAAAGTTACATGCCATATGCTTCCATTTATATAAAATTTTTAAACTAACAAAAGTATAAAAATGGAGAACAGGTTAGGGGTTGCCAAGGGTTACGGAAGGGGTAAGGATGGGAAGGAAGTGGGTGTAGCTATTAAAGGGCAACACAGGGATCCTTGTGGTGGTGGAAATGTTCTGTATCTTGACTGTATTAATGTCATTATCATGGTTGTGATAATTGTTCTATAGGTTTTCAACATGTCACCATTGGGGCAACTGGGTAAAAGGTATATAAGATCTTTATTATTTCTCATAATCACATGTGAATCTACACTTAACTCAAAATTAAAAATTTGATTTTTAAAAAGTAATACATAGGACCATGGGAATGGGATGGAAGGGTTGGGGGTAGTGACACTTCTCTGAGTAGATCTTTTTGTACAGGGTTGAATTTTGGAGTCACTAATGGTTTATGTACTCAAACATATAACACAATTAAACTCAACAAGGATGAAGAAAAACCCTAAAATGAAACATAAAAGTAAACAAATGAGCCTAACTGTATTTCATGTGAATAACATCACATGTTGAAGGGGGGAAAAAGCAACTCAAGTAACTTTTGAATGCAGCATTTTATGCCCAATTTTTTTTTTAAACTAAGTTTGTGTGTGAACGTATGCAATCAATTCTCTTGGGCATATACCCGGGAGTGGAAATGCTGGGTCATATGGCAATCTAGGTTTAGTATTTTGAAGAACTTCCAAAGTGGCCATATTATTTTAAAATCCCACCAGCAGTGTAGGAGGGCTCCAATTATTTCACATCCTCATCAAAACTTGAGATTGACATTTTTATGTCAATTCTTTAACTTGAATTTCCTTCATCATATGGGTTGCATAAATTCAAATTCCAAATTCCAACTGAGAAGGAATCTGGAATTTCAATCACTCAGCAGAGATTATTCTACCAATAGCCAATGTCGAAATTTCTTATAGCACACACGATTGGCTCAAGTCATATTTTAATTTTTCTTAACAGGTACAACAGTTACTAAATACCAGACATTGTTATAAACACTTTACAAATATTATCTCATTTAATTGTCATAAAAACCCTAAAAGGTCAGTACTATTATCCCAATTTTATAGATAAGAAAAATTGAGGCAATTACCTCACATTAATGGATTTGCCTATAGGCATGTAGCTAGTATGTGGCAGAACTGAGATGTAATCCCCAACTCCAGTCTGACTCCGAAATTTTCATACATTCATTAATTGATTAAAGTGAGAATATCTAGAAAACCATTAGAAATGTGGGGCCAGAGGCCAGGCTCAGGGACTCACGCCTGTAATCCAAGCACTTCACGAGGCCAAGGCAGGTGGATCAAGAGGTCAGGAGTCAAGACCAGCCTGACCAACATGGTGAAATCTTGTCTCTAATAAAAATACAAAAATTAGCTGGGTGTGGTGCTGCACGCCTATACTCAGGAGGCTGAGGCAGGAAAATTGCTTGAACCTGGGAGCGGAGGTTGCAATGAGCTGAGATAGCACCATTGCACTCCAGCCTGGGCAACAGAGAGTAACTCCATCTCAAAAAAAATAAAAAAGAAAGAAAAAAAAAAATGTGGGGCCAGGTGTAGTGGCTCATTCCTGTAATCTCAGCACTTAGGGAAGATAAGTCGGGCAGATTTCTTGAGTCCAGGAGTTCAAGACCAGCCTGGGCAACTTGGTGAAACCCAATCTCTACAAAAAATAATACAAAAATTAGCCAAGCATAGTGGTGCACACCTGAAGTCCCAGCTATTCTGAAGGCTGAGGTGGGTGGATCACCTGAGCCCAGGAGGTTGAGGCTGCAGTGAGCTGTGATTGTGCCACTGCATTCTAGCCTGGGTGACAGAGTGAGACCTTGTTTCAAAAAAACAATCAAATAAAACAAAGAAAAAAGAAACTTGGGACTGAAACCTTTTCGAGACCTCAAGCCTGGAGAAAGATACACTAGAGTTGCTCAAAACTAAGTCATGTGCCTGCCTCAATGAAACATTTAAAAGAGAGAAGAAAAAAAAAATACTAAAGTTAATCCCTCTATGCCTAAATCTTAAGTAGGAATGAAACAACAACTTAAAATAGAAAGGAGGTTTTGATTATCTTTTTTGAGTATCTTTTTGAGTATCTTTTTTGAGTATCTTTTTTCTTTCACTTTTCCTTTTTTTTTTTTTTTGAGACAATCTTGCTCTGTTGCCCAGGCTGGAGTGCAGTGGTGCCATCTCGGCTCAACCTCCACCTACTGAATTCAAGTGATTTTCCTGCCTCAGTCTCCCGAGTAGCTGGGATTACAGGCGCCCACCACCATGCCCGGCTAATTCTTGTACTTTTAGGAGATATGGGGTTTCATCATGTTGGCCAGGCTGATCTCAAGCACCTGACCTCAAGTGATCTGCCCACCTTGGCCTTCCAAAGTGCTGAGATTACAGGCATGAGCCACCATGCCCAGTCACTTTTCCACATTTTTAATGTTCTGTAATGAATATACGTAAGTAAAAAAAAAAAAAAAGTCACACTTTTTAAATGGAAAGGACTGTGAAAATCCAACCTCAGAAAGATGAATAAAGTGAGAGAAGTTTACCTGTCATGAATTGAGTTGATATAAAGGTTCACAAACCAGATGAGAGAGTACTGATACATGGGATCAATATTAGCCAGGTCTGCAATGCTGAAGAACAGTACTGATGAGTGTTTGGCGATGGGCCTATAACCTTCTCGAGACTCTGCTATTTTGAGTTCTGTTTTTTCTGCAATCTAGGAGAAGAACAGAAAAACCAAGATTAAGAAATACGAAGAGTATTTTAATTATGTGCTTTTCATATAATGAAGTTTATATATTTTTTAAAAAGCTCAATGCAATGATAACATACGAATTTAAGTATGGTTTACAAGAGAGGGCTTTATCATACTAAAAGTCAGAAATAAAGAAAACAAAAGGGGATGAAGGAAAGAACTAGGGATGGAGGAAAGAGAAAGGAGAGAGAGGAGGAACAAGAGAAAGAAACAAGTGTAAACTTTAGATTAATAGTATCATCCGCCAATGACCATCTCTTTCTTATTTGAGACATACCAAATAAGAAAACTTTGCTTACTCTTTGCCTGACCCTGACCTGTGTCTATTGCAGTCATTCACCCTCTTTGACTTTAACAGGTCAGAGTTAAAGAGGGAGAGAGGACTAGAAAGCAAGTGTACTTGTGTGTATATTTAAGGTATTAACTCATGTTCTGGAACCCAGCAGTCTGGCAAAGTAGGTATTCAAAACTATTTATTGATGAGTGGTTTTATATACAAAGATGTTTTTTTTTCCAAGTAGCTTCTCACATGTTTAACTTTCTAATTTAATAGGGCTGTAGACACTCAACTCCCAAATAAAAATGCTCTCCAAAATAATAGCTCTTCAACTCAGTCTGATAGGTTGATATTCTATAGAAAAAATGTTTCAAGCACTATTCCAACTCCCTCTTCCTTCTTTGGTAATGGTATCCACAGACTCTGATGAATGGTATGCCTATGTAGTCATGTTTATATCAAATCCTGCTTGTTGCTAATTTAATCAAGAGGCAGGGATAGAGCCAGATCCAAAATAAGGTAATCAAGAATTTCCCTGGAGAATTAAAACTTCAGGGGCCTCAGAAACTGAAGTTAGATGGCATTGGCATTAGGAGTAAAAGGTAGTGGGACTTTTTCTACATGTTTGTTTTAATGCTATGTGAGTATATGAAGAAAGAGATAACACAAGTCTTAAAAGAAACTGGTCTTCAGATGGAGCAGAGAGAAGCACAGAATGACACACAGCCCCAGAGATAGGGGAAGAGACACAGAGCACAGAAACTTAATGCCTTCCATTTATCCTTGAGGTCTGGATGTATGTCTTATTATTGGGAAAATAAATGATTTTCATGTATCTTTTTCATTTTAGCTGATTCAAGTGAGTTCCCGTTCCTTGCAAACAAACTTTCCCCCAAATTATACTGTATAACCACAGATGAACCAAAGGTAAGTTTGGAATCTCAGTCCTGACTATAAATAAGTAAAAAAAGTTATCAACGATGGTAATTAATGACACTTTACCTAAGAAAGCATTATTTTAGTATTCTCATTTAAACCTTTTACTATTTAAACTTTGATTTTCAATTCAAATGCCATTTTGCAACAGCAAGCAGAAACAAACAACAAATATTATAATATTTATTTATTTATTTGAGAGGGAGTCTCGCTCTGTCACCCAGGCTGGAGTGCAGTGGCATGATCTCGGCTCACTGCAACCTCCATCTCCTGCGTTCAAGTGATTCTCCTGCCTCAACCTCCTAAGTAGCTGACATCACAGGCATCTGCCACCTCTTCTGGCTAATTTTTGTATTTTAGTAGAGACGGGGTTTCACCACGTTGGTTAGGCTGGTCTCAAACTCTTGACTTCAGGTGACCTACCTGCTTCAGCCTCTCAAAGTGCTGGGATTACAGGTGTGAACCACAGCACCGGGCCTAATTTTTAAACATAAATAATAACTTAATTCATATTTAATGGCTTGATCTATGTATACTTATAAACAGTGTTTGCTAATTCTGAATCCTTAGCATGAAATGCTTACGAAATATAAATACATTTTAAAAATCATTTACCATTAATGGCCTAAAGTCAAAGAAAAGGTATTTTCTAAGAAATAAAGACTGAGTACATGTTAAGATGTTAAAAGAGGACAACTTGTTACTTGTTAAACTTTTCTGGTCTGTGATACTTATATATATAATACTTTCCAAAAATAAAAAAGACTAAGCTTCAGTCAGGAAACCATTAGAGTGGCAGTAGGGGTAAACTCTGAAATCTCTAGAATAAACTCTTAAAGTTTTGTGTTTGTTTAATCTTGTGGATTTAGGGAAAAGGGAAAAACAGATTTTGATTATGTTGGAAAGCCTTCCCTGAAGATGTTTTTTCTTACATTAGGTGGGTGGATAATGGTAGAATAGAAGCCAGGGTAGATAGAGAGTATGTTTTAGCTCAAACCATATAATGAGTTTAAAACTGTTTGTGATGATCAATGGGATTCGGTCAGAAAGGTACTATGATTTATTACATTTATCTCATTGTAAGATAAAGTACTTGAACCAATACATCGTTATATCTCCCTTTCTCTTCAAGTCTTAATAGGAAATAAGTCAATAAGTGCTTCCTATCCTCTCTCCCCTTTGAAAACTAGTTTGGTGAGGGAACAAGTAGTAGCTTGTTCTGCTCTGATGGACAGGTATAGGGAAAGGAGGCACTACAGAATATCTCAGCCATGGTCCCAGACTGGGGGCTGCCAAAGAACATTACCCTAAGACCTTACTCCTTTGGCTCTCCCAAGATGAAAAACATAAAACACCAAACAGTACAAGTGACAAGAGTGAGGACCATCGCATTCATGCAAAATAAATCTATCCAAAGGGGAAGGGTGCCTAGACCTTTAGAAATTCCTCTGTCCCAGCGCAAGGGTGTATTGTGGGGTGGGAGCAGCGCAGAGATGCTGAGTGATTAGTGCAATCTCTATTCAGGTTTCTTTTTATTTTTTAATTACTCTAAAGTGAAGGAGCACTTAACTCATTGGTTGCGCCAAGGAAAACCAAAAGGTCTGAAGATCAGTAACGTTAGCTTACAGAAATCATTCTGTAATACCATTTAATTGTGTAAACTTGAGCCTCAGCCAACCTTTCTGGGACCTATTTTTCTTAACTATAAAGTGCAGAAAATAAGTGCTTGCTAAGGCCTTTTCTGCTTAAAACATTTTGTTATTCCATAAAAAGAATATAATTCGGGGCTGGGCATGGTAACTCATGCCTGTAATCCCTGCACTTTGGGAGGCCAAGGCAGGTGGATCACCTGAGGTCAGGAGTTCAAGACCAACCTGGCCAACAAGATGAAACCCCATCTCTACTAAAAATACAAAAAATTAGCCAGGCATGGTGGTGGGCGCCTGTAATCCCAGCTACTCGGGAGGCCTGAGGCAGGAGAACCACTTGAACCCCGGAAGCAGAGGTTGAGGTGAGCTGAGATCACACCACTGCACTCCAGCCTGGGTGACAGAGCAAAACTTTGTCTCAGCACTTTGGGAGGCCGAGGTGGGCAGATCAGAGGTCAGGAAATCAAGACCATTCTGGCTAACATGGTAAAACTCCGTCTCTACTAAAAAAAAAAATTAGCCAAGCATGGTGGCGCATGCTTGTAGTCCCAGCTACTGGGGAGGCTGAAGCAGGGGAATCACTTGAACTGGGAGGCAGAAGTTGCAGTGAGCCAAGATTGCACACCACTGCACTCCAGCCTGGAGACAGAGCAAGACTCCATCTCAAAAATAGTAATAATAATCATCATCATCATCATCATCATTCAGCTGAGTTAGGTGAATTTGCAATAAATGCATTATTGGCTATAGACTACTTGCCTCTCTTCTTCCACCTGCCACCCTCAACTCTCACACCTGTCTTCCTGACAAATGACATGATAATGTTGGAATTAATGTCTAGGAATCTCTATTTACTCCTAGAACCCCTTATTGTTCAATCTACCAGCAACTAACTGCATCAAGAACTCCAATCAGGAATAGAGATAAGACAAGCTCTCAAATTCAAGTTTTCAGAGAAGAGTCAATTAAAACTTGAATGAACCCAAGTAGCCTACCTTACCTACCCAATAATAATACCTATCCAATACTCCTAATAATACCTTACTTATCCAATAATAATAAATATATTTTAAAGCATTCATTCTAAATTTATTTCTTTTGCATATAGATACCATATAGATCAGACCAGGTTTTAAATAATGGTAAGATATTCTCTTATGAGTTTAAGTTTATGTTTGGGTATTTTATCATTTTCTTTTTCCTTTCCAGCAAGCCTACTCTAGCACCTTCCTTGGGGACCAGAAGCAAATCAGAATCTTAAGAACCAAAGGATTTCTCGGATTCTTTTTTCACCTGTTGTTTCTTCGTTATCTCATTGGACATCATTCTGGCAGAGTCTAAGACTTTAATTGCACTTTCATCTTCTAAAATGTTTCCTTCCGATGATGATAATGTTTCTAAAATTTTTGTCTCTATCTCTTTCAGCTGTTTCTTGTTCGCTGCAGACTGAAGAATAAGGGCATTTCGTTCCTCTTCTAATTCTGGTCTAAAAGGATAGAAACACTTAGTCCAAATTCATAGTCTTACCTAAATTTATATCTGAGTACTACATATTACAAATTTGTAAACATCTAATACACACTAAGGTGATTAACTGCTTTAATTTAAAGGAAAAATACTTTCACACACACAACTATTTGAGAAGTTCAAGCCAAAAAAAAGCATTAATTGTATACATGTGAAATGTGGCAATAACATTTGCTACAGTAAGTCTAAGAATACATTAGAGTGATCCATATGGCATAGCTGCTATGTGAGCGTAAGAACTGGAGAAGACACTCCAAGTATGGACTTCTTATCTATTTCTTGATTTTGTCACCATGAAGTCTCATTTTCATCATATTTTCTATAGTAGCAAACACTGAGAGGATGACTGGCCGTAAGACTGGCTCTTTAAGCGAAAGGCAAAATTGGCACTTACGTCAAAACACTTACATCAAACAAAAATGGGATGAAACTTTAAAATAACACAGTCTACCATGGAATAGCATATGTTATGACATGGTTCTGTACTGGAATACTGGAAGAAACACCTCATGGTTACATATTTTCACTTTTAATTTGATTTCATTTACTAGACCACTTGATAATGTTACATTGAGCTTCAAGTGAAATCAGATTTCCTTCCAGAAGCAACTCTTCACTAGTAGCCCTTCCAGGTATCATAATGTTTTTCCTCATTAAAAAAAGAATACATACAGTTTCCGGTTTTACATTTAAGTCTTTAATCCATCTTATAGGCACAGGCAAAGATTTCATGACAAAAACATCAAAAGCAATTGCAACAAAAGCGCAAATTGATAAATGGGATCTAATTAAACTAATGAGTTTCTACACAGCAAAAGAAACTATCAGAATGTACAGACAACCTACAGAATGGGAGAAAATGTTTACAATCTATCCATCTGACAAAAGTCTATAACCAGAATACACAAAGAACTTAAATTTACAAGAAAGAAACAACCCCATTAAAAAGTGGGCAAAGGACACTTCTCAAAAGAAGATATTTATGCAGCCAACAAACATATGAAAACAAGCTCAACATCACTGATCATCACAGAAATGTAATTCAAAACCACAATGAGATACCATCTTATGCCAGTCAGAATGGCGATTATTGAAAAGTCAAGAAACAACAGACGCTGGTGAGGCTGCAGAGAAATAGAAATGGTTTTACATGGTGGATGGAAATAATTATTTCAACCATTGTGGAAGACAGTGTGGTGATTCCTCAAAGACCTAGAACCAGACATACCATATGACACAGCAATCTCACTACCAGGTATATACCAAAGGAATATAAATCACTCTATTATAAAGCTACATGCACATGTATGTTCACTGTAGCACTGTTCACAATAGCAAAGACATGGAATCAACCTAAGTGCCCATCAATTATAGACTGGATAAAGAAAATGTGGCACATATATACCATGGAATACTTTGTAGTCATAAAATGGAACAAGATTGGCAGGGTGTGGTGGCTCACGCCTGTAATCCCAGCACTTTGGGAGGCTGAGGTAGGCAGATCACCTGAGGTTGGGAGTTCAAGACCAGCCCGACCAACATGGAGAAACCCCATCTCTACTAAAAATACAAAAAATTAGCCAGGCGTGGTGGTACATGCCTGTAATCCCAGCTACTCGGGAGGCTGAGGCAGGAGAATCACTTGAACCTGGGAGGCAGAGGTTGCAGTGAGCTGAGATGGCAACATTGCACTCCAGCCTGGGCAACAAGAGCAAAACTCCATCTCAAAAACAAAAAACAAACAAACAAAACAAAACAAAACAAAAACAAGATCATGTCCTTTGCAGAGAAATGGAAGCCATTACCGTCAGCAAGCTAACACAAAAACAGAAAACCAAACACTGGATGTTCTTACTTGTAAGTGGGAGCTGAAAATGTGAACACATAGACACAGGGTAGGGAACAACACACACTTGTCGGGGGGGATAGGGGAAAGAGAGCATCAGGACAAATAATGCATGTTGGGCTTAATACCTAGGTGATGGGTTGATTGGTGGTTTGTTGCACCTTAGCACACGTTTACCTGTGTAACAAACCTGCACCTCCTGCACATGTACCCTGGAACTTAAAATAAAAATCGAACATATATAAAGAAAACAATAAAAATTACCGATAATTTTACCACCACAGAGATAATTACTTTAACACTGGGGTGTATTCCTTCCCAATCTTTTTTTTACTCTTTTTATGTAAATAAACATCCATTTTTTTAAAACAAAATATTACCTATTCTGCATATAGTTTTATATGCTACTTTTTCCTTCTTTTGCTAAACATTTTATTATTAATATCCTGTATATACATAAAAATGAATATATTTCTGTTTATGTTCATAGCCTGGATTCCTAAAGGTGAAATTTCTGGCTCATTCAGATACAAGTCATAAGTCATGATGTCAGAGGCATTCGAACCAGAGCAACTCCATCTTGAGTAGGGGCTGGGAAAAATGAGATTAAAACCTACTGGACTGCATTCTCAAATGGCTGGGCATTCTAAGTCACAGGATGAGATAGGATGTCAATATAAGATACAGGTCATAAAGATCTTGCTGATAAAGCAGGTTACAGTAAAGAAGCTGGCTAAATCCCACCAAAACCAAGATGGCCACAGAAGTGACCTCTGGTTGTCCTCACTGCTATACCCCACCAGTGCCGTGATAGTTTACAAATGCCATCACAATGTCAAAAATTTACCCTATATGGTCTAAAATGAGGAGGCACAAGTAATCCACCCCTTGTTCAGCATATAATCAAGAAATAACCATCAAAATGGACAACCAGCAGTCCTTGGGGCTGCTCTGTCTATGGAGTAGCCATTTTTTTATTCCTTTACTTTCTTAATAAATTTGTTTTCACTTTACTCCATGGACTCACGCTGAATTATTTCTTGCACGAGATCCAAAAACCCTTTCTTGGGTTCTGGATCAGAATCTCTTTCCTGTAACAATGGCATGTTAACCTGAACCCAACTGCCCATACTAAAACCCCAATATATCACGGTTGGCTTATAATTTACTTGTTACAGATTGCCATTTTAGAGGATTGTGTGATTATTATAGTAAGAAAATATAAATTTGACAAAGTTTTAAAATATTCACAAAACAAAAATATTAATGGCCTACAAATATTCCTCTTTAAATCATCTAGAAGCATCTAAGAAAATACATACCTCTCCTTTGCAACAACAATACCTAGTAATTGATCTTCAAGTCCTTCTGGAGTGATCATGAAATTCAGCAAAGACACTTTTGTAGCCAGCTCTGGCATATAGTGCGGATTTCTCAGTTTTGTGGTGATATAAAATTTGAAATCAAAGGAATACTCAATAATGACCTCACCAAGTCTGATGCATTCAATGCCACCTAGATTTCAGAAAACAAATGCCTAACAAGTGAGTCAGTTACATAGCCCCTCACCCTATGTACTTCTATGGCCTTGCCTAGGTTACAAATAAAGGATCCTAAAGTAATTTAAAACAGAAAACAGGGCAGGGCTTAGTGGTTCATGCCTATAATCCCAACACTTCGGGAGGCCAAGGCAGGCACATCACTTGTGGTGAGGAGTTTGACACCAGCCAGGCCAACATGGTGAAACCCCATTTCTACTAAAAATACCCAAAAAAATTAGCTGGGTGTCATAGTGGCACATGCCCGTAATACCAGCTACTTTGGAGGCTGAGGAACAAGAATCACTTGAACTCAGGAGGCAGAAATTGCAGTGAGCTGAGATCGTGCCACTGCACTTCAGCCTGGGAGACAGAGCAAGACTTTGTCTCAAAATGATAATAACATATAGAAAACAGGAGTGGCAAAAGTCACAGACACAACAGCAAGTAGGCAATTATACAGCAGGACTCTTTCTGGGTTAATAAAGGACATTTTCTCTAGTTGTCATAGAGCTTCGTAAATGAAGATTTCTTTTGAGCTTTCTTCATCAATTTTCAATCATGATTCTAAAATACATGTAAATGACTAAAGCTCTTAATGGTAATAGTACTTGGCAGAGACAAATTTTTATAAACAGAAAGATAAAAACAACTCAGGCCCACATGCACCATCACTATTCATGGTGACTCATTCCTGTAATCCCAGCACTTTGGGAGGCTGAGGGAGGAGGATCACTTGAGGCCTGAAGTTTGACACCATGACTATTCATAACAATAGATTTTTTGTGGTCAAAGGTCACAAGATAAAGGAATTTCAAGCTGGCTTCAACTTCTTTATGTTCTCTATAGAACAACAATCTAGATAACAGCGGTTAAGGCAGTGAAGGGAGGGCAAGGTATTTATCTTAGAATACCTGGCTAAGGTTCATTCCCGATAGCTTGTTCCAAATTTCCTTTCATGCATAACAATGACCCAGAAGTTCTGAGTTATTAACATTATTATTAAATTTATGTAGTAAGGCCTCTTTCATGCCTCAAGGATAATTCAATCATCTTTCAGATTAATAGTAATTGCTTTATACCTTGTTTAAAAGTTTGTCTAAGCAGTAAAGGCTCCAAAGACGGATCCAGTTCTTCACCAACATTTTCTAATAGAAGTGGATTTCCAAACTGAATACAGTTTTCCAATGTTCTCATATAGTCTGAATCTGATAGCTTAATAACACTAAGCTGATTTTCTTTCTCAGAGTTTTTGATCCATTTATTGGCTTGACCCTGGGGGTCAATCATTAAAGGCCTAGAATATAATAAGAAAAATTCTGAGAGGAAGACATAAACATTGAGATTTATTTAAAATTATATAATTTAAATAATAAACATCACCATCAATCTGTACAAATATGAAGTATTTCACATACATTATCAGGATTACTCTTTACAAAAGTCCTATGAGAGAAAAGTTAAAAGGAGTTTTTTTTTCTTATTTATTTTTCAAATGAAGAAGTTCAGTCTCAGAAATACTCTGTCCAAGGTTCAACAAGTTCAGTGTTAGAAGTAGTAGAACCTTGTGAATCTGTGAGCTCTGTTCTTTCCAATATAATATGCTGTCTTCATGGTAACTTTAGCACATGACATCTGTTAACATAATATGAAAATAATACTATAAAATATTTGTTAATCATTTAAAACGAGAGATCCACTAGCATATAAGGGATTTTCTCAGATTATGAGTAGAATTACAAACTGTGTCCAAGTTTAGGGGTGGTGTATATTTAAGATCTATTTAGGAGTTTTTTCTGAGTTAGTAAAGACTTTGTGTTCAAAAATACATGATTCATGGATCAGATGTGTAAAACAGGATGTGTCTTTCTCTTCCTCATGGATGATCTGACTGTCCTAGGTTCCTCTTGTATTCAGTGCAGTACATTAAATTTTCTTTTAAAAATATAGCACAGAAAAGGAAGTTTTTGTCCCGTGTCACTTCAGCTTTCCCATTCTCTTTTATTCCAACAGCTTCTAGGGCTAAAATCCCCTTTCCCTATGAATAAACTCTTTAATTTACTCCCAGATAACTATGTTCTTTTAGTTTCTTTCTTTCCCCAAAGACAAAACTAGCTGACTGGATGTTTTCTTTCCTGGCTCTAATTGTGCTGAAATCCTACTTAAAGTACAAAAAGGTCCAGACAGTACTTAAAATCTACTTTTCCTACCACAGCAAAGAAAGCAAGGGCATTCTGCAAACAAGAAAGTTACTTTTTCATACAAGTTACCTAGTAATTAGACTGGCAGATGCTTTTAGTACCTTTCAAGCCCCTATTTAAAGAGACATTATTTTCTTCCTTTCATGTCCTTATTATTGGAAAAATACAGTATATGTTCATTCCCTCGCAAAATCTTAACAACACCTATAAATTAACATTCTAATGTTAATAAATGTTCTTGGTAATACCTAAATGTTCTTGGTTATCCGATAATTAGAGATTCTTGTCTACTCCAAAACAAATTTGACTCCTATTTAATTTAACCTTCTGTGAATACTGGAAAATTGGATTGTTGTGTCCATCATAGAAATAAGGCCAGGCCATGGTCTTTGCATTCTAAGTATGCCTTACTCTAGATATGAAAATAATACTGACCCAGATTTAAGATTTTTGAGCAGTCTGAAGAAAGCAGCATTATCTATGCTTCGGGCAGAAGTAGTAATTTTGAAGAAAATAAGCTTTGCTGTTAAGTAGCCAAAGCAATGTACAAACACTAAAAAAGAACACACTATTTTGCATTTTATTTTTTGCCTCCTACCTCCACGGAGGAGACACAGTATTTTCATCATGGTTAAAACAAAGCAAAATCAGAATTTAAGATGTAGATTAAAATGAGATATTCAAATATAATTATAAAAAACTAACATTTATCGAACACTTATATGCTAAGTGTTTTCTCACAACATTTCTATGAGCTAAGAGTTATTTTCATTTACAGATGAGAAAACTGAGGTATTAAGAGGTCAAATACATTACCAAAATCTCAGGACAGAAAGTGAGGAAAATTTGAAGCCAAATTCCCTAACTCCAGAGTCTGACCTGCTCTCAACCATTGCACAATATTATAAACAGGCAAACTGTTAGAAATTATAAAGAGCAAGCACAATGATTAATTATAAACTATGGTCCCAACACAGCATGACTCGCTAAAAATCCTTCTTCCTCCTAGTACTGATGGATAAAATATGACATCATTTTAAATGCACAGGTTAATTGAAGCATGCATTTAAAAGACACATACATACATTCACACATATCTAATACATACATACAGAAAAAACACAGGTGCCAAAACAGATAAAACTAAAATCCAGAACAGGAAGTGTGTGAGTTAAACTGACAGCTGGACTTGGGTAGAGTGTCAGTCTGATAACCTAGAGGCTCACTGGGTCCATATGTGGGAAGAACTGAGACCTTTGCATAAAACTGAAACTCACAAAAGGCCTAGTGAAGTCACCGATAGAAAAATTTCAACTCTATGCATAAAGAGATAAGAAAATGTTTTGATTCCTATCTCATATCTGGCTAGAAAAAAGTATCCCCTGAAAATGTGAATGTGTAGCTGTGGGTCTATATCTCACACAGGTTTAGGGTATAAATTTATACTATCTACATGACTGAGGAAACTCCAGCCTGGAAAATTAACATGTTTGTGGCCAGTAATACTCCCGAGAATCCTGGAAGAAGTAAAGGCAAAACACACATTGCAGCTGAAAGTACATTAGAAAGTTTACCCCTACTGCCACTCCAGTGGTTCCCTAACTGAAGTTGTCTTTTTTATTCTTGGAAAGTATAACATATATAAATATCACAGACCAGAAAAATTTTAATGAAATGTATTCTTTTAACATTTTAACATATACTCACAGTATTCATTTTTTACAAAATGTCTTGTTCTTTGATTTTAGGCTATTAATGGTAAATGACTTTTAAAATGTAATTATATTTCTTAAGCATAGCATTTCATAGCAAAAATCACCAAATTATACAATTTAAAAGGGTAAATTTTATGGTACATAAATTGTTTATCAGCAAAGCTGTTACAAATGATGGGAGGTGGGAACACTATGGATGCCTGTAGTTCCAGCTACATCAGGAGGCTGAGGCAGGGGGACCATTTGAGCCCAGGAGGTGAAGGCTATAGCGGGCCATGATTGCACTACTACACTCCAGCCTAGGTGACAAAGTGAGACCCCATCTCAAACACACACACACACACACACACACACACACACATGTGCAAACACACCTGGACACATCAAACTGCTGAAAACTAAAGACAGAATAACTAGAAAATTTCCAGAGGGAAAAAAGACACATTACATAAAGAAGAACTTTTAAAGTAAGACTTAGAGTAGATTTCTCATCAGACTATGTAGGTCAGAAGCAATTAAGTGACATCTCGAAAGACAAAAAATAAATAAATAAATAAAGCCCCAAAACAAAAGCAAAAAACAACTGTCAATCCAGAATTATAAACTCAGCAAAGAAAAAAAAAATCTTTTAAAATAAAGAAGAAATGAAGATTTTTTCAGGGTTGGTTAATGGATACAGAAATATAGTTAAGTAGAAGGCATAAGATCTAGCATTTGATAGCACAGTAGGTAACTATAATTAAAAATAGTTTATTGTATAGTTAAAAACTGCTAGAAGAATTGGAATATTACAAGAAAATATAAATGTTTAAAGTGAATACTCCATTATCCTGATTTGATCACTGTACATGGAATGAATGTATTAAAATATCACACATATCCCTGAAATATCTACAACTACTACATATCAATTTTTTTAAAAAAAGATTTTTTTTTCAGACCAGAAAAAGAAAAAAGCTGAGTGAATTTGCTGCCAGTAGATCCGTTCACATGAAGTGTTAAGGGACATTCTTCAGGCAAAAGAAATGTCAAACCAAACAGAAACATAAAGAAACAAAGGGGTCCCAAAATGGGAAAAAGATGAAAGTAAACATAAAAGACTTTTTTCTTATATTTAATCACTCTAAAATATAAATTATCATCTAAAGTAAAAACAAAAACAATGTATTATAGATTTATGGCATATGAAGTGAAATAAATAACAGCGCAAAAGAGAGAGAGAATTGTACTTTTGAAAGATTCTTACACTATATATATAATAAAATTATTTGAAGATATTCAGTAATAAACTAGAGATGGATGATACTATAAACACTAGCACAAACACTAAAAATAGGGAGTGTTTAACCAATAAGCCAATAGTGGGCATAAAATGGAATCATAAAAAAAAATTCAATTAATCCAAATCCAACTAGAAAAAAAAAAGGAGCAAAGAACAAAGGAGACAAATAGAGAAGAACAGGATGGTAGATTTATATCTAAATGTGTCAATAATTCCATTAAATGTAAAGGATCAAATGACTATGATTAAAAGTAGAAAGAAAAATGAAATCATTTTAAGATCAATTCACAAGTCCACACTAAAAGAAAGACTAAATGGACAAAGCATCACAAATCATTGAGGAGATAATGGATAACTCAACAAATAGTGCTGGAGTAAATGGTCATCATCATACAAATAAATAAAATTATCTTTCATCATGTCCAAAAATGCAAAAAGAAGGAAGCAAACACCAGAGTCCTAATTGTAAAAAGTACACTGCTTTACCAGGTCATGACTCTTTCTGAGAACTACATTCCTGGCCTTTAATGCTCATATGTGTTACTCTGGCTTGGCCCTCCCAGCTATAAGTTACTAGACCTAAGGTGAATATTTGTCCCAAGTTAGACCAATCAGATGTTCTTCACAGGAATTAAAATTTGGACTCAATGGTTATAGTTAATCTATATTACTCAACTGATGTGGGTTTTTTTGCTTGTTTGTTTGTGACAGAGTCTCACTCTGTCTCCTAGGCTGGAGGACAGTGGTGCAATCTTGGCTCACTGCAACCTCCACCTCCCAGGTTCAAGCAATTCTCCTGCCCAGCCTCCAGAGTAGCTGGAACTACAGGCACTTGTCACCATGTCTGGCTAATTTTTTTGTATTTTTAGTAAAGACAGGGTTTCACCATATTGGACAGGCTGGTCTCAAACTCCTGACCCTGCGATCCACCCACCTCAGCCTCCCAAAGTGCTGGGATTACAGGCGTAAGCCACTGCACATGGCCAACTGATGTGTTTTTTTGAACTCAGGAATCAAGGCTTCCTTAGCGAATGACCATGTGCACACATGAATAGAGCTAACATACCTTCAGGGATATACTAATGAAGCAGCTGTACAGAGAATAACACAGAAGATAAGTTCTACTGAGATAGAGCGAGAATGTGTGCGTGAGAGAGAAAATATGGATGAGAATTGCCATCAGTACTAATGGTTTCTTATTTTCACCTTCCAGCGGCCTGGTGGCCCATCTTTTCTCTGAGAGTCCCTTAATATAGTTTAAGTGAGTAATCAAAATAATGAAAGCATAGATTATTATCCCGGGCCCAACTGGCAAGAAATGAAGTCTTGGTTATAAGGATGGAGACTCATCCTTCAAAATTTACCCAGGGCATGCCCTGTTGACCAGCTAGTCCAAAAATAATAAGTAGAAAGGGTTATTTCATTGGAATGTCACTTTATTAAAAGTCAGCTTTCTGACTTTATTTTAAAGTTTTCTTTAATTTAAAGAAAACAGGTTGTTTTCTTTAAATTATATACTACCCCAAAACTTCTAGTTTCCCTGAATACCAGTTAGGGCTTATAGATAACACAACAGCATTTTCTTTCTTTTCGTTTTCTTTCTTTCTTTCTTTCTTTTTTTTTTTGAGATGGAGTTTTGCTCTTGTTGCCCAGGCTAGAGTACAGTGGCATGATCTCGGCTCACTGTAACCTCTGCCTTCCAGGTTCAAGTGATTCTCCAGTCTCAGCCTCCCAAGTAGCTGAGAATATAGGTGCCTGTCACCATGCCCAGCTACTTTTTTGTATTTTTAGTAGAGACAGGGTTTCGCCATGCTGGCCAGGCAGGTCTCGAACTCCTGACCTCAGGTGATCCACCTGCCTCAGCCTCCCAAAGTGCTGGGATTACAGGTGTGAGTGACTGTGCCTGGCCCAAAATAACATTTTCTAAACTGCAATTTTAAAAATCTGAATAATCACCCAACACATGGAAATGGGTTCTAAAACAGAATTAACAGAGTCAAGGGTCCAACATTCCGTTAAACAGGACGATCCCTGCTCTACCACAGAGCACATTTTTTACCAACTAAAATATATTCTTTTACAGATTATATTAAATTTTGCTTATTGCTTACAAGTTTCAACCTGTTTTCTCTCTAGTAAAGTTTCGAGTTCAAACACAAAGTATGATTATATACATTCTTATTTTATTAAAACAATACTATCAATATAAATTAGAGTTGTTTTGAAGTTTTTAGAAGAATGTGCAAAGAATATAAAACAAACAATAACTCAAACTTTGAGGATGTTAGATTTCCTTGTATCTTTAATTACTCTCATCTAAAAAAAAAAAGACTGAAATTTCCATTATGATTTTAAAGGCAATGAGTGTGATATCCTATTCCTCAATTCACTCTAGCATAATAGTTAAGAGCAGGAATTTGAAAGTTAGATTGCCTGGATTCAAATTCTGACTCTATCATTTATTCACTAAGTTATCTTTACTAATTTAAAATCGCTAAATATTCTGGGCCTCAGTTTCCTCATCTATAAAATGGGAGAATAATAATACCTAACTCATAGGACGTTGTGAAGATGTAGGGCACTTAGAATAGTACCTGATGAATCTAAGATCTCTGTAGTATCTGTAAGGCCGGTTGCCTCGTCGGGAGCTCAGACGCACACCCCCCCACCCACCTTCTTTTTCTTTTTTTTTTTTTTTTTTTTTATTTATTTATTTATTTATTTATTTTTTTTATTGCATTTTAGGTTTTGGGGTACATGTGAAAAACATGCAAGGTTGTTGCATAGGTGCATACGTGGCAGTGTGATTTGCTGCCTTCCTCCCCTTCACCCATATCTGGCATTTCTCCCCATGCTATCCCTCCCCAACTCCCCACCCCCCCGCTGTCCCCCCCACTCCCCCACAACAGACCCCCATGTATAGTGCTCCCCTCCCTGTGTCCATGTGTTCTCCTTGTTCAACACCCGCCTATGAGTGAGAACATGTGGTGTTTGATTTTGTGTTCTTGTGTCAGTTTGCTGAGAATGATGGTTTCCAGGTTCATCCATGTCCCTACAAAGGACGCGAACTCCTCGTTTTTAATGGCTGCATAATATTCCATGGTGTATATGTGCCACATTTTTCCTGTCCAGTCTATCATCGATGGGCATTTGGGTTGGTTCCAGGTCTTTGCTATTGTAAACTGTGCTGCTATGAACATTCGTGTGCATGTGTCCTTATAGTAGAACGATTTATAATCCTTTGGATATATGCCCAGTAATGGGATTGCTGGGTCAAATGGAATTTCTATTTCTAGGTCCTTGAGGAATCGCCACACTGTTTTCCACAATGGTTGAACTAATTTACACTCCCACCAACAGTGTAAAAGTGTTCCTATTTCTCCACATCCTCTCCAGCATCTGTTGTCTCCAGATTTTTTAATGATTGCCATTCTAACTGGTGTGAGATGGTATCTCAATGTAGTTTTGATTTGCATTTCTCTAATGGCCAGTGATGATGAGCATTTTTTCATATGTTTGTTGGCCTCATGTATGTCTTCTTTTGTAAAGTATCTGTTCATTTCCTTCGCCCACTTTTGAATGGGCTTGTTTGTTTTTTTCTTGTAAATCTTTTTTAGCTCATTGTAAATTCTGGATATCAACCCTTTGTCAGATGGGTAGGCTGCAAAAATTTTTTCCCATTCTGTTGGTTGCCGATTCACTCTATTGACTGTTTCTTTTGCTGTGCAGAAGCTGTGGAGTTTGATTAGGTCCCATTTGTCTATTTTGGCTTTTGTTGCCAATGCTTTTGGCGTTTTGGTCATGAAGTCCTTGCCTACGCCTATGTCCTGAATGGTTTTGCCTAGGTTTCCTTCTAGTGATTTTATGGTGTTAGGTCTTATGTTTAAGTCTTTAATCCATCTGGAGTCAATTTTAGTGTAAGGTGTCAGGAAGGGGTCCAGTTTCTGCTTTCTGCATATGGCTAGCCAGTTTTCCCAACACCACTTATTGAACAGGGAATCCTTTCCCCATTGCTTGTTTTTATCAGGTTTGTCAAAGATCGGGTGGTTGTAGATATGTTGTGTTGCCTCCGACGCCTCTGTTCTGTTCCATTGGTCTATATCTCTGTTTTGGTACCAGTACCATGCTGTTTTGATTACTGTAGCCTTGTAGTAGAGTTTGATGTCTGGTAGTGTGATGCCTCCCACTTTGTTCTTTTTGCTTAGAATTGACTTGGCTATGCGGGCTCTCTTTTGGTTCCATATGAAGTTTAAGGTGGTTTTTTCCAGTTCTGTGAAGAAGGTCATTGGTAGCTTGATGGGGATAGCATTGAATCTGTATATTACTTTGGGCAGTATGGCCATTTTCACGATATTAATTCTTCCTAACCATGAACATGGAATGTTTCTCCATCTGTTTGTGTCCTCTCTTATTTCGTTGAGCAGTGATTTGTAGTTCTCCTTGAAGAGGTCCTTTACATTCCTTGTTAGTTGTATTCCTAGGTATTTTATTCTCTTTGTAGCAATTGTGAATGGCAGTTCGTTCTTGATTTGGCTCTCTTTAAGTCTATTATTGGTGTATAGGAATGCTTGTGATTTTTGCACATTGATTTTGTATCCTGAGACTTTGCTGAAGTTGCTTATCAGTTTCAGGAGCTTTTGGGCTGAGATGAGGGGGTCTTCTAGATATACAATCATGTCATCTGCAAATAGAGACAATTTGAGTTCCTCCTTTCCTAATTGAATACCCTTTATTTCTTTTTCTTGCCTGATTGCTCTGGCTAGAACTTCCAGTACTATATTGAATAGGAGTGGTGAGAGAGGGCATCCTTGTCTAGTGCCAGATTTCAAAGGGAATGCTTCCAGTTTTTGCCCGTTCAGTATGATATTGGCTGCCGGTTTGTCGTAAATAGCTTTTATTATTTTGAGATACGTTCCATCGATACCTAGTTTATTGAGGGTTTTTAGCATAAAGGGCTGTTGAATTTTGTCGAAGGCCTTCTCTGCATCGATTGAGATAATCATGTGGTTTTTGTCTTTGGTTCTGTTTATGTGGTGAATTACATTTATAGACTTGCGTATATTGAACCAGCCTTGCATCCCCGGGATGAATCCTACTTGATCATGGTGGATAAGCTTTTTGATGTGCTGTTGTAATCGGCTTGCCATTATTTTATTGAAGATTTTTGCATCTATGTTCATCATGGATATTGGCCTGTAGTTTTCTTTTCTTGTTGAGTCTCTGCCAGGTTTTGGTATTAGGATGATGTTGGTCTCATAAAATGATTTGGGAAGGATTCCCTCTTTTTGGATTATTTGGAATAGTTTCAGTAGGAATGGTATCAGTTCCTCTTTGTATGTCTGGTAGAATTCGGCTGTGAACCCATCTGGGCCTGGGCTTTTTTTGGGTGGTAGGCTCTTAATTGCTGCCTCGACTTCAGACCTTGTTATTGGTCTATTCAGGGTTTCAGCTTCTTCCTGGTTTAGGCTTGGGAGGAGGCAACTGTCCAGGAATTTATCCATTTCCTCCAGGTTTTCTAATTTATGTGCATAGAGTTGTTTGTAATAATCTCTGATGATGGTTTGAATTTCTGTGGAATCTGTGGTGATATCCCCTTTGTCATTTTTTATTGCATCTATTTGATTATTCTCTCTTTTCTTTTTTATTAGTCTGGCTAGTGGTCTGTCTATTTTGTTGATCTTTTCAAAAAACCAGCTCCTGGATTTATTGATTTTTTGAAGGGTTTTTCGTGTCTCTATCTCCTTCAATTCTGCTTTGATCTTAGTTATTTCTTGTCTTCTGCTAGGTTTTGAGTTTTTTTGATCTTGCTCCTCTAGCTCTTTCAATTTTGACGATAGGGTGTCAATTTTAGATCTCTCCTTTCTTCTCATGTGGGCACTTATTGCTATATATTTTCCTCTAGAGACTGCTTTAAATGTGTCCCAGAGATTCTGGTATGTGGTGTCTTCATTCTCGTTGGTTTCGAAGAACGTCTTTATTTCTGCCTTCATTTCATTGTTTATCCAGTCAACATTCAGGAGAAAGTTGTTCATTTTCCATGAGGCTGTGCGGTTCTGGGTTAGTTTCTGAATTCTGAGTTCTAACTTGATTGCACTGTGGTCTGAGAGACTGTTTGTTATGGTTTCCGTTCTTTTGCATTTGCTGAGGAGTGATTTACTTCCAATTATGTGGTCAATTTTAGAGTAGGTGTGATGTGGTGCTGAGAAGAATGTATATTCTGTGGATTTGGGGTGGAGAGTTCTGTAAATGTCTATTAGGTTTGCTTGTTCCAGGTCTGAGTTCAAGTCCTGGATATCCTTGTTAATTTTCTGTCTCGTTGATCTGTCTAATATTGACAATGGTGTGTTGAAGTCTCCCACTATTATTGTGTGGGAGTCTAAGTCTCTTTGTAAGTCTTTAAGAACTTGCCTTATGTATCTGGGTGCTCCTGTATTAGGTGCATATATATTTAGGATCGTTAGCTCTTCTTGCTGCATTGATCCTTTTACCATTATGTAATGTCCTTCTTTGTCTCTTTTGATCTTTGTTGCTTTAAAGTCTATTTTATCAGAGATGAGAATTGCAACTCCTGCTTTTTTTTGCTCTCCATTTGCTTGGTAAATCTTCCTCCATCCCTTTATTTTGAGCCTTTGTGTATCCTTGCATGCGAGATGGGTTTCCTGGATACAGCACACTGATGGGTTTTGGCTTTTTATCCAATTTGCCAGTCTGTGTCTTTTGATTGGGGCATTTAGTCCGTTTACATTTAGGGTTAATATTGTTATGTGTGAATTGGATCCTGTCATTTTGGTGCTAGGTGGCTGTTTTGCCCTTTGGTTGATGCAGATTCTTCATTGTGTTGATGCTCTTTACCTTTTCGTGTGTTTTTGGAGTGGCTGGTACTGGTTGTTCTTTTCTATGTGTAGTGCCTCCTTCAAGAGCTCTTGTAGAGCTGGTCTGGTGGTGATGAACTCTCTGAGTTCTTGCTTGTTCACAAAGGATTTTATTTTTCCTTCACTTATGAAGCTTAGTTTGGCTGGATACGAAATTCTGGGTTGAAAGTTCTTTTCCTTAAGTATGTTGAATATCGGCCCCCACTCTCTTCTGGCCTGTAGGGTTTCTGCTGAGAGATCTGCTGTGAGTCTGATGGGCTTCCCTTTGTGGGTAACCCGACCTTTCTCTCTGGCTGCCCTTAGTATTTTCTCCTTCATTTCAACCCTGGTGAATCTGATGATTATGTGTCTTGGGGTTGCTCTTCTAGAGGAGTATCTTTGTGGTGTTCTCTGTATTTCCTGGACTTGAATCTTGGCCTGTCTTGTTAGGTTGGGGAAGTTTTCCTGGATAATATCCTGAAGAGTATTTTCCAGCTTGGATGCATTCTCTTCATCACATTCAGGTACACCTATCAAACGTAGATTAGGTCTTTTCACATAGTCCCATATTTCTTGTTGACTTTGTTCATTCCTTTTTACCCTGTTTTCTCTAATCTTGCCTTCTCGTTTTATTTCATTGAGTTGATCTTCGACCTCTGATATCCTTTCTTCTGCTTGGTCAATTCGGCTATTGAAACTTGTGCATGCTTCACGAAGTTCTCGTGTTGTGTTTTTCAGCTCCATCAATTCGCTCATATTCCTCTCTAAGTTGTCCATTCTTGTTAGCATTTCGTCAAGTCTTTTTTCAAGGTTCTTAGTTTCTTTGCATTGGGTTAGAACATGTTCTTTTAGCTCACGGAAGTTTCTTATTATCCACTTTCTGAAAGCTGATTCTGTCATTTCATCACACTCATTCTCCATCCAGTCTTGTTCCCTTGCTGGTGAGGAGTTGTGATCCCTTGTAGGAGGAGAAGTGTTCTGGTTTTGGGTGTTTTCATCCTTTTTGCGCTGGTTTCTTCCCATCTTTGTGGATTTATCCACCTGTTGACTTTGTAGTTGTTGTCTTTCTGATTTTGGTAATTTTAAGTCTGCTGTGGCAGAACTCATAAACCCCCTGCTCTTCCCCCCAGGTGTTCTGTCCCAGGGATTTACGGTTTTATGATGTTCCCCTGTGCGGTTGCTGTTTTCCCTGCCCACAAGGTGGCAGCCTAGTCACACTCAGGTTGCAGAGGCTTCGCTAAGCTGCTGTGGGCTCCACCCAGCTTCCGTGTGAACTTCTGGGTGTAGTTAGAACTGCTTCCGCTATGTTGGCCCGCCTCTGTAGTGACGGAGTCTCTGTAGTGGCGGATTGCCTTGGTATATTGCCCTGGGAACAGCAGGGTGCCTATGGAGAACGCCCCTCCTCCACAGAGCTGGACCGTCCCGGTTTCAGTTGTGTTTCAGGTCTTCTTGCTGGGTAAGAGGGGACACCGTCTCATCTGATCTGCCTCCGGAGCCGCTGCGTTGGCTAAAGCCGCGGCTCTGAGATTCGTGGTGCTGGCCTGGCTCTCCGTTTCAGCTCCCCTTGCTGGCTTATAGGGGACTCAGACTCTCTCACTTTGTACAGTGAGCCGTTGCCTCAGGGTGCCGGCCCAGCGGCTGCGCCGTTCAAGCCAGCGGCGCCAGCGGCGCTGGCGACCCGTGTGGCTTCTCTGCGTGTGAATCTCCTGGTCTGTGGGCAGTAAAAATCAGTCTGGAAATACGGCGTCCACTCACCCTCTGTGCTTTCTCTCGGAGCTGCATTCCCGAGTTCCTCCTAAGCGGCCATCTTGGATCTCCCCCCCCCACCTTCTTTTTCAAAAGCCCGGACAAGCCCAGACGAGCTCGGGCAAGCTCAGACATGCTCAGGCATGTTCCCTTCTCCCATGCTCACACAGCCTGGCCTTCCCTTAAAGAGCCCAGTATGCAAACGAGGTCTTGTAACCTTAGCCTCTTAACAATCAATAGCAGCCGAGTCTTAACAGCCAATAGCAGCCGAGTCATTCCAACCAACAACAAGCCAAGTCCTAGGTAAAGGCTTGTAACTTACCCAATAGCAGTCCTGCTCTCCCACAACCCATTGAGCTGTTTCACTCCCTATAAAAACCCCACGTCTGAGAGGAGTCCGTGCGACTTATCCGGCCCCTCCTGTCGGACCCGCAGAACCGCACCCGGAAGCCTGAATAAATTCCTTCGCATTGGATTTTTTTCGTGCTGGCCTCAGTTTCTTCCCTTTTAAACTCGGCAAGAACCCAAGAACCAACCTTACAGTATCCATCACAGTATATTTGAGACACAGTCCCATGAAATGACTTTTAAAATTAGATGACAGCATCACTATATAACCGTTATAGAAAACTATTTCTCAAAGGAAAGTAATTTTCCAGGTTTTTCAAAGTGATATAAATAAAAGGATAACAATAAAGGACATTTGAAAAGTTTTTATAGTTATCAGACTAACCATGATAGCAACTAAAAAAGGTACCCATGAAATTGCATAAATTATCAAGTTACAGTATCTTGAAGATGGGTAGCAATACCTAGCTAAAATAAGTACATTGTATAGCTAGAAACTAGAAATTGCCCCAATGTCCATCAATAGGAGAATTCATAAAATGGAACTCAGCAACAAAAAACAGGAACAGATTACCAATGCATGCAATAACATGGATAAATCTCAGAAAAAAAAAATGCCAAAAGGAAGAAGAACATATACATTATGACTCCTTATATGAAATTCTAGAACTAATCCTTAACTTGTATAACTAAGCCTTATACAAAAGAACATATACATTACAATTCCTTTATATGAAATTCTAGAACTAATCCATACGAAAATAACCTATGGTGGGAAATAACCAGAACAATGATTTCCTGGGGTGGGAGGAGGGTAGGGATTTATTGAAATGGAACGTAAGGAAACTTCCTGATGGTAGTCATGTTTTGTATCTTGATAGAGATTTGGGTTGCACTGGTGTATATCTTTATTAGAACTCACTGAATGGTATATTTGGGTTTTACGTATTTCATGTATGTAAAATTTTACCTCAAAAGAATAAAACATAAGCAAGTATTGAACTTTAGTTGATGATATCCGTGCTGAAGTATTTGGAAGGAAGTATATCCATGTCTGCAATTTACATGGAAATGCATTTTAAAAGATGGGTTGATGGAGCAATAGAGGGAAGGATAGGTACATGATAAAGCAGCAAGAATATTAAAATATTAACTGCAGATTCTCAGAGGTGGTAGTTATATTGGTACTTATGATAAAGTTCTTTCAACTTTTCCATATGTTTGAAAACTTTCAAATAAAACAATGGAGAAAATAAATATTTTCTATTTCTTACCAACGCCTAGAGTTGTTAACGATCACTCCGTTATCTACGGAAAATGTATCTGTTGGTAATCCAGCAATATTCCAAGCTCTAATTTTTACGGGATCACCCAGGGTTTTACTCAATAAGAACTCCTCTGAACATGGGATTTTTTTCTTCTGTAAGAAATAAACAAAAATCTGTTATCTTTCATCTTGTTAACTAAAATATTTGTAAATTAAAATATCAGTTTAATTGTCACTAGGTATTATTTAATAACTGTAAGGAACATAAAAAAATAAAAGTTGAACTGTGGAAGTATTTTACTGATGAAACAAGAAGCAAAAAAAGAAAGACCCCATGTTTTCAGTGATTTCTTTTCTGTCCTCATTATCATCCTTTCCAAAAAATATCCCAAAACGTACTCTGGATGTTCTAAAACAAGATTTACAAAATATAAAACCACTACCTTGCACAACATGCTCCAATCTTTTGTACATGTTTGTCGAAAGCCAGAAGTGAAAGCACCAAGGTAGGCTATTACTCCTGCTGATACTAAGACGTCGCCAATTAAATTTTCATATGTTATCTGAAGGTCATCTGCAGCTTGAGCCCATCTGTGCCATCAACCAAAGGCAAAACAGATTTACAGCAGAGAATGATGAGAGACAGTAATCAAAAGGGCAAGGGCTTCCAGTCCAATTCTGTAACAAAAAGCTATAAAATGTTGGGCACCTGCTTATCTGTAAAACGAGGCTGGAACCCTTCTAGCTCTTACATGCTATAACATGTATCTATATTATGTGAATGACAATCTTCCTTTCATTATTAGAATATTAAGCATTTCTTACAGGACTTGGCCCTTCAGAAAAGGCAAAAAACAAAAACAAAAAAAACCCACCAACATTTTACCTAAGAATTTTCTCTCAGATGATTTGATCTAGTGGCTGTGCTATTTGTTTCAGTATTTATTGTCAGACTGTAAAACATAGGAACACTTGTAATTCACTACCAAAAATTACATTTAAGCTGTATAGAAGCTGACATATGGCCAGGCATGGTGGCTCATGCCTGTAATCCCAGCACTTTGGGAGACCAAGGCAGGCGGATCACGAGGTCGGGAGTTCAAGACCAGGCTGGCCAACATGGTGAAACTCCGTCTCTACCAAAAATACAAAAATCAGCCAGGTGTGGTCACAGGCGCCTGTAATTCCAGCTGCTCAGGAGACTAAGGCAAGAGAATCTCTTGCACCCGGGAGGCAGAGGTTGCAGTGAGCCGAGAACATGCCATTGCACCCCAGCCTGGGAGACAAAAGCAAGACTCCTGTCTCAAAAAAAAAAAAACAAAAACAAAAAAACAAGTTGACATGCTATTACTAAGACTGATACTTTTTCCATTTAATAAAGCCCATACAATAATAAAAGTGTATTCCCAAAATCTAATCTGTACTACAAAGTCTTGTCAAAGACATATTATTACCTTATCATGCTATTCATTCAACAAATAGAATAAATGAAATAGCTGGCTGTTTAATCCAAGTAAATACATTACAATAAAGCTTACTGGTTTTGTTAGATCAAGCCAGTTATTATCTTCTTTAACATAAAATTTAACCATTGAACCATGCATTCACTATTCCCCGCAAACATTTTATTAAAAAAATTTTGAACATACATAAAATTAGAAAGAATTGTACAACAACAAACTACATACTCACCACTTTAAAAAATTGTTACCATTTGCCTTATTTTCCTTGTTTTAAAAAAAAAAAAAAATTTTTGAAAGCAATTTGCAAACACCATTCTCAACACTGATATATCCTTATTTGGAGAAGCCTGGCCAGGTGTCTTCCAGAATGTCCCACATTCTCAACCAGCCATTGTAAAATCAGTAATCACAATAAATACCCAAAGAAGGTCACATATTCAAGGCTGACATTCTTAAATCTTGTTAAAACAAATAGAAATCTGACCTTGATTTTTCTCCACCCAGTCCTCCAATTAATTGTGAGGCTCTTTCAAGTTTCTTGGCACAGAGTTCCACCTGGTCTTCTAAAGCAGCCTTTTCCTCTGTTTTCTCAAGAAATGTCATTTGTAAATTTTCCAAATGATGTTCTACTTCTGCCAATTCTGCTCTTTTCTGATTCAAGAGCTCCATTGTCTCGGCTAAAGACTTCTGAGCTTCTGATAAGCGAGCTTTCTTAGGAGCCACTACCTTTTTGGGAACAATATATGCAGACATGATGTGTATTATGTAAAATTGGCATCTATATAATTCCTCCTTTAGAGATATTACGGATTAGAAATGCATAATAAATTACATAAACATTTTGCCTTAAATCTTCTGTTTTTACATACAAAATAAAATATAAATCTAGACTAGCAAATTGTCACCTATAAAGCAGATAATTTATTCTGGGCTAACAAAATGTCAAAATATGTAGCAAAAATGTCACAGGATGTCTCAATGAGTAGGTGTCACTCAACTGCTGTCAAATAACAGAGAAAAAGATGTAACATGAAATAAGTGTTTGTTTAAATACATGAATGTGTTTTGGGTTGTTTTTTTTTTTTTTTCCTTTCCAAGCTTGTGATTTTCTTCCCAGACTGAGGCTTACATTTGCCTCACCAGGATTACAGCTGTGATGGTGGAAATAGGAAGGAAGAAAACCCTGATGCTCAGTTTCACTAACCAAAACTGCATTTTCCTCAACAAATATTGAAAAGTCACACCTGACTGCAAGAAAAAGGGATTTCCTCAAGTTGTTTTGTTATGCTCATCAACCTATCAAGAATGCAGTTTAGCCATCTGGATCACTGAGCATCCTCCAAGCTCTTGGTACAAAGAATGTAGAAGATGACCAGAGAGAGTCTGTGCCTGTTAGAAAGCAGACAGATCTAACCCTTCTGGCAAATTGCCATGAATGAAGCTGAAGGTAAGGAGGGATGAGAAGGAGAGCAGCGTATTAGACACAAAATGCCCTGCTTTCTCTCCTCTGTATTGAAATCACAAAAGAAAATGTGTTAAATAAGTAGCTAGAAAGCAGGAAGCTCCCTTTTCTACTTCTGACTTCAAAGAAAACATTGGGCATATTTCCCTTCCATGCTTCTGTATCAACATGGGGCAGCTTGTATCAGAATAAAAATGGCAGTGTGGAGGTGTAGAGTGGGAAGGCAGGAAAAAGCCTGAGTGCCTTGTTTTCTCTGCTTTGTAAAAAGGTTCCACAAGATTCTACACATCCTGTGGAACACATGGCAATAATCTGAGCTACCATCAGACTACTATGTGAAGGGACAGGATGTTTAATGGAAGGACATCCTATATAAAATTAATTTTATTTCTTTAACAGGTTTATTCAGGTCTGCTCCCTTGAAACTAACGAAGTCTCTACCTCTCTATAGGTACATGTACATATATCATTTAGGACATTTAGGAAGACCTTCCCAATTATTACAGCTTGATCATTTATTCTATCTTCTGAGCTTGTTTTAAACACATGCTACCACATGTTTTCATCTACCTAGTTATTTATATTTCTTTATTCCCTAGGCAGAATTCTGCAAGCTACAAGGGCAAAGCCTTTGTTGCCCTGGTCCTTTGCTAGCCAAATTTACAAAATGCTCCTAACTATTCTCTGCTTTCCCAGAAATTTGGACCCAGTGGGTATTCCATGAAAGGTTCTCTATCAATGCATGTTATTGTTTCAAGGGATCTATCCATGCTCTTCCTCTTAACTCTACTGGATCCCCTACTTCTGATCCTTTGAATCAACTTTTTAATCTGGCACTTTCCCTTTAATGTTTTAGATTTTTCTTTGCTTCTGCCTCATCAAACCTTAATTCCCCTTTGTCCTGGATCCTGAAGCTAGTAAGTCTGACTAATTCTACTCATCATCCCTGCTCCTTCATCACTACCACCCACAGCAGCCCCAAACAGGTTATGTGATGCACAAATAATATTTTTGTCTACTAGGTATGCAATCAATATATGATGATATGCTACCGCAGGACAAATTCTCTGTGGTCAGTTTGAGAACTTCTTAACTAGTAAATATAGGCACAGATTTTAATTCCTGAGAATATCTTAGTAGAAAACCGATGTGCTAATCTTCAAAATACCTTTGCAACTCTGTCGTACACTTCCATTGCCATGATCCACTTACACAGACCCTCAGCTGCAGAAGAAGCTTTAGCAACCTTAGGGGGATCAAATTCAGGGTTCGTTAAGTATTCACTACGAATCTTCTGCATAACAGTCACCTATATAACAAAGATTAAAATTTTAAAATTTCAATATAGATCACATAATCATCAGATGGAAAAAACTCATATACAATAAAAACATTTGTATAAAAATGATGTTGGCTTTAAAAGCCAAAATAAGTATTTTGAGATAACTTAAAAATAAGTATAATTGTAGCAGAAATACATCACATTTGTGAGCAAAATATGCAAATTTATTACAGATACTGGGGCAAAATGTTTCTTCCAAAAATATTAAAAGACTTCTAAGTTTAGGCCGGGTGCCATGGCTCACGCCTGTAATCCCAACACTTTGGGAGGCCAATGCTGGTGGATCATTTGAGACCAAAAGTTCGAGACCAGCCTAGCCAACATGGTGAAACTCCATCTCTACTAAAAATATAAAAATTAGCTGGGCATAGTGGCAGGTGCCTGTAATCCCAGCTACTCAAGACGCTGAGGCAGGAGAATCACTTGAATCCGAGAGGTGGACACTGCACTCCAGCCTGGGCGACAGAGCTAGACTTCATCTCAAAAAAAAAAAAAAAAGGCCAGGTACGGTGGCTCACATCTGGAATCCCAGCACTCTGGGAGGCTGAGGTGTACGGATCATGAGGTCAGGAGATCCAGACCATCGTGGCCACCATGGTGAAACCCTGTCTCTACTAAAATACAAAAAATTAGCTGGGGGTGGTGGCAGACTCCTGTAGTTCCAGCTACTCAGGAGGCTGAGGCAGGGGAATTGCTTGAACCCGGAAGAGGAAGGCTGTGTTGAGCAGAGATCATGCCACTGCACTCCAGCCTGGCAACAGAGCAAGACTCCATCTCAAAAAAAAAAAAAAAAAAAAAATGATATAAGATGAAAGAACAAATGGAAACAAGGGAAAAGAACAATTAAACATTAACAAATAACAATTTGGATAGAAAAGAATGTGCTATACTTTTTAAATCTTACATAAATTTATCAGATTTTAAGAAATAAGCTATTATAAGAAGATACTTAGAGAACTCTTTCAAGTCAATAATACACTAAAAGAGTAACATTAAATAATTTTTTAATTATCTGAAAGAGGAATGGTTTTAAACATTATGGGAATTCATAGTATCATTAATAAATGTAGTATCTCTTTATTATCTTAATCCTAAAATGAACTATTTCTATATGTGTTGTAAACTACTGCATAATATTAAAGCTCTTATATATCTTAGCCAAGTCACATTTATAGAAAAAAACCCAATGCAACTCACTGGAATGTTGTCCTTGTCATATTCTTTCAAATCTCTTAAAAAATTCATATCTCCCAGCAGTTTTTTGCTTGGTGCCCAGTAATCTAATATCTACAAATAAAATTTATGGAAATTTGTTAAATTTGCAATTAAAGATGCCAGATGTAAAATTTTTCTTCTTGACGTTTAAGAGACATTACCTAGATAAACTAATCATATACTTTCTTTTTTCTTTTTTTTTGAGATGCAGTCTTGCTCTGTCACCCAGGCTGGGTGCAGTGGCACAGTCTCAGCTCACTGCCTCCTGAGTTCCAGTGATTCTCCTACTTCAGCCTGCCAAGGAGCTGGGACTACAGGCATCTGCCACCACACCCGGCTAATTATCGTATTTTTAGTAGAGATGGGGTTTCACCATGTTGGCCAGGCTGGTCTCCAACACCTGACCTCAAGCGATCTACCTGCCTCAGCCTCCCAAAGTGCTGGGATTACAGGTGTGAGCCACCATGCCTAGCTCAATCATATTTCAAAATATCAATTTACATCTTCTTGGAAATTAAGACTACTTTCCCCAAGAACATGCTAAACATAAAATATTTTTAAATAATGGAAATGCATTTATAGATTGAATTTGTTTTAAAAAAGTAAACACTGAAAGGAAAAATGTGATTATTTCTTTTGAAAACTTAAGCAACTTGCATAAACACCATCACAATTTCATATAAGTAAATTTTTATTACTTCAAAATTTATTTTCCTTTATTCTTTGATTCTTTCAAGTAAGAAAGTAGCAAACTTTTCCTTAAAGACAAACTCCTCACTTACCTAGGCTCTTCAAGTGAAATTAAAGAAGAAATCAGAAGGCCAAAGATTACGCATTACTCTGCCAACCATAGAGTAAGATCGCATGCTACTTATGCTGGCAAAAGAGTTTAAATATCCAGACAAAAGTTCTTTTTTCTACTTCCAGAAGCCTGATAAGGAGGGAGGGAGGAAGGGAGGGAGGCAGGGAGGGAGAGTGTGTGTGTGTGTGGCGGTGGGGGGGTAAATGAGAATAACTTAGTAAGAGCCCATTTATTTTATTATCTTAATGCCCCCCCCAACAAAAATTCCAATTCTTTAATTCAGGAATTTAAACCCAGGTATCACAAAAACCTGAAAAGGAAATAAGTCTGTAAATTCAGTTCGGAATAGATACTATGCCTTCCTTAAGGGATATATCATTGAATAATAATAGTAATAATAATAGCTAACATTTATTGTGCACTGTTTGTGAGGCTTTATACCTAAGAACTTCATATATATTAACTAATCTAATCCTCACATTAGCTTTATGAGGTAGATATTTTGCGTACCCTCTTTTTAAAGTAATCCCACACAGGTTAAATTCCTCGACCAAGGTCACACTGCTAGTGGGGTCATGATTTCTGAATACAGACATTCTAACTCCAGAGCACATGCTTTTAGCAACTTCACTATATTGCTTAGCTCGCAGATTTTTTGGAATACCCAGAAAGAATCTTAGTTGGAAAAGTACAGGTACCTTGGTGTTCATTTAGTTCCAAGCCCATGGTAGTGGAGAATTCTGCATAGACAGCAAAGGAGGTGGAAGCAACTAGAACCACATTTTTTTTTTTAGGTGGAGTCTCACTCTGTCACCTAGTCTGGAGTGCAGTGGCGCAATCTTGGCTCACTGCAACCTCCGCCTCCTAGGTTCAAGCAATTCTCTTGCCTCAGCCTCCTGAGTAGCTGGGATGACAGGTGCCCACCACTGTGCCTGGCTAATTTTTGTATTTTTAGTAGAGATGGGGTTTCACCATGTTGGCCAGACTGGTCTGGAACCACGTTTTTCTGACACTACATTGTCTTAGCTTTACCCTAGAATACACATAGACAATATCTGGAAAGCAATGTTTCTTCCCTAATTTGGGTACTGTTGATATTTGATAATAGTTGCTGCTGACAAGTTCTGTGCATTCATGAATATAACTCAAATCTGTGTCAAGTTATTACCTTGCCTCCAGTCCCTGAAGGATCTGAAATTTTTTCTGGTTTTATATCTTTCATGACACAAACAGCAGCCATAACTAGTTTAACACCAGATGGAGGATTCTTCATTGATTTCACAATTGTAATGTCGGCTGGCTAAAAACAAACAAACAAAAAACAAACAGGACATCCTCAGAACAGTTTATTTTTAAATAACGAAAAATTGTAAAGTAATGTTGGGGAATAATAAAAGCACCCTCTTCTATTTGAAATCTAAGGATTTTTTTGGCTTTATGTGGTTATGAAAGAATTAGCAAAAGAGAATTCAGCACAGATTAAGATTAATCATTCTCAAATATTGGGAGGGGTCGGTCAAAGATGCTTATGAGAATATAATGGCAGCTATAAACCCACCAGAAAATATAATTTTTTACATATACAATCACATACCACATGCATAGAATCCTAATTTAGACAAAGACTTAATTCTGTGTTTGCTTATATGTATTAGTTGTATTGAAGAAGATGAAAGAGGTAGGTCCCAATTCCAAACCTATTTTCTAAAAAGGTATATATTGTTATGACAGATAGAAAGATTCACTTACCCATTCCAATATATTTCTGATATTTCTTGCAGTGATGTAAATGTTAGAAAGCTAACAACTATGTATCTTAGGTTTTCATGCTACTAGAGTTCTCGGTGAGAATTAGGTTCCAGATCACTTCAGTGATACTAGAATTCAGACAATAAATGGGGAGAGTGGTAGGGTGTGAGGCATCCATTGTGACAATATTTAGATTATAGTGGAAGTTACGTGGCACCATAGGAAGACTTTGCAGGCTTCCTACTCAGAGGGACAGTTGCTCTGGTAGACCATTTCTGCATTGTGGCTTTGTGAGTTATTCCCGGAAGCTCAGCCTAGGATCTGATTCTTTTTCCTCTTCCAACAATTCTGTAATCCATTTATAAAATTCCCTGAAGAATCCTTGTCTGCTTATGCTAACTACAGTCAACTCTCTTCTCTGCAACTGAACTCTAACTCAGGTAATATAGCATTTGATACCAGGAAGGGTACAAGCAACAGACTCTCAATGAAAGGGGAACCTGATATTAATGATCTAATCGGTGAGAGTTTGAAGGCATCCAGAATTCTGTATCGGGGGAGGGAGTGCTGAAAGTTCATGGAACATAGAAGTCACTTAAATTAATGCTCACGGTCACCTAGAATAGAGTGCCTCTTGAAACAAGGCTTTGTCCAATTAAGTAGCTGCTGTAATAAATCTCTAAGGAGAGAATGTAGAAAGATCACAGGGTAATAAATGACTCTTCAATGTGCCAGAAATTAGCCAACCATGGTGGCATGTGACTGTAGTTCTAGCTACTCAGGAAGCTGAGCGGGGAGGATCACTTTAGCCCAAAAGTTTCAGGTTGTGGTGGGCTATGATCACATTACTGCACTCCAACCTGGATGACAGAGTGAGACCCTGTCTCAAAAAAAAAAAAAAAAAAAAAAAAAAGTACCTGAGAGCATAAAGAAAGAAAATAATAAGCTCAGAGTTTTAAATTACTGATTCATAGCGCATTGAGAGCACTAGGAAATTTCTATAAATGCCCTAAAATAATCTCTTGTCTTATAACTGAAGGGCTGATGTTATTGAAAATCAGATAGAATTTGATCCTGTGAGATGCTGAATTATCCACAGGTTGAATTTACAGTCTTGTCAGGTCTGTCACATGCAAGAAAGTTAGAATATTGATTAGGAAAAAAGGCAAAGATGGGACCTGAATATACTGTTGACCCCATAGTCAACAGATGCTCTCTCTCCTGCTGTGCTTGGTGCATTTGTTCTGGTCTTGCCTAAAGACCTGTAAAAAATTATGTACGACATAATGTGGTACAGATAGGAGGTGCCACTCACAGCTGTATTGGAAATGGCCTTTAAGTTTTTTCTGTGTATGCAGGTCCAGGAGGCTGCAGAAGACTAGCTCCACACTCTACTTAACATATGCCTGCTGGTCCATGTACAGAACCACTTTGGCCTCCTGGAGTCTGTTCATCTCATTCCCACTAGAATATCCTGAATGAAAATTATAAATAACATATAAAAAACAAAAATAGGCCAGGCATGGCAGCTTATGCCCGTAAACCCAGCACTTTGGGAGGCTAAGGTGGGAGAATCCCTTGAGCCCAGGAGTTTGAGACCAACCTGAGCAACAGAGGGTGACCCTGTCTCTACAAAAAAAAAGTTTAAAAAGATTAGCCAGGCATAGTGATGTGTGTCTGTGGTCCTAGCTGCGTAGGAGGATAATGCAGGCGGATCATTTGAGCCCAGGAGATGGAGGAGGCTGCAGTGAGCCATGATTGCACTATTGTACTCCAGCGGGTCAACAAAGTGAGACTCTGCCTCAAAAAAAAAAAAAAAAAAAAGCAAAAATATAAAACAACAATATATCAAAGGCAAACTGTTAAGTGGAAAGTTTCATTTGACTGTACAAAAACAAGATAATACCACCCACTGAAATAGAGCCGTATCTAATAAGCCAAATACCCATATTTAGTTTCCCTTGGTTGATGAAATACAAAGTAGCTAATTCAAATACTTACCTTAAGTGTATCCAGTGCAGACAGAGCTGCTTCCAAGGCTGGAATCGCCTCAGCTAGGTCACTTTCACACTCACTTTTCAGAGCTTGGGCTTCTTCGGCTTTCCCACTGGCTATCTCTTCATCCAGTTTCACAAATTGTCTTTTCGCTTCCACTTGTACAGACTCTATCTCAATAATCTAAAGAAGTGAAAGATAAAGATAAATAAAAATGCATCTCGAACACCCTATTGTTTTCTCAATTCTAGACTAAAGAATATTTGAAAATTAGGGAGTCTAACACCATTGTGAACGACAGAAGGCACCATAATAAAATGAGGAGAAATACAAATACATGCCAACTAATTTAGCAATGGTCTTCACAAATTCCTTTAAAAAAGGCAGAACCCACATTGGACCCAGTGAGACAGCCAGTCCATAGAAAAGAGTAAAGTCTCTGAAGTCTAGTGGCAAAAATTAACCCTTATTTTCAAGGCCAATTTTACATATTTCAATCGTCCTTTGACATCAAAAACATTCAGGATACTCTACCTGCATCATATTTGCATTTTCAATTTTAGCTTCCTCCAATTTGGGCTGTAATTCAACAAGCTCTATTTGCATTTCACCAACCTAAAGAGACAGTTTATAATATGATTAAGTTTCCACTGCTATAATTGCTATTGAAACCAAATGCAGAAAATAGAAATTTAAATATATCCATAAAAGTATTGGAGCAGAAAATCTTAACTTTTTCTTCTAGTTCTTTGCATAATAAACAAAACTATGAAAGTGTGGGCCAGTTTTCTTCACAAAAGACTTCAGTAGGAGAATGCAGTTGCCATGAAAGAAATGTAGACTGAAAACAAGCAGCATCTCAGATTATACCTGTTACACTATATGCATGACATATGATAAAAGATCAACCAACCTCCATTACTTATATTGAACTAACACTAATAAGTATTGCTAGCATTTGACTCATTCAAAAAACCACGAATCTCATATTTAACCAGTTTTACAATAAAAAGTGACGTATAGTTATATTCTCTTAAATGGTAAATAATTAATTAAAGATAAAACATGAGATATTTGAGTCTGTGTGGTCTGGCCAACTTACTGAACTTCTGTAAAACTTACTGTACTCATTTGTAAAATGAGGATCATAAAAGTGTCTACCTTACAGAGTTGTTATGAAGAATAACCGAAGGAATAGATGTGAAATGCATAACAAAGAGCCTGGCATATCATATATTCTCAATAAATTATAGCTTGTATGATTATTTCTTGCACTTGTCAATATATATTACCATTTTGAGCAGCTCATCACATTTACCTGAGACTCAGCAAAAGCTAATTTGTCAAGCCCATTCACGTATCGTTGTTTTGCTTCCATGACAGCTTGTCGCTTCTTTGTCAAAAGCTGTCGAAATGAGCCAATGAGTTCAAGATAAGAAGTAGCAGTAACATAGTTATGTCGTCCTAACTCATGCAAGAACCTAAAAGAGAGGTAGATAACATAGCTCACTGTAAGTTATGGATTTCACAAAAAAGGTAAATTCAACATACCATTAACGGACATCTAAGAATAAAGATTAAATTTTATACAGAAGACACTGAGTACTTGAACATTGTAAGACTCTAGAATCCTATATATTACCACATTCTAATTTCTTGTCTGTAAAATATCAACTAGTGGTGACATATTTAAAAGGCACAAATCAAGTGAGAGCCTGTATTTAAAAAAAATACAAATCAACAAATATATCTATAAAAGATGAACTGCGGCAAGAAAGAATCTGGCTATTTCATGTTTCATAAGCCGGGAGGATCCAACTTGGTAAGAGATCCAAGATATCACGTAAACCAGGTAAGTATAGTAGGAAAGGGGACTGCAAATAAGATAGCAAATACACGTGAACTAATTTGGAAATGAGCTTCGCAAATCCCTTCATTGTCATTTTAAAATTTACTAATATTAACCTTTCTGAAAGATCCATAATGGAGGTGTGAAAGTGTTTACAGATTGGAACTATCTCTTGTCGTTGAACCTCAGTAAGCTCCAGTGTTTCTAAGAATTTCACAGCTACACGTTCAAGAGCATCTTCAGGCCATGGCTAAAAATAAAGAAAAGAAAAACTCTTGAAATTTAAGATGAATAGTAGTCCCACTCCAACTCCATAAGTTAATGCATAATAAGTTACATGACTTCCTATGGGAGAATAATTTCGTGTTAAGAAAATTAAAACTTTAATGAAAGCAGAATTAGGGGGACTAAGGTCTCTGAAAGACCTAATATTCTTATATATTAAAATAAAAATAGGATAAGGTCGGGCGCGGTGGCTCACGCCTGTAATCCCAGCACTTTGGGAGGCCGAGGTGGGTGGATCACGAGGTCAAGAGATCGAGACCATCCTGGTCAACATGGTGAAACCCCATCTCTACTAAAAATACGAAAAATTAGCTGGGCACGGTGGCACGTGCCTGTTATCCCAGCTACTCAGGAGGCTGAGGCAGGAGAATTGCCTGAACCCAGGAGGTGGATGTTGCGGTGAGCCGAGATCGCGCCATTGCACTCCAGACTGGGTAACAAGAGCGAAACTCCATCTCAAAAAAAATAAAAATAAAAATAAAAAAATAAAATAAAAATAGGATAATATAAAGGAAGGATCGATGAAATTTTATGTATCAAAGATATATTACACTGCCTTCCCAACTCTTCCACTTGTATGTCTAGCAGACAACCCAAATTTATCATGCCAGTTGCCCACCCAGTATCTACTAGCCCCTTCTTTTTCAGGACTCCAATTTTATTCTAGATAGCAGTATACTCAGCTAAAAGACTAGATTTCCTAGACTCCCTTGGAATTCAGAATGGCCAATGACACATAAGCAGTTGTTGGGTGAGGATCTCAGGGAAGACTTTTTAGAGAGTTACACAGAGCTTAGATGTCCTTTTTGTGGCCTACTTTTGTTCTTCTACTTGTTGTTTGGAACACAGTTGTGAACAATGGCACTCCAGCAGCCACCTTCAGCCCTAAGTTACTTTGAGAATGGAAATCGCATGCTAAGGATAGCAAAGCAGAAATAACTTGGGATCCTCATGACTTTGTCAAGCCACAAAAGCCCCACTCTGCTTACCTTTAGATTTTTTTTCATATGACAGTTAAAAAACACTATGTATGGCCAGGCGCGGTGGCTCAAGCCTGTAATCCCAGCACTCTGGGAGGCTCAGGCAGGCAGATCACAAGGTCAAGAGATCGAGACTAACCTGGCCAACATGGTGAAACCCTGTATCTACTAAAAATACAAAAATTAGCTGGGTATGGTGGTGCATACCAGTAGTCTCAGCTATTTGGGAGGCTGAGGCAGGAGAATTGCTTGAACCCTGGAGGTGGAGATCGCAGTGAGCTGAGGTAGCGCCACTGCACTCCAGCCTGGTGACAGAGCAAGATTCTATCTCAAAAACAACAACAACAACAACAACAACAACAACAACAACAAAAACTCTGTATGTTTAGTTTGGGTTTCTGTTATTGGCAGACCATCACAATTTCTGCTATAATGTCCAAAGCTGATTTTTAAATTTTCTTCCCCACAGATTTGCTTCCTATCCAGTCCTCTACATTTTAGTGAAATGGTTCCTTCCCTAGCTTTCCTGGAATATGCCAAGCATGCTCCTACCTCTGGGCCTTTGGATGTACTCTTCCCTCTGACTAGAACCCTCTTCCCTCAGACCTCCATATGGTTCATGCTCTCACTTCCTTCATATCCAAACTCATATACTGACTTACCAGGAAGGCCTTCCAAGAGCAGTCTTTATAAAACAGCATTCCTTCCCTCATTACTCTGTCTTTCCTACTGAGTTTTCTTCACTTACCAATACCTGGCATATCATTAATCTTTATTTGCTCACTAGAGTATTTTCCAGGTTTCCTTCCATTTAGTTTCAATAAGATGCTTGTAATTTTTTTCCTTTGTAACAGACAATATACATTTTAAGACCAATTTATTTTGGTGTCTAGCCCTACATCCTAGTAAAATCCAAATGTTTTTGGTTCAAGTACTCCATTAGTCAAAAGTTTTAAGCACATACTGCCAGCGTATGGCATTTTTAAATTAATAGATTATTATACTTGTGTGATCCAATTGTACCAATATATATTTTAAATCTAAAAGGCTTTTAAAGATCGATTATTAAGATTAGCGTGTTACTGAATGGCAAGTAAGAAAAAAGAAGATTAGTGAAATTTTATAAAATGCCAGGTTAAATGTCATATAACTTACATATCATTAAAAAACATTACAGAGACTTATCTTTGTGTTCTGGGTGCTTCATTTTTAATCATCTTGCTAATAATCATACATATTTAATACTATGTGTAGCAGTTAGAATATTTATGACTAAAAAGGCAGAAACCCAGTCTCACTGTATCTTAAAAAAAAGAGGATGCATATTTTTATAGAGTAATACCCAGAAGCAGGGAATTTCCAGGGTTGCTTCATTTAGAACCTCAACCATATTATCAAATATTCACGTTCTTTCCGTCTTTTTGTTCCTTTTCTCAGTACACTTGATTTCATCCTTGGGCTTGTCCCATAATAGTGAAATGATGACTGCTGCAGCTATGGGCATCACAAAAAAGGTCCTTTTCCTACCATGTAACACCTTGTATAGTGAAAATACTTTTTTCCCCCAAAGCTCTCGAGCAGATTTTACCTCAGGACCCACTGGCAAGGAATGGGTCATACATGGGACCAGGTATCAAACAATCACTAGCAAGATAAATGAGAGCACCAATATTGACTTAGGGCCAGGCACAATGGCTCATGCCTGAATCCCAGCACTTTCGGAGGCCACGGTGGGAGACAAGCCAGAGCAACATAGAGAAACCCTGTCTCTATAAAAAATAAAATTAAAAATGAGCTGGGTGTGGTGGCATATACCTATAGTCCCGGCTACTCTGAAGGCTGAGGTAGGAGGATTGCTTGAGCCCAGGAGGTGGAGGTTACAATGAGCCATGATTGCACCAGTGCACAGAGATCCTGTCTCAATAAATAAATAGAGACAGAGAGAGAGAGAGAGAGGCAAGTGGTGGGGGAGAGAGAGAGATTGATAGAGAGAGAGAGAGAGAGAGAGAGAGACTGAGACCAAACATGATTCAATCCCTCTAATACATAGCTCCATGGAGGGTGATTTCCCAAACAAAACCAGAATGCAATTGATAATAAATAGGCGAAAGAGAATAAAATAAATTAGTATCAGAAACTAATTTTTTAAAAATATTATCCAGGGTCAATGGATAGTTTACACACTATTGGGCATAAAACAATTAAATAGAAGGTACCATGAACTACAGTTCTGAAAAGCATGAATACCAAATGCTTTTACACAAGCAGTGACAGTCTGTCTTAGGTGAGGCAGTGGCCTTCATCATTTGCTTCCAGCATGACTGAAATTGCTCCCCAATTGGTTTTCCTGTCTCTTGTTTTGCCCTACTCCAATTCACCCACCACACAGCTTCCAGCTGTTTTTTTTTCCCTAAATGCAGATTATTTAAAAATATGTTAATGCCACTGTAATGTCTCTGGTATAAAACCAAATTCCTAGGAATACCTTGCCAATCCCAATACCTTGCAAGGTTTTCCTAGGAATTTGGTTTTATACCAGAGACATCAACTGCTGCTGCCTTTAATGCCAGTCAGCTATACCAAACAATTTTCAGTGGGGTAGACGAGCCATTCTTTCCCCACCCTTCTCCTTTTCCACATACTATCCACTAATAACAGTTCATTTTATGTGTCAACTTGACTGGGCCATGAGGTTCCCAGATATTTGGTCAAACATGATTCTGGGTGTTTCAGTGAGGGTGTTTTTACACAACTTCAACATTTAAATCAATAAACTAGGTAAAGCAGACTGCCCGCCCTAATGTCAGAGAGCTGCATCCAATGGGCCTGTCCAACTTTGTTTAATCCAATGCAACAAAAATGCTGACCGTTCCCCAAATTCCGACTGTATGACTGCCTTCAAGCTGGGACATTGTTTTTTCCCCTCACTTCAGACTTGGACTGAATTGGCTCTTCCTGGCTCCTGAGCCTACTGGCCTTCAGACTAAAACTACGCCACTGGCTTTCCTGGGTTTCCAGCTGCCAACTGCAGATCTTGGGACTTTTTAGGCTTCATAATCATATGAGCCAATTCCTCATAATAAATTTATTTACATATAAATTTCCTATTGATTCCTAATACACTCTCCCTCTATGTAACTAATTCATCTTCATGATTCAGAAATTCACTGTCTTCATATGTATATCCTTTGCACACCAACATTATGGCTCTCTTATATGATCATGATTGCTGGCTGCTTTTTCTGTCTTCCAGTATACAGTGTAAGCTCCTTGTGAGGACCATGCAGTCTTAGCAGTCTCTGGTGCCAAACATTATGCCTGTCATTACAGTAAGTGATCAAGAAACACTTGCTGAATGTATATTAATAAAGTTTTTCAACTATTTCAGTAAAATACTTTTTTTAAAAAATCACTTGTTCATAAAGAATAAATCATTTCAGTAAAATTCCAAAGGAGTTAGTTGCCTCCCCTTCCAACCAAGAAAAATTACAAACCTGAAACCAATCAATGGTACAGCAGTTGATGAGGGATGGAAACTGTCTCAACCGATTTCGAAAGGCATCTCCAATGGGGCTAAAGGCCACCACGACATGAAGATTATCTTTGCAGCGATTCACAAAGAAAGCAAACAGGGCTAAGGGACTGAGTTCATCATGTTTATTGCCAGCTTGAGCTACTGGGCGAACACCCTAGGGAATATCAGAAAATAAAAACCTTGTACATAAAAGTAGATAAGCTGGTAATGAGATTAGTGGATATTAGAATATGAAGTTTTATTGCTCCCTATAAATATCTGTGAAATTTTGGTTTTATATCAATAGAATGGCTTTGACATAGTTTGTAGTTAGAAAACCTCTTGCAACTCCAAAATTCTGTAATTTAAAAACAAGTATCTGCCAAGAATTTACCTTATAAAGAAAATCATAAAAGTTTGCCAAGATGTGTATGTAGGGAAATATAAATTAACATTGTTTTTAAGAGAAAAAAATGTATACAGCTGAAGTATCAATCAGTAAGGAACTGGTTATAAATGTAAAACATCCACATATTAGCATTTTATGCAACTGTTAAAAATAATAAAGTGGTATCTCATGCCTGGAATCCCAGCTACTTGGGAGGCTGACGTAAGAGGATCACTTGAGCCCAGGAGTTCAAAGTTGCGGTGAGCTATGATTGCATCACTGCACTCCAGCCTGGGTGACAGAGCAGTGAGACTTTCTCTAGTAAAAACAAACAAAACAAAAATAAAAAAACACAAAAACAAAACACATACACAGTGTATTTTGTGCTACAGGAAGATAAAATAACTAAAAAACAGTTTTGCAACAGTATGTAGAATATGATCCCGTTTAAAAAATATAGATGTATATAAAGTGGCAAATATAAAACAGAAATAGTGAAGCAATGGAAAAGTTTAACAGTAAAGTGATGGGAAGAAAAGATAGATAATAGCTAAAGCAGCAGGAAAATCTGGCAAAGTTTAGGAAATTCCATTTCCCAAAGGTGACTATTCCTTGGATGGGCATACGGAGGATGTATTTCTCATATAAATCAGAATACTACTACTACTAATTTGCAGCCTTGGTTACATCTCTGACAT